>NC_135786.1:47200000-47800000 GCF_051106095.1 Pogona vitticeps
AAATACAAGTAACTGCTGCAACTGTTGGACACATTTTGCCATTAAAAAGGGGGGGGGTATTTCCTAGCTCCTGGTTGCCATAGTAGCCACATTTTATTTACCTAGGTACTCCTCTTTTTTGCTTCTTTCCACAATCAGCTACCCTTCTCCCAATCCCATCCTGTCCTGTCCTTTCCTGTGACATCGTTGGATTCTGTCCCATAAAGTCACTACAGCTGTACCCCTCTCTCAAGTTTGGACCATGAATCTCAAGGAATGGGGTACTTCCAACATCAAAGCCCCACTCACTCTTCTAGTTAGGAAGGCAAGAAGAGATACTCACATTATTTACAATTAATGGCCAGAGATAACTCTTGCAGAATTTGAAGGGCATGCTAAGGGACTTTCTCCATGGAGAAAGAGGTATGGTTTTCTGTGCTTTTCCCTTTATAGAGAAACGGAAGATGAGCAAAAAAAGAAAATATTATTTCAGAGGAAGGGTGTTGGGTGGATTTTACAGGCAAGTGATGGCAACTTTTGCAAAGATTCCCAAAAAGAAAGCTAGGGTTGTCCCTCCCATCTCACCAAAATGAAAAAAAAAATGGAAAGGAGAGAGCAATCAAAGGGACAATGAAATGGTGCCAACTTCTCAAGGCAAACTTTTTGCCCATCACGAAATCTCATTTTTGAGGCAACCTCATGCCCCACGAGATTTTACCATCACCCAGTCTCCTTTTATCAATAACAAAAAATAAATGTGTAATTTAAAATTGAAAATAAACACAGATAGTTTTTCTTGACCCAGAAATAAACAAGGTAGTGTAACACTGTTGAGGTCTATGGGGCTATTTGTTTACTTAGATATCTATTGAAGAACCTTGCAAACACAATTTCACAAATTGAGTCTCTTCTTATTCACAGTTATATTACAGATATGAGCAATTATAATAACAGCAAAATGCTACAGTTTGTGCACCCAAGTCTTCTGCAACAGCACCAATACAGAAGTTGCTTGTAGAATTGCAAAGTTCAAGTGTCCTTTTGAATTCCAGTTCAGGCAAAAATCCAAGATATCTTCCTCAACTGGGCTAGGTATCCATGACACAGAAGAATCAGCTCCACATGCAGAGTTTTCAAAAACCTAAAATAAAATATCAATTCAGTTGCTTATACATGAATTCACTATGTGGATTCATCCCTCCAATACTCACAGCCTTGCTGTTTTTCTTAGTCCCTACCCCTTTGGGCTGAACCAATATTTTATAGGGATTACAGTAGGAGAAAGCCCCCACCCCACACTGGAAGAGTTTAGTTTAAAAATAAGAAAAGGAATGAGCCACTAAAGAAAACAGAATGGACAGGAGGAGATCCAGAGGAGATCTCAACCCATCACCATAAAGTCAGTCATTCCATAGCTGGCAAACCTTTGTCAACCCTTAGATGTCTCACCCTTAAAACCTTCAGTGCCAACAAGGGTGAGGAACACTAGGCTTGGATCCTAGGCGGTGCAGTTTTCATCTCATTTGTCTCCAAGCTAAAAATAAAAACAAAGGATGGGAGATGTGGTGGGACATAACTTTTTCTTCTGAGAAAGTTATGATTCCTAAACTGCATCAAATAAGGCTAGCCTAAGCAACCCAGTGAAGAAATCTAATCCTGGCATCTATTGTAATTGTGTGTTTAACACAATTTGAAACAAGTTCTTTATGAAATAGTGTCACATCCCCTTGGATTATTTTCACAACCCCTCCGCCTTGCCCGCTTGGGAACTAATGTCTTTAACCATCTTTTCCTCAGAGGTATAACAAGGCAAATAAACTGGTATAGAAAAAGAAGCATGGAAGGTTACACACTGCAGTTTTGCAAGTGACTCAAAGTAGTTCAGCAACTTAGGAAAGAATCCACAGTGCTGCTAAAATGCAAAATTGCAAATACCAAGGCTGGAAATATCAACCAAAGTGCCCTTTCAGAGATGTTTGAAATGTTCAGGAACAAAAGATGCCATGATTTATTCTGAGAAAGGATCAGAGTTTGGACATGTCACCATTTTGAGCTAATGTACCTGGAAACTGGAAAGTCAGCATGGCTACTGTCATTGCTGGGTGCAGGATTCTGGCAGGTGTAGTTGGAAAAAGTAGCTTTCCAAGTGCTGAAAGGCTTCCATGGACTTCCTGCTACAGTATTTCCTCTCTGTGTAGATTGAGATGTTGGAATATCAACTGAAGTGCTTTATCCCAGAAAATGGGGGGGCGGGGTCAGGAATCAAATGACTCCCAGAGGAGAACAGATGAATTCTTTCTTACTCTTACCATTCTTCCAACATTTTTCTTTTATGAATTTTTTTCTTTTATTAATTTTAGGTGATTCTAAAACAATAAGCTTTCAGGATGTGTGTGTGTGTGAACCGTTTCTAGAATAGCATTTCTACCCTCTCTTGGTAAAGCTCTTCTTGTTGTTGGGATAACCAGTGTGGTGTAGCAGATAGAGAGAGTGACAGATTAGGATTTAGAAGACATGGCTTAGAATCCCCAATCAGCCACAAAACCTCATGGGGGGGAGGTATGGAAATGGTAAAAAAAAAAAAACACCACTCCTTAAATATCTTGCTTACCTAGAAAGCCCCATTAGGGTCACTATAAGTCAGTTCTAGAAGACATAGAAAGAGCTTCCTCAAAGAGTGGAAAGTTTTGCAAATACACTTGGGATCCCCTGGGCAGTGGTGTACAGACAGCCAATTCTTCACTTCCAGAAGTGTTGCACTATAAACCTGCTGATGAGCAAGATGTCCCAGCACTTTTAAAATCACAAATGATAATTCTAACATTTTAATTTGTGTTTAATGTTTACCTATATTTCATAGAGGTCAAAAATTTTAAATTATGAAATGCTCTGATACAAATAAAGAAAAAGCTGGTACTGACGATGGCATATAACCCACTTCAGAAAAGCTGACATGTATTTACCCACCATACAACTCTTTAAAGTGCAGAAATTCTTCCAGAGAAAAGGAACTAGAGGTCATGATGAGCTCTTGATGACTTTATAGATTTGTCTTAATCCCACTAGCACTTAGAATATTTTGGCAAGGAACATATAAAAAGAATAGCATAATTTTGTGCTGAGTCTTTTCACATTGGCCTAGGCTTTCCCAGAATTATTCCTTTAGGAACTGTGAGATACTTGCCTGGATCCATTACACTTCCTATAGAACACCATTGAAGAATCCACTTAAAGCTTTCCGATCTATCATCTCCTGTTAATGATTTGTATCAAAGTTGAACACTCTTAGTGTTTTTGATGGGTTTCCCTGGAAAGGGGCCAACAGCTATGGACATAATGAGCAATTTGTCATCTGTGATTGAGGGTTTGACAGATAACTGAGGAAAGGTTAGATTTGTAGCATGATTGCTTTTTGTTTCCCAAGAGTCTTAAAACTAAGTGAGGAATCTCATCATGACTTCATGATTCAAAGCATATGCCCAAAGCATCATTTTGGTATAAACGTAGCAGCTCATGCTCAGCTTTTCCAGTTACATGAAGAACAGGGACGTGTGTTCTAGCATCTACAAAGTAATCGTAAATCTTTACCCTCTGCCAGCAGGAAAAGAGTATTTATTTGCCCAGCATGATTGGCTGAGATTACCTCTATTAGCCATAAGCAGCTCCGGTCACTGTCCTTAATCCAGAGAGACATATGCAGGCCAGATTGTGTGGCCTACGTGGTAGCATATATTGTATTTATTGGTATGTATGCCAGGGCACAAGTGGGCTCCAGGGGTTTTCCTCCATTTTCTGGGCAGCAGTCTGCTACTTAAGGTGGCCCTCCCAATGCTTAAAATAACTAGCACATCTAACCACTGATCAGATTTTAAAATTTTTAGACCACTATTGTATCTGAAGCAAAAGGGCATTCACATAAACACCTCCCCCACTCTGGCAGGTTTGCTGTTGCATGGTTGATCACGCAACCACTTGTGAAACCAATCTCATAAGCAGTGTGACATCAGGTGTGCAAAGTGAAGCCTGCCAGAAAAGGACAAATATTTACATGATTGCTGTTGTGTGATTGGGTAAAACTGGCCTTACTTTAACAAAGGATTTCCATTCTGTAGAGCTGCTTATCCAACAAAATATCCAGATTTACCCCTAAATATGAGCCAGTCTTTAACCACTGACAGAAAACATGGCAATTTGTGCTAGAAGAAATCATTAAAGGTTAGCGGATAGCAGCATATTAGTATAAGTCATGCATATTATATGCATCATTACAGCACAGCATTACCTGCATATATTATCCTAAAATGATGTGCATTTGTATGTTGAAATAATAGATACAGTTAGAATACATGGGAGAGAAAACACACACACCCTTTCCTCCAAATGCAGACACCCATAGGTGTTACAGGGAACTCCTCTGAATTCTTGTGTCCTTCCTTTTTTCTGCTCAGCAGCTTTCAGAGAATGAAATCCAAACTCTGCTGATTTATTCAGCACCATTTATCAGGTATTGATTGTTCTGCTCCACGACCCACTTGTAGCAAAACTGGCATCCAACCACCACTGCTTTCACTTCTGTGTTTGCACTTCACTAAAAGCAGTGCTGTCAGCCCGGCCCCAGACACTAGACTAAAAAGGTTTCACTGGCTAAAATCCATTAGTAAGTTGCAGCCATTGAATGATGGGGGGGGGGGAATCAGCACCTATGTAAATTCCACTGATTCAGTGGGCCTACCCTAGTTGTGACTCGCTGTTGGACTTCAGGTAGTGAATGTTGTGAAACTATTTGCTCTTCTTCCTCTTCAGCTGACACAGGCTATCCTTGGCTTCAGACTTCTTATCTCAGCAGCTTATCTAAAAAGCTGCCAGGTGCAAATTTAACAGGAATCTTGAGTTTGCTTGTACACCAATATTCCAGCCACACATTTCACCACCTAAGAAATAAAATTTTGCATATTCACTGTCCTCACAGGGGAAAAAAAATTACAGAGTGAGCACCTACAAGAGGAGCTAACAATAACATGAGAGGTATTCCATCCATTTGACATCAGCATAAATGGTCACATTTTGAGGGCACGGGTGGTGTCTGGGAGGTGGAGGATCAGAAAGATGCCAAGGCACAAACTTTGGCAGACTGTAAAGGGAAAGGGTCTATTCTGGATTTATCATGCTCATCCAAATAGCACCTCTTCTCCACATGCAAAAATGTACTTTTAAGAAAAAGGAGGCTTGTTCATTATTTCTTAATCCAAAACTGGTCTTTATTTCAACTACTGCCTCGGAGTGTCAGAGCTTTTGCCCTGTTCTGTCTTGCTTTCTTGCTGTTAGCAGTTTTGGGAAGGACAGTCCAGTGTGCGTGTTGTCCATACAAGAGAAACCTTATTTTGATCTCAGTCAATTAAACCAGGTAGCTTAAGGTTTAGAGCAATCTTCATTATCTCACACCTTTTATATATTAGTTATTTCACAAGTACTTCACACCATGCAGCAGGATCATCATCTGATGTCCAACCACACAAAAGACAGTCATAACCCAGTGAGTAATTCAGTTTGTACCAAGGTAATTTTGCTCTGAGCTTCAGTCCTTTGGATTGTGAAGGCATATTTACTATGCAACTAAGCTAAGAATCAGAAATCTCACAGCTTCTATGAATTTTCTAGATGGCTTTGCACAGCCAGCTGCTTTTTCTCATCCACATACATCTACAATGTCAAAATAATCATATTGTCTTATTTCACAGTAAAATGTAAAATGGATGGATTGCAACCGGATAATACATATAAAACACTCTGAATACTTCCAAACACTATATAAATGTGAGGTGTTGTTTACTGTTATATACTCCTCTGGTATAATAATTCATTCCTGCCCACATTTCCTCATAGCCATCTTAGTTCTGCAAAGAAATCAGTAGGGCAGGAATATACTGTATGTGGCAGCATATCTGCAGTACCATCCTACTGTTGCTACAGACCAAGCACAGTGTAGTGGATTTAAGGTGTTGCATTAGCAACATGCTTAGGTATGTATCATCTCATTTGTGGTGCAGTACTGTACATTTTAGAACTGTCATAGATAATGCACAAGGACTCAAAGAACCAAATGTAAGGATTCATTTCTGCCTCCGGTACACACCAGACACTTACAGACTGTTATGTGTGTAAGGAATTAGAAGGCGTATGGGACTTGTAGTCATACAAAGATGGAGTCTGTTAAGTTTTCTGTGTAGTTTGGATTTAAGCCACTGAATGTCTCATGGGATTGTTGTTCCAAGTTTGCTCTGCTTAGTACCAAGTTAAAGAGCAAGGTTTGAGAAGACCAAGAGGAAGACAAAACACCACATTCCTCGTAATTGGCACAAGATAAGCCACCTGCAGATCTCATGTGAAATATGGACAGTGAACTGTGTTACGCCCTCATAATCCTAATTGGTTGATAACTGGAAAGCATAGGAAAGAGGGAGGTCCAGAGACATTTAGAAAAATGGTTCTTTCATGTATGTGACAGGTGAATGTTGGAGAGAGAGAGAGAGGTTTATCTTTTTGAAAGAGAGGGGGGAGGGATTTGCCCATTTTCTCTAGAATACTAAGATGTAGATTGTTTGCCAATATGATTACTTTACATAGATTTAGTTGTTATTATTTTAAACTAGAAATAGTAAGCTTATTTGAATCATAGTAACTGTTTGGATATAATCATGCTTCATGCTTTTTAAGCTACAGCTGTATTTTAATGGAACTACTTTATTTTCTTAATAAAACAATTATTCTTCAACAAAGGACTTATCTCTTGAACAGCAGGACTGCACCTAAATCCAGTATGGAGTGGAAAGGTCACTAATTGCTACTATACAGAGAGGTCCTGCCTAGCCAATCTGTTGTGCTGTCTAAGGAAGCACACAATCAATGGTTTATTGGTTGTTGTGGGTTCTTCGGGCTCTTTGGCCGTGTTCTGAATGTTGTTCTTCCTAACGTTTTGCCAGTCTCTGTGGCCGGCATCTTCAGAGGACAGCATTCTGTGCTCTCTGTGCTGTCCTCTGAAGATGCCAGCCACAGAGACTGGTGAAACATTAGGAAGAACAACATTCAGAACACGGCCAAAGAGCCCGAAAAACCCACAACAACCATTAGATCCCGGCTGTGAAAGCCTTCGTGAATACAATGGTTTATTGCCTTGTAAGTAGGCAAGGGGCTCTATTTCAGGTCGAGCTTGTCCATAGGGCAAGGGCTACACACTTCTGAGGCTAAAGGACCTGTTTCAGGTACATATAAAAAGTGGTGGTTGCTTGCACCTACAGTGACTCCTCACTCAAGATGCTATCTCTTTAGGGAGAAGCGATTCTGACAATGTGTAGTGGAGCAGCTAGCAAGAAGAAGGCTTCAGTAGTCTCCTTCACAACACTGCAACAACATTTGCTGGCCAGAGAGAGAGAGGTCATATCCAGATGTCCTGAATGACATTGTATGGTTATGTGGGACTTAAGACTAATGGAGGGATAATAGTACTGATGTAATAAGGATAATAAAGGAGACACAGTGCCCCACCTAATACACTTCTCTCTTTAAAAAATACCTCTCTATTACTATTATGAGATACATGGATGCCTTTTGATTTTCAGTTAGAATTGTTCATATAGCTGAAGATAAATACTTCTGCTGGAGAAATTAATATTTTTGCTCTGAATAACAAAAAATAGAACTACCTCTTCCCTACTCGACTCCACACCCCTGACCACCACATAAAATTAGAAAAGATTTTGCCAAGTTTCCAGCAATCTCTGTCCTGCTGGACAATATCTCTTGCCCTGTCATCGGCTTGTCTGAGCAGCATTCCTTAGCAGGTGGCAGCTATTTTAACGGTGGTGAAATGTAGGGGGAAGGGAAAGTAGTGGGGTAGGGTAGGAATACCATCCATTTTCTGTTGCTGATGAAAAATGTTTAGACCAGCAACAAACTTCAAATGGCAACTGCTGTTGCAGTGGACAGAGCAGCTGCTCTGGCTGGGTAATGCTGAAGAAATTTTCATGTGAACCTGCAAGTGGAGGAAGACCACAGCAGGAGCATAAACCAATCATGTAGGATTACATGGCCCTGACCTACAACCTGGAATGTGGTAGGAGCCAGAAATAAAACTGTTTACATAGCAACCAAGATAATAGTAACCACTAGGTAGGGGAGGCACATTGCTTCTCTTTTTCCCTCCCCATCATAATTGTTCCAGTTTGTTTCTCAAACACTAGTTGGTTTATATTTGGAGAGGGTTGAGACAGGTTTGTGTATGTGTTGCATTATTATATTTAAGGCTCTGATGGAACAGTTGAGGCCAGATGTGGTTTGGATGTGTGACAAGTTTCCCACTTCATGTTGTTTTTAAGTGTAACAAAAGCTACAATAATCAACTGCAAGCAACACAGAAAAGCTTTTCCACTTCTAGGTATTTGCAAGAGCCTCAAAGTACTTTTGCACAGAGACATTCTATCATTACCAGTAAAAGCTATCGTGCTCCTAGCACTACTAAGAAAGAAAGAAAGAAAGAAAGAAAGAAAGAAAGAAAGAAAGAAAAAGAAAGAAAGAAAGAAAGAAAGAAAGAAAGAAAGAAAGAAAGAAAGAAAGAAAGAAAGAAAGAAAGAAAGAAAGAAAGAACTATTCCATCTCCCCACCCCCGTATGTGTGTATGCATGCACACCCGTTGAGGAAAAACAAAATTGCAGCAGTGGACAAACATTAAAATGGATTTTAAAAGGAATGCTATGTTATCTGGACCCCATCTAAAATTCAATGAATGAGGCAGGGTGATGGTAGAACCAAAGCCTTATCAAGAACCATCCTTACCTTCTCAGTTAAAACAACCACATACATTTATCACAGTATTCATTCACAAAGGTGGACAAAGTGGTTCAAACCCACGGGCACAGTGATGCAATTAATGTGAGGATTGTTAGGAAATCAGGTCATTTTGAGAGGCAAAACAAAAAGTTGGATTTTGATATATATATATTTTTAAACTAACTTTTGTGTTTTTTTAAAAAATATCTCACGATCTCTTCATAGCACTAACATTAGTGCTATGAAGAGATCAAGGTACATAACATGCTTCAGGCTAGAACCCTATATGTACTTACATACTGTAGATAGGGAAGTAAGCTTCAGTGATCCCAGTCAACTTGCAATAGAGTTATGCTGTCAATTATCTACTTTCAAAAACTCCTGTTTAGGCCGTTTCAAAATATCTGTGGCCACGTTCCTTTGGATGAATTCCAGAAGTCACCAGAATAAAAAGAAAATGTGTCTGAATGGATGAGTTCCTGAGTGGTTCCATCCCATTCAGAAATGGGTCAAAAGTACTCACATTTCCTTTGGGACAGGATATTTTCAATATATATAAAAAATGTAAAGAACTATGGTTGACAAATTTGCTAGGCCTACTTGATCATGGCATTACCATATACAATATAATCCAAACTCAAAGATATGCTGGCTCCTTAGCTTCTTAGATGTCAAACTGACTGGCAGATTCTTGCCCATATCCATCTTGGTCCCCTTTCTGAAGGCAGGCACAACATTTGTCTGCCTCCAGTCTTCATGGACCTCACTTGTTCTCCAAGAATTCACAAAGGTGATAGCCAAAGGCTTTGAGAAGGTTTGGATGCAGTTCATCTGGCCCTAGAGACATGAATCTGTTTAAAGTAGCTAAGTGTTTCCTGTTTCCATACTACCACTTAACCTATACAGTCGTGCCCCACTTAACGATTGCCCCGCATTACGATCAATCTGCTTTACGACAATGTGTTTGTGATCGCAATTGTGATCACAAAGTAATGGTCTAAATGGGGGAATTTCACTTAGCAATGATCAGTTCCCTGCTTCGGGAACCGATTTTCACTTTACGATGATCAAAAACAGCTGATCGTTGGTTTTTTAAATTGGCTGCTGGGTGCTTAAAATGGCTCCCCGCTGTGCTTAGGGATGGATTCCTTGCTATACAGGCACAGAAAATGGCTGCCTTATGGAGGATCTTCGCTGGACGGTGAGCTTTTGCCCCACTGGAACGCATTGAAAGCTTTTCAGTGCATTTCAATGGGGTTTTTAATTTCGCTTTACGATGTTTTCGCTTAACAGCGATTTTCCTGGAATGGATTATCATCATTAATATAATACACCACTGTATTATTTCTCTTATTGATTTGGTTTCCTCCTTTATCTTTGAGTGCTTCCACCACGAGATTTTACCTAATATTTCCTTAAGCTTCTTAAAATGATCTTTCTTAGTCCAGAATGCACATCATGTAACCCTTCCCTTTTCCTTTTATCAGGATAATGTGTCACCTTCACCTCAGATTCTCCAAGAATTCTCAAAGGTGACAGACAAAGGCTTTGACTACTGTTACTATATTGACGTGGTCCAGGGCAGCTGATTGTCTTCTCACTTCTCCCGCCTTCTAGAAAATGACATTGTCAGCAGAGAAAGTGAATAATTTTTTGGCCCTTACATTCTTGATAGAGCTAGACCATCAGAGTAACTAAGGTCTCCCGTTATAACTATACATCACTAAGAACCGTCAGACTCATTCACCCATTTTGATTTTTTTGTCCATATGTTCTTCAGTAGCTTTTGATACTCCAAATGATGGAACCCAGAGCTACACATCTTTTACCTATTAAACAACTCCCTTTCTGTTCAGTTTATTATGTTTCAATAAGTCATACTTTTCCATTGCTACATTTCAGCCACCTCATATTTGTTAAGAGTTTGTTGTCTCTTACAGAGATACGTGAAACCAGAAGTCACTCCTTTCAGCTGCCAGTAGAGTTTAAAGCCCTCCAGACCATGTTTGTAAGATTTAAAGCAAACATGTTCAATTCAACATAGGAGATACAAGTCATTTAAATGTATTCTCGAAGGCTTTCACGGCTGGGATCTGATGGTTGTTGTGGGTTTTTTATGCTCTTTGGCTGTGTTCTGAAGGTTGTTCTTCCTAATGTTTCGCCAGTCTCTGTGGCCGGCATCTTCAGAGGACTCAGAAGATGCTGGCCACAGAGTCCTCTGAAGATGCTAGCCACAGAGACTGGCGAAACGTCGGGAAGAACAACCTTCAGAAAAACCCACAACAACCATACAAGTCATTTCTTGCATTTTTCACTGAAGTGCAGAATACAGTTCAAGAAACCAAACCTTTCCATGTGACATCATCTGCCAAGCCAGTTAGCTATTCATTTCTAATTCTTTGGTCTCTTCCTTGGCCAAAATCTTCAACAGGGGAGGTTAATCTTCTTAACTAGATGCTGAAGGCTATGTCTGATAGTATATTTTGTTTTCCTATAGATCAGAAAGCAAGGACAAGGGTCAGTGTACTTAATAAGCCTTGGCAAGTTCTGTCCCACCCTGTATCATTGTACCAGGGAAACTGCACATTTGAGACATTCTGCTGGGTCTAAAATTAGATTTCTCCATAAGAAGGCGCCCAGGTTATCTACATAGGCTCCAAAACATGCATGGATCCCTCCAAGGCCCTTCATCTGCCATACTGAGTGAAACAGTAGAGATTGAAAGCACTGGCCTGTTGATTCAGTGTTCTCTTACCTCTAGCTTGTCCAAACTAAATTTCATAGCTCGGCGGAGATTTGAACCTGCATCTGTCGCACTCCAAACCAAACACTCAAGGACTAGACCAGTTATAAGGCATGAAAAAGACTTGTTGTCCAACCTTCCAACTTTTGAAACTTTAAAGGAACTAAGAGCGGTCTGGTTTTTATCAAAGCAGCAGCAGAGGAAAACACATGTCTATTTCTCTCTCTCTTCCCTTCCCATGCATACTGTATTCATGGTCTAAATAAATTCCTTCCTTCCTATTATTTATTGTTATTGGTAAGCTGCTTTCCCACATGAATACTTTCAGTATTTGCCACCCTAGAGAATACACCTGCCATCTGGTGCCCTCCCTGGGAAAGTCTTGTTTTTTTTTCTTATTTTAAAATCATGATATCCCACCATGCATTGGCCATATCATGTAGTGGTATGTGTTGTTTTATAATGAGGGTGCCATGGGCAAGAATAAACATTTGGCTTCCCAGATGTTTTGTACTTCAGTTCCCAGAAGCTCTACTCAACATGGCCAATGGTAAGAAGCAGAGATACAGTTGAGTGAGCCTGTCTTTCTTCTCTGTGAAAGATAGTTATTGCATAAACCTCTAGTCAAGCCATTGTGGTTACCACCTAGGTCATGTATCATAAACTTACAGCATCTCCACTGGCTTCCAATCCATTTCCAAGCATGAGTCAACGTTCTGGTTCTAACCCATAAAGTCCTAAATGACTTGGGTCCAAGCTATCTCAAAGACTGTGCCTCCTTATATGAGCCTACTTGGGTGTTAGGATCATCAGTAAAGGCCTTGCTCTCCATCCTACCACCTTCACAGGTACATTTGGTGGGGACATAGGAGAGGGCCTCTGTTGCTGCTCCCAGACTTTGCAGCTCCCTCCCACAGGAGGCCAGTCTGGCCCCATCTTTGCTGTTCTTCCACAAGTCCTTTCTTCTCCTGCTTTGAATGTGCTTTGGTGTTGCTTTTGGATACCATTTTTAAGTGTGGTATTTGCTAGACCCTTTTTAGTATTTGGATACTTGCTATTCTTAGCTTTAAATTTTGTGTGTGTGTGTGTGTGTGTGTGTGTGTGTGTGTGTGTGTGTGTGTGTGTGTGTGTGTGTGTGTGTGTGTGTGTGTGTGTGTGTGTGTGTGTGTACACACACGATGTAAGCTGCCTTGGCTCTTTCTCAAGGAGAAAGACAGGGTAAACATATTCTAAATAAAATATAAATAAGGTTGCTTTTTTAAGCATAGTTAGATAGGCATTTGCCCTCTGCTTCAAGCAGGAGAAGTTTTCCTTTTTCTTTGAAATTGAACTGAGAGCCACAGACATTTACTCAAAATTATGTAATGTCTCTGCATTGGATTATCTCAGCTAATTCACTGCACAATGCTTTTATTCAGTTAATGTGTTCATTAGAACAGATTTTGCCTTTAAAAAGTCAGTCATATAATCTCAAAGCCAACAAATTTTGGATTTCACAAAGCGTTAGGCACTGTATGCTTTTCAGATAAATTTTCTATACACTTCACTAGAAGTAGACAGCACTTGAATTGAAGTTCATCCAATAAAAATCTGCATGTGTCCAATTTTAATTCAGATCAGCATTATGCAATGGATACAGCTGAATTCTGGGTCAAATCGCCTTTATCTGTGTTGAGCCAAGCATGCTTAGAGTTGAAGTGAACAACTTTGACCTGGTTACAGTGTAGATTGGGACTGGCCTGGTTTGCACCAGAAAAAGTCAGCATGTGAAGTGTTTAATTTTTTTAAAACATGTGCTGCAATTGAATATCACATACAGCAAACTCTGAGATGGCATTCAATGATGCAAAAGCAGGGGAGTTGAGCTTCACTGACAGACAGCTTCACTCCCAATGAAAATAAAATTTCTTCTATACTCTCCGGTCTCCGAGAGCACGGGGATGATACCATACTGCTTTCCTTGACACATTTCTGCTCATTTCCTTTAGACACTAATAACCTACCTAGTGTCTAAAGGAAATGAGCATAAATGTTTGTCTTTACTTTAAGAGCCTGGTGGCGCAGTGGTTAAACTGCTGTACTGCAGCCAAAACTGTGCTCACGACCCTGGGTTCAATCCCAGGTAGCGGCTCAAGGTTGACTCAGCCTTCTATCCTTCCAAGGTCGGTAAAATGAGTACCCAGCTTGCTGGGGGGGGGCAATGTGTAGCCTGCA
This sequence comes from Pogona vitticeps, assembly GCF_051106095.1. Taxonomy (NCBI): domain Eukaryota; kingdom Metazoa; phylum Chordata; class Lepidosauria; order Squamata; family Agamidae; genus Pogona; species Pogona vitticeps. The sequence goes on from NC_135786.1 coordinate 47,213,760, forward strand.
CAATTAACTTGTAAACCGCCCAGAGAGTGCTTGAAGCGCTATGGGGCGGTATATAAGCAGCACGCTTTGCTTTAAGACTGGGTGTATGTGTGAGGACATTGGATGCTTGCTTTCTTGTTTGGCATCTGAGTGATTAGGCTTTGATCCATTTTACCATGGTATGTTCTTTCTTTCTCCATCTTTTCTTTCCTCACCCCAACAGGTTTGGGGGTTTCCTTCTTCCATTTGCCACTTGCTTTGCCTGGGCTGTGGTTTTATGTCAGCCATCACTCAAAGAAACATTGCCACTGCTTCACGAACAAAGCTTTTTCCAACACCGTGACCTGTTCTTCAGGACAAATAATGACTAGAGATGGGCACGAATTAATTTGGCCCAGGGTGACAACATTTGTTGGTGAGGTGCCACTGATGTCATGTGTTCCCTCCCCTCACCCCCACTCTGGCCAGGTACCCCACTCACAAGCCTTTGTGCCACACCTGTGTCATCCTCCACTGCTGGCTGCCCAGTCTGGGAAGGAGCTTGGACTTCCCTTCCCTGTCTCTTCTGGCATTTGGCCACTCAACAGCTGCACAGGGAGAATCCCTGTTACTCCTCCTCATCTGACTGAAAGACAGATGATGTTATCCCCTATCTCACTCTCTTTCTACCATCCTTTTCTCTCTCCTCTCCACCTGACCTCAGAAAATTTACTTTTTTGGACACTAATTCCCAGAATCTCTTAACAGCATGGAACTGACTTTGCTGGCTGGACAATTCCAAGAGTCGGAGTCCAAAAGAGTTCTTTCCAAAATCTGCTTCCCATCTAGTATGCTGCAATAGTAATAATAATATTAATGTGCCATCAAGTCATTTCTGACTTATGGCAACCCTCTTCAGGGTTTTCTAGGTACAGAGTATTCAAAAGTGGTTCACTATTCCCTTCTTCTGGGAGCACCCTGGGACTGTGCAGCTTGCCAAGGTCACACAGGCTGGCTCTTCTCCCCGGAAGGCACAGTGGGGAATCAAACTCCCAACCCAGATACTGAAACCACTGAGCAATCTAGCCACATCAGCAGGCTGCAAAGGAAGGAATGAACAGTTTGGAACCTTGATACCAGTCAGAACACCTCTTCCCGACGAGATCTGCCCATCCTATATGATCTTATCAGGCCAAGCGAATGAGAGTATTGACCCTGAGAGAAGCCCAGAAAAAGAAGACAAAAAGCCACTCTCAACTCTTGGTAGTCACTCCCCAACTCTGGAACAACCTCCTGCCCAAAATCTGTCTGGCTCCTTCACTGGGAACTTTTAAGGTAAAGGTAAAGGTTCCCCTTGACATTTTTTAGTCCAGTCGTGTCCGACTCTAGGGGGCAGAGCTCATCCCGTTTTCAAGCCGCAGAGCCAGCGTTTGCCCAAAGTCAGTTTCCATTGTCAAGTGGCCAGCATGACTAGGGAACACCGTTTTACCTTCCTACTGAGGTGGTACCTATTTATCTACTCGCATTTTGCATGCTTTTGAACTGCTAGGTTGGTGAGGAGCTGGGCAAAGCAAAGGGAGCTCACTTCGTTCCGTGGATTCGATCCTACGACTGCTGGTCTTCTGAACCTGCAGCACAGATGCTTATGCGGTTTAGCCCACAGCGCCACCACATCCCTTTTAAACTTTTAAACAATCGCTAAAACCATGTTATTTTAGACAGGCCTTTCTGGATCTTATATCATCTTAATTCAGCAGTTGTTTTAACACTTATACTGTCAGTCCTGCTACCTTGCTCCCATATTCTTTTAATTATTTTCAGTTACATTTGTTGGTGTGAATGTGTTTCCAATAAACGTATTATTATGTTTATTGTTTTAAATTCTGGTATGATGAAATATTTGTTGAATGTGTAAACCGCCCACAGTGTCCTTGGCAGCCAGATGCGCAGTATAGAAGTCAAACAGATAAATGAACAAACAAAGGTTTATATAGATCACTTGGGAAGGGCTTTTGAACTTCGGCTGAAGCTCACATCCTGTCCTAGAGGTAAAGATTGCTCACCCCTCCTTATGGATGACTATTACACATAGTTGTATATCATTAGTTTATTGTGTGTTTGGTGTGGAGAATCAGCAAAGGAGAAGAGTGTTTAACACTTCCCAATACTGCTCTATTCACCTGTGTCCCCACCCAGCGCCTTCCCTTTCACAAGAGTCCAATGCTTGCTTAAACAGGCAAATATCTCTGGGAGAGGCAAGTGGCTCTGGGCAGGTGCATGATTTGGAGGAGAAAAGTGGAAAAGTTAAGTGGAGTGGACACCAGTGAAATAGTTCAAATGCGCAATCCCTTTCTAGCTCTGGAAAAAATGAGAAAGAGGCACTCTTGGCTATGGCAGTCTTAGCATCTGTGTGGCAGATGTTTGATTATCATGGCTCCACAGACTCTACAGCAGGAAAATTATAATTTGCCCCAGCTTTCAGAATTTCCTTTCTTGATGGATGTTTCTAAAATAATTTGATGGCTGATGCAATTCTGCTGAAGATTGTCATTTTCAAAACCCAGTATAAATACAAAGAAAGTAAAAATAATTTAAAAAGAGCAAGATCTGTCTCTTGTCTCTTTGCTTGTCTCCTTCAGCAATCCAGATTCAGACACAATCCATTTATGCCTGTGCATGAAAAGCCATCTTCCATAACAAGGCTTGGCAAGAAGGCTCATGTTAGCAAAAACCATCAAGTCTCTCACAAGCCTAGAGTTCTAGTCGCACTGAAGATTGGATGAGCAGCATCTTTGCTGACAGTGGACTCAGTGTTTGAAATGCTTATTCCCTACCTAGATGTAAGGCACTCTTAAGAGGAAAAGACAGTCTGTGTATTCTAACCTGAGCTTATCTCTACGGCAGTTTGGAAAATTACCTTGCTTTAATTTTGCAATTAATCTGCACCACTTGTGTGTCCCAGGTCTCTCAGCACATAGCACTGAAAGATTTCTCTTGCTTGGAGGGATAATGACGTAAGAGAAGGAAATAGGCTCTTGCCCTAATCTGTGATCTGACCCTTAACTGGCAAATGCCTTGAGAAACACACACTGTGATAACTTTCCCAGCTGACCTGGTTGCTATTGCTAGCATAGCTATAACTACACCAGAGATTGAGTACATAATTATAACATGAACGGCCTGAGAGACTTTTCTTTAGGTGTCTCTGCGTCCTCATAGCAAACCATGTGCCAAATAAACACTTAGCACTTGACCTTCCCCCTCAAAATTTTTTGACTGAAGAGATTTAAAGTACTTAAGGTTTCTTTGACCTAAAGAAATAGTTCTTTGGGAAGGTACTCATAGTTCAGAACAGTTGATGGTGAAGAGATAACTAGCAACTTAGGTAAGAATCTTTCTCAAGGAAGGAACCCTTCAACTAGAGATGTCAAAGACTAAAAATGGACCCACATAAGGTTGTCAAAGGGACAAGGCTCACAGGCTCAGAGTGCCAGGATTTTAAATTAATAGGCCTGATGCCACTGTCTGATGCCCACCTAGGCTTCTCTGAGCTAGATTACCTGCAGACCTTAAAACAGCTGGCAGGAGAGGGGACCTTCCAAGCACCTTAATATTGTCGTGAACTATCCTGTTGTATATTCGCAAAGGCATAGCATCCACACCAGAATCAAAGAACATGAGAGACACTGCAGACTAAAACAACCAGAAAAATCTGCAGTAGCTGAACATGCCCTGAAACAAACTGGACATGAAATTCTATTCCAAAATACTGAAATACTGGACAACACCAGCAATCATTACGTCAGACTGCACAGGGAAGCCATTGAAATCCACAAGCACCAGCAAAACTTCAACAGAAAAGAGGAAAGTGTGAAGCTCAACAAAACTTGGCTCCCAGCTCTCAAAAATACAGCATGCAAAAGGTCAACGAACTCTACCCATCCACAAGGACAAGGGATCACTACACACAAAAGACCAGCTAATGACACCCATCAACCACAGGAACAGATAATCTCTTCCCCTTAGCACAACAATACACCCACAACAATACACACTAATCACCCATCTTACAGAAAAAGACAAAGGCCTATCTCAAAGCCATAAATACTGCACTCCCAAAGCCAACTACACCAGAGCACAGAGTGCTGTCCTCTGAAGATGCGGGCCACAGAGACTGGTGAAACGTTAGGAAGAACAACCTTCAGAACATGGCCAAAGAGCCCAAAAAACCCACAACAACTATCCCTGTTGTAATCCATTGTATTTTGAAAGTTCCTGCTTCTGAATTGGCAATTATGGCCCATTAGCTTTACAAATTACCTGCTCCTGGTGGAAATCAAAACAATCAAATCTGATTGCTGGCATGGATTTTCTGTCTGTTTTTTTTTTTAAATTCTCCTGCAAGATGTAGCTTGAGGAACCTGTGCACTTCAGAACTTACCACTGGGCATGTCTACATACAAAACACACAGTGCCACAGAATTTAGATACAAAGGGCAATCAACATAAAAAAACACCTCTTGATGGGGTAGTTATTTAAGTAATGAAAAGGAGTGCTATTTTACAACAAAAGCAGAGTCTATATACGCAAGACAGAGGGGCTGCTTATTAAGGAAGCAAAGAGCTTGAAGGAATTCTTAGAAACAATTGTTTGGATGTCTTATTTAGGAAACAGGGATGTTCTGAACTGAGACATTGCCTAAACTGCAGTTTCTTGAAGAAACAATGGATAGATTGGAACAGTTGAAGTTATGTAGAAACTGGTGTAGGAGTATGTAAAAAAATCCATTTGAATGGTCAGAGCAGCAACAGCGCTGGAGCAGAAGGTAGTTATTTCTTCCATAAATGGTACCTTTGCCTGCAGGTATTCACATTCATAATTCTCTGCATTACTGCTTAACAGGCAATTAAGATTCTGAAGAAAGATGATCATGAAGAAAAACAGATGCCGCAACACACCCAGTACATTGATTGCATTGTACCTTGTTCGATGTCCTGAGATTATGTTGTGTGAAGTTTGAGGGGATCAGATCTGCTGAAAGCAAATGATCATACTCAAAATAGTAAAAGGTAAAGGTAAAGGTTCCCCTTGACAATTTTTGTCCAGTCGTGTCCGACTCTAGGGGGCGGCGCTCATCCCGCTCTTCAAGCCATAGAGCCAGCGTTTGTCCGAAGACAATCTTTCCGTGGTCACATGGCCAGTGTGATTTAGACACGGAACGCTGTTTACCTTCCCACCGAGATGGTACCTATTTATCTACTCGCATTTGCATGCTTTCGAACCGCTAGGTTGGCGGGAGCTGGGACAAGCAACGGGCGCTCACTCCGTCGTGTGGATTCGATCTTACGACTGCTTGGTCTTCTGACCCTGCAGCACAGGCCTCTGCGGTTTAGCCCACAGCAAATGTAGCCAGAACATTACTACATCTTTGGAAGGAAATGTATCTCCAATGTTCATCCAAAACTATGGAATGTGCAATCAATTGCAATGCTACCTTTCTCCTTACCCCATTTTTAATTCTAGACTTGTTTAGAATATATAGAAAACCCATACACACTACTTATACCTAGTTCTCACTCATTAGAAACAAAATTAACCTGTACTTGCAGAGGCTGGCTTTGTTTGTATGCCAGCAGCATCAATACAGTAACTGCAGTGGGCTATGCTTCTTGGGTAATTTGAAACTGAGAGTTGCTTAAGTGTCCCCATAGATACAGACAGGAACATCTTATTTCCTAAGCCTGCCATGCTGATGTTCCACAAAAAGTATACAGTGTTAGATTTGTGTGATCTTATGTAAATAGGAGGAAGGGCAGGGAGTAGCTTTTTCTCAAGAACATAAAGGCCTTGCTGGATCATATAGGCCTATGTAGTGCAGCACAGAGGCCAATCAGATGCCTATGGGAAGTCCAACAGGGTCCCCTCTCACTCATATTCCACAGCAACTGCTATTAAGAGGCAAAACACTTCTAATACTGGAGGCAATATAGACTAATGATATTAGTTTATGTTTATGATGCTTGACTTGTTATTCTGTTATTATTTTTATCTTATGTATTATTGTCTTATATGTTCCTCTTTAAGCCAGGGTAGTGGTTTACCACTAATGGGCAGAATTAAAGTTAGGCGGGAAGATAGGCAGGTTTGGCAGTTTGTGCCAGTTCATTTATCAGCCAAACAGGTATTTGGCACTTCAAAGCCCCACCTCCTCCAGTAGGCATCAACTCAGAGGCAATGCCTGGAAGAGGTGGGGCAGGGAAGCCAGGCCACTGCCTCTGAGTGGGCACCCACCAGAGGAGACAGAGCTTTAAAGCATTGAACACCAGTTCAGCCAATAAGCAAACTAACATGAATTGGCAGTTTGTGCCCATCTCTAGGTGGGAAATAAATAACTATATAAATAAATATTCTCCATTGTTGTTGTTGTCAATGTTATGTGCTGTCAAATCACCTTCCACTTATGGCAACCCCATGAATGAGAGATCTCCAAAATATCCTTTCCCCTAACAGCTCTGCTCAGCATTTGTACATTCAAGGATCTGGCTTCTTTTAGGGATTAAATCCATTTTGTATTGGGTCTTCCTGTTTTCATGCTGCCTTCAATCTTTCCCGGCATCACTGTCTTTTCCAGAGAATCTTGTCTTCTGATGTGCCAAAAGTAGGACAGCCTCAGTTTTGTCATTTTTGCCTCTAGAGACAGTTCAGGCTTGATTTGCTTAGGACTAGAGATGGGAATATTTGCTTTCGCCTCCTCCAGGAGACAAATACAAATATCGCCATCACAGGTGGCTGAACCAATGGGAGCCTCACCCCAGAACCTGACTGTCCACTTACCACTCTCAGCATGCATGGCCATCATCATTTGCACTATGCCAATCGTAGAAGTGACCAGACTGGGACCTCCCTCCCTCCCTGTATTGCTGACCAATCCAGTAAGGACATGGAATGACGAGCCTCCCCGCTCAGCTGCTGAGTGTTCAGCAGTGCAGGGAGGTGGGGAAGTCCCGGCTGGGCTTCTTCTGCGATTGGCATGGCACAAACAACAATGGGCTGCAAGTGCTGCACTGCAAGTGGATGGCTCGGTTCTGGGGAGAGGGTCCAATCAGCCTGGCAGTCTGTGGTGACAATATTCATATTCATCTCCCCTGGGAGATGACTAAGAATATCCCATCTCTAATTAGGACTCACTTGTTTATCTTTCTGGCAGTCCAGGATATCTGCAAAGCTCCCCTCTAGTGCCATATTCGAAATGAATCTATTTTTTTCCTGTCAGCGTTCTTCACCACCCAACTTAGTAATCAGCAATACAATGAATGTATTTGGTATTTGTTCTAATGACACATTCATACACTCAACAATCTTTTCTAATTTCTTCATTACCGCCCTTCCAAGTCTCAGTCTTCTGATTTCAAATGTGGTCTCCATTTGGATTGATAAATGAACCAAGGTATAGAAAATATTGAACTATTTCCTGCATTAAAATAGCTAATTCATTTTTACAGTCATACAGTGCTGACAAACACTTCTTACCTGTCCTGAATCTCCCAACATTTAGCATCTTTGAATTGAGGCCTCCAGGTTTGAGTATTATGGAGAGAGAAAAATGTCATGCCCACTTTTTCCATGCCATGCACAATTTTGTCCACTTCTGTCATAATTCTCCTTACTCACCTTTTCCAAAATTAAAAGCCAACAGCTTTGTATCATTTTCTGAGAAGCTATTCCAGCTCTTTGTTTTGGTCACCCTTTTCTACACTTCCTCAGCTCCATAATACCTTTTTAGTGGTATGGTATACCACAAAAAGAACTGTAATACAAGTGTGTAATTTGTAGCTACACTATAGTTTTGTAGAAAGGCTTCATTATGTTGATGTTATGTTTCAATCCCTTTCTTAATAACAGCCCTTCTTTTTTAAAATCTTTAACTGATTTTAAGTCTATAAAGAACATTCCTCTGGTTCTACGAGTGCTAAATTTGCTCTTCGGTGAGAGACTTTTGACTCTCAAAAACCTGTTAAAAACATAAGGAGACAGTGTCCACCTGATCCTTCTTATCCACATATTTGTTTGTGTTTCTCATGATCTTTAAAAGATATCAGGATTTACCTTTCAAGAACCATGTTGATTCTTCTTCTGTATGCTTCTTCTACATGTTTCGTAACTTCATCTTTAATAATGCTTTCCATCATGTTACCAGGGACAAAGGATAAACTACTTGGCCAGTACTGTATTCTGTTGCACCACAGTTTTTACACAAGCTAAAAACTGACTTATTGGAATAGCTGAGGATTATACTTGTGCAAGGAGAAAACGGACACCTCTTTGCCCTAGTGTCAAAGAAATCCTGCTCCATGTAGAATGGGGGTTGACTTTGTGACCCAGGCAAAATAATTCTGGCTCTAGTCTGTAATTTCCTGGGTTCTCCTCAGTCTGATCATTATTTTAAAAATGGCTTTCCATCAATCACTTTCCACTTGTCCTTAAAATGAGACTCTGTATTACATACTTTTGTTATATACCAATTTCATATTTCAGTTATTTCAGATCTGTCCATTAAGCCTAGAATTTTAGGATCTATCCCCATTGTTTTCCTCAGTTCTTTAGACTTCCTTCATAAAAATATCAGTTTAGGCTCAAATGTTTGTCTTATCTCTTCTCCTGTGAATACAGAGGCATCAAATTTGTTTGGGTTTTCTGCTATTTATTTTACACTATTCACACTTTAAAACTCTTCTTGACCATTTTTCTGTTTCTGATGTGTCAAAGTTTTTTTTATTGCTGTTGTTTTATTGTTGGTCATAATTTCATTAGGATTATGGATAGCTCAGTCAGTTAGGTATTTAGTTACAAAATCAGAGATTGGGAGTTCAATTCCCCACTGTGCATCGCAGAAGAGCCAGCCTGTACAGCCATGGGAAAGCTGAACAGTCCCAGGGCACCCCTAGAAGAAGGGAATGGTAAACCACTTTTGAGTACTCGTTACCTAGAATACCCTGAAAAGGGTCACCATAAGTCAGAATTGACTTGTAGCTACGCTATAGTTTTACAGTCTATATTGTAAAACTATGGTCCTGTTTTACATAAAAATGTAACTATTATGGTCTTTAAAAGCTTATATATATAGTCTTAATTTCTCTAGCAGCTTTGCTAACACTCCTAATTAAGCATGGAGATAACATCTTGGACTTTACAATACCTTTCCATGATTACCCTTAGTATACATTCCAGTTGAAAATGTTATTTGGAGTGAGCATGCTAATGGTCCATCACAAAGAAGTTGGGTGCTTTTTTCTAAAGCATGCATGAGAATGCTATTAAACCTTTCTTAAAGTCTCTGCCAAATTCCTGTACCCATTATTCTGAGATAATGCTTCCTGCTGATCTCCCTGTGTGATCTGTGTAGCATAGGCAGCCAAACGAAGACTTTGTCTTTTGTGTTCAATGTGCAACACCATGGCGTACAGCAAACGAGGAAACCCAGCTAGGCAAGTACATGGGGGGAGGGCAGTAATCAGAGACTGCAAAGACAAAAAAAGTCTAGAAGGTGAATGCAAACATTATTACATACATCAAAGCAATTAGGAGAATAATAAACATGTGTTGTCAAATCAATTCTGACTTATGGCAGCTCTTTTCAAGGTTTTCCAGATAGAGTATACTCAAAAGTGGTTTATCATTCTCTTCTTCTGGGGCCACCCTGGGACTTTGCAGCTTGTCAAAGACCACATAGGCTAGTGCTACTTGCAGGAGGCAGTGTGGAATTGAACTCCCAACTTCTGGCTCTGCATACCTAAACCACTGAGCTATAGCACCTAAGAAATAGTCACCTTCCTCTGCCTTATCCCTTTCTCATTACAAATACCTAAAACCTGCTGAGATGATCTCACTTGTGTTTACCACCCATTGTCTAGACTAGGCTCTACTTAGGCTGGGTGATAATTCATGCAACATAAATATTAAGCCCTGGGACAGACACACAAAGCTGTTTGGGACTCAGGAGCAATCTGGCACATGGTTGTTTTTCAGCCAGGGTGAGGTTATCAGGAGGGCAGCACATAAAGCATCACCTGTCAACAATAGCACAGCAGCCGAAAAAAGTACTGCACTCAACAAACCAAGCTTCCATTGCAAAAATTCTAATTTAAATGCAATGTCAATTCCTAATTAGCACTAAACTGTATAAGCAGTACAAAATATGAATTGGGATTAAATACACTTAATGAACAGAGGGGGTTACTTCTAAAGAAACAGGCACTGGATTGTGCAGCATCTTTGACAGTGTTAAATGAAAGGCAGTTTTGCAAGACTGAATCCCAGAAACAGGAAACCAAGTCTGAGACAAACTGTCAAGAAATCCCTTCCTGCCATTTTTGATCCTTATTTGATTGTGGGTTCCTACAACTGCAGCTTCTTACCGCAATTCACAACAGTAATGCACAGTCTTCACAAAATGACTTCATCATTTACTCAGATCCATGGGAACCATAAAGCCCGTGGAAAGGTCCTTGTTCTTGAAACTGATACTAGATCAATTCTTAACTAGCCTTTGACCCTACTCTGGATGCACCTCTACCTTCCACTTGAGTGCTTCCCAATTAGTCCCATCCTTCAGAAGTTCACAATAATATCTCACACATATTTACTTGGTAGGGCATGTTTATTCTCAGTAATCAGCCAGAAAGGCAAAATATTTCCAAACCAGCAACACTGTTTTCTAGCTACTGCTCCAGTGCTGCATGACATCTGGACTCAAATCAGAATCCTGAACTCTTCTCAAGACTGGCAGACACCAATACCCTTATGAAAAACAGATTACCTACGGAATCCAGTCATATATTTTAAAACAAATAAGTGTATATAAATTAGATAAGCATACCTATTTGTCAAATGATTCATGTGATAACTATGCGCCTTCTGATGCCACGTTACTGGGGAAATTCCCACAAACTACGTTCCAGTTTTATGTAAAAGGTCATATTGAATATCTAATGAGCACCTTCTGGCATTAGTTTTCACAACATCATGAAATGACACCTACTCATTATCCTTATTACTGCAGGACTTTAGTCTCTTTGCAGAAATAAGGAAGTGGAACACAAGGGTCAGCAGGTGTGTCTATAATATGGGTGTACACTATGCACAGCAGAAAATTATACAAAAGGGAGATATTCAACATCACAAATACAGAATAATACTAACGACAAGTCAATGCCTTTACAGGGGGAAATTAGGCACTTATTCAGTTCAGGTAAGATCGGACATATTGCATAACTGCATGTTAAATCTATTCAAGAACAATGAAGAAATATTTCATAATCCACCTATAACCTGGCCTCTGTATTTCCACATTTTTATTTTGCCTGGTTGCCCATCACTGGCACGCTGAGACAGAACACGGTGTAAATTACAGAGACAACCTTTTAGGGTTGATGCTATTGTCACAAGAATACTGGATATGCAGAGCTCATATATCATTCCATTTACTTTGCCAATTATAAACACCATGCAATAACAGTATGGTAAATACTGAAACCATAGTGCATAACTTCTGTGAATTATTCAGATAGCCATAATGTGCCTAGTACAGTGGGGTCTTGACTTAAGAACGGCTTGAGTTAAGAACATTTTGACTTAAGAACCACTCTCATAGGAAAATATTGACTTGACTTAAGTACTTAGATTTGAGTTAAGAACTTAAAAAAACCACGTGGGAGGCAGGGAAAGTGCAAAATGTGAACTTTCAGTTAACTGTTGGCCAGTGAAAAGGGTGCCTGTCTGCTTCCTCACTCCTCCCAGCGTTTAGAGAGTGGATTGGGAGACAGTCTTCAGACTGCCTGGTACTGCCTGGACTGTATTTTCCCTGCCTTCCCTGAACCTTTCTTGACCTAAGAAAAAAAGAAACAAAATATCCCCCTCTAGTGGTCGAAGGCAGAATAGCGGCTTCCCATTAGTTTCTATGGACGGAAAAGAGCAGATACGGATCAAATGGTTTTCAATGCATTCCTATGGGAAATGCAGATTTGACCTGAGAACTTTTTGACTTGAGAACCGCCTTCCAATACGGATTAAGTTCTCAAGTCAAGACCCCACTGTACTGTAAAAGCATACAAGACAAAATATTAATCAAAATTCAGAATTGGCAGATGAATGACATAGTGTAAAAGCACGAGTAACTGTGGTATCTCTTAGAAGCAGCTGCTGCTGCCTGGCTGCCTGGCTACACTAAGGGTCTCATAACTCTCTGGAACCAAGTGTGATGTGAAATGTTGTAGTCTACATACAATACTGTATTTTAAGTTCAATTAAAAGAGGGTATGAGACTTTAAGACTTCATTTCTCTCACTTTCTCCTCCTCAGCATCAAGCTCTTTGTTCAAGGCAGTCCAAGCCATCTGAGATACCGCAGTGTTTATGATAACAGGACCCAAAGGAGCTATGATGACACTCTTCTAGCATAGGATGACACAAAGTTCAACCAGTGCAGACCAGCTATCAAGATGCAATGAGCAGGAAGAGGTCAACTGGAAGGGAGCAAAGAAGAGAGGACAGCACTTTGCAGAGATATGTTTCTGGAAGATAGATTCTCACAATCATGAACTTGATATCACACCATAAAGGAGAAATGAAATAATACTGTGCATTACAATCAATGCACAAATAAAGAGTAGCAAATATAAAATTCTGTAAACTGACATGAAGGGGACAATGATTTAAATGTTTCCTTTTTACATCTAATGTGTGTTGTTCTATCCCAATCTCTGTGCTATGTGCATCAGTTTTTGTTGGGATTTACCTGCATTTTACTTGTTCATCATGAGAGATCACAGCTCAGAGATGCAGACGATAGCACTCACTGTATGCATGTGTGTATCCCTCTCTTCTCTAAATGCAAAGTCCTGGGCAGTGGACTGAAGTACACGAATCACCTGGTCAATCTTTCCTAAGCTGATATGTATTTCTGTTTTATAGTATGTACATTTACAATGTTCATCTACATGTACTGTAAGGATATCTGTCTATCTCCTATTTTTAAATATTAGTTTTATCCTCATCTGGCAAGATGGAAGTACTCTAACTTTGTTTGGTAAGAGCTAATGTCTCTGAAGCTTAGAAAGCATGATAAAATTAAAATGCCTCAGGAACTGAGTGAGAGAGGAGGGAGAAGACAAGAAGACTGAAAATTATGGCTCACACACATTTAAAAAGTCACGAAGATTCACTTACTAATTTTTTAACTTAATTTCCACCCCTTCCTCTCAGATATTCAGTTACTAGCACACCCCGTCTAATTGTTTTATTTTTTAAAAAAATAAAGGCTCCATCGAACCATTACGCTCATAACACAAATTTGTCCTCATTTTCATATTACACACTGAAGATTTCCCATGTTAAAAGTTATTATTCTGAATGAAAAGAAAGCAATTTGCAGTTAAACTCAAATGGTTTTATAGAAGAAAAATATAATCCCTTGGCGCCTCGTTCTTTTGACAAAGTAAAATGGCTGCCTTCTTGACATTTTCTCACCATGTTGTCACAGATGAGAGAAAATGTACACAGAGGTAATAAATGTGTGGACAGCTCCTGCTTGCTATACATAGATACAGCTGGCTGGAGACGGCTGCAATTTGAGTCTGTACATATAAGGAGCAAAGATGTTGCTACAAGAGGATTAAAACTGAAGTCAGAATTCTTAATCAGATGACACAGATTTTAAGAGGAGGGATCACTATCACCTCATCGAGAGACCCCAACAGAAATTTATTCAAGTGAATACTCATCTGGTACTATATTTATTATCACTAGGAATAGACAAATCTGGCTATTTCACTTTCTCCTGCATTTGAACATTTTTAGTCTCAAATTCCTTTTGAAGAAATTGGAAATTTTTGGTTAATTCAATTTTTAAAAATGAAACACAATGCTTGCCCAACACTAATTAACATACAAGCACTGACTGTATTCTTTTGTTTTGAAACCTCAATGCACATCTAATTTATGGTGATCCTAGTAGAGATTTCAAGATATGCAAGATATTTAAAGCTTTACCAATGGTATCTCTCCCTCATGGCTAAATGTGAATCTGAACCCCGCTCACCTGAGTCCATAACTATCTGCTATAACACTGGTTCTTAACCTTGGGTTACTCAGGAGTTTTGGACTACAACTCCCAGAAGCCTTCACCACCAACTGTGCTGGCTGGGGTTTCTGGGAGTTGCAGTTCAAAAACATCTGAGTAACAAAGGTTAAGAACCACTGTGCTATAACATACTGGCTCTCTAGAAGTATTTGCAGCTGACTATTCCTTATTGCCATGGAAAACTGCATTGAAGCATTGACCTGTTCCACTGGCAAAATTGCTTCAAAAGACTATTGCTCTGGGAATTCAGTACAAACGGGCAAGGATCAGAAACAGCCATTCAGAGCCCTGGAAAAGTGCAGGTTCAGGGTGTAGTCTTTCTTTATTCATGTCAAGAGAATTGCACAATTCAAAGCCATGGATACACATGAAACATAAGTAAAATCAAAAACCAATTTAACTGTCAAGACAATAAGACTATTTTTGACCTGAACTAGTCAGAGCTTAAGATGCATGCAGAAACTTTTCCTCAACTTCAACCACTGTCCAGAGGGCTCATCGTCCATGATGCAACACTTGGAAGTGACGGATTTGCTGGCTGCACATCGTTGCCCAGAGAGGGAATGCCCGAGTGAATTCACAATGTTTTCCCACCCTGCAGAGGCTCCTTCTACATCCCTGAAGAGAGGGACATTGTGGTTGAGATATGACTGAAGGTGTTTGCATCAACCACAAATAGAAATAAGGGAGTTCTCTTTTTACTTGTGTGGAAGTGGCTACAGTTGATTTTCTCTCAAAAATTGTGTCACATACTTATTTTTAGTAATAATTTTCTTATAATGGATTATCTCCCCTACAGTCTTTACAGTCAGCCACAAGTTAAGATTTTCATTTTACCTGAAGTACATAAAGTCTCAAAGTGTTCTGAAATGTAAAAGCAAACCAGATATCCTCAGAAAAGTTAGTGGGCACTTATTAACAACTGACTTCACAAAGATTAATTGCGTCTCCACAAAACCCTGAGCATGCTCATCTTACATTTCACAGCTGCAAAACATATCTTTTTACAGCATGCAACTCAGCTGTGAACTATGCAGCTGACTAATTGAGTAATTTACTGTACCAAAGCATAGGCTTCGTTTCAAGACAATAAGATCTTGAGTGATCTGTGCTAGATTTTCCTTTCCAGTACAAAGATATAAAAAGCACTCTTGGTTTCTCAGAGTTAAATTAGAACAGTGACAACAGAAGAATGCTATGGTAAGATCTTAGATGTCCAGTTTCACAGCTCCTGTGTCAAGAACTCACGTTCGGCAACTACAGAATGAAATTAAAGCTAGCTATAGTAGCTTCCCTTTAACATGCCAAGTACAGTCTTTATTTATCTGAAGGTACAAACAGAGCCATTAAAGATGGGGGAAGAGAATGAAGGGAAGACTATTTAACTACTACTCCATTAAAGGAGATGTGAATCAAAATTGAAGTCAAATATATTAACTCAGGCAATACATTCTATGAAAGGTACTTCAACTAGTGTTTATACATATATACAAAATTATAACTTGCATTGAGTATGACTAATCTTTCAAGGTTTGCTTCAATGGCACCTACAAATAAGCAGTATTATCACTTGCAACAGTGAACACCAGCAAGTATGAGGTCAGCTGAGAGCCAACCTGCACCAAGACTTTACTGATTTCTTCATACATTCACAGGGCAGATCTTTGCACAGAAAACTAACATTCTTGGCAACAATTGTCGAGAAACATGATGAAGCTGCATTCAGGTAGGGTACTAAAGCTCAACCACATACACAAAGGTCTCTTTCCAAAGCCTTTTGGATGGAAGTTGTTGGATATGCACAGGTTCCTGCACACCCTGTGCTAAAAGCTACCCTGGGGGGGGGGAACCCCATTTTCCCACCATTTACTTCTGTATGTGCATCAACTATTCTGCCAAGTGATATATGAGTCTTCATACTGCATCGGCTATTTGTGGGCAAGCAACACCTTCTCAGACAGATATTATGCATTAAGAAATAATAAACCTCAGAAATACTACTCAAGTCCTGTACAGCCAGGTTCACAAGATACTTTATATGGAAATCTATCCATGTTTTTTCTGCAAGCATTTTTAAAATCAGCAACCTAAGCAGTAGTAGTGGTTTAGCAGTTGTTACTCTTAAGGTACCTGAGAATCAAAACAAAACTTTTCAGTCTGCAAATAATTTGAGGTACCAGCCCTACTTTCCACTCACTTGTGTTCCTCTAGCTTTAAAAATGAAATAAAATGCTTTTTCGCATTTTGAAATCAAGGGCTTTCTTCTGCTTTTCGATTAGAATGTATCTATAGTGGTGGACTCAGTTCCATCACTGGATACCTTAATCATTGTCACCTAACTTCATTTTCCAGGCTTGGCACTTGCGCCCAGTTTTAATGAAATGGGACATGTCCATGTATTTATACATGATTCCATTTTTTTCTCTGCATATATTTTATAGCAAGAAGTTTCTTACAAACTAACGAATATTAAATCTCTGTAGGTATATCAAGATCTTAATGCCAGATAGTATGAACAAAAAGTTTAGGTCCCAACATTTTTTGTAGATTTGCTCACAAACAAGATGCTTAAGAAAACTATACATTTATTTTAACTCATTTTTAAAAGATCTTAACCATTTTAGCAAACATCACTTCATTTGAATATTTAAAACCTGACATTCCAAAGTATTCCTTCACACAGAAATTATTCTAAGTTACAATGAAGTTCAACATTAAATATGTCTTGCACTATGCTAATGCCTCATGACAACATAAAACAAACAGACACAGAGTGGAACAAAGAATTGGAATATTCAGAGCAAATTAACCAATGGAAATATGCCCTAGTGTCAGTATCTGAAGATACATGAAAAATCTGTATTTCAAACCTAATGGACACCACATTATTTTGAAATAACTTGGACACCTCAGCTATACCCTGGTGATGTAATACCAATCATGTTTCTTTGAGGTATATGATGTGGGTGTATTCAGTGGTGGGCCCTTCTTTGTTTAGTCATAAATACAGCAAATTAATTTTATATTAAAAGCCTTTATATTTGTAGATATGAATGGACAGTACTTTTAAATTACATTCCTGAAATTTGGAATCTAAGTGATATTCAGCACAGATGCAACCTAAAAGATTTTACCATTTTAACAAGACATACTTCAGAACTACACATACACCATCAATCTTCAATGTTCAGAAGATCTTAACTATCTTTACTACACATGAACATCAATTCTATTGATAACTCCAACTGAAATATTTTCTGAACATATGATCAGCTAACATTAACGTACATGCCCAGCCCATGGTTATATTTTATATATCATTTTTACTTTTATTTTTCCCCTTCTTTTTCCCTTTTGATATCCAATAAATTTTTTTAAAAAAAATTTAGGCCCAAATCCAGTTCTTTAGTATGATCTCTACACAGATTTTAACTGTCATTATGCAGTATTCAAAATAATGTGTAGTATTTCATCTACCCTGTTTCCCCAAAAGTAAGCCCTAGTATGATTTTTCAAGATCCTCGTAATATAAGCCCTACGCCAAAAAATAAGCCCTAGTTAAGTGAAACCCTGCCCTCCACCATTGTCCAACATTGTGCAGCAACAGAAGATGATGACATTACTGTATTTGAATAAATATAGATTGTTGTACATGAAAAAAACCACATCTCAATAAAATCAACCCTACTGCACTTTTGGAGCAAAAATTAATATAAGACCCTGTCTTATTTTCAGGGAAACACATGGAAATAGATGCAAATAAGCAACGGAAGGTAAAATTAAAAAAACAAAGAACGTTAGAAATGTATCTTCATTGAAAATCCTTTGGATATCCATATGCAGAGACTTGTAAATCAACCAGGCCAAAACCTTTTTCGGTGCAGAAAATCCCTCATGAATTGCAATTAAAAAACCTAAATCTGAGATTTGCAAAGTCACCAATCTCTTTCATTAGCAGGTTTACAGCAAGGGAAGCCACTCTAGAACATGGAACAAAGATCCACTCAAATTTTTGAGGTGATGCACCTGCTTTACAAGGATTATGAAAAAGTGACAAGCTAGAACAAATAATCGAAGATATATTTAAGCTTTGTGTTTTCCCAGTTCTACTATCTAGGAAACTGCACTAAGCTTTTATTACAAAGTTCTGGGTACATTATCAGCCTTTTCCTTCTTCTCCTGGGATTAGAAAGCTATCATTTATGAGCCTTTTCAGAAAAACAAAAGTACAGAAAATGCTTCTTTTAAAAGGTCCACAATTTAAATGAGAGGTTAGTGGAGGGCCTGTTTAAATTGCCCTTCAAAGGGAGCAAAATGCACTGATAATTATTATTAGCCAACAGAATAATTGTTGGCTGGAAAACCCAGTGAGATGGAATGCTTGACTGTGGAGCTGGGAATCAGTAGTTTTGACTTTCCATTGTGCCTTGGAAGAGAATAGCCAGACCATATAGCCTTCAGAAAGCTGTAGTCCCAGAGTCCCCCAGCAGAAAACAGCAAACTACTTCTGAACTTTATATGCTCAGGAAAGGATCATTGTAACTCAGAACTGACTAGACAGTACATCATCATCATCATCATCATCATCATCATCATGATTATGATGATGATGTTGTAATTAACAGCTGTATCAAGACTTTACTTAGTTTTCCAAAGCAATCGAGATCCACTCCTGGTGACTTACCCAAAAGCACAGATGAATCAGGATCAATGAAACCCATAAAAAGCTAGCAACAAGACACACTATAGTCACACGATACCTCAGTGAATTTAAGTATCTTGTAGATATCTTGAAGATTCACCAGACCTCACAGCAAAGATAAGAGTAGCACTAAGACAGTTATATTGAGCTATGAATACTCAACTGAATCATATGCTGATTTATTTTAGATTTACATTGTTTTTATTATTTTAGTGTGATCATTATTTTTAACCTTTATTTGTATATCATCCAAAAAGCTTTGGCTATTGAGCAGCATAAAAATGCAGTCAATACATTAAAAAAATCTTGCAGATATCTGCTTATCTTTTTCGGCTCTGTGTTAACTCTTTATCTACAGTCTTAATGTTCTTATTTGATCATTTCAAGTAAATTATTACAGTCCACGTACTTTTAAAAGATGCAATGCGCACAACACAGTGCATTATAAAGCGTACACAGAAAGCATTTAAAAACAGGAAGTCTAGATCTAACTTTCTTTGTAAGAAAAAAATCAACTTGACAATTGTTATTGTTTTTGATAAAATCAGTATAGAATGAAAACTATTTCAAGGTTGGATGCTTCTTGCAAACACTGTATACTGGTCATATTGTTTACAAGAAGTATTTTGTACATTTTGAATCTATTAAAAATTACATGAAAATGCAGCTTGAGCGATTCTAATAGGACATGAATATTCATCACCACAATCTCAATAGACTCCAAAAGACCAAAAAGTCATCTTTGGTGGCAACCCTACATATAATTATCTGGAAGCAAGCCTCATTTAACTCAGTAAGGCTTAATTCTGAGTAGAAACATAAGTGTTGGACTCTTTAATGGCACAAATGCAACTACAAGATGTCTTTCATTTGAACAATAGCAAAACTACAGAACTGTTTTCTCGGTATGTAATTGGGCAATATAATAGGGACTGAAGATGGTTTGTTCAATGTAGAGTCACTGAGTTCTACTTTACAGAAGATAGTCTTCTCAGTGGTTCCCAACCTTGGATAACCTAGGTTCTCTTGGACTGCAACTCCCAGAGACTCTGGCCAGCACAGCTAGTGGCAAAAGCTTCTGGGAGCTGCAGTCCAAGAACACCTAGGCTACCTAGGTTGGAAATCATTGCTCTATCTGAAGTTATTTTACCCTCACAATCTCTGCTGCCAAGGGCTGAAAGACCAATAATACTTTACCATGAGACCTCTTAACGATTATAAGCATTAAAATAAGTCTGCTTCCATTACAGATTTATTGCCGTTATATTTACTAGATTAAGAGCTCAATTTTAAATTAAAAATCCCATGTGTGCATATAGGACACACTACATTCCAGCTGAATGAAATACATGCAACAGATATTTTAAATCCACATATAGTGGTGACGATAATGCATTCCAGGAAAATCGCCCTTAAGCAAAAACATCGTAAAATGAAAATAAAAACCCCATTGAAACTCACTGAAACCTGTTCAATGCGTTCCCATGGGGTAAAAACTCACCGTCCAGCGAAGATCCTCCATACGGCAGCCATTTCCGCTGCCTGTATAGCAAGGAATCCGTCCCTAAACACAGCGGGGAGCCATTTTAATCACCCGGTGGCAATTTTGAAACCGCCGATCAACTGTTCAAAAAACATTGTTTTGCGAAGAATTGGTTCCCGAAGCAGGGAACTGATCATCTCAAAGCAAAATTCCCCCATTCAGACCATTGATTTGTGATCGCAATTGCGATCGCAAAAAGATCGTTGTTAAGCGGTTTCGTCGTAATGTGGGGCAATCGTAAAGCGAGGCACCACTGTATACCATATGTGAGTTCTATAGGGCCTTCTGGTATAAACCACATTTAATAGATAGAAATTGCCATAATACCTCAATCCAGAAGTGCTTGAAAACTCCTGTTTTTATTATACTCTGTGAAGTTATACAAAATCAAGTACCAGTGAGATCTGAGTGAATAAAGCCCAATTGTGATATATGAAGTAGCACTTGTGACATTAACCAAGGAGTAAATAAAATTACACAAAATTCAACTAATGTTGGAATGCACATTGAAACTAAAATTAAAAGTTATCTTAATTTAAGAGCAATATTTTCTGATAACAGGAGAAATGAATTTATGGTATTTTCCTTGTAACTATTATAATAAAAATGAGGCATATTTATCAGTAACTGTTACAAATTTTAACTATTAACAACCTTAGAGAGTGGGGTCAAAATCATATGTAGGAAAAAGAATTTAAATGGCACTTAACTGATTTGCAAACACCCGATACCATTTCACATCAACAGTGCTTATGATGTGACACTAGTAACAAGGAATTTGTTTTCTCATGGGACAGGTGTAAATAAATTTTTATGAGGCCTGACAAACTATCAAGTGCTTGCCATGGAAAAACATAGTTTGGTGTGGCAAACCTATAAGCAATACTTTATATACCATAAAAATACATCTGATATTTATTTTCCAATAATCAAATGCTGTTCATTCATATGGTGCTCCATTTTATTGAACAACACTTTAGAAATACTGCTTACGTGGACTAGTAGCCTGCTATTACTTTTTCATTAGTTACTGGCATTTCTAGTTTGTCAAAATTTCTGGTTATAATGCTGAGACCTAAAGATTGTACTGTGTCTAAAACAACATTTGTCCTTCAAACAAGTGATTAAAATTAAAATCAGTTAACTATTTATAAGTGAGGAAATGTTTTTGGCTACATTTCTAGCTCCACATACCTAGGGCAAGTTATAAAGACCAATTTAGCAGAATAGGATCAGAAAGAGAACCAAGTGCATTAAACTATGGAGCTAAAAGACCAGTATCTTCATTGACCCAGCTTGACACCTGTTAGTCAGAATCCTGCCGACAATCTGTGTGTGCATGACAAAAATCATGGGTGCACATCAATGAACACTAGTGGCATCTTGCTAAGGTGGTCTGAAATTCTGTTCAATAAAATGTTAACTACATTTTGCTGCTATAGCTTACATGACTTCACTTATGCATGTTTAAAATACCAATAGGTGATCCTGCCACTATCCAAGAGTATGTTATTGCTTCCAGCTGCAAGGAATTTGAAGAAGGGCCATTTCAAGGATTAAAGGTTCCCAAATATTGATATCCTCCACCCATTACATAAAAATGACCATAACTCAGAGAAATGAAATGTCAAAAAGTGTGCTTTTTTGGCCATCATTCTGTGATTATTCATTAGTTCATCAATCAAATGCATAGTTAGGCAAGCATAGTTCCTTCAACCTTGTGTACAGAAAATAGCCTGCAAAGTGAGACTGCCTGCATGGAAAGTGGGCTTTTTCAAAAGTTTTATTACAAGAATGCTATAAAATCCATCTATTACACAATGTGTAATTTCAGCTAACATAACAAATGTGCTGACCTATTGGAAGTCATGAAACAAGCTCCACATTCCAGCTGAAACGTGACAAAACAATCACAGCCCTTAGAATGCTTTATGTTTTGATTCAGATTCTTTTTTATACAAGATTTAGTGCTCAATATAAATTCTTTTCTTTTTCCTCCCTCCTTAAACATTTGTATTTAACAATCTTTTTATAAAGAAGATAATTAAAAACACAGCATATGTACTCTAGGAATATGTACTTCTCTATTAGCTGACCAATTTTGGTAGCACAGTACATAGAGGTATATTGGCATTTGCATCAGACATTAAATTAGCTCTCAGTTTGTTAGCTACCCCAATAACTGGGGGTAATCTGGAACCAATCCCTGGGAAAGAGCTCGTATAATGAGCAATCCGCTTGCCTGACGTTTTATCCATTCCGGGTGGCTTAGGCACTCGTTTACAAATCCAAGGATGTCTTAAAGCTTGGCTAGGAGTCATCCGAGCTGAAGGATCCCAATTAAGACATTCTTTTAAGAATTCTATAAACAAGGGGTCATCACAGCCTTTTAATGCTGTAACCCAATCCTTGTTGCCTGGAGCACCACGCATTTTACCCCTACGTGATCGACTACCAGTAAGAGTTACTTTCCCATCTGCCTGTGTTGTTACAGTGCAATAGCGAGGATGGCCTTTTGAGTTGACAAAATTTTTGGCTCGCTTGGACTGGTCCAGTAGCTTCTGTGGGGGCATTCCAAGGAGCTCCATCATACAAGCTAGCTGATCACCCTCATCCTCTCCTGGAAAAAGAGGGTAACCAGTCAACAGTTCCACAAGAATACAACCAAAACTCCACATGTCTATAGCCATCCCGTAACGACTTCCAAGAATGACTTCAGGGGCTCTATAAAATCGAGATTGTATGTAAGTATAGACTCTTTGGTGCTCAAAACAACTGGATCCAAAATCAATGACTTTGATCCCACTCCGCCCTTGCTGTTTTAGTAGAATATTTTCAGGTTTCAAGTCACAATGTATGATTTTGCTTTTATAAAGACCATCCAGACACTGAAGTATAGAATGGGCAAATTTACGTACAAGTTGCACACTAAATCCTTGAAACTTGTTCCTTTTGATCAGCTCATACAGATTCATGCTCAAGAGTTCAAAGGTCATACATATGTGATTCCGAAAGGTAAAACTCTCTAGCATATGGATCACGTTCATATTGCCAGTCTTATCCTGCTTTTTGAGATGCTCTAAGATCCGGATTTCCTCTGCTGCTTGCCTGTGGAATCTCTTCTCATTACGTACCATCTTCAAGGCCAGGTGCTGGTGGTTCTTATGGTCAAAAACTTTAGCTACTTGGCCAAAACTACCTTTTCCAATTATTTTAAGCACTTCATATCGGTAGGCAAGATGGTCATGAGGCACATGGATATAGCTGCCATGTTCATCATCATACCCACCATTGTTTGGGCCACCAATAACTCCTTGTCTTTTCTTTGCATTTGGACCCACAAAATAAATTTCAGGGAAGTTAAGTATTTCTTGCTGCTCATATGCTGTCAGCTGTTGTTTATATTGCTTCAGCGCTTGATCTGGTGACTGACCACCAGTTTTATGTGCTTTTGTTGAACTGCCACTATTCTTGGTGGTACTTATACTCTCAAAGCTTTTATCTTTTGCTGGAGTCGGAAAAGATCTCTCTGAACCATTTACTCCAGAGGACTGGAGAGTACTACTCCTTCTGTTGCCAGAGTCTTCAAATAACTG
Source organism: Pogona vitticeps (assembly GCF_051106095.1). Classification (NCBI taxonomy): domain Eukaryota; kingdom Metazoa; phylum Chordata; class Lepidosauria; order Squamata; family Agamidae; genus Pogona; species Pogona vitticeps. The sequence continues at coordinate 47,237,696 of NC_135786.1, forward strand.
CTCAACTTTGACTTGGCTCCCAGTCAAAAGATGATCCTTCATTGTGACTGTGTTAGTAGTTACCTGTAAAGATGAAACAAAGTAACACTTTAGTATTCAATTTTTACTGTAACAACTAGGGAACGACAATGAGATGAATTTTCAAAATGGAGGAAGTAAAAAGTATACTATTTTGTATTTAATCCAGGCACAGGCAACATTATAACAGCATGCAAAAAGAGCAGCTATGCAACACCTATTCTTCAATACGCATATGCACAATAGTGAAGGTTCAGCACATATCAGCCAACAACAGATGCATGTGTCTTTGCTTGGTCAGAACCCCAGCTAAACTGCACCACATTACAAATAAGCTTGGAGAGGGAAGGGAGAAATGGAAGCACATTACTCAGAAGCAGGCTTTCCAAAAGGAAGGATGGGCAGATGACCAAGTTGACAGGGAAGTGAAATTTTGGTTACCAAGGACTGCATGCCAATCGCACATATGTAACCACAGCTCTCATTCACATTTATCTGTAATCTAAAACCTACCCAGACCAATTATGCATGTGCCTAGGATATCACTAATCCAAACTTGAGCCCAGCCAAATGAATTTTTACTGAGCTATACAAGTGAAGAACTAAATCCTTCCCCCAGTAAATAGAAAAATAAAAAATAGGTAAGAAATATTATGAAGATTATTTCGTGTTTCTTGGATTTCTGAGCAACATAAGCACACTGACTCCATGTTCTAGAGGTAATGCTTGCATTTATGGCTTGTACAACCTTTGTTTCTGCACTGTAAGACTGTTACAAGATGCTGTGCTATATTGTGCAACCATTGTGGGTAGCACAGAAATATCTATTGTCCACGTTAGCCTCAAATCTCAAAATAAAATAAAAAACAGCTTTGAAAATTAAAATAACAACTTACTGTTCAATAAAAAACATATATATGTCTGAAGACAGTTGGTGAGTGTTGCTAGTCAATTCCTGTCTACAAACCTAATACCTATAATCCAAACGCAGCACTAGAATAACAACTCTTGTGACACATAACTTTGAACACTACCCTTCACTGGAATGCTAGTGCTCCGTATATGGTATTGGCTTGGGAAATGGTTTCAGAAGCTCAAGATATATATATTCCTGATTACTGCTTAACTGCTACATCTGTCTGGAAAATGTAGACAGTATTGTGAGACACACACCTTTCCAGGAGCCCACAGAAAATTTGATCCAGAGAATTAGCATTTTAGAAACACATTCTTCACTGGGCTTATGGCTGAACTGCAGAGAAAGAACGACAAACTGTGAAATTCTGAATAAGGTGGTCACTCATAACACATAATTAATGAACAGTTGGTGCCATTTTTATTTCTGAAGGCATCTATGTTTCAGGGGAAAATGCTATTTTTCAAAAGTGCCTCCTCTGGCCCCATCAGTGGTCTCAAGTGCCCTACACAGATTTTTTTTCTTTTGTTTTACTGTCAAGCTATGAAGATAAGCAAACACAAAGACAAAGAGAGTCCATCTGCAACTGAACTCAAACTGAAAATTAGGTCCTGCATAAAAATGTTAGCTTCAACTTAAGCTGGGTAAAATATACATGTTCAAATAATATTTCACAATTCAGGTTCACATTTAACAATAATACTAGCTGTGAAGTAGCATACAATAACCAAAAGGCACAGAACTGAAAGGCATTCTGATATGCTTAAAGATGGAGATAAATACATGCCAGGTAGCTGGAAACTGGTAACAAGGAAAAAGAGAAGTCAGAACTGCATACCATATGAGGCAGCAGGGTTCCTCAGACTGAACTATTTGAGACTCCTCCCTGTAGACAGAAAATGAAAAACATTCCTGGATTCTGAACTTAAAACTGTCTGACCCAAGAGTGGCGAGAATCCTGCCTACAAGTTATGCCATATGGAATCTGAGGCAGAGCAACTTTTTTTAAAATAGCAAGTTTCTAGCATTTGTATTCCAAGACAAGGACTAGGCCAAGTATGAAAAAAAGCATTTGCTGAATGGCCAGAAGGTCAACTGGATTTAGTGAGCATGTTGCAAATATTTACATCCATTCCTCAGCCAACAATGTTTCAGTCCTATGGAGGGATTCCCATCAGCTGACACAAACCAAACTTCAACTCCCTGATAGTTTCTTCACATGAACATCCCAAATTTTCTGAATATTATGATCAAGTTCTTTTGCAAACACACTTTGCTTCCCAAAGTGAAATCCCTATTCAAGACTACGATTCCTCCCCCACCTCCATCCTTCTCAGCTGTCTGCTGGAATGGCTCTTCTGTCTCCCATGAACACAAATGCCAAACCACCTACTGCAGGGCCTGACTCTGTAACATAGCTACCCCTTCCCCCTCTGCTTTGGAAGAGATCTGTTACAAGCCTTCTGGGTCAACATTTTGTTTTATAACTGACAAAATGAATACTGCGTTATCTTTTAGGGAAATAAACTGTGGTCACACTCATTAACAAAGTATAAAGATGTTTATTAATAATACTAAATGATTAGTCTTTTGATTGAACAAAGACGACATGTCAAAGGACCTACAGAAATCTGTCACAGAAAGTATTTGCTTGGGAAAACTCCAGCTCATTTCTCTGCCCAGTTTCCATTATCCAGTCATTTTCAGGAGAGGGGAAAGGAGAAAAACAAATAATCTAGGAGTTTCAAGTTCTATAAAATATTAATCCAGTTTTAAACTTCATCTATTTCCTATCAGACTGCACTGAATGAAATCTCTTCCCTTGAGCAGTATACATGAAAATCTACTTTGCATTTCTAACTTAGCACAGTCCAAAAGGTACTCAAGCACCTGAAAACACTTGTTTTAAGACAATAATTAACACCAGACCAGCCATCTACTTAATTGATGGATACAATTTCTCCAACTACTGTATGTTCTGTAAACAATAACCATCCAAGGGATCTAGAAAAATGGTTTCAGTGTAACATTATAAAATATTTAAATGAGAAAGCTCTCTCATCTTGACAAAAACTCTAACAATGGTAAGTTTCTAATAGTGTTCTCCTTGTACAATATTATTTATTTATTTGAAATATTTTAATCTTGCCTTTCTTCTCAAAAAAGGGCCCAAGGCAGCTTGTATCACTGAAAAACAATATTGAAAAGCTAAAAACAGTTATTTCTGGCTGCAAATTCATCCTCACGTGTTTGAAGCCACCAAATTAAAGTATTTTTATGGCCATGGTGAAGCTACACTGTGCAATAACTGAGACAATCTTTTAGGCATAGGTAGAAGTTACTGTCTAATTGGTAATTTAGTGCTCCTCGAAATACATTAACAGATGTGGGGAACAAAACAATTCAAGCATTCCCCCGTTCTCAGTAAGAAGTCAGCATTTTAAAGTATTTACTGAAGCATTTACATGCATCTTTGAACAGATGTCGAATTTATCTTTTAAAACTCAGTGCATAGACACTTCCTACTACTGTAGCACCATAGCCACCATTTTTGAAACTTCTATTTTACATTATTTGCATGGGACAACCTGTTTGAGGCTGGGGGAGGAAAAGTTCTGGAAGCAAAAACAAGAATGTATGGAGCATGGAAGCAAATTTGCATTTCTGGGTATCCAAATTATCTTGCAAATCAAGTATTTAATATCTGCCATTTGCCTTTTCCCAGGTTGACTGACCAAGTTCAAAAGCCAGACAGTAGAATGGTGGCCCATTTTACTCTAACAAACAAAAGGGAAGAATTACAGTCACCACACAATCTCCTTAACAAAAATATTTTCTGTGACTGATAAAAATGCAAGTATATGTAACTGTTCAAAGAACACCGCAAACAGCATTAAAATAATCAGGTACTGCTACGATCTACTGTTCACTTGTGACATCAGAACAACATTATCTAGCTAGGTTACTATATGTGGCTAACTGGCCAATTAATCTTAATTTTTAAGAATATTCACTGTCTCTCATTCATAGAATGGTCACAGCTGAATGATACTAATAGTGATAATGGAACAGATGCATGCTTCAAAAATAACATTTCTTAGTCCTTGTAATTATGCATGTAACTAACTGTAATTCTTTTTTTAATAAAAGAGGAATTATTTTAACATATAGAGAAGTCTACTACCAAAATTTTAAAATGAACTGGGATTCTATCAACATTTAATTTCTACATACTGTATTCCCTGTTTCTAAGAGACTGTGTTCAAATAAAATATTATATTTATGCTCCACCAATCTCCCCAAATTTACCTATCTCTGTTCCCAGTGGGTAGTTATGTAACCAGAAGGAACAAAGGATGACAAATTCATTCCATTATTCTAAGATGATATAATTCTCTTATCACAAACAATACATAGGATTCTAACACCAATCTGTCTTGCCATATGCTCCCCCCACTTTTAATTGCATTGTTTTATTTAATTTAATTGATAAAGAAACGGTACCTAAAGTACTGGCATTCAGAACTATCAACAGCAAGAACAGATTCTTATACAATTAATTCAACATTCACTGTATATATAGCAGATAAGAATACAAACACTTATATCCTAAATCCAAATGCCTATGCCTAAAGACTATTAGTTATCTCCCATAAATTGCAGCCTATCCTCTAAAAGTACCTTTTTAATCCCACAACCTGAAAAATTAATGCTCTATTTAATCACCTATGTATTTTATTAAAATTTGAATACAATTTTTTTATATCAATATATCATATAAACCAGAAAATCAGTATCTGAATGTGTTTATGCTTTATTTTTGGCAATCTTGAATCCCAGTGATGTTTTAAATTTAGTTTCATAATACAATGTCAGTAAATTTTCACTTCCAGATAAACTTCTGGCAACCCACATCAATGCAGTATCACTGTACCTTAGTTAATCGGAATTGTATGCATAACCAGAACAGAAGTTGAGGAGCAAATAGTAACACAAACTATAGAGAACATAGTAACATCACCTGTCACTCCCACAGTATCCATGGCAACACCAGCACAAACCAATAACAAAGCATACACATGAGACTTCCACATTAGCCATATAACAGAATGAGCCAGTCCACACAAGGAATGAAGTTGATGTCTCAGTGATATTACTCTTAAATACACATATACAGCAATACTCCAGAAATTCTGACTGACTTGCTGTGGTATGGATAATAGGCCAGCAACTAAAAGCCTCCAGAAATCCCTAGATACATGGATCCAAACTCCTTTATGCCCTTCATAGACAAATCATGACTACACCTGCTCTGAAATGCAGCCAAAAGTCTACTAATCGAAGTGAGTTGAAGAAAAGGTATGACTCCAGTTTTCTACTGACTTCGCTGGTTGTCTGTTCATTGACAACTATGATTCACAGTACCTGTTATTATCTTTGAAGTCCAAAACCAGGGGTAGTCAATCCTTGGTCCTAGGCCTAATTTTATGGATCTCTCAATTTCATTTGAGGAGCTATTGGCATGTGACTAGTTCAGACGTTTGGTAAGAGTGGTCAGTCCATTCCTTGGCAGCCTTCTGAACAACAGGGAGACAGCGGGAGGAAGACAGAGAAGGGGTGGCAGGAGAAAGTGATGATCCACAGCTTCTTTTGGCTTTGGCCTGCCAGCAAATACTTAGTATGATGGATGACTCAAGGTAATATACACCTCAACTGAAACAAGAACGCCCACCCCTACTCAATACAGTTTAGGACTGTAACACTTTCAAACTAACATGATAGTAATCATATGCTGTCAAGCCTATTCTGACTCATGGTGACCGTTTTCAGAGTTTTCCAGGTAGAGAATCTCAGAAGTGGTTTACCATTCTCTTCTTCTGGGGGCTACCTCCTCCCTGAAGCTGATGAACAGGTTCTTCTGTCTGTCTCCTGTCTGCATAAAATATGTTTTGTGAGGAAAATGAAAAGTACATTTTCTGTGGAAATGTGTAGATTATAGAATCTCCTGAGAGATTTTGGAGGCACTGTTCCACCAGAGAAAAACTATTTCCTCCATACAAAAATGTGGGTTACTCTCTGGTTGGCCTCTAAGTCACTCTGCTTAGCAGTTTGGCTCCACTGACCATTTGTTTGATCTGATTAGGATAATTGTAATACAGTGGTGCCTCGCATATTGACGTTAATTGGTGCAGCAAAAATCGCTGCAAAGTGATTTCGTCGCTATGCGATTTTAAAAAGCCCATAGGAATGCATTGAAACCCTTCAATGCGTTCCTATGGGCTTAAAACTGACCTTTAAGTGAAGATCCTCCATACAGCGGCCATTTTCGCTGCCTGGTAAGTGAGGAATCCATCCCTAAACACAGCAAGGCAGCCATGTTTTTTACCCAGCGACCATTTTGGAACCGCCAATCAGCTGGGGGAAAATCATCGCTTTGTGATAATCGGTAAGCGATCATCGCAAAGGGATTTTTCCCCATTTAAAACATCACAATGTGATCACAAAAGCGATTGCAAAAAGTTCATCGGTATGCGATTTCATCGTTAAACGGGGTGCCCGTTAAGCGAGGCACCACTGTACTTTCTTGAATCAATTTAAAAGTCTCATCAAGAATCCTTGTTTGAGTGAAAAGGGGAGAACAAATATCCTAAAATTAATTCACTCTTTTGACTATACAAGAAATAAAGACATGCAACTGAGCCAGCCAGATAGCTGAGAAGTCAAGGGTTCTGGAACACGAAACAGGTGAGGAAAATTTAAGCTGGGAGGGATGACAGAAGCAAAGTCAAATTTACATTCTGCATGTTTTACCAGCTGTAATTAATGGCAGAAACAAGAAAAGGCACAGAGAAAGATAAAAATCCATACTGCACAGTACTTCACAGATGATTTTAAAAATCCATAACGTTGAGGAGGCAATAGAAAACAAGGGAGGAAAGAGTCCTAAAGTGTTGCTAGAGTAAAACCTGGTCCACCAGCACATCATACCATGGCATTTTGCCTACTCAATAAAATAGAACCCAAGTAACATACTATTCCCATAGGAGCACAGATCCATATGTAAACAACTGAGAGAAATATAGAGAGGCAAGAGGCATATACATACTGCACACCAAACACACCAGATACCAAAGACACTGATACTGGGCACCAAACATCAAACCGTACCACCATGATGCATTTCCAGTCCCCTCCCCTCATCTATCTTGCTCCTATTTGGAAAGAGACTATGGCCACCAATTATATACTTGACCAATGTCTTGTAAAGAACTGTAGTGGGACACTGTGTGCAGCAATTTATGTTTCGCTGTATGAAACCAGACTGTGATCGTTATTCACAAAAGAGACTGTGGCTGTTTTGAATAGCTATGATTGAAGTGAAGAATTCAACAGAATTTACCTTCACAGTTACTAAGTACCCCCAACCCCGCCATTAATTCTTGTCCTTGCATCTTCTGTGCAGGCAACACAGCTGTTGGAGAAGGGACACCAAGCTGATACAAAGTTAAAAATATTTAACATCGGCATGCTGTTAGCATTAGAAAAGACAGTCTTAATGTGTAGCCAAGTCTCTCCTTCCCTTTACGTGTATAGAGTGTATCAGTCTGATATCTTCAAGTTAGGGGGGGAGGAGTTAGCTAGGTGTTTGTGTGTGGAGTCCTGGGTTAGGACATCTGTAGAGTTCTACTGAAATATAAGACTTTATCAGTGTTGTAGGTGAAGTGGCCAGTGCGTTTTGACCCTCCACTGAATTCAGTAGAGATATTTTGGCTTTTATCATCTTTTTAAAAAGTTGTATGGATCTGCTGCAGCAAAGTAAAAAAGAACCATGTAGTACTTTTAAGACTATTAGCTAGCATGGGCTTTTAAGAACTAGTGTGAGTTTTTATGCATTATTGCCCACTTCCACATGCACACTTATCAACTTAAAGATTACAATATACATACAGTGCACATTATTGGGGGTGAGATATTGACAATGGGGCCAGAAAATATTTACATGCAGAAAGTACTCATATTACCTAAAATCCCATGCGTGTGCAAGGAGAGGCTGCATGCAATGAGGGGTTGCATGCACAGTATTTGCACTAGAATCAAGGTTGAAGTGCTATCCCTGAATCACTTCTGCTGGTGCTTTATGTCAGTGGTTCTTAGCCTTTGTTAGATGCTTTTGAACTGCAACTCCCAGAAAGCCCAGTCAGCACAGCTGGTGGTGAAGGCTTCTGGGAGTTGCAGTCCAAAACTCCTGAGTAACCCAAGGTTAAGAACCAGTGCTTTATGTAATCAGACATATTGTGGTTGCCCAGCACATTTACACCAGTGCAACTTTACATTACATTGGCATAAACAGAGCACTGGCCATTGACAACTTCAGTGTATTTTTTTTACCTTTAATTGCTTAAGATGGTCAACAACTACTTTTGACCCCTATGCTACTAGACATTCAACCAGGACATTCTGATGAATTTATACCAGCACAACCCTGATACCCGTAGAACATAGCTAGCCAGTACAAGGAATTTATATCTAATGATCCTAAAGTACAGTTGGCATTACTCTGCTAAGATGGTTGGAGATCAGAAAACTCTCCTACTATGGAGCAAGTTTGATTCTGATTAATAACACTAAACTTCCAGCAAAATTTATCAACAAGTTCTACACCTGGTGAGAAGTCTGTATTTTGCCGCTCAGCTTTGGCAAACCAACTGAAGGACAGCTGGCATGTAAAAAGTCCTCTCCCAAGCAGAGCAACGATCTGGATGATGATCAGATGACTTTTGGCAGACTGACCCATATTATAATTTTAACAGCAAGCTCTATTTTCCAATCAGATGACTTTGGAATAACCTGTCACCCTGTGTCCAACACTTCCTCTTGCAAAAGCTGGAGCACATAGTTTATTTAGCTCATAGCCATACTGTTAGCAGCCAAGAGAAGTGACTGACAACACAAGTGGTGTGCTGTTTAGATTAGCTTTACAGTTTGTGAAGGCTCCCAATATAGATGTGGACTTGGAAAATTACTGTACCTTCAATAATACAGCAACAACTTTTGATCCAACAAGTTTCCAATTGCACTGTAAATACAATGGGACTTATTCTTTAGAATGGTAAGTATTAGAACCAAATGTTGGTTTCAAAAGTCTACAGTATGAATAAACTTTTTTAAAAATAAAAAATAAACAATGGAAACAGGAGGATAGGCAGTGCCCCTATACCTTCCAAGCAGGTTCTAGAGCACTAGAAAACCCTGTGGAGCCAATTTTTAGGCTGAATTGAGGGGTATATGGAGGAATATCTGAAATTTCTGCAAGTACAACACTGCATTTAATGCTGGACCAATGTACAAGGTATTTTTTTATTTTTTTTCTATGACAGAGACAAATTGCATGCCAATTTAAACAGTTTGCAGAGTTCTCTTTTTTACCTGTGGTATCAAACTAATTTTTAAAAGTCAGCATATCAGACATGTAACAAAAATGTGACTTACATCCTGGATCCACTGTAAGTTTTACTGAGAAGGCAGTGCTACAAATTTCAAAGGGGCTTATTTCCACTTGTTTCTCAGAAGTACTGGTGTTTACATCAGAAAAAAAGCCCAAACTAAATATTCATGACGTAAAGAACACGTACTGGAAAAATGGCAGCATTACCCTACATATATATTCAAAAATGACCTGATTATGCAAGTAGCACATTTTATGAAGGGAGGGAACCAGCAAAAATCAGTACTGGGCACTGGTAGTTTTGGTAATGTCAGTTGCCAGGCATCAGGCTGGACCAGACATGATTTGACCCAATGTATTTGCTTTCATTCTTTATCACATTCTAATCCATTTTGTCTCTCTGGCTTTTAGCCACAAGTTTCCAATAAGCAATCAAGGCACAATAGGAAGAGAGAGCTGTACATTATAGTTTCTTCTCCCAAGGACCAGAGACTATGCAGGGAAGCTTCATTTCACTCATAACTGAGGTCCCCATTGCTGGAAAAAAAATTCAGAGAGCATCTTATGGTTAAAATTGTTGCCACAGCTGGATGCAATTGATGCAATCAAACCGAGTCATTTTAGTTAGCTAAGATATAAAGATTTTGATTAAGACACCTAATATTTCTACAAAAACATAATTCAAGTAAAAGCATAAAGTACTGTTTTTCCCCCCAAAACAAGCATTCTTGTTCTACTGCAAACTTATGAAAAATGCTTATTAATAAACATAACATAGAACCAATATGCACCAAGGTACTTGTTTATCCCTATAATTAGGCAAATGCCTGCTTATGTCTAGAGATGTACGGGCATAACTCTAATTTTTCTGCATGTGCTCCAGACTCAAATAAAAGAGGTATAGACTGCCCTGCCTCATTTTCTACATTATCTTACTCTTGTGAGCTGTATTTCTGGTTTCTATCAAAAACAACAACAACTATACAGTTTCAGAACAGTGGTTTGGGGTTGAAAGAAAGTATGAGGCCATGCCTTCTTTCAGAAAAAAAAAACACTTCTCTTGCCATATTTTTAAGGGGGCACACAGTGGCCTGCAGCTTTGGAGGGTGATGTACAAGCCACAGACTATACAATTTGCATCCCTAGATTCCAGGGTAAATTGACTTAATCAACAGTTAGAAGACAACATTCTAATCAAATTTACCAATCAAAGAAAACTGCTCTTACCATATTTTCAGAAATAAGATGGGAAATAATAAATTCAACCATAACATAAAACTCCTACATTTGTAGGTTATTTGTCCTAAGAAAAACAAATTAATGTCCAGAAAATGTTGGGAAATCTGAAGCCAACTTATTAACCATTTTTTCACGCACCCACTGTTTTTGGTTTATACTGCTAGTTGGTTTAACTAAAGAGGAAGTGATCAGACACCAGTAAGGCTCCTCTTCCTTCTCCACATTTTATAAATATACAGTGTAATATACAATAAGTAACTTCTACAGATATGGGAAAACATTAAGTATTGAGATTATATTTCTAAAATGCTGGATGTATTGCCTGTCTAGAGAGGGAGGAGCTCATGGTATCTGCTGCTTTTAATTCTCCTACCAACAGACGTTTAGACTGTCATTTGTTCCCTAAGTACAGCACACCTGTTGCTGGGACTAGAGAAGATTGAATTCAAGACACTTCCCGAAGCTATGATACAACAGGGAACACAAGAGAAACACGAAGGCAAGCAGAAGAACAAGAGGGTGCCCATCCCAGCAAATATATTTATTAGTCTGTACCTGATAGGACTCAAATGAATTAATGAACTATATAAACAAACATAACACACACAAGTTCCATCAAATTATTAACTAATATTGTTAATCATGCTGAACTAAAGAAAAATCAGAATAGAACAAACTGCTTCTTTAACCAATACATCTCTATTAATATGTTAATGGACCATTTATAAAACCAATCAGTTTCTATTTTTTTAAAAGAAGCCTGAAATTACTTACATTAGGTCTCCCCAGCGAAGGAAGTCCAGTAGGATTGCATTCTTCATTTGTCGGATCTGAGTATCTAACCTGATCTATTCTCATGTAGGAATCGTACAAGCCATCTCCAAACCTGGCTGGAAATAACAAGATGGTCAGTCGCTACTGACACTAATACATACAAACCCTACTTCCACTTGCATTTTAGCAAGGCATTTAATTGGCACAGGCCAAATCATAGCAACTAATTCAGTGTCAACTTCAGGTTTTGATTTTTAAGGGAGCTTCCTAACTGGGCTAATCAGAAGTTGAAATACCAATCTTACACCTTTCATTCCAACAATATACTTAAATGAAAAAGGTGGCTGTGAACAATAAGACTTCTGAAATGCTACACTGTGAATGTATTGCTTTGCATTGTTCTATCAGTACTTATGAATCATTCTCTACTGATTAAAGCAGACTGAATCACAGTCCCAGAAAAATCCAGTTACTTGTTTGATTCTACACAACTGGGATCATGAACCTCACACTCCACAAAGTAACCACATTTAAATTAAATGGAATGGGAACTTTACATTACATAATTATTTACACCAAAAATGCAATCTTAGATACACTTACCTGGTAGTAAATGCAACTGAAACCAATGATCCTTGCTCCTAAATGAGTATCCACAAAATGAGATTGTGAATTAACTCTTTATTATCTCTGGTTGTTTTAATAATGTTCTCCACTGGAATATAGTATATTCCCAACAAAATCAGATTATAATATTCTGTCTTGAACACTGTTTATATTGAGGATTTGTATTTGGTTTTTTTTTAAGTCACAAAGAAATCAAATGTGGTCAAAATACAAGGACAACTTACAATAACAGTATTCTATTTTTGATAGCATCCTAAATTGTATAAAAATAATTAAAAGTCCTGGGGCACCATTAAGGCTAATGGGTTTTATTTGGCCTAAGTTTTTGTGGATTGCAGCCCACCTCTTCAGATGCACAAAATGCTGCATCTGAAGAAGTGATCTGCTGTCCACAAAAATATATGCCACATAAACTTGACTTAAATGTGTCACGGGACTCTGTTGTTCTTGTTACAACAGACTAAACACAACTCTCCTGAAGTTCTATAAAGTGCATGATACGCAAACATATTTGTATTAGATTTATCTATATAACTGAAGGGAGAAGAGCCCCTACTTTTAAAAATTTGGATTACAAGCAAACACAGTTAAATGGGAATTATGGCTGATCAAGGAGGAAAGAATGTCCCTTGAGCTATATTCATTATGAACACAGTAGAAAAAAACTAAGTTGCCAAAGGGGGAAAAATGTTTTCTAAAAATATCCTCATACAAAATTTGGCAGTTGCTTCAAGAAATCTGACTTACTTCAAGCGTTTTTAAGTATGAGAACACTCAGGATCAGTTGCTCAGAAACAGCCCATTTCAAGCCCCTTCAGATTAGCCCTTCCCCCTCCCACTAAACTGGCCAAGATGCAGTAACAAAGCAACAGTTACAAAATAAAAGGGAAAAAAAGGCAACGGAAAGCAACGTCGTTTGCTATTGTGAGGCACAAGGCAACCCTGTCCGCCCTCCTGATTCAGGCCAGCCTGTCCGTTAAAATCGGACGCTGCCTGCTTTGTTTTCGAAACTCTCCAGTGATGGGAGTTTTCCATTGGCCTCCCAAAATATTTCGGGAGGCCGCTCGATCACGGCATCCCCGTGAAAAACGAGGCAAACGCTCCCTTTTGCATCAAGTTTGCAACCCGGATTCCATTTACTCGGCAAGTTTGGACCAGCCACGAACCCAGGCGGCTCGTTTTTGTGAATGAACCTGCACAGAACCGGGCCTTACGGTTTCCTTGAATTGATGCCCGTGCTTCCCACGTGGCTCAGCGATCCTCCCGCAAAAGCATCGGCCTCTAATTACAAATCCACGTGCTAACCTTTTCTTCTTCTTTTGTCCTTCCCCACCCCCCACCCGCCCCGCCGAACCTCTTGGTAATGCCGGATCCGATCCACCCCCGCCGAGCCTCGCGTACTCAGACGACCTCCGCCGCATTGCACTGCGGAGCGCCAAACTCTACTAAACCACTTTAACCAGATTAGTTATCCGTCGAGCTACTCACGACCGGGCTGCTGCCAAAAGAAGAGGGTGCAAAAAAAGAAGAGCGATTAGGTGGGAACGCCAAACCACCACCACCAAGCGTGGGGTATGGTGGGTTCTGGGTCACAATTTTTCTTTAAAAGAAAACAACACACCAGCAGCTAGATCTGGGCGATCTCCGCGCACACACACCCCAAGCCAAGAACATCCGTTGCACAAAATGTGGCTAGAAGACATATAAAGTGGGCTTCCTCTAAAAACACGCGTTAAGGAATGTGCGTCTGAATGGGGTGCACATGCAAATGAATGGATCAACACTACGAAGCCAGTAACCCTGCTCCCCTAATTTTTGACTGAATCCAAAGGCCCCCATCATCATCATCATCATCATCACACTACAGATCGAGTCGAGTACGGGGGCTTCATTTTCAAAGCGGAGGAGAGAAATGAGGTTCCCAGGTGAACCCCAAAGGGGCCCCGCCAAGGTCTCCTCGACCCCCCACCCCCACCCCATGCACCCAATCCAGGCGGTTATTACCTGCGGTGAGGGGACCCTCCGGTTTCCTGCTCAGCAGCATCATGGCGACGACGGTAGCGGGGGGGAAGCCCGCGGGCTGGACGCCCCATCACCCTACCCAGGCCTGCAAGACCCTCCGATCCCCGAGTCCGGCTCTCCTCTGATTGCGGCTGCAACGCTCGCCTCCTTCCCCTCTCGAGCCGTAGCAGGGCGGGCGGGGCCGCAGCAGCGCACAGGGCGCGGTTGCTAAGGGAACGCCTGCTTGGGTCGCTCTGCGCTTGCGTGGTCAGAGACGGTTGGGGGGGGTGGCGAGAAAGAAAGGAAGCGAGGAGTCCCTGAGGGGGGAAAAAGGGGGTCGAGGGAGAGGTTAACACGCAGGCCGGTGACAGGCGCGATAAAATGTACTCCAACCGGAGGAGTCTCATAACGGAGTCAACTCGGAAAGTAGTCCTTTTGAGCTCGGATACAACGACTTTCTCTGTAATAATCCTAACCCCCGCTATAAGCTTTTGAGTTTCCGGTGCTTAGTTTATGCTCGGAAAATAAAATAGTTCCACAGGGCACGCCTTTCTTTGGAGTTCACTGGCTCCTCAAAACACAACGGTTTTGAAGGCGGCTCGCTCGCTTACTAGGAACACCCGTCGTCGAACTCAAGTTTGGTTTAAGTAGTTTGGCTGCAAATCACTGAATAATATTGGTTGTTAACACTGTAACACATGAATTTGACCCAACTCTGGGAGGCAGTGGAAGACAGGAGGGCCTGGCATGCTCTGTTCCATGGGGTCATGAAGAGTCGGACACGACTTAACAACAACAGCAAACACTGTAAAGACACATTGTGTCATAAGCTTTTCTGGAGTTGAGTGGACTCGAATGCATCAGATACGTGCCTAAAATGGCAGTTCCTTCAAGGTCCACAGAAGTCTTGTTTTACTGCAACCAAAGCGTGCAAACATTTCTAGAAAGAAAAGACTCGGCCATCATCCTGCCTCTTCTCAATTATGGGTAGCCTCTGTGTGTGCCATTATATTCATTCTTAAAAGTAACTTTCCAAGCTCTTACACAGATTAGTACAGGTACTACTATTCTGGAAATTTCCTTAGGTAAAAATAGGCTTGATCTGCTAAGGATCTATTCTTAATACCTTAAGAATAATAGAGATACTTGGTAGAGGAAAGGAGAGACGATGGTGTTTAAAGTGAAAACAGCGTACCATGAAGTCTGTGATGGAAGCAAGCTGAAGTACAGAAGAAAGTATATAATGGTGAAAAACAATAAAAAAATTTCTCAAAGGCTTTCACGGCCGGGATCTGATGGTTGCTGTGGGTTTTTTGGGCTCTTTGGCGGTGTTCTAAAGATTGAACAACCTTCAGAACATGGCCAAAGAGCCCAAAAAACCCACAGCAATAAAAAAAATGGCTTGTTTGTTTAGTCATGTGATCATGCCACAAAGTAAGTACAAGTTCTATTGGGAGAATAGGGTCTCTCATAGCATAACTTCAAAATTTGAATACTTTCACTAATGACTTGTAAACAGTATAAGCCAAGTATGTCAAAAGAAGGCATCATGCATTGAGGGACAGCTCATTCTGGTAACGTAACAAGGTCCAAAAGCAGAGCTTTGTAAAAGTTAATTTTTTGGACTACAAATCTAGAGTTCCTTAGCCAACATGGCTGGTAGGGAATTCTAGGACATAGTTGGCATGTGTATAAAATTTCAAATAATCCTAGACTTATTCAGCCTAACCCACAAACCAATTAAAAAGTGGATAGATTTTAAACCCATGTTTACTAAAAACTAAAATTTATTGACTTAAGTGGGCTTATCCTTGGGATATATAGGCATGCAGCTACAGGCCGTGGGTAAAATAAATTTAGCCAATGGCCATGTTGTCTGCAGATAATAGGAGCTATAATGCAGTGCATATGCCTTCCTAGTATTACGATCACATGCAGTTATCAGGGTGCTGATTGTGATACTGAACACTCCCCAGTGTTCGCAGAGTTAAACTGCGAATAAAGAGATTCTATCACATGAAAAAGGAAGACCAAGTATTGACATCAGCAAGACTCGTGATCAGAAGAAAGTGGAGGAATTTGCTCAAGTGCTTGAGGAAACTTTTCCAGGCCAGGCTGATGCAAATGCACCTGAACAATGGGAAAATTTCAAGAATGCTGTTTATAACACTGCCTGTCCACACTTGGCAAGAAGACCAAAAAGACGACAGACTCATTTGAAGCCCATTCAGAGGAGTTGATGCCAGCCATCAAGGAAAAGAAGAGAGCTCTAGCAGCATACAAATCCTGTCCTAGTGAGTACAACTTACAGGTTCTTCAAGTTGCTCGTAGCAAAGTCCAAAAGACTGCCAGGAGATGTTCTAACGATTATTGGCTTTAGCTCTACTCTCAGATACAGACAGCAGCAAACACAGGTAACATCAAGGGAATGTATGATGGTATCAAGCAGGCTTTAGGTCCAATACAGAAGAAATCTGCACTTTTGAAGGCTGCTACAGGTGTGATCATGCAGGACCAAGCACAGCAAATGGAACACTGGATGCAGCACTACTCTGAGCTATATTCTAGATATATAAATAATCGAAGAGGCATTAAATAACATTGAGTGCCTGTCTGTCTTCAAAGAATTGGACAGCGAACCAACTTTAGCAGAAATAAAAGTGGCCTTGGATTCCCTCGCCTCCGGCAAAGCACCTGGGAAGGATAACATCCCTGTTGAAGTGCTGTAGAGAAATCATCACCACTGAACTGTATGAAATCTTCTGTCTTTGCTGGAGGAAAGGTGGAGTACCACAGGACATGAATGATGCAAACATTGTCACACTGTACAACAACAAAGGTGACAAGGGCAACTGCAATAACTAACGTGGCATCTCTCTTCTCATCCTTGTAGGGAGAACATCTAAAGACTGCTTTTCTATATGCTTCAATCCTTAGAGAGATTTTCTATTCTTTGTTGAAAATTCATACTAACTTCCACACAGTTTTAATTTCTTTAAAAAATATGTGTTTTAAGACATATAATGGTAAAGATCCCATTAGTGGTAATGGTATCAGAATATACTGATATATATTTCAAATAACTATCTCAGTAGCAAATCTTTTGACTTGTTTGTTATGGACACATGAAAGCAAAGCTGAGAGCCATCTGGTGCTGTAAGTAGGGATCACAGCCCTGCTTGTCTCCCTTGGGGCATATGCTCTATAATATAATGCCATTTACTAAAGGAAAGCAAAACAAGGAAAACAATAAGTTTTCCTCCCCCATCTTGCCTTTAACATTTCAGGTGATATTTTTCAGGCTAGTGTCATTTATTATATTCTCACACCTCTTCTCCCTTGTTGTCTCATGCAAGGGCAACAATACTGGATGCACTGCAGGGGAGCCCATTTATACTGTGCAGATTATATCACAAGTACATTTTCCTACCACACAGATTGTATTATCTCCATCCAGCTGAGTTCTGCATTAAAAAATAGGGTAGGTCAGTCAGTCAGCTTGTCCCTGAAAAGGCATGGCTGAGGTTTGTACTTCTTGTAACCCTCAAATATAAAAAGCAAATCTTACAACAGTTATGAAACTGCACTTTCTTTCACTGACAGGTAAGTGATAGAACATCATCACTATAGAGACTGTTAGCTCTTTGATCCCCAGTTGTGACAGATTTTTACAATGCAGCATGTGAAATTAAAGAATATAGTCAAGCAAGAAAGCCAAAAGTTAAATTTATCTATAGAAACCACAGTGAACCACGCACACTCTAAAAATTTTAGTTAAGGATGGAAACCCCTTTACAGTGAATCAGAAATAATGTTGAGAGTCATTATGGAAAACGGTTTCTTCTCTGTATGTGCACATACAGTATTGTTTACATCTTATGAGATTTGTAGGTGCCATTCAGAAGCCCTGTCACAGCAGGACATTCTAAACCAATTGCTGTCTCAAGTCCTCAGCCTGTACTTGTTTCACACACAAAACTTTTGTGAAACAACCCAGAGACTCTTTAGCTGTCTTACATGGATGTGACAAGAGCCAATGTTAGCACGGATCACCAAACTCTTCTCCCCTCACTGCACTTTATATGGTTACAATGCAGCAAGTCTATTACCAGGGACCTGTCCCTGACAGGCTTTAGGTATTTTCTGCCACAACCTGTGTTTGCTAATACTATCATTGCCATCCTCCCAATCAGTTTCAGTTCTGTCTGCAGTCTCCTGGGAAACAGCAGACTAAAGAGTTAGAATAACTGGGGCACTTATAAGTTCTTAAGAGATTTCATTTTAGACTGTCTGCTACTTGAGTGATACTGCCAAAATCCTAAATTTGTCCTGGAGTCTTTGGGGTTGCAGACTAATCCGCAGAATACTGCTATAATGTGAGCAATCCCTGGAAAATCTCAGGGAATTTGTAATATGGATACTAAATAAAGGAGTCCTATTACAGCTTTATGTAATTATTCAAGAATAAGAGTGCTAGAGCACAGTTTACCATAATATTTTATAACAGTAGAAAAATACTATAATCCCGCTACAATAATGAATGTTATTTTTCACTGGAATCAAACAGCTTAATCAGATTTAAAAAGGAAAGAAGAAGCAAAAGAAAACAATGTCAAGCTGTGAAAGTGTCTGGGGGAAAATGCCCAGACAATGCTATCTGATCAGTCAGATATGTATTTTTAACTGCTTCATGTGATTGTATAAATTTGGCATGCTGATCAACTGACCAGTAAAATAATGGTTAAAATTATGTTGCTTAGTGTTGTAAATCACACCAGAGTAGGCCTATTAATTTAGAGGGAATTTGGTGAGCCAACTCATCAATAAGTTCCCTTGATTCAAATGAGTTTACTTTAGAAAGTCATAACTAGAGCAGGCACATTTGAATCAGTGGAACTTATGGAGGAATTGACTCACTAAACCCCCAGTGATTCAATAGTCTTTAATGTGACTTAGTAATCCAAGCAATAGGATTTCAGCGAATGTTAATTTATTTAATACTCAACCATACTGAAATGTTGAGTATGACTTATACTTACAAGGCGAGATTTCTATTGTCTGGGTCACAGTGCTAATTTATCAATATTTTTCAAATTATTTTTGAATGTTAATAGTTGCATTACTTGTATCATTAATGTCAATTTCAGTTTTTGAAAAGGGTACTAAAACTAGAAGCTGATTTTAGTGTTCTAGAGACAGAAGCTGTTTCTATGTATGGAAACCCTACTGAACATTGCCAAAAGGAATAATAAATCATCACAAGTTCATAATAATACCTTGTTTTTGTAATAACAGATAAAAATAGCACCTATTGATGACTGGGGTGGCTGTAATGAAGCTGATACTTCAAAAATACAAGACTGTTTCAAGAACCTATGGCACTTGAAATATGATGCTATGGCTTGTCTTACTAGGATTGATGGCACTCCCCATCTCTGGCATATCTTGTGGTCATCACATTTCAAATGAATTTGATTGCATTTAGAATAGAATTTAAAAAACTCTTTCAGAAGCTCACATATACACCATCCATCACACTATCTGCAGCTGGAAATAAGAACAAAGACTTAGATTGTAAAGATTTTTCAGTGGATACTCAGTTACTGATTAAAACTTAAGCCAATGCCTAAGCATTCTAGCAAAAGTATGTTATTTGGAAGAACGCCACACCCCATTCCAGGCTGAATAAAGAACCAGAAAATCACAGAAAAAAGACTGGTTGTAACTGATAGGAGCAAAACATATATCATAGAAAATAGCAGCATGTAGATGCAGGACACACAGCTCAAAGCAGATCAAATGCCAGTTTGGACAAGTCCTTCATACCTGGTCCAGAGGATTATCTAAAACTAACAAGTTTTGTTTGAGGAAGGAATAAGCTTTAGCTAAGATCTAGTTACTGCTTTCAGTTGTTTTCAGTGGCAGCCTAGCAGCTGTCTCCTCAGCTATAGCTTTGCCCCATGGCCAAGGCAAGTTCACTTGCTATCTGATACACTTGCCATTGAAAAGGTGTGTGATTTCTGTCTTCATGGCATGGAAGGAATTGATTAAGCCCTTTAAGAGGAGGAAGAAGATACTGTATATGTATATATCTCACATGAAGGGGGAGATATTGTTACAAACAGATGAAGACAGTTCAAAATAATTGCCAGTCACCTAGTACAGTATTTAGGACACGGAATGAGGTCTTTTTAAAGGGACTGTTCATGAAACTGTCCCAAAGAACATGGGGGCAGGAATGAGCCTCCCAATTTACAAACAGGCCCTTGAAAATCAGCCACAACCCAGAAAGCGAGATTTTGCAAATAAAACTTTTAAAAGCAGCACAAACCTCTAACTAGTGCCTTCCCCACTGAAGCCACTGATTGTGGGAAAAGTTCAGGTTGCTCTGTGCGAAGGAGTGAGCTCTACCGAGGAAGCCCCCTCTGACTGGGCCAAAGACTCAATAAAGGGAAACCGCAGAAAACCCAATTCTTGTGGGCGGCTGCTGCTGCTGCTGCTGCGGGAAAACACCACCATAAACTGAATTGTCAAATCCTAGAACAATCAGTGACGTGTACTAACATGATAAGAATATAAATGTTAATCAAATAGGCCCTAGGCATGTAAAAAGCTGGCTGCAAATAAGCTCAGGCTTTTCCTGCTGCTGTTCTGAGTAAACGATCAATAACCCTGTTCGTTAGCTGATGCGGCGTACTGTATATGGTTTCATTACTAAAACCTTAAAGAACTGGTCCGCAGGAAAAGCAGCCTATCACGCGCCGACGTTGCACGTGACGTCGCCCCAGCAGGATGCCGGAGTAACACCGGCGGCTGAGAGAGAGATCGCGCTGTTGCTGCACGGACGCCTTTTGCTGCAGCACCCAGCCATGGCTGCGTCCGTGCCGTGAGAAAAAAAGCGTTGTGTGATTCTTGTCATCTGGCCAGTATTATACCGCTTTCCAGCTACTCGTTTTCCTAAGAACTACACGGTAAATCTGCGGGATTTAAGCCGCCGCAAAGCAGTACTGAAGGCTTGTGATTTCTTTGGCCATGTTTGCCAAAGCCTTCAGGGTGAAGTCCAACACTGCTATCAAAGGGTCCGATAGGTGAGCTTTCCCCCTTTGGCTTCATTCTCTGTGTTTACCGTCACATTTAATTCGTTAAAACCCTATGAAATTGCAAACAGGGATGCTTTCGAACCGAGTGTTATCAAGAATTGTGTGGTGTTGCTTAAGATTGTGTCTGCGGAATGGCTTGCTGTCTTAGTGCCTAATGAAGTCTCTCAGTTGTGTGTATGATGTAAAATGCAGCGATTGATGGTTGTTCAGGTTTGTAATATAGTTATGATAACTGGATTACAGTATAAATAAGTCTTATTTAACATGTAAATTTGGAGGGCCTGTCAATTAATTTTGATATCTTCTTTCATGTAAAACAGGTTCTATTATCAGTTTGAGAGTGATAGATTTCCACTAAGTTACAGTCAAGGCAAAATAAAGTACATTAAATGACAGTTGTCTGCCCATCTCCCTCTTCTTTCCTGTTGTACAATAAACCAGACACCCCATAGTTGTGAAAAAAGTTGGAGTGCAGAATTGTATGTTAACTTGAATTTGTCATTGTATTCCCCTTTTTCAGTTTATCAAACACTCGCTAATTCCAACACAGTTACTCCTGATGAACTGATTACATTAAGTTTTTATGTCTTTTGTTCAGGAGCTAGCTGTAATACTTGAGTTTAGAGAAGTTTAGATCCATATTGTATATTTGTGATGATAGTCTTAAATCCATGTCCACTGGTGGCAGTGCTTTTCCATTTATTAAGCAAGTTGCTAGATGTGTATACATGCCCTTGCCTAAAAGCTGTAGCATATAGACTCACCCTAATAGACTTGATAACTTATTCTTACTTTTTAATTTGCATAACAGCTCAGAAAGATCTCATTCTATAAAATGAATTTGAAACTAATATTAATATGTCCTTGGATACTAAGCTTAAGACTATCTCTTCTATATATTTCACTGAGTAGATACTGTTCTCTCAAGACAAACAATAATTCTCTTCAATCAGAATATTCTTTTTTCTTTTAACAACTCCAGACTGTCCACAGTGATCCTAGATGGCAACAACAAATGAGAAACTCAAATTATAGCTGACCAAATAACTAGCTGCCTGCTACTTATCTAGTCATATGTGCCGAAAAATATCCTCTCTGTTAATGGGACTACTCGATGACATGCCCAGTGTCTTTATTGGATTTAGGGCACAGTAGAATGGATATGCCCACATCAAATATGAGCATAATATGTGTTTAAACAAATACAGAACTACAACTCTACATTCCAAAATAAGCTTTGGCTAACATTAAAGCAGGTGCATATATGCTCTGGAGAGCAAGTACTCTTTATGGTGTTGCACTGAATTGTGTCCTTTCCTCATCTTTCTTTCTTTGCAGCGCACCGTAATGCATGCTGCATCATGCCTATAATGGCTAAAAGAGATAAAATAATAAGGAATTGGAGGTTTGAATCCCTCAGTAAGCTATAGGTGCAAATAGTTATTTATTTACTTGAAATATTCATACGCTGCCTAAAGGTTCCAAGGCAGCTTACGGTATTGAATCAAAATTGAAAGCTAAATAATAAATTATTACAATATTTTAAAAAGCATTAAGTAGATATCATATTGAAACTAATAAATAAGCCATATTAAAGGCTCAAGTAAAACAACAGAATAAAATAATCTCTTGAAAAATTCTCTTGGTCAACCAATCATTTAAGTCTGCCTGAAGATAAAGGTCTTTATCTGCTTGCAGAAGAACAGCAGAGATGGGCCCACCCTGGCCTCCTATGGTGGGATCTAGAGTCTGGGAGAAGCGACAGAAAAGGCCCTCCCTTGTGTCCTCACCTATGAGAGTGGCAGGACTGGGAGAGGCCTTTCCTGATGGTCTTAATACCTGGGCATGTTCATAAAGGGAGATACGATTTTTAAGATAGCTTAGACCCAAGCCGTTTAGGGCTTTATAAATTAGAACCAGCACTTTGAATTGAGTGCAGAAATGGATTGGCAGCCAATGAAGTTGTTGTAGCAGGGGAGTCCCTGTAACCAGTCCTAGTTAACAATCTATCTGTGGCATTTTGGACCTGCTGGAGTTTCTGAAGTTTTCCGAAATAGTAAAGAAGTGAAAAATATTGTGGATTGATTGATGCTTTTTGATTGTTTCTGAAATGATGACATTGATCTAGTTTAGATGTGAACAGTTAGAAAAAAAGAGGATAGTTTTGTAGTACAGCTTTTGCAGTATAGAATAAAAAGAGTAGTGGAAATACTGATGGTGAAAACCTGTGAGTTAAACTGTAGAATAGTGATGATCTGACTCACTATTCTATATATGGATTTCCCCCCTCCCCCCCCCCCACTTATTTGATACTCTAATCCCTAATGTGGTATGGTTTTTTGGGCTGCTTTGAATGGCTGTAAAGGTGTGTCAGAAATGTATAGTTAATACATGGTATTGTATTAATGTCAACAAGGTATAGATTGAGACATACCTGTCACACTTCGCTTTTTATTGGTCACAAAAGGGAATTGTACTGGTTGACATTGTAGAGCTAACTGTACCTCTGATATGGTACACAGTAAATGTGAATAAAATAATTGATTGACTTTTCTAGGAGGAAACTGCGAAGTGATGTTGCTGCAACTTTCCCTATGCTTACCTCTGAGCAATTATCTGAGATTTTGCCAAATAAAGAGGAGCTGAATGTGATTAAACTGTACACTCACAGAGGAGAAGCTCTCACAGTCTATGCCAATAGCAGAAATCCAGTCCTTTTTGAAATAGAGAAGACACTGTATCCCACAGGTATGGAAATATGGGTCTGGGTAGATAGTTACTCTAGAAGTGGGAAGATTCAATTTTGGTTCTTGGATTCACTTCACACTAGATCAAGTTTCAGCTTGTGTCTAAAATGAGAAGTGTGTTTCACTGGTTCTCACTTTATTAAGAGTGTAATTTAGTCCATTAGGGCAAATGGGGCGCTGCATCCTTTTTGTTTTCAGAAAATAATGGTAAATCCCATGCTTTAGCAAAGGCTACAGCAAAGAATCAGGTCTGATAGTGGAGGAGCTTGCTTAACTGCCATGACAGGATAGCTTCTAATTCTTCTATATGTTAAATATTACAGAGCTATATTGCAATGTAAAACTGCAATATAAGGGATGAGGGAGGGAAATCAGAGTTAGCTGGTATTACCACTGTTGACTTTGGTTTCCATTTGAGTCCCAGCAAGCAGAAGCAGCTATTGTTGCTGAAATGTAATTATGCTAATTAGAGAGCTGGGCAGCATATAGTCTTTGGTTCACATGTTGCATCTGAAATATACAGTACAGTATTATAAACGTTGCTTAAGAGCCTGTGAGCTTCATACTGGATAGAGATATTTTTAAGTTTTTAATGTATTTTCATAGTAGTCAATCAAAGATGTAGGCCTTTTCTGTTTTTCTGGTTCCCAACAACCCTACAGTAAAACATAGCATCTGTTGAGCTTGGTTTGAAAGTCTCAAGATCCTTCCTCTCTGCTGTCAGGTAAACAGGAGCTAAATATCATGTCATCCCCCCATCATTCCCTCCTTGTTAGTAACACCCTATGTGCAGGTTCCTTTCCAACTGGGTAGATGTTTTCATGCTTAATAACATTTTTTAAAACATTCTATGGAAGGGACCTTCAATACAAACACAATTATCAAGCAGCAGGTACCATCAGATTGCAGGTGGGTAATGTGCTATAGAATCAGGAAATTTAAAATGGACTGACTTGATATCAATATTAAAGATTATAAATTCTGAAAAATGGGGGAATGATGAAGACAGATAATGTTTCTAATGCTGAAATGTAAACAAGGACTCTGTTTTCTCCCTGGGACAGTATACACCCTGTGGTCTTATCCTTACCTTTTGCCAGCCTTTTCCACGTGGCCACCAGTTTTGCAGAAACTAGCAGGTGGAGCAGGTAAGAAAACTTAGCAGAAATCCTTAGAGGGAAACGTTATGGCATCCAGAGCTTGGGAGTAATGTGATAGAAGAATGTTATTATTTGTGAAATATTGTTCTGGTAGATACAGTATATCACAGAAGTGAGTCCACCCCCTCACATTTCATAAATATTTTAGGATATTTTTTCATGTAACAACACTGAAGAAATGACACTTGGCTGCAGTGTAAAGCAGTGAATATACAGCTTGTATAACAGTGTAAATGTGTTGTCCCCTCAAACTAATGCAACACACAGCCATTAATGTCTAAATCATTGGCAACAAAGGTGAGTACACCCCAAAGTGACAATGTCCAAATTGGGTACAAAGTGGCAATATTTTTTGTGGTCACCATTATTTTCCAGCCCTACCTTAACCCTCTTGGGGATAGAATTCACCAGAGCTTCACAGGTTGCCACTGGAGTCCTCTTCCACTCTTATATGACAACATTACAGAGCTAGTGGCTGTCAGAGACCTTGCATACCTCCACCTTCCATTTCAGGATGCCCCACAGATGCTCAATAGGGTTTAGGTCTGGAGACACGCTTGGCAAGTCACTCATCTTTACCCTCAGCTTCTTTAGAAGACAGTGGTCATTTTGGAGGTGTGTTTGGGGTCGTTATCATGTTGGAATACTGCCCTGCGGCCCAGTCTCCAAAGGGAAGGGATCATGCTCTGCTTCAGTATGTCCCAGTACATGTTGGCATTCATGGTTCCCTCAATGAACTGTAGC
Source organism: Pogona vitticeps (assembly GCF_051106095.1). Taxonomy (NCBI): domain Eukaryota; kingdom Metazoa; phylum Chordata; class Lepidosauria; order Squamata; family Agamidae; genus Pogona; species Pogona vitticeps. The sequence continues at coordinate 47,263,468 of NC_135786.1, forward strand.
TCCCCAGTACTGGCAGCACTCATGTAGCCCCAGACCATGACACTCTCACCACCATGCTTGACTGTAGGTACAACACACTTGTTTTTGTACTCCTCACATGGCTGTCACCACACACGCTTGACACCATGTCCTTGAAATCCATGTCCTTAGTCTCCTTGTCTGCAGCAAACCGTATGCGGGCTTTCTTGTGCATCAGCTTTAGAAGAGGCTTCCTTCTGGAGACCAGTTTGATGCGGTGTGCAGCATATGGTCTGAGCACTGACAGGCTGATCCCCCCCACTCTTTCAACCTCTGCATCAATGCTGGCAGCACTCATACATTTATTTCCAAAGTCAACCTCTGGATATGACGCTGAGCATGGGCACTCAACTTCTTTGCTCCACCATGGCAAGGCCTGTTCTGAGTAAAACCTGTTCTGTTAAACCACTGTATGGTCTTGGCCGCCATGCTGCAGCTCCGTTTCAGGGTTTTGGCAATCTTCCTATAGCCTAGGCCATCTTTATGTAGAGCAACAATTCATTTTTTCAGATCCTCAGATAGTTCATTACCATGAGGTGCCCTGTGGAACTTCCAGTGAACAGTCTGAGTGAGTGAGAGTAATAACACCTGCTCCGCCTTCACACCTGAGACTTGTGACACTAACGGGTCTCATGACACCAGGGAGGGAAAACGACTACAGTGGTGCCTCGCAGAACGGGCGCCTCGTAGAGCGATGAATTCACTCTACGAGGCCGTTTTTGCGATCGCAAATGCGATGGCAAAACGGTGCCCGTATAGGCGGGAAATCGCAGAGCGAAGGTCGGTAAGCTGCTCGCTTATCGACCTTCGCTTTGCGACCCGACAATCAGCTGTCTGGCGGGTCCAAAATGGCCGCCGGAACAGCCAAAAGGGGCCGGGGCGCAGCGTTTTCGCGCCCTTGGTAAGCAAGGGGAGGGCGCGAAAGCGCTGCACGCAGCCATTTCGGGGCTTCCGGCAGCATTTTTGCGCCCTCCCCTTGCTTACCAAGGGCGCGGAAACGCTGTGCCCCGGCCCCTTTCGGCTGTTCCGGCGGCCATTTTGAAGCCGCGGAACAGCTGATTGCAGCCATTTTCGCGCCCTCGTTCTGCGAGGGGAGGGCGCAAAAATGGCTGCCGGCATCGCTGTACAGTAAGTAAACGTGCCGATTGGAACGCATTAAACATAGTTTAATGCTTTTCAATGGCTTTTTTACTTCCGTACAGCAATGTTTCACACAGCGAGGGTTAATCCGGAATGGATTAACCTCGCTGTGCGAGGAACCACTGTACTTGGGCCCAATTTGGACATTGTCACTTAGGGGTTTACTCACTTTTGTTGCCAGCGGTTTAGATATTAACAGTTGTGTGTTGTGTTATTTTGAGGGGACAGCACATTTACACTGTTATACAAGCTGTATACTCACTGCTTTACATTGTAGTCAAGTGTCATTTCTTCAGTATTGTCACATGAAAAGATACACTAAAATCTCTATGAAATGTAAGGGGATATACTCACTTCTGTGATATACTGTAGCAAGTTGGCAATTATATTACTTTTGAAAATAATAGTTTCTGTGAACTACCCTGTTTCCCCAAAAATAAGACAGAGTCTTATATTAATTTTTGCTCCAAAATGCATTAGGGCTTATTTTCAGGGGTTGTTTTATTTTACAGTCATGTCATCATCATCTGGTTGCTGCACAATGGTGGAGGGAGGGGTTTCACTTAATTGGGGCTTATTTTTGGTGTAGGGCTTATATTACGAGCATCCTGAAAAATCCTACTAGGGCTTATTTTCAGGTTAGGTCTTATTTTCAGGGCAATGGGGTATGTTCAGGTTTTGGTGCAATTAATAATGTTTACTCATTAATTAAAATGTTATTGGGAGTTGTTTGATGGAAATAAGCCCATAGTAGTTTAAACAATTAAGGAATAATTAAAGGAATGTGTCACTACTGTAACTGATATTTCTCACTTTATTATTTATTTGATCTATATCCTTCCTTTATCCGAAGCACCTGGTGGGTGGGATTTAGAGCAGCTCACAAAATGGGTAAAAACCATAGTCAGTTACAGTTATAAAACACAATTAAACATGTTGTAATATAATACCAGAACATAATTGCCTAGAGTGGTTGTTTTGAGCGGATAGGCAGGGTACAAATAGAATGAATGAATGAATAAACAAACAAACAAACAAACAAAAAATCCTGTTTATGTATGTGATTGTGTAAGAGTAATTGTGGAAGAATTTTCCTCTCCCATGCAGACTCACCTTCACATACTTGAAACTATGCTGGTTGCAAAGTTGGCCACATAACTGGTTGTCTCATGAAGGGAAGATGTTGAGAGAAGGAAAATGCTGCATGATTGGTCTTACATATGCAGTTTTTTCTTTGGATTTGGCCAGTGTGGCACAGCTTTATGTGTTGCATGTTCCTGTTGATAACATACATGGTTTTGTGGCTGCAGAATTCGTAGTAGAGGAAGAGGGCAGTTTAGTCTTTAAGTTGTGTCCAACTCTTTGTGACCCTATGGACCAAAGCACATCAGGCCCTCCTGTCTTCCGTTGCCTCCCGGAGTTTGGTCAATTTCATGTTGGAAGCTTTGATGACACTGTCCAACCATCTCGTCCTCTGTCGTCCCCTTCTCCTTGTGCCTTGACACTTTCCCAACATCAGGGTCTTTTCCAGGGAGTCTTCGTTTCTCATGAGATGGCCAAAGTATTCGAGGCTCAGTTTCAGGATCTGTCCTTCCAGTGAGCACTCAGGTTTGATTTCCTTCAGAATGGATATGTTTGTTCTCCTTGCAATCCAGGGGACTCTCAAGAGCCTCCTCCAGCACCACAATTCAAAAGCATCAATTCTTCGGCGGTCAGCTTTCTTTATGGTCCAGCTCTTGCTTCCATACATCACAACTGGAAAACCATAGCCTTGACTATGCATATGTCTTTTGGCAAGGTGATGTCTCTGCTTTTTAAGATGCTGTCTAGATTTGTCATCGCTTTCCTCCCAAGAAGCAGGCGTCTTTTAATTTCGTGGCCGCTGTCACCATCTGCAGTGATCATCAAGCCCAAGAAAGTAAATCTGTCACTGCCTCCATGTTTTTCCCTTCTATTTGCCAGGAGGTGATGGGACTAGTGGCCAGGATCTTAGTTTTTTCGATGTTGAGCTTCAGACCATTTTTACACTCTCCTCTTACACCCTCATTAAGAGCTTCTTTAATTCCTCCCTCACTTTCTGTCATCAGAGTGGTATCATTTGCATATCTGAGGTTGTTGATATTTCTTCCCGCAATCTTAATTCCGATTTGGGATTTATCCAGTCCTGCCTTTTGCATGATGTATTCTAAATATAAGTTAAATAAGCAGGGGGACAATATATATCCTTGTTATGCTCCTTTCCCAATTTTGAACCAATCAGTTGTTCCATATCCACTGCTAACTGTTGCTTCCTGTCCCACATATAGATTTCTCAGGAGATAGATAAGGTGGTCAGGCACTCCCATTTCTTTAAGAACTTGCCATAGTTTGCTGTGGTCCACACAGTCAAACGCTTTTGTGTAGTCAATGAAGCAGAAGTAGATGTTTTTCTGGAGCTCTCTGGCTTTCTCCATAATCCAGTGCATGTTAGCAATTTAGTCTCTAGTTCCTCTGCCCCTTCAAAATCCAGCTTGTACTTCTGGGAGTTCTAGGCCCACATACTGCTGAAACCTACCTTGTAGGATTTTAAGCATAACATTGCTAGCGTGTGAAATGAGTGCAATTGTACGATAATTGGAGCATTCTTTGGCACTGCCCTTCGTTGGAATTGGGATGTAGACTGATCTTTTCCAATTCTCTGGCCATTGCTGAGTTTTCCAAACTCACTGGCATATTGAATGTAGCACCTTAACAGTGTCATCTTTTAAGATTTTAAATAGTTCAACTGGAATGCCATCACTTCCGCTGGCCTTGTTGTTAGTCATGCTTTCTAAGGCCCACTTGACTTCACTCTCCAGGATGTCTGGTTCAAGGTCAGCAACCACACTATCCAGGTTGTCCGGGACATCCAAATCTTTCTGGTATAATTCCTCTGTGTATTTTTGCCACCTCTTCTTGATATCTTCTCCTTCTGTTAGGTCCCTCCCATTTTTGTCCTTTATCATGACCATCTTTGCACAAAATGTTCCTTTAATATCTCCAATTTTTTTGAACGTATCTCTGGTTTTCCCCTTTCTATTATTTTCCTCTGTTTCTTTGTACTGTTCATTTAAGAAACCCCTCTTGTCTCTCTTGCTATTCTTTAGAAGTCAGAATTCAATTTTCTGTAACTTTCCCTATCTCCGTTGCCTTTTGTTTCCCTTATCTTCTCTGCTATTTGTAAGGCCTCGTTGGACAGCCACTTTGCTTTCTTGCATTTCCTTTTCCTTGGGATGTTTTTGTTGCTGCCTCCTGTACAATGTTATGAGCCTCTATCCATAGTTCTTCAGGCACTCTGTCCACCAAATCAAGTTCCTTAAATCTGTTCTTCACTTCAACTGTGTATTCATACGGAATTGTTTTTTATTATACCCGAGTAGCACAGTGGTTTTTCCTACTTTCTTCAGTTTAAACTTGAGTTTTGCTATCAGAAGCTGATGATCAGAGCCACAATCAGCTCCAGGTCTTGTTTTTGCTGACTGTATAGAGCTTCTCTATCTTTGGCCGCAGAGAATATTATCAATCTGATTTCAGTATTACTCATCTGGTGATGTCCATGTGTATAGTCACCTCTTGTGTTGTTGGAAAGAGTGTTTTTGATGACCAGCTTGTTCTCTTAACAAAACTCTAGAAGGTGGTGTAAGTCTTCATAGAACTGGTCAATTTCAGCCTCTTCAGCATTGGTGGTTGGTGCATAAACTTGAATTACTGTGATGTTGAAAGGAAATCATTCTATCATTTTTGAGATTGTATCCCAGTACAGCTTTTTCCACTCTTTTGTTGACTATGAGGGCTACTCCATTTCTTCTACGGGATTCTTGTCCACAATAGTAGATATGATAATCATCTGAGCTGAATTCGCCCATTCCTCTCCATTTTAGTTCACTGACGCCCAGGATGTCAATGTTTATTCTTGCCATCTCCTGTTTGACGACATCCAGCTCACCAAGGTTCATAGACCATACATTCCAGGTTCCTATGCAGTATTTTTCTTTGCAGCATCGGACTTTCCTTTCACTTCCAGGCACGTCCACAGCTGAGCGTCCTTTCGGCTTTGGCCCAGCCTCTTCATTAGCTCTGATTCTACTCGTACTTGTTCTCCATTCTGCCTCAGTAGCATGTTGGATGCCTTCCGACCTGAGGAGCTTATCTTCCAGCGTCAAATCTTTTAGCCTTTTGTTTCTGTTCATGGGGTTTTCTTGGCAAAGATACTGGAGTGGCTTGCCAGTTCCTGCTCCAGGTGGATCACGTTTAGTCAGAACTCTCCACCATGACCTGTCCGTCTTGGGTGTCCCTGCATGGCATAGCCCATAGCTTCTCTGAACTACTCAAGTCCCTTTGCCACGACAAGGCAGCAATCCGTGAAGGGGAACAACATGGTAGCAATGAGAAATTAGATGTAATGTTATAAGAATTCTCGTTTCAAATAGGCCTCGAAGTCAGTAGTTCCATGGAGAGATATATTTAATCAGGGATGTACATTGTCAAATTGGCATTGCTGCAGTTTTCTTTTGAAAGATGGTATGTAATTATTTTGAAAAGTTTGAGATGCTAATTGAAGTACTTTTCTGCAGATCTAATGCTGCCAGGGGTTATAGTGCCCTCTTGTGGTCTTCCCGAGGTGAATCGGGGTACTCTCTGTGCTGTTACCTTGGTCGGAAACAGGTATGTTTTATTTTGAAAAATTAATCTTGAAAGGTTTGTCAATGGATTTTGATTGTGTTCATTTTTATTTTGGCAAGGATAAACTGAAGATCAAAGCCAGCTCTTTGCATCCAGAACTGCAACATGAAACTAAACACATTGTTTAGGGGAAATTGCAAAATAATTTGTTTAATTAGTTTTAAAATGTGTTCAGAGAAGAATGTGTTTAGTGTATTTAAAAAATGCAAAAGAACATGTAGCCAGAGGATATGTGATGCCTGTATGACTCCCTGAGTTACACCTTCCAGTTTGAGATTCAGCTTACTTGCAAATCTCCTTGGTTCGAAACCAAGACAGTTGACATTTTGAGCTCTGCTCCTGATAACTGTTTAGCTGTAATGGCAAACGTTTAATCCAAAGAAAAGCAAATTATCTGTCATTGAGTTTTTGTTCCTCTAGGAAAGCCAAACATTATAAGATGCATGTCTTTGTAGTAATGCTAGCAAAATATCTCCTACATGCAGCTGTACTAGCTTTGAAGTTACTTGCCAAATGCACAGATTAAGCAGTGTCGAATTCTTCTTCTTTTTGTGCAAATATATGCACCTATTTTCTGCTCACTGAGCAGAGAGAATTCATGTGTGTGAGTGTGTCATATTTCTAAATACTGTAGTTAAGAAGCAACTTTCCCATCTTGATATTTTCACCATTCACAAAATAATCTTAATAATAATAATCTTAGAACTGCACAGCTGGAAAGGACCCTATGGAACATTGAGTCCAGCTCCTGTCTGGGAGGCACAGTGGGGAATCAAACTCCCAACTTTTTGTTCTGGAGGCAGATACGTAAACCATTGAGCTATCCACTTGTGAACTACTTTGTTGCCAAATTATAGAGAAAGTTACATTTTATGAACCAGTAACATTTTATGAACAGGAAAATTTAGGAAGGCTCATGTTTTGTTTTATGCTTTTCCTTATGTTGCAAGGAGAGCTTACAAATGTAAAGGGGAGGAGAGGGTGATAAGAGTAACATATGTATTTGAGAGTTCAGTAGCACAGAAGGTAAAGTAAAGGAAGAATAAAAAACCAAGTTACATAGAAACTGATCTTTTGTAACCCACAGGGTATCTTTGAGAACCATTAGAGCTTTCCACTGGTAATGAGCTTTGTAAAGTATCTTATACAAATACGTTTATTGGTTCCTGTTGATTTGAGTTACCAACACAACCATTTTTCTTTGTCTGGACAGCTCATTTTCTCAATTTCTCATTTCAAAGAAAGATGAGCTCGTAAAGAAAAGAAGGCTCCTATTTATTTTGGTGCTGTGCTTACATGCTGATATCTGTACTTCCTATCAGTTTTCACTCTTCTCACTCATCAGGGCTTCTAGGAGAAGCAGTGATTTTCATGTATCAAGGAGCAATATCCATGGACCAGCATGATTGATCCTAGGGACTGCTATTTCTCTGCTTCCTTTACATGTTTCAATTCCGTTTTGCACTTCCAGTTTGTGATAGTGATACAGGTTGTCAAGATACCCAGTTCTGCTGAACTCTACAGTGGCTTCCAACCCCAGACTGGGATCTAAATTTTCAAGAAGGTTTTCATTTCCTGTTTAGAGTCAAACAGCTTGTAGGTATGATGGTTTGTCTAATCTGACTGTTGTGGCAAACTATGGGTACCACAAACCAGTAAGTACAAAAGGGGGTTAAACCTTGGAAGAGAAGAAGAAAGCACTCCAGACAACCATAGTTTGACCATGACATCTGAGACAAGATACTTATATTCACTGAGCTACTAATTACAATACTTGCTCTTGATGAAGCATTAATTTTACTATTTGTCTTAATTTTTTTCAGAGCCCCTGTGGCCATTGGAGTAGCCACCATGTCCACTGCAGAGATGACTGCAACTGGAATGAAAGGAAAAGGCTTCACAGTGCTGCATACATATATGGATCAGTTATGGTGAGTGCCTAACCAAAATCCCAAGATAGCCTATAGAATGAGCATAAACCTATAAGTAGCTGTGGTTGGGTGTTTATTTTTGTCTGAAAATTAAGACTTGGGTGATGAATGCTTAGGATATAAGCAGTGATGTAGTAGTAGATATTCAAGTGTAGGTGCTCATAGTGTCTGTTCCCTAAGGGAATTCCAAAGTACAAGCAGTTGTGTTGTTCAGTTGTCAATAAAATAGCCATGTTAAAGGATAGTGCATCATAACTGCTTCATTTAAGACCAAATTATCCCAGTATGCAGCAGGGATGGTTCATAATACATTTTTGCCTGGAGGAACAATTTCTTCTGCTACGAGGCTTTGAGAGCCAGTGTGGATAGAATGATGGACTAGAACTCAGGGGACCTGGATTCAAATCTCCACCTCGCCATGGAAATTCACAGAGGGATATGGGTAAAAGCACTCGGATATCTCATGTACCTTGAAAACCAAGTTAAGGTTGCTACAAGTTGGATGTAACTTGACAGCACATGACAAACCAAAATTATGGGGAATGCAGCCAAGCTCATTGGGAACTGAGCAGTATGAATGGGGAGGCCAGATGGTGTCATCCCTACTGGTAGTTGCAGTGTTTCAGTGCTTCAACCCTATAAGTACTAACTCCAATACAATGTTGAATACAAATATTCTTATGATGAGACATGAGCTGTGATAGCAGTGGGTCTTCTGCACATATCTACAGAGTAATCAACCAGAGTGTAGTTGAGAAGGGGCAAATTTCTTTGAAATTCTTTTTTACACCAGTCATGTATTAGCCTAAAATCTCTCCTTCCTTCCTTTCTAACTCCATGATTGGATTGTACCTGTTAGACTGGAGTATATATTTGAATATTAATAGTTGTATAGACTTGACAGCATTAGGAACTTAACTTTTGAGCTGACACTGCTATAGCCCCTGTTAGACACTAAATGGAATATACACCCAAAATGATGCAGGATTTCAATGGCCTTAGAATATTTTCCTGCTTGAAGTCAAAACATGGTCTTCATGAGGATTAAGTAAGTCTTATTTTGGGTATTACTCAGTGGAGTGAGAACATACCAACACATTTCACCCACTCTGGCCGCATTTCATTGGCTGCCCATCCGATTCCGCATCGACTTCAAAGTGCTGATGCTCACATATAAAGCCCTAAACGGTTTAGGACCTCGATACTTGGCAGAACGCCTTCTTCCGCCAAGATCTACCCGTGTCACTCGTGCAAGCCAGGAGGTGAGGCTGAGGAGCCTAACGCCGAGGGAGGCCCGGAAGGAGAAGACAAGAAATCGGGCCTTCTCAGTGGTGGCTCCTCGCCTCTGGAACAACCTACCTCCTGAGATTCGCGTGGCTCCCTCGCTGGGTATTTTCAAGAATCAATTAAAAACATGGATGTTTAGGCAGGCCTTCCCATCAGATAATTCCTGACGCCTTTTTATTTTATTTTATTTTTTCCTTTCCCTTCCCCTTTTCCTTTAGTTTCCTATTTTGTTTAGTATTTTTGTTTATGTAAAATTGTTTATACACATATATTTATTGTATTATTTTTTAATGTTGTTAGCCGCCTAGAGTGGTCCTGACACGACCAGATAGGCAGGATATAAATTAAATAAATAAATAAATATTACAGTTGTTTGGCTTCTTTTTGATTAATAGCATAAGATAAATTTACTGGAGTCATTGGTTTTATAGATTTTTTGTCCATAATCCTTTTTTAAAAATTGAGTAGATATTTGCAGATGTTCACTGCTGTTTTTATTTCCCTGGAATAGAATTATGTTTATTTGTTTTACAGTGCAGAACTCTATGTTATATGTGATCCTACCTCTTTGCCATGAGCTTCTCTCTTGCTGAAATTGGAATTTGGAGTAATATTTTCCTCTGTCACTTCTTGTTTCCTGTTTAAATAACAAGGGGGCTTGGTGACAAGTCATGCCCACCCACAATAGCCCCTTTAGAACTAGAACCTTCACAAAACGAGGGTACTGAAGAAGAGGAAGAGAAGAGTAAAGAAGGGGAGCACCGGCTTCTTGAAAGCAGCCTCACAGTTGATCCATCCTTGCAGACACAAATTGAAGACCTGAGCATGGAGGATGCTGTTCAGTTTGATGATACAAGAGAAAAGAAGGAACCCAGTGAAAATGAGGCTACTGAAACAACTGAGGAAGATCACCCAGATGTTCCTCAGGAGGCAGAAAATAGAAGTCCACAAGGTATAACTGTAGGAATGAATAAAGGGATATATATTCCAGAGAATCTGTAACAGCAAACTGCTGAAAACAATAAGTGCTTCCTTGTTACATTTTGCTCTCTTTGGGACACTTAATGTATTGTAAACCTAGCTTGTGTGTTGTGTGTATACCTACAAGGGTGAGGAACCTCTTTCAGTCACAGTTTGAGCCTGAGGGTCAAATGTGAGATTTGGTTTCAGATATGTTCTTGGCAGTTGCATTCCAGTGGTAGGCAAGGCTGAATGGAAAAGGGTGGAATCAAAAATGCCCTAAAGAGTAGGATCAGCACATTATGCTTGCTTGTGCCTCCAATAACTAAGTTCCGGAAAAGGCATTTCACTATTCTAGAATGAATCCAACAAAACAAAGAAATAGAAAAAGCTCAGAACCCACCAAACAATGTTATCAGTAAACAGAGGTGTGGCCACTTGTAGAAATCCAGAGGTTAGATTCTGAAGTTCCCCATCTCTGTTAAAATATGCCTCTCTCTTTTTCCCTCTGGTATTCATTGAGAAAGGTATGCACTTTATGGCAGGTTCACTCATTGCCTTTGTAACTCATGCATCCCATACTGAGTTCAGTGGCTACTGCTAGTTGGGCAACTTTTTTACACTCGAAGTATAATACAGTGGTGCCCTGCATAGCGAAGATAATCCGTGCAGCAAAAATCGCTGCAAAGCGATTTCGTCGCTATGCGAAAATAAACAGCCCATAGGAACGCATTAAAACCCGTTTAATGCGTTCCTATGGGCTTAAAACTCACCTTTAAGCGAAAATCCTCCATACAGTGGCCATTTTCGCTGCCCGGTAAGCGAGGAATCGGCGTGAAAACACAGCAGGTGGCCATTTTTTTACCCAGTGGCCATTTTGGAACCGCCAATCAGCTGTTGGAAAATCATCGCTATGCGATAATCAGTAAGCGAAACAGTGAACCGATCATCGCAAAGCGATTTTTTCCCATTTAAAACATCGCAATGCGATCGCAAAACTCTTCATCACTATGTGATTTCATCGTTAAACGGGGCGCCTGTTAAGCGAGGCACCACTGTATTTGGACAGGTGTTATGATGACTTTTATGTTCTTTTAATATTATGTGTCTGCATGATTCTAACAAAAGTGTGGGAGACACTATTGTATGATTTGCATATGGGAAATTATGATGTGTAGAACCAACCCCTTTTTTCTTAATAACACTAAGTTCAACACTATTAGCTCAGAATGGGAGTAGAAAGGATCCCTGTGTGACTGTGACCTATAGCTAACTGGATCTGTTAGCTATAAGTCCTGCAAATGAAAAAACTTGTCTTTTTTGTTTTTATTAGAGCAAATGGATGCATTGCTCCATCAATGTTTCTTTCATGCCTTAAAATGTAAGGTCAAGAAGTCAGAGCTCCCTCTGCTGACAAGCACCTTTCTACGAAACTATATGTTCTTATGCTGGTAGGTGTACTAAACTTATTCTTATGGAATAGATATGAGCATCTGGAGGGTGCCACTCTAAATTTGCTGCAAAACACTCCTTTTTATTGGATTCTTGTGATTTTTACTCCTGTTTACTGTGTAGCATTGGATATTGCTTTAATTCATTCATTCAGAACTTTATTATTCAAAGTGAATTACAACAGCTAGAATTGTATTGGTGATTTATGTTTCTGTTCATGAAATTACACAACTCACTGACAGTTGCTTACTGACTGAATGCACACCTTTAGCATAATTGGGTGTGCACTTTGTAACATGAATGGCATATCATTAATTAGCAGCAGTTTGTTGAAATAAATTCTGCTATTTAATTTACGCATACAAAAGTCATCAACAGGTTCCTGGCCCCAAATCAATACACTGATACAAAGTTCATCTTTCAGAATTCAACTCGTATCAAAGCAACTTGCAAAACTGGCAGGCAACTGTAATTCATTACACATTTTGTGTCTCATTGTCAGTCTACCAGAATTTTATAAAGCTCTCTCTCTGACAAAACTAACAAATGTTTTGTACATTGTATCAACATAGTTTCTATAAAAGTGGTCACATTCCTGTTATGCAGCAAACATTACAGAAAATTTGCTATCTGTGAACAAAGGGGAAATTAGAATACAAGAGTGCTAAATCTTCAGCTCTTTGGCCACAGAGACATTGCATTTGGGATCCTTTAATATTGACATGAAAGAAAGCAATTGGCCTGACTTAGATGCAGTAAATACTGTGCCAGCTGTATGCCACATGGATCAGTCACTCATTTAGTCATGCCTCTGGTTTATTAAGCAGCTTTATTGTGATCCAGGTTAAAAGCCATTTAAAAAAAATGAAATTGCCATAAAACAAGAAGAAATGCCCATCCTCTCTGCCTGTCTTGCAACTTTTATCAGTGCTTGTTTTTTGTTTTTTTGTTTTTAAATTAAAAAAAAAACTCCTGCCCCTGGCTTTAGTTTAACTGGCTTCTGAAACCTATGTGGGTTGAGCTTTAGAGAAAGCTGTTACTTCATGTTTCAGCTCCCAGAATTCCCAGTGATTGTTGTGCCTTGACGATTTTGGGAACAGTTATAAAAGCAACTGTTCCAAACATTTTATTAGCTCAGAAAATTCAAAGATGATGAAATACTATTCTGCCAGTATAACTGTTGGTAGAACATTTGGTAGAATAACTGCAATCAACACTTAGTCCAGTAGAATCATAATGAAGTATCTCAAGGCAAAGATCTTTTGGTGCTCTCTTGCCTTCGAAGCAAAATTGCTAGGAATTGAACTTGGAGCCAGTTGCATGCAGAAAGTGCACTGTTCTCAGAGTCACCTTTAGTTGCATTCTGAAAATTTAGTTTTCTGCCTTCTACAATGTGGGTAGAGCAAGAGTAAATAGAATATGGCTTTTGAATTACATTCTGCAGTCCATCTGGTAGCTACCTCCATTTGGGTGGGTAGGTAGGTAGATGGTTGAGTGGCTCATGTGAGACGGGAAAGACTATGGGATAATTGCACTCCACAGAATACTTTTGTCTGTGTTGTGTGATAATTCAGAAAGGGGAAACACACCTATCTTCCAGTAGAAACATAACGAAAATAAATGAAATGGCTTCTGTGGAAGGTAATTCCATTTGATATATTCATTGAGACGTTAAATTCTGTAGTTCCAGTCTCATTTACATGCATATTCTATAAAATATATCAAGAAGAGAAGTCAAAGCTGTGGGATGGGAACACAACTTCAGATACTTAGGGTTGATCTTCTGCTATTTTTCCCCATGTAATTGTTTTCTTACTTAATTAACAGCCCAAAAGGCCAGCAACTAGACATGAAGAAATCTAGCTACAAAAAGGTGAGTTGCCTTTCTATACTGTGAAAGATTGAGGGAATAGTTATTTAACTTTGATTTTTAAAAGTGTGGGGATGCCTCTGCCTATCTCACAGATATCTGTCCTGTCGCAAGCAGATTGTGGCCACATCTGCATGTTAAAAAGTTCAAGAATGCTGAAGATTTTTTCAAATGTCATTGTATTTGTGGCCTGTTTACTAGACTGCTGTTCCCCATCTTGTCATTTATTTGTAATTGCGTCTATTTCTTTCATTGCTGTCCATGAAGAAATATGTGATAAGAAAGTTCTATTTGCAGTGTTTTGTTTAAAAATGCCTTCTTGCACTTTACTGCAGGGATACATTCCACTTAATGTGTTTATGCATTTCCTATATGTACACATAAAAAACTGCTTTATACACGTCTGAGGATTGCATGCTTGTGTGATTCAAAGACTTCTGTTCATGGGGTTGTACACCTGCCTTACCTGACACTGCCCCAAATGGTAGTGCAGACTGCAGTGCCTTGGTGGTGCAAAAGGATGGGGCTGCTATCTGTGCTACTTAATGCAGGTGCATGATGTTGCCTGTTATACTATACGTACTTGCATGAACATCCAGATTCAAATGCGTTCTTTCTTTCAGTTCTCTAAGTTCCTGCAATCCATGCAGCAGCAGAAGGTCATACAGGTGAAAGAACTGAATAAAGGGGTGGAGAGCATCGTGGCTGTAGACTGGAGACATGAAAGGTAGGATTTCCACATGTTATAAACGAGAGTCTATCTTGAGGAATATCTGAGTTTTCACAGTGGGAAAGGGTTCATGTGCTTTCCTTCTATGATGCTCTAAAAGGAGTTAATGAGCTGAGGTGTCTTTAAGAGCAGAGTGTATAATTAGCAGAGATGTTGCTCTTTTCTTTTATCCCAATTTGCACATTCTGAAAAATATTTTCTCTCCCACACAGAAGATGAGTAATTGGAGTTAGTATCCTGGACAAACTGCTATTTCTGTGATTGAGTTTGAAAAGCTAAAAACTACAACGACAAAATCCGGTAAACAAACCGCTGTCCTCCAGCAGCAGATAAAGAGGGATTTTTTTTTGCAAGTAACAATCTATAGACACACTGTTCATGATCTTAAGTTAAATAACCCAGTGTGTTTATCAGCAAAATGTATTTACATTTGATAGGAATTTCCCCCTAATTATTTATTAATATACAAAATCATGTAAAGCAGATTAAAAAAGGGAAGAAACATCTGCATTGCAAGAAAACCTCAAATAAAATACAACACAATTTAAAAGAATATTACAAAACACAGAAGAAAAGTAAAAATTTGTGCGATATGAAATTTAAGCATATTTGCATAGAGTTCCTTTTTGATATTTTATTCTGCTTCTACTGTAAGAGTTATGCCTGTGCAGCAGAGTTAGAGAAAACAAATGAATGAATGAATGTAGAAACACAGAAAACACTAATAGATATTGAAATATTAATGGCTGATAGGCATGCACCCAAATGCCAGAGAGAACTTCAATTTGGGCTCACACTGTTCTTGCTTTCTGCTAATCTAAATCTTAAGTTATGTGGCAGTTAAAAGTATTCCTTTGTTTGTAGGCATGAGCACATGAAGTATTCCATTCATGATCCTCTATATGTTTTGAACTGTGGGATAGCTCAGTGTTTTAGATAAACTGACTGCGAAACCAGAGGCTTGGGAGTTCATTTTCCACCTATGCCTCCATGACAGAAGCTGGACTCACTGATCCATAGGGTCCCTTCCAGTTCTGCAGTTCTAAGATCAAACATTATTTGCAGCGCTTTGTCCTTCCACATGCGACCTAAATAAATTAAATCCTAAATTGCTGATGGCTCACACTGGGAGTATGTACATACTGTAGTACCTGCACCTATAATATCAGCTTCCATTCTTAGCACAAGCTAGGAGTGGAATTGCAGTTTCCAAACTGTTTGATAAGATTATTTACTTGCAAAATTATATTGCACTGGTCTGCATTGTAAAACTGAACCATCCCAATATTTATATGAGTTACTTGAAACTGCTGGATTATCCTGGCAGTTATGTACGCACAGTGGTCTTCTGTTGCACATTTAAACTGTTGTTACAATTTAATGTCATCTTTCTCAAAAACACTTCTTTATATTTCTACCATTTCTCTACCCTCCATATTTCATGATTTCTTTGTTACTACTGTTATCACCACCAAAAACAAACCATGGTGAATGCTTTTCCCTATTTGAACACCTACACAGGATAACATCTCAGTGACTCCAGAATATAAGACTAAGCATGGCTTTTGTATCTCTTATGAAGTACATTATTCTAGAGAGGTTTTTAGTACATGAAGCTTTTACCATCTATTCTTGCAGCTTGGCAGGTCATACTTTTGGAAACTGGTCCTTGATTATCATTTATAAAAAGCTAAGAAGTTTTCAACAATATCTTAACCATTTTCTCCTATAACAGTTTGTCTTACCCTGACTGATATATTCTCTTATTGCTGCTGCTTATAGTGCTTTGCAGAAGGACACCCATGCAATTGCCTCAGATGTTTATCACCAGTTATGCAACTTATAGGCAACATCTACATTCTCTCTCTCTTCATATGTTATCTCAAACTTTCTAGCATCACACTCTTAATTTTTGAGAAAAGCACACATTTTGACCTCTCCTTGCATTCCTGCAACCCCCTTTGAAAAAAAATTGAATTAGGGTAAAAACAGATTTGGTAAAAAACATTTTAAAGTTAAGGATAGATAGGAGTTGTGTTTTTTGGTTGCACACAAAAGAAGTAGAAACACAACAAATTTAATGTGAAAGATGATGAAAATATCGGACTCAAACTATACTTGGAATTTCTTCATGCTCCTCCCCCTCCAGGAGGTATACCCCGTATTTACAAACCACAATGGAACAGTATTATACCAAATGTGCATAAGAATTTAACTCTTGAGAATCACAATTGTAATCATAAAGAGGAGAGTAAGTGTTAACATTATGATTAATTTAATTAGGATTTCGCTTCTATTTGGTATTATATTGAATGAGTAGGAATGATTTGAATATGCAAGTAGCATCCATAGAGATAAGATTTTCAGATTTTTTTGGTTACAAATCCTATAATTCTTCTGGGAGGTAATGTGGCTCACCTGAGAGAAAGGTCTAAACTGGAAAGTTTTGAGGCCACTTAGGCCTAGCTTTTTCCTGTTCTTGCCTTGGTGTTAGATGGGATCTTTCTTTCTCAACAGCTATTTACCCAACCATTATGAAGATTGTCACTAAGCTCAGAGGAAATTGTGTTTGCGAGAGAGCATATAATGTCATAGCCCCTACTATTCAGAAGGTCCCAGGGCTTTGATCCTGTGAGCCCTGACACTACTACACCACTTCAAGGAAGCTGTTGCTGCTGAAGTGTTAGTAGTGATGAAAGATGTAAAGCAGTGGAGACGGGCAAGGGAATAAAATGGGTGGACATGGTGTGGCTTGTAGGAGCTCTCTTCTCTCCTACATGTGTAAATCTTGCTTTTGCCTCCATTTGAAAGTTGGAAATGAGTATGCTTACCTGTCATCTTTCCCTACTGCTGCCCATGCTCGTTTTGCCAGTCTGCCTTCCATTTCTGCTAAAATTGGCAATGGATTGGTGTTGATGAAGATACATTGTAATGCTTCGTCTCCTTTCTCCTCCTCCAGGATCATCTTTGGTGGTGGTGATGTGTTGATACTGGGCTGTTGGGTCTTGTTTCCCTGGGGTGGTTCTATATTGTCTTGTCCCCCATCCATCTATGATGTCACATACACGTAGCATTGTGAAATTAGCATTTTACAGGATCTTTGAGTTCTCGGTTTTTGCTACACTATTATATGATGTTGGGGAGTCCTACAGTCATCTGTTAGAACTGGCAGGACTCCTGTGCCATAATTCTGTCACAAAGGGCACTTGTGATGTCAGGGAGGTTGCAAAGAATGTAGAGGGAGGAACCATTCAGATCAGATTTCTATAGGAGACTGGCCACAGATGCCCCCTAAGGCTATGAATGGAACTCCTCCACACACCCTTTCCCCCTGAGAGGAAGTCCAGATTACAGCTCCATATTTTATTTACCATAAAAGCACTCCTGGGTACTCTAATTCTAGAAAGTCCTGGGAAGGCTTGCCATAAGTCAGAATAGATTTGATGGCCTGTAATTATTTTTAGTCTGTATAGCTCAAGGGTTTGGGCACCTGGCTATGAAATCTGAGGTTGGGAGTCCAATTTCCCCACTGTGCCTACCATGAGAAGAACCAGCCTGTTTAGCCTTGGGCATGTTGTACAGCCCCAGAGCATCACCCAAAAGAAATAATGTGTACATTTATTTGAGAGCACATAATGATATTAATTATTAGAATCATTCTGAGAATATTCTGGAATGTTCCACTTCTTAGTTTACTATTCCTGCCCATCCTCTTGCAGCTACCTATATCCTCAGCTCATATTAGCACGTATGCTTACTCTTAGCTGTCCATTTGTCTGGACATAGGAGTTAAGAAAAATGAGGGGAAAAGACCTATTCTTTCTCAAGACAAACTGACAGCCAAGAAGGTTGGTGTGAGCCCCTCCTTTTATCATGGTTTTCTAATGTTTTCTTGCCGGAACACCAAAGGGGGGGGGTAGTTAGGCCAAGAAACCTGGACTGGGTGCTACTTAAGAAGAGCTGGACTTTGCAACCCACTACTGTTACTTAGCTTGCAGTATGAATTAGGAAACAGGTGGATAATATAGTTTTAAAACGATTATTTGTTTTGAAGCAAGTGACTCATTCTGATTGGAATGTCTTATTCCGGCAGAACAGATTTTGTCTTCTAGAGACATTAATAGAATTCCTGGCTGGGTAGGGAAGAGGGAGGGAACTAAATGCAAAACATGATAGTGAGAAAAGTTAATGTACTGAAAGTTTACTTTGTAGGATAGGAAAGTTTTCGGATACCAGAAATGAATCTTTGAAAATATATATACAGTGGCGCCCCGCATGATGACGACCCTGCAAAATGACGAAATCGCATGATGACTTTTTTGTGACCGCTATAGCAATTGCAAAACAATGTTTCCTATGGGGAATTTTCGCTTGACGATGATTAGGTCTTTGCTTCGCGAACGGTTTGTTCGCAAAACGACAATTTTCCAGCTCCACAAAATGTCTGCCCTGTGTTTTCCAGACCCATGCTTCACAGGGAAGCCATTTTAACAGCTGATCAGCGCTCAGAAAATAGCTTCCCCTATGGGTGATCTTCGCTGGACGACGAGGTAATTTCCCCATTGGAACACATTAAAGAGGTTTCAATGCATTCCAATGGGGAATTGTTTTTCGCTGGACAATGTTTTTGCTTAACAGCGATTTCAGGGGAACAGATTATCGTCGTGGTGCAGGGCACCACTGTATAATAAAAAATTGAATTTTTACCATATGAAGAATTATGAAGAACAACAGGCATTTTTGAGGGATTTGTTGTCTGAAAAATTAGGGTTTCCTGACTCCATTTGAGCCTGATTTGCTTGCTAGTCCTGGTGAAACCCTTGAGCAAGTACAGGAAACTAGCCAAGATGCAATGAAGCCAGCTGTGGGTCTTGTCAGCTAGATCAGTGGTTCTTAACCTTGGGTTATTCAGGTGTTTTTGGACTGCAACTCCCAGAAGCCTTCACCACCAGCCATGCTGGCTGGGGTTTCTGGGAGCTGCAGTTCAAAAACACCTGAGTAACCCAAGGTTAAGAACCACTGAGCTAGATGGAGCTACCATGCAGCTGCCTTGATTTTCACAATGAATCCTCTGAATAAAGTTTCATTGTTAGCCTGTTACATCAGTCTCCAAATGTCAAGCCTCTAAGAAAAAATCCCTGTACAATCACACACTGAGGAAAGGGTACTGTTCATGTCACCTTTTCTTCTGTATCTGTCATACGCTCATATGTCATATACCTGGTGCAGTGGCTAAGAAGCTGCATCACAAACTGGCCCATGAGGGCTCTACATGTCGCATAAAAACGTCGATGCTGGGGGCCCTTTCCAATCAGATCTTTTCCAACAGAGGAGTGAAGCAAGGCTGCGTTCTGGCACCAACTCTGTTCAATCTATTTATCAATGACCTCGCCCCACTCCTACATAATATCAATGGTCATAGCCCCAAATTGGGCCATATACAGATTCCAGTTCTATTATATGCGGACGACATGGTTATCCTCTCCCGCACAAGGGTTGGCCTAAAGCGATTAGTTATCGGTTGCTATGACTATCTGATACGCAATAATCTCCAGTTAAACTTTGAGAAATCTAAAATTATAGCTTTTGGCAAAGCTTGGAAATCCTTCTCGTGGTCTTTCAATGGCAACCATATTCAGCAGGTTAGAGAGTTTAAGTACCTGGGTGTCTTTTTTCATTATCGACACTCCTGGACAACTCACCAACGGGCAGCGATTAAGTCTGCTAAGCTCTCGGCACAGGCTATTTTACGTTTCCACCATACGTGGGGCCACTCTTACATCCCTGCTGCGCTGCAGATTTTCGATGCCAAATCAGTTACACAGCTTCTATATGGTGTGCCCATCTGGATGTCTGCATTACACAGTTCTGTGGAAAGAGTCCAATCCACATTTCTGTATAAAATCTTTGGTCTTCCCCACTGTGTGCCCTATGCTGCTCTATGCCTTGAAGGTGGCCAGCACAAGATCGAGACTCAGGCCTGGCTCAGATTCTTGAAATATTGGATTAAAATCTGTTTCTTTTCACCCAAGGACATCTTATTCCAAGCGCTCTTGGCAGATAGTCTGTTCCCAAAAGGCCTTGCCCTATTTCTTAAGAAAATCGAGACCCTGGGGCTGTCACCAGACTTACTGGGCTCAATACCCCCCTCCAGGGTGTTTCCAACAATCAAAAAAAGGGTTTTGGATATAGAGGGGCAATCTCTGCACAGCGCTGCCCAAAGAGTCTGCTCTCCACTCTACTTTCAGTTGCCCCTCAGCTATGGCTGTAGACCGAGCTATCTCTATCACTTAGAACAGCCACAAGAACGATGGGCTTTTACCCTTGCCAGATGCAATATAGTACCCTCGAACATAGTGCAGGGCAGGTACAAGGGTTTACCAATAGAACTGAGACTTTGCCCGTGTGGTCAGGGAGTGGTTGAATCCCTGCAGCACATGCTATTTTACTGTATTCTGTACAAGGATATTCGCCTGTCCCATCTGTGCGCTTTTCTCTCCTCCCATTCCGGATGGGATGATATGAGGAAAATGCAGCATCTTCTAAGTGGCAATATTAAGGAACTTACCCTGTCAACTGCCAGATACGTATATGCCATCATGCAGAGACGTCGTAGCACGGTCTCGCAGAATGAAGAGCCCTAAATATGCTCTTGGCTGGCCCTTCCTACCCGTTACCCAGTGAACATTTTAGTTGTATGTTATTGTATTTGTCTGTTTTACTGTACTCAGTATGCCAATAAAGGTTTCTGACTGACTGACTGACTGACAAACTGGCAAGTCCCTAGGCTGCATCTTACTTGTAACATTATTTTACTCACTTCTAAAGAACTTTGAGGTTGAGCTACTTCCCTGTCCCCCTGGTTAATAGAAAAATGCTTTCTAGCATTTCCTTACCAGAAACCCAGCCTTATGCAGTGTGTGTTGACAGTGGGTATCTTATGAGGCTCCTTCAATCTCAGTTTCAGTCCTTCATTTGAAATATGGAGATGATGAGACTGAACTGTCTTTACAGGATGGTTGTTAAGAGCAGTGAGATAATGCATGTGCAGCTTTTCATTCATAAATGTTTAGCAGATGCTATTGATGAATGACCTAAATCCAATTGTTAGTGCCAGTTAAATTAGACTAGTTGAATCTGTGTTGATTTAAATCCTATTTAAATATTATTGGGAACAATATTTAGATTTAGCCAATTATTATTAAAAACTTAGTGCTTCATAACATTGCTTATACTTGTTAATTTGCCACACTAATGGGGCTTGTTTCATGGCAATAGCTCATTATTGAGTCTTTGTTTTGTTACTTGGAGGACATTTAGGTAGCAGAAATAAGAGATTGTTTATGAAACTTCTGCTGAAGGGTTTTCTATACAGCAGTATCAGAAACTGAGTTGTTAATTAGGATGTCTCTTGCCTTAGAGGCAGGAAAAATGTTTCTCATTCAAAAAAGTGGCTAGTCCTCATGATTGTTCTCTCATAGTGAAACTGATCTCTCCCTCTCCATTTCAGCATTAGATCCTTTGTAGTACCAGAAACAGCAGAACCCGAATTGTCTGTCCAGGATAATAAAAGTGGTGATGGAGAACAGCTGTACCACCCTCCTGAAATCATACCCCTCTATGGTGTCTCATCAAAAATGGCTCCTTTGTTCCAGGAATCTGGATATAAGTAAGGAATATTAGAACAAGGTGCATGGCTTGCCCTCTGTATTGTTAAGCTTCCTGTTATTCCTTGCCTGACATTGTGTGCACAAGGGCATTTGGGGAAGAGAAAAATAGACAAGCGATTAAAGAAGTGATGGTGGGGACTGTCAGATTATAGAGTGAAAGAGGGATGCTTTTGAAATCATTGGACAGCCAAAGCTTCATAGTGTTCTTTAAGGATTGAGGTAAATGCTGTACCAGGGTGAGGAGGATTTAAAGTTTGAATATTTCTAGGTGCATGGTTAAAGGATTTGGTTTGCTTTGATTGGATAATTTCCTCTGTATTGTATTGTATTTTGATTTTAAGGAGGATTGGATTTTTTACTAGAGACTTGTTTTATGCTTAAGAGCTGATGTTAACTGTTGCTTCCAACACACAGCTGAGAAAATAACAAATAATCTGTTTTCTTCAGGAAAGGTCACACCTTATCCAGCAGTGAAGTGAGGAGTGCCATTATCAATTATGTGAAGATAAATGAGTTAGTTGACGAAACCAATAAAAAGTATGTAAGAACCAAAAACTTGGTTGAACAATAGGTCTATTGCTCTTCACTAAAATGGTTGCAGGGGTGATTTTCCATACTTGCTCCTCATAAGACACAACTCATATTAAACTGAAAATATTGGAATGGTTGCTAGAAACAATGGTTTATTTGTTTTTGGTTCTCATATTCCAAACTTGAGCAGGATGTTATAATTGGGTGTCTCTGTTATAATTATCTGCATTATAGATGTGGACAAGCAAGCCTTACTGTAGGATTGACTTTGCCCGCTCACGGGGCTGTTGCAGATGTACCTAAATATGTGCCTAACTGGATCAAGAAGCAATTTTAAAGTTACTTCTTTTCTCAAGTTATTTGGAATTGCCACTTTGTGATATAAATCTTAGACAATTGTGTGAAATTTCAGTAGGTCAACAATATTCAGAAAGTCATCTAGAATTTTTTTTAACAGAAGTAATGCTCCTTGAGTGCTTTTCAGAGATAAGATACTCGTTATGATAAATTGCCTACAGAAACTGCAAGATGGCAGGCACTTATCTTGGAGGAAGTATTGTGAAAGACAACTGGGAATATCCCTTCAAAGATGATGCCTGCAACAGCATACACACCTGTGGGCATCATTTGATAAGTAAAAGTAGCAGGAGCCTTGTGGCGCAGTGTTTAAAACTGCTGTGCTGCAGCCAAAACTATGCTCACGACCTGGGGTTCAATCCCAGGTAGCCAGCTCAAGATTGACTCAGCCTTCTCTCCTTCCGAGGTCGGTAAAATGAGTACCCAGCTCGCAGGAGGGGGCAATGTGTAGCCTGCATAATTAACTTGTAAACCGCCCAGAGAGTGCTTAAAGCGCTATGGGGCGGTATATAAGCAGCATGCTTTGCTTTTTTTTTTCCTCGGCTATTTGAAATAGATCTTCCTTTATTTAATTAAATTACTTACTTGTCTTAAAACATTTATTGCTCACCCTATATCACAGGATCTTAAAAGCCATATAAAACAATTTTAAAATATAAGATATTTAAAACAATTTAAAGACAAACAGTTTAAAACACAAAATTAAAACATTCACCATTAAAACTATTGCACTAAAACCTGCACATCCCACCAGCTGCAACCCCAAAAGGCTCTAATAGACAAGTATGTTTTGACTTGGCACTGAGAGGATACCAATGTCAGTGCCAGTCAAACCTCCAAGGGCAAGTTGGAGTGCTGTGGCAGAAAAAGTCATAGGCATAAGCCTTTAGTGAGCTTCCCAAATATAATGTTGTACATTCTTGATGGTGGTATGGGAAAAGCATGGTTCACAGGTCACATATGGCCCTTCAGGATTTCCTGTGTCCCACAGGTTTTTCTTTGGATCTTGGAAGTTTCCTTGTACACTTAAGGGCAATTTTGCTACAATTCATTGCAAGAGGGGCTTTTTTTCCAAAACTGGATGTGACATCTGGCCCACTTTTGAAACAATTTGCCCCTTCCAAATAAAAACAGCTCTGTAGGGCATCAAACGTTTGGCAAAAATGACTCTTGTTCTTCCTAGATAATGTAAGGGACTTTTAAATAACCATTTTAAAAACTGAAGAATTGTCAGGGCATGGGAGGTGGCTTTTTGAGGGAAGCCGCACAAGCTCTGGAAATTGCTTACTCTTGAAGTATTCAATGAGCAAGTTATGGTTGTACAATGGGGTGGGTTTATCTTTTAGCCAATTTTTGGTTTGTCTTTTTATTTCTTTTAAAAACTTTGTAAGCTGGCTGAGCCAGTCCAAAGGGAGGGTATAAAAGTAACAAATAAATGATGGGAATGCACTTTCTAAAATTGCCTTTATTTGATTACAGCTTTGTAAAAGTGAATCCTATTTTGTGTGATTGCCTGCTGAACAAATCAGAGCAAGATGAAGTCTTGAAACTCAAATGGGATGACCTCCTTAGCAGGTGAGGAGGAAGGATTTCCTATTCTTTTATTACTACTGGTGCTGCCTCAACATTTCATGTAACTGCCACTGTGGTACAGTAATCAGTAATGCTTTTCTGTCTACTTTTTCTTCAACTCTTAAATGTTTTAAGACGTGTACATAACACACTGTGCCCATCTCTTCTGTTGCCTGCTAAATCTCCTCATTTGCTTTCCCCACTTTGAATATCATATTTTAATTTTTAAGAGAAAATTGGGAATTAAGATCAGCATGCAAAGTAAAATAAACATCTCTCTAGCAGTTGGAGACTGGTTTTAAACAATCCTTTATTCTTAAGATGCTTTATCTGTCCTCTTACATTGAAAACTGTTGCAGTCAACAGTACTTGCCTGAAGTTCTGCTGTATATTCCTAATTAAGGACCAATGTGTGATTATTTGGGGAATCATAGCTAAATTTGTCATACACCCCCCCAGCACTCATGGGGTGTACACATTACATTATTGTCGTTGAATTTATTGTACCGTTTGTAGCAAAAATTGATAGTGTTGTTGGAAGCTTTTAAAAAGCACCATTAGTCTTGTAAACAAGGTGTGTACATTCCATACACCATGTTTCTAATTAAAATAATGCTGTATTTACAAGGCTAATACGCTTGTGTGTGTAATATAAGCTACGGAGGTAAGACATGTTTTCCAAGTCATGTTTTAACATGAAAGATCCATTTTGGCTGCCAACACAGCAAATAGGCTAGGAGAGGTATACACTGCTTGGTTGTCCATGTTGCCCATCTCTTAGATACTCCGGTTCCTGAGGCTGGCAATGTCAACAGGCTCAGGTCTTGCCCAGTGACATAAAGTAAGGCTTTGGATGTATTTCACATTGCAGGATAGATCCAAAGGTGGGAATTTCAGCATCAAAATTAAGACTTTTCTAGTTGTAGATAACCACTAAACTGGTTAAATGGAGGTCAAGCAGATGTTTGGGAACTGTGCATGCTTTGCACTCCCTTTGAGATGAGCATTTGCATGTTAAAGGCATTTCGTAGGGCCATTTTGAAGTGCCAACTTTTTCAATATAGACTCCCTATGGATGGATGGCCGGATGGACATATGGACATATTTGGTTTATATACTGTTTTCCCCACAAAACTCACCCTTCCTTTCTTGCCTTGTACCAGAAGCATCACAGTTCCTATTAAGAAATATATCAGATAAAATTTGCTCAGTAATGGGCAATAAAGAGCATTTGGGGCAGCTAACATTAAACTTTCCATAGTAGAAGCAGAGTAGACTGACATAGGTACACTGTTCTTACTCAAAAAGGACTGTGTTGGTGTGAAAACACCATTTTTTAAAGTTCATTTCGGTCCTGCCAACTCCAGTCTGTAGCCTATGAAGTGACTTTCAAGTAACTCAATTCTTCTTGTGGCCGGGGGTTGATTTTCCTGCAGTTCTATCTGTTTTTAAAGATGGGCAATTCTTTCTTTTCCTGCCATTCTCTGCTGTTCTGTCAAAATTCACGTATGTTCTGAAAAAAATTTCCTTGATTTTAATCTGAGAGGGAAGGTATAATAATGTGCATTTGAGTCTTCCACTATTAAGCTGCTACCTCTCTCTGTTACTAGATGCAGTGCTTGCTTATTTTATTGATAGGAGTTGGCTTCAGGTATATGACGATTCTATAGCTTTATCTCTTTTGCATGGGTTGAAGTATACCACACTGGGCTGCAGTATTCACCCACAAGAGTAGCATAGGACCAAAGCTGCAGTTCTTTGTGATTGTGTGACCCAACAAGTTCCCAATAGCTTTCAAAGAATATTGTTCCTCATGGAGACTTCTTGCTTTGTATTTGGGCACTCTTTCTGATAGGTCAGCTCAACATATGATCCAAAGTAACATGTGTATTTGGGGGTCCCCACTACTCAGGATACCTGGTGGTGTTTGACTTTTTTCGTTGTAAAACACAGTCTTATAAGATGGAGTAATCACAATATTTCAAGCTCCAAGAAGGACCTATTCCCTGGAATACTTCTCTTTCAGAGCAGCATCATGGCCCAGCAGCCAACCCAATGAGGGACAAACATTAATTTGACAATTGTTTTTTTTTTCCTGTTGTGCCATAGTGTATGGCCTACGTACAGAATCTAGTATTAATATATTAAGATATTTATTTAGTTATTACATGTGTATACTGCTTCTCATTAGTGCCAAAGCACTACTCTGGGTGGTTTACAATAATAAACAAAACAAACTCAGGATAAAACTTTAAAACCAGTCTGGTAACTAACCAATAACAGCAGATGGTGCTAAAACACTAGAACAAAAAAGTGGTGTACAAAAGGCGATTAGATAGGTTTGGTGTGGAAAGCCTGCCTGAAAAGCCACATCTTCAGTTACCTCCTGAATGTCTAAAGGGAGGGTGCCAGGGGAAGGTAAAGATAGGTAAACGGCAAGATTCATCAACATTCTGTCTTGCTAAAAAGACTTGATAGTTAAATATGGCTCTGGTTCTGTGACATGTTTTCACACAGGTAATGACAATTTGCAGAATTATAAGTGATTGAGTCCTTTTCCCCCACTGCTGTCTCCCACCTACATACAGTGGTGCCTCGCTTAGCGATTGCTTCATTTAATGACGAAATCACTTAGCGACGACTTTTTCGGAGCGTTTTTACGCTTTGTTTAATGATGGTCCCTATGGGCGATTTTCGCTTAGCGATGGTTGGGACCATGCTTCGCATAGCGATTAAATTTTGGGTCCCCTGTTTCGCTCAACGATGGTTTAAACAGCCTCATGTTTGCTGTTTTTTAAATGTTTTTCTGTTATTTATAAAGTTAAAGTTTACTGTTTAAAATGTTTGAAATCATAAAGTACACTTAATAAACCCTTTATTAACCAAATTTGACTTTGTTCTGACTCTTTTTTAATTTGTTGTTGTATTTTTCCCCCATTGAGATGCATTGAATAGATTTCAGTGCATTTCAATTGGGGAACTGCGTTTTGCTTAGCGATGTTTCCTATGCCGGTTTTCGCTTAAGGACGGCAATTCGTTCCTATTGGAACGGATTATCCAGTTTTCAATGCATTTCAATGGGAAATCACGTTTCGCTTAGCAATGAAATCGCTTAGCAGCGATTTTTTTGGAATGAATTAACATCACTAAGCGAGGCACCACTTTTTGAAACTTAATCTGAAGAGAAAGGAAATTCTCCAGCAGGTTTTTGCACAGCGTGAATGACTGAGGCAAGAAGGAGAAACTCAGATAGCCATTACTGCCATCAAAATTTAAGTCTATTGCAGGAATCTCAAAGCCAGAAATACTGGACTTCCATTAAGGTATATTGGATATTCTTAATTTTAATATAAACTTTCTGGCAGGTGTCTGGACCAACTGCAGCCCTTCCATCAGGTGACCGTTTTTGGACATGAACCTATCGTGAGGAAAGGAAACATTGACCCCATTGACATAAACCTAGCACAGAGATCATGTAATAAAAAGGTAAGGCTGAAGTTTTCTGAGCAAAAGGCCAAATAATGGTTCTGTCAACTCCACCACTAGGTATAATAAAAACTCACTTGGGTTTTTCTGGTGTTTCCTTTGTTCTCTTTTTTCTGCGTTGCTGTACTGTCAATACAGGTCTGTCTGCTAAACATTCTTTTCACAAAAATGCTCCATTATGCAGAAGAGTAAGTGCAAGTTGCTTGCGAGGCTAAGAGAACTGTTTCACTTGTAGCCATGGGTTAAAATTACTGGAACAGTAGTTGTTACCATGAGATGTTCTTCTGCTTCATAACTGAATCTTACTCCTTCAGTACACACAAGCATTCCCAGGCTTTATAATTCCTGTTCTGGGGTGGTGGTGGGTTGTTAAAGTCCTAAGAATCAAAGTAAGCATGAGGCCTCGTGCTGTTCCGTTTCAGAAGTTAACATTTTGGAATTGATATATATGCTACCTTTCTGTGAAAGAAAAGGCACTTTACAATTTTATGCAATGTCAGGAAGGATACAAAATATGCCATTTAAGGGCCTTTTCAGAAACTGAAAGTGTCAGCTTGACTTTTGTGCTGCTTCAGCTTCACATGCATGTCATGAAATAGCCCCTGAAGGAAGAGCAGTCCTTGTCACATTGTTTCTGGCTCTCTGGGTTCTCTTTGGATGTGTTTCGGAATGGGTGCTGCCTCTTATAGCTTCTCCTTAGTGTACCTGCCCAAGTCTTCAGCTAGGTGATGGAATTATGAAGGAGCAGGTGCTGTAGTTGAATTCTTTTAGACTCGTGATAGTCTTTGGGAAGATGGATAGTGTGAGCTCACATGATACTACTTTTCACCTTGCAGGCCACAGTGTGCGGGTAATGTGAAGGGATTTGTTGACTGTGTCTTCTCCTCACATTGAGAATCATTCATAAATATTTATTTATTTATTTATTTTATTTATATCCCGCCCATCTGGTATATTATACCACTCTGGGCAGCTAGAGTAAATGTCACCAAGTACTTCATTAGGTAAAGGTAAAGGTTCCCCTTGACAATTTTTGTCCAGTCGTGTTCGATTCTAGAGGGCGGTGCTCATCCCCGTTTCCAAGCCATAGAGCCAGCGTTTTGTCCGAAGATAATCTTCCGTGGTCACATGGCCAGTGCGACTTAGACACGGAACGCTGTTACCTTCCCACTGAGGTGGTCCCTATTTATCTACTTGCATTTACATGCTTTCGAACCGCTAGGTTGGCGGGAGCTGGGACAAGTGACGGGTGCTCACTCCGTCATGTGGATTCGATCTTACGACTGCTTGGTCTTCTGACCCTGCAGCACAGGCTTCTGCGGTTTAGCCCACAGCGCCACCACATCCCAAGTACTTCATTACTGCGTCCATATATCCAGGAATATCTGACATTTAAAACAACAGCTTTTGATACTATGTTTGGCATCTTGAGCCATTGTGTTTATTTCAAAATGTACATAGTGGCAATGTTATGGGCTTGGGCAAGAGACTTGCATGCACTTTTTCATACTCATCAGTATGCATTGTAGTGTCAAGGGTACCCTAAAACCTAGATCACTATGTATGATACACAAATTAAATTGTTAAATTGCATAATAATCCGCAGAATAATACTACCATCTTCTCTTTTGGATGACAGGTAACAATAATTAAGAACCTTGAGCTGTATGGTCTAGATCCACAGGCTGTTGCCAATGTTCTGCAACAGAAAGTCCAGGCCAGTGCCACTGTCACCCAGCTCCCAGGAGCAAAGGACAGAGCCCAGGTCCAGATACAAGGCAATCAGATCAACCATCTTGCTAAGTTACTATTGGGTAAGTAGTTGTTGCAAGCACATAATATAGTTTATTAGGAATTGGAGCTTTTATGTTCGGCCACTTGACCAGTTAGACTGACACTTCAGTCCCACACGCCATGACCATCATGCTATCTTGAACGTATCTGACCTTGTGTAATTTTGCAATATAAGCAGAGAAGCGACTGCTTAGTAATAGCATGTGATAACACCACAGATCTCCAGATGGGGCTAGGAAAGAATGCCTCCTGAAGTCCTGGAGAGTTGCTACCGACTTGGCAGTTCTCAGCTAGATGGATCAGTGATCCAGCTCCATAAAAGGCAACTTCCTTCGTTCCTAACTAATATTATCCCTCACTGATGACTGTGCTGGATAAAGCTGATGAGATCTGAGTTGCAGTCAAAGAAGATTTCGTACCTCTACTAATTTATATCTATACTGTGTACTCTCAACCTAAGCGGGCAAAGGATTACATCTGTCAGGAAGCATAAGGATAGTTTTATATGCATTGGAAAGGTTCCATAGGTAGAGAATTTCCCCTTCCTCTGCATCATG
This sequence comes from Pogona vitticeps, assembly GCF_051106095.1. NCBI lineage: Eukaryota > Metazoa > Chordata > Lepidosauria > Squamata > Agamidae > Pogona > Pogona vitticeps. Next base: position 47,293,524 of record NC_135786.1, read on the forward strand.
GCTGGTGTCCTTTTCTACCTTTCTGGAGACTGTTGTGGGGATAAGCAGTTTCAGTTTAGGGAAAATCCCCCTGTATACTCTAGGGCTCATGGGCAACCATTTTTAAATTTGGCCACTATAAGATTCAAGAGGAGGGTTTTTAAAATCGAACCTGCCTCCTTCTCCAGGTGGGAGCTGTGGGTGAAGATACTGCTAGTAAAACCATCCCACTGGCTGCAAGTTTCAGAAATGAAATATTTTGTCCCGGGTGCTCCAAGAGCTACTCCCACTACAAAAGAGATACCAAATAAGACTTGATGTCTTTGCAGTGAAGGGAATGGGACAATTTAAATAATAATAAAAAAAAACCTACTACAGCCTTAGTTGCCCTATGGATTTTAGTCTCTGTATGCTTCACTGGGAACAGGACCACTGAACATCTGGCAAAAATTACATAGGACTGTAATTACATAGGTGGTGTAATATTTCGATTAAGATGGATACTTAGTTCTCATAGTCGCTCAATAATTGTCAAAACACACAGTAAACTGTAGACTGTCTTGTGTCACATACTACTTATTTCTTCATATTTCTCTCTGTTGCAGAGAACTACCACATACCTCGGAAGTACATCCATGGCCTTGAGAAGGCACCAAAGACAGGCCGAAAGAAGTAGCCAAGCCCTGAGAACAAAAGCAAAGCTCCATAATTTATATTTTATTCATTACAAGTGAGTAATTCCATTGCCTTACCTCTAAAATAATGATTTTTATTTAAAAGATAAAATAAAAATACTTTTTGCCAAATGCTTTGTTGAGCTGCCTAAGTTCACGTTAATAGTTTCAGCAGCAGCTCCCGTGGATTGGAGCAGGAGGAAGGGGGAGGTTGATTTCCAGGTGGAGCAGTTTACCTTCTTGGCCAGAAAGAGAGGGCATGGGAAGACTGGAGGGGGAGCTGCAAAGACCGGGGGAGGGCATATTTTGCCAACCCCTGCTCTAAGGGAAATCTGCATTTTTAATAGCAGAAAATGTTGCTGTGTGCAACACTATTGCCTAAGAAACAGATCTCTGTGTCTGCGTGAGTAGCTCTTCTGCATTCACATGACTGTGTAGTTCTAGTATTTAGCCAAAGAGCACTCACTTCTGTGTAGAAATGTGGGCAATTTACTTTCATGAAACCTTTAAGAAATGCCCTTTCTGCACCTCTCATTTACTCACTCACCTAAGTATGGTGAGGCACAGCATACTCAAGAACTTTTTTTGCCCCTGTTTCTCTGTGAATGGGAACTAACCAGGGTTAGAATAAATGTAACTTGTCATAAGGTGGGAAGGGGATGATTGACCTCTATGTTGTCATAAGATACAACAGAAGAGGCAGTACACTAGACCTTATCGGGTGATGCAGTGGTGTCAAGTTTTCACCAGGTAGAAATTTTGGTCCTCCATCTTAAGAATAAACAAGCCTCCCACAATAAACTCAGCTGCATCTACCCTGTATGAGCACACAGTATTTTTAGTCCAGTGTCTTTTGTTACAACTTGCCTGGTGAAAATATAGTAATTCAGAAAGCTTGCACACTGTGACTTTTTGGTTAGCCTACTTATATAAAATTTAAGTGGCTACTCCTGCTTTTGTTTGTTAAAAATTAGTTTCCTCATTGAGACTGGCACTTTTAAAACTAGCCCCTTTGCTTATTTAAATGTAGTATCTGTGTCTACCAGAATAAGGCATAAGATGATGAAACCAAACTCACTCTTTTGAACCAACTTTTATCTGAGATTGATTTTAATAGCTTCTTACACATTTTGTATGGCATGAACAAATTGGTTAGGAGCTCTTTAAAAAAAAAGCTGGACGGTGACAAAGTCATAGGGCGGAAACAGTAGTAAAAATAAATTACAGCATTGCAAAAATGTATTTAATTTCCCACAAGCTTTCACTAATTCCATTCTATACAGATTGTACATGTTTTACAGTTGACCATTAAAAAAGAAAAAAGTTACACACATACAGATGCAGGCAACACAACATACTAAACAAAGGCACTGCCAGCAGTAGTCTGTGCATCTTGAAGTTGGGGCCCTCCCTAACATACCTAAGGCTTCAGCTCTGCCACAGATCAAGTAGGTCCCTTTTCTCACACCATCTGAGCTTCACAATTTAAAAAAAAAATCTTAATGCCCCATAGCTAAATAATCTTTTAAAGAAAAACACCACACCCATCTATTTTGCAGGAGGCTTAAGTCAGCAGCATCCACATAAATTGCATAAGAAGCCATGCCTTCTATAAAATTGTTCAAGACGTTCAGGGATGGGGGTGGGTAGGGAGAAGAGGAAGAGGATTAAAAGTGCCAGTGATTGAAAAGCTGGGGTGTGTGATTTTTGTTCTCATAAAAAGTAAAACAGAAAATGAAAAGGTCTCTGTAACATTCCTGCAAAGGTGTCAATAGTTACAAAACCTGCCTTCAGTTCTCCTCTCTCCTTGACATCACCACTGAAAGACCTTCTGGCATCTGTTTGCATTGTTGCTTTGTTCAGGATTTTCTACAATGCTTAAGAGGATCTTGAATGTCTTCAAGGGTCAGCATTTTCCAGGTGCTGCTCTGTGAATGTTTCCCACTTTCTTTATGCTATGCTCATTTTTTTTTCAGTACCTCCAGGTGCTGGGTGCACCCGTCCCTCAGTTTGTCCTGTTCTAGAATGAATTGTCTCCATCCAGCCTACCCAAGGAAACCTTTGCTTTAAGGGACATGCAAAGAACATCCCAGGGAATGGCCAGGTGTTCAAAATGGATTGACTTTGGGGCCTTACACCATAAATATTCTCAGTAGGAGGGAAAATTAATCTTCCTTTTCTGAATCAGGGGCAAGATGGGTTAAGGTTGGTTTGAAGTCCTGTACTTTTGCTTCTTGGGGTTTGCATCAGCAAGGACACAGTTGTAGCCAAGACACCTTCTGCAGCCACATGTTCACTCACACTTTAAGCTAGCCCCCAAGGGAAATCTCTAGAACCTAAGTTTATTGAGTCAAATGAAATGCACTTCACAGTGAAATGCACTTAGGAATGGGGGCAGATTAGGAGATGTAACCATTCCTTTGTTGCATAAAATCACCTAATTATCTGCAGAAAAAAAATCTCTTGTTTCAATATCACAGCAAGGAAACTATTATCCACTTTCCTGTAAACATGAGATGTAACTGCAGTTGCTGTGGGCTTTGGATCTAAATAATTTGTCACTATCCTCCTCTATCTTCAGTCTCCCCAGTTACATGACAAGGTTCCATCTACATGGGTTTCTTTCTCACAGCAGCTGCTACAACAAGTGTAAAACACCTGTTTCTTTCCATGTGGAAGAATTATAAGCAGAAGTTCTGCCGAATTCTCACAATACTTGCTTATACTTTCTGCTACTTCAGTATATCGAAAGAATTGAAGGACACCACAGATCTTGCAAATTTTGCACAAAGGGCACATCAGGAACTACCTGTTAAGTTTAGGGGACTCTTCATTTGATACACTGCTAGGGGCAGGACATGTACCTCTCTACTTGTTTATACTTGATCTCTGGCCGTGATATTTGGGACTGATGAGAGTTAGAATTTAACAGCATCTGTAGGGCCAAGGGTTCCCAGTGCTGCCTTAGCAGAAATGAGGTGGCTGATTGCAACTTTCAATTTGGTTGAAAATCAAGCAGGATGGAAAAATAAAGAGTCAGCGGATTGGCCAAACACAAGGTTGCCCCTCATCTCATATTGCATGTGGGCCTGTAACAGAAAAAGCCCAGTACTATTTTTCATTCTCCTCAAGGTCTTGCCATAAGTTTCAGACTAAAGGGTGACTAACATCTCTAATGCTTCATGCTAAGGGGCAAGTCATCTCACTGACAGATCTTTCAGTACTGGTCCCAGTTCCTCCTATATAAGAGGAAACAGATCCAAGTGAGACTACTCTTAAATATTGGGGTAGCAGCGGGCCAAGCAAACAAGCCTCCTGAGGTGCCAACCCCCCTCTGCCCCCACCAAAGGTATCCTTTTCCCCTGAGAAAACACAAATTCCTAACTCAAGGCCAAAGCACTCTAGCACTCATCAAGATACACTCTACAGTCACAGCTTTCTTGGCATCTGTTCAGACAGTTCTCTTCATGCTGTTGATTAGTCTGTTTGGCATCCTCTGCACTGCGCAATATATACTGCCCACAGATGTCAAAGCAATAATCCTCTACGATCCGATTCAGTGCATCCAATAGCCCATGTGATGAAATTACCATGAAAGCACATTCATTGCACTTCTGCCCCACATGTATACACAAATCCAGTAGGTGAGATATAGGGAAGAGAGGTGAAAGGAGGCCACAGTTTGGGTCTGGCCCTTAGCATTCATAACATAAGCAAATCTGTTCCTTGGACATTCAGCATCTACTGCAAAGTTCCCTGGCCATGATGTGTAGGGTGATCACGGTGGTAAGAGAAGCAGTGCTCCATTTTTGGTTTCTGAAGGAACAACGGACTGGGACATCAGCTTCCCATTTCGTCATGAGCAGTTAAGTGCATCTGGGATTGCAACTGATCAAAAAAAGTGTCCTGAGGAAAAAAAAGTCTTGGTTGGGTGTAATTTTTGTATTGTTTTTAAATATATATATATATGTATCTATTTTTAATGTTCAGTTTCTCACTTGCCATGCTACCAGCACTGGTTATCCCGGCTTCCCATTTGCTTCTTTCAAGGCCTCTTGCAGTTTTTGTTTAAACTTGTCATACTTTTTCTGAACTTGCTGGATTTTTTCTTTTTCTTCCCTTTCTAGTATGACTAGGAAATTCTGTAGTTCTGGAATAGAGAAGTCATCCCACTAAGGAAAAAAAAGGGTGGTGGGGGGGAGAGAAACAAATACATTTTATATTGTCAAACAGATACGTATTTTTCTCATTGCACATGCCAGTCTATAACCTGACCATCAAAATGTTTATAAGGAACTTTCTTGCCCTTCTGAAATTATGTATTTTTTCAGTTCCAGTGGAAACCTCCAGCATAAGAAAAAACCTACCTCAAGGAAGCAGAAGCCTCCTACAAGGAAAATTATGTATACAATAAACTGTTTTCTTTCTTGGCTTTCAAATACAGCAGGGCTTGGCTATGTAGATGATGACTCTGAAATAGGTTTTGCTATGTTTTAATCATCACTCTTTAGCTCAATGGGTGCAATTTAGGGACCAAATTCAAAATTACAGCTGGTAGAGATCTGCTACCAGCAAAACAAGTGGGGAGGTGACTGCTGATGCTTTTCTTCTCTCAGAAAAGTTTCCTGAAAATGTGATTTACAGCAGGGGTCCCCAACCCCAAGTCTGGGACCCGGCAGCGGTCCACGGCCTAGGCAGGACCGGGCCATGGATATAGATCTCCTGCCCCCCAATGAGTGCCCCCCATGAGTGCCACCGCGTACATGTGCGCGAGCATGCTTTGCCCCTGCAAGCGCTCTGTGTGCATGCATGTGAGAGCCACCATGTGCATGTGTGCAAGCGCACTCTGTCCCCTGCAAGCATGTTGTGCCCGTGAGTACTCTGCGTGTGAGCACACTCCCCCCCCGGGGCATGCCACACCACCTGTGTGAGCGTGCCATGCCCCCCCCAACTGGTCCGCGGTTGGGAAAAGGTTGGGGACCACTGCTTTACAGCAAGAGGCAGAACATGGGGGGCTGCAAAGGGAAGGGGGAATTCTCAACAACTGTGTCCAAATGGGCTTTCTCCAACAAGGAGAGCCTCTGCTAGATCTTAGTTCATTCTTTAAACACAGTGGGCTCTTCTATGTGTGAAACAGCTGGTCTACATGCAACCCACCCTGTGCACCCCATTGTCTAATTTTGTGTAATGTTTCCTGTTCAAAACATGAAATACCCCAAACATTTTTAACATCCCAAGTTCAAAGGTTAATTTGGTGAGATTGTTCTGTGAAAGCAATTTTTGTGGAAATTCATGGCAGCTTACTAAATAAATATTATTTATCACTAAATATAACTAAATAAATATTAACCAGAGATCCCTAAAAATAATCCACATTTTTCAAGTTTCAGTACAAAGAGACGTTTCAGATTTCACTGTGAGCATCTTTTGAATAGGAAACACTGCCCTGCCCCTAACTGCTCATTGAGAGCCAATGTCTGAAGATAAAGTAGATAACGAATCCAGACTTTTATGAGCATAAGGAAAAAAAACATTCTTGGAAGGAATCAAAACATTTTGTATTGCCAACATACTCCTTGAGAGAAAGCACTGCAAAGCATGAATCTTGTTGTAATTGGCATCCATGGCTGATGCTTAGTGTAATACATCATAACTAGAATTAGGTCCATTGAGTCAACTGACCTTATGGAGAAGTTGACTCACCAAATCCCCACTGATTCAGTGGGCTTACACTAGTTGCTAATTTGCAATAAGCAACAAGATTTCAGTCAATAAGGGAGAAAGTGGCTATTTAAGGTGCAAGGACCCTGGAGATTCTAGGTTTCTGGTAAAATAATATTCAGTGTGCTAGAATAAATTCTGCTCCAAAACAATCTCCTCTTATGGTTGTTGTGGGTTTTTCAGGCTCTTTGGCCGTGTTCTGAAGGTTGGTCTTCCTAACGTTTTGCCAGTCTCTGTGGCCGGCATCTTCAGAGGACAGCACTCTGTGCTCTGGTTGCTGTCCTCTGAAGATGCTGGCCACAAAGACTGGCGGCCACAGAGACTGGTGAAACGTCAGGAAGAACAACCTTCAGAACACAGCCAAAGAGCCCAAAAAACCCACAACAACCATTAGATCCCGGCCGTGAAAGCCTTCGCGAATACATTAATCTCCTCTTAAATTGCCTAAATATTTGCCCCACCCCCTCATATTTGAAGGAGTCCTTGTTGCATTTTGTGTTGGCCTGCTTACTCTTACTTTCAAAGATATTTCTGGGACCTAGAGAAAAAGGAGACAGTGCAGTTCAAAACTTAAAGTAGGTCTCCCATTTGAAGTACAGCTCAAAATTCCAATCTGTGCTACACCCAGCACCCAGTTAAGGTTCACTGTGGCTCTGTGTTTTGAAATAAGCAATGTAAGGATTATAATTTAAAATTCTTAAGAAAAGGACTGGAAATGTTTACCGGCACAACCTAACTTCAAACACAATGATGTTTAAATAATGAAAACAGGAATTCAGTGGGCCTTAACATACTGTCAATTCAAGGAGTCTTTTTACTTGCTTCATTATTCTTTCCCAGTAATGCTGGTACCTAGTAATCTTTTAGTAGCAACCAGTGGCACTATAAAGACAGAAAGTTTGCAGCTGTAAGATCAGGAATGGGTAGCAAAAATAAACTGATGCTTGTTTCAGGTGGTTGTTTTATGAAAATGTAGTGCTTGTGCAAGTTCAACAGCCAACCAACTTCCAGACATACCTCAACTTCCCCTGTTTCATTTTCCTTCAACACAAAGCTTAGAAGGTCTGTGTCAGGACCTGCTTGCAACCGTAGATACAAAGGATACTCTGTCACTGGAAGTTTCTGGGATAGAACTGCAGAAATGACAAAAAGCACAGAGAATTTTGGAATTGTAGATGACTAGGGCTGAAAGGGACTGCAGGGGCCATCAAGTCAAGCTCCCTGCCAAAGCAGGGAAATTCCTACCTAAAATGCCCTTGACATTTAGTCATCCAGCCTCTGCTTAAAACACCTCCAAGGCTGGGAAATCCACCATCTTATGACACAGTCCCTTGCATCATCCAACAGCTTTCAATTTTAGAGAAGTTCTTCCCAATGTTGAGTTGAAATTTCCTTTCCTTTCATTTCAATCCATTACTTCAGGCCCTACCTTCTGGAGCTGAAGAAAAAAAGCTTGCTCCATCTTCTCTGTAACACCCCTTCAAATATTTGAAGATGGCTGTTGTGCTACCTTCTCAAGCTTCTCTTCATAAAACTAAATACGTCAGACTCCTTCAACCACTTATTTTAAGCCTTGTTTTCCAAGCCCTTTATCATCTTATTTGTCCTCCTTTGAACACACTCCAACTTCTCAATATTCTTCTTACACTGTGGTGTCCAGAACTGGACACTGTATTCCAGATGAGGTCTGACCAAAGCAGAATAGAGTGGAGCATATAAATCATTCTGCCACTGCATTACAGGCTCACACAGCCTTAGGTAAAAGTAAAGGTTCCCCTTGACAATTGTCCAGTCGTGCCCGACTCTAGGGGGCGGTGCTCATCCCCGTTTCCAAGCCATAGAGCCAGCGTTTGTCCGTAGATAGTTTGTCATGTGGCCAGCGTGACTAGACACGGAACGTCGTTACCTTCCCACCGAGGTGGTACCTATTTATCTACTCATTTTTACATGCTTTCGAACTGCTAGGTTGGCAGGAGCCTTATGGCTATATAAATTCTCCTCTTAGAACTAGTAACTGAGTTGGCAGCTTTTAGGCTGTACATGATTAGCCTCAAGCTGGCATCAAGTTGGATGCCAGCAACCATTTCCTCTTAGTAGACACTGAATTATAGAATGTAATTCAACAAAATATGACTATTTTTTACCTCTCAATTTCCAATCTCAACGGCTCACAACCATCACTTTCCACAACAAATTGGAGGATGGGCAGATAAGGCAAAAGCACAGACAGGCAGCACCATCTTGACTTTCCCTGTCCTTTGTTGAAGAACATTGTCTAACATTCCATACAGTGAGGAAAGAACAGGTAGCTGGCTACTCATTTAACAGTTCATTCATGCCTGTTTTGAGGGGACTGCTGTAGTGGTCCATAATCTCTAAGTTGATGATCTCATGGTTCTAATGTTTTTGGATATTTTTACATCTTGAATATTAATTGGAGAAAACATTTCTGTATTGATCTGTAGTTTGAGAACTCCATGTTCAATTTAAAAAAAAAACCACTTGATTTTATTACATTTTCTATCCTGACCATGAATGTAGAATTGGAAATACTATTTGGGACTCAGCAGGTGGAAGCTGTAGTATTCCAGATGCTCCTGCACTGCAGTTTCCAGCGTTCATCACTACTGACCTATGTGGCCCAGCAACATCAAGAGCCCATAATTTGTTCACACTTGGCTGAGAGAACTGTCTGAGAAGTGTCCTGGGCTTTCAGTGAAAATTCAGCAACTTTCATATTTTGTCTTTTAAAATGTCTACTACTGTTTCATGATAGGAAGTTGAAATTTTAAGTATAATCAAACAAGAGACTTCACTATAACATACGGAGTTGCATTAGCTAGTTTAAAATATGGGAAATATTTTAATTCTCCTCAAAATGACCCAATGTGGCCTACCTCATTAAAACAGTATTTAAAAGCTAAAAACAGTAAATGTACAAATATTTTAAAAAAGAATTAAACAAGTATTATATAGTAACTAAGATCAATATTAAAAGACATGTAAAACAACAGAGCACAACAATCCATTTAAAACCGCTCTCAGACCACCAGTGATTAAGAAAAAGCCTGCCTGAAGAGAAAGGTTTTTTTCCTATCTGCTATGCATAAGCCAGTTATTCAAAAAGCAGACCACTCTTTCTGGCAGCCTGATGAAACAAAATTATATTGCCTTAAAAAGGAACACCACCTCACCTTGACCATCTTTCTGCATCTGCTTGAAAAGTGCAAATTTCTGTGGGTTGTCCACCACCATAAATTTCTTCAAAAGTCCCTGGATCACCTCACTCACAGTGGTGGTACTGCTGATGTGCAGCTGTTTGATGGCATCCAGTGGCAGGTAGAAGGAAGTCCTTTTCTCTGTTGTCTTGGCCAAGTTGACCTCCTTGAGGGCATCATATATGGACTGTGGCCTGATCCCTGCTGGAACTGTCACAGGCCGGCGCAATTTCAAGTGCACTTTGATGAAACCTGTATAAGTGTCGTCATCATTCTGAATAGAGGGGTTGGAATTAAAATTAAGTTTAAAAGAAGGGTAAATTTAGGTATTTTAGTCATTTCAGTACTGAAAACATGGAACACTAGACTATTTCCACAAAAAACTTTTGTCTAGAAGTAGCTAACCGTTTTTCTTTCTACACATATATTATTTATTGATTACATAAAATGTACTGCAAGTCAACTATAGAAGCTCTGTACAGTCATTATACTAGTCTGAACATCCCTAAACTTGGAAGCTAAATAAGACTGGGCCTCATTAGTACTTGGATGGAAAATTCCTGGGGAATACCAATAAAATTAAGAGTTGTGTAATCAAGCTTTATTTCGTTCACTGAAGTATTACAAACATGTTACACCTGCAAGTTCTCCTGAACTCATCATTAGGTTTCATAAAGATTTATAGAGAATTTGAGTGGAATAAAAATTATATCCTTTTCCCATTAAGTTTGGATTTTTCTAGATCAGGCTGCTTTCCCAAAGGAAGACATAAAGATGCCAACTGAAAACAGATAATCAAGGGTCCTACCTCACGTTTAATACATGTTCTGTGATGGAAAGAATGAACACATCTGCTTCCATATTGGCCCCAAATCCAGGGCAATTGCTGAACCACAGCAGGATGTGGCAAGTTTTGTTCATCTTGACTCATCTGAGCTTGTACAAGAGAGTCACAGCTATTTGTAGAAAACCATCTGCCATTATTCATAGGGCACTTTGGTGACTATAGCACGTTTTGGCTGAATACTCAGTTGCACAGAACTCATTCCAGCTGCTATGTGGCTCACACCAATTATGGAGAGGTTCATTAAATAATTCCTCAAGGAAGTCTGCTGGTGAATAGACCAGAGCTTGGAAGAGATCTTTTTTTTTTCAGAGTCCTCCAACCAGCATAGTCACTGGTGATGCTGGCTGAGAGGTTCTAGGAATGACAGTTCAAAGCAAAGCACAACAAAGCAAAACACTTCTAGGCTTTAGAAAAGATATATTCAAAGCTCTTTTATTTCTCATTTGGGATCAGTCCCCTAAAAGGAACAAAACTAAAGACATTCACAGGGATTCTGGAAAGCCAAGTTAATAACTCTGAAGACTGGGACCTCTGCCTAAGCTGCCAGAATGGGATAATGATTGATCTTACCACCTGTGCCACTAAGTTCTACTTCAGTTCACTGAAGTCCTCATGATAACACAGGTAAGAGAGACCCTGGAAGTCCAATGTCACCATGTTAAAAGGACACCCTGTTTCTGTGTGAAACATTGTTTTAATATTCTTCTATTCATCCATAATAATATGGATCCTGCAAAGCAGGGGACATGCAGATTGTGATTGGTTTACTCAGCAAATGTGATCCAGCAAGAACAAATCACAGACTTAGTTACTCTGTTTAAAAGCACCATATGCAATGTTTTGAGCCTTAAATGGAAATTAAAGGCTGTCTCAGGCAAACATGCGCTGTTTGTAGTATTTAACAAACGCAACTAGGATACCTTTCTGCCCTCAGCTAATTTTGTGAGTTGCGCAATACCATGACCTGTGTAGGAATGGCTTCAGAGAGCCCTTTAACCCTGCAGCTGTTCAAAATATTGTTGTATCTTGCCACTTCTAATATCTACTGCTAGACAACTTTTGGCCCTCCTATGTATTACTGCAGCTCCCACAAGCCCAGACCAAGATAACCAATGGTGAAGGATCACTGGCTACACTAGCTAGGGTTGATAACACATCTGGACGTTCACATGCTGCATATGTCTGATCTGTTGTGTACAATTCGTGCCAAAGTTCTCATAGGGCATGCATTCTGCAAGGATGTCCTTATGAAATACGAACACTAAAAGGACTGATCAACTTTGTGGCATGTTGGTGATGCTTAGGACGTTTGAATGGAATACATTCAAAGCATGACATGGCAATAATCATCTTTTGTTATTCTCTTGTAGTAAATAAATAAATAGAAAAAGAAAGAAAATGCAGTACAAACCAGCTTCATCAGCAAGCCGTTGTTGACTTTTGAATTGTAATTGTCAATCTTTTCTTTCAGCTCCTGAATGGTAGGAGCTTTCGGTTTTTCTTCTTCCACAGTTTTTGTCACATTCTAGAACAAAAGACGATAAGTGATACTTGAGACGCACACTAGTTGACTCATGAGCTTTTAAAATCATGTCTTGTCTAACACACAATCTGCCCACACCAGCACCCATTTTGTCTCTTTCATTTTCTTCCACTGCACATGTTAAATGTATAAGTTCATTTCCAGCTACTAGTGCTTATCATTAGGCGTCAATCCAGGGATGGGCTGTGTTGACCTCCAGAGCTGACCTGTATAAAGACTACTTATCCATTGCAAGATGAGGAGTTGCTTTACACTAAATCAGACCATTAGTCCATCCAGCCTACTCTTTACAGGCAGCAGTGCTCCAGGCTATCAGGCAAGATGATCTCTTAGCTTTACACAATGATGCTGTAGTTTTAGAATTTGTAGCTGTGTTAGTCTGTGCAAGCATATGAGGCAAAATCCAAAGAAACATTCCAAAGAAACAAAACAAAACAATATGTGGCACCTTAAAGGCTATTATATTTTAATGTGAGCTTTTGTGGATCACGTCCACTTCTTCAGACATATGGAGTAAAATGAAATACAGAGTGAAAAAGAGAATCCACAAGAAAAATGTTCAAAACATTCATTGGCTTTCTATATGTCAGACATATGTCTGAAGAAGTGAACATGATCCACAAAAGTTCACATTAAAATATAATAGTCTTTAAAGTGCCACATGTATTTGTCTTGTTTTTCCCCCCTTTGGATTTTGCAGTGATGCTGTTGATTGAACTGAGACGTGCTACAAGCAAAGGATGTGTGCTCTGCCACTGAGCTGTAGCCCGTCTCCAATGCAGGTCCCACGATTCTTTGGCTGTCTCCCTTCGACATCCTAATAAAGACAATCCCTGAATACAAGGATGGTAACTTAGATAATGGCAGTGACACTAAACAGAGCACTAAGCTATCTTGCTGCTGCCGCCATCACTACAGCAGCCAACCAATCATATTATTCACTTACTGGCTGGGACTAGAAAGAGTTTCCAGCAGGGCATGCAACCTCCCTAGACCCACCATGTGTACATTGTGGCTTACTCTCTAAAGGACACAATACAAAAGGAAAAACGTGGAATAAGTGAGAAAAAAGCAGACAGAGGCACCAGTTAGGAATGTTATCTGATTTTCTTACAAGGACTAGTTTGAATGGAATCAAATCAGTGAGGTGTAGCATTAAATAACAGCTTTCTACCTACTCAATCAATGAACATGGCCCTGGAATTCAGTACCTCCTGTATATACATACACATTTTCACTGGATAGAATCATGCACAGGATTGTGATTTTGCTTTTTAGCAATTTTTAAAAAATATATTTATACCAGCTCCAGTGAGTTTAAGACAGTGGGCAAAACAATAACAACAATAAGAACAAACAACGAGAATGGTAGTGGATGATAAATGTTACTACATTACAATGGAAAAGGCTTTTAGCTTCTGTCAGCAGACAAAAGTAGAATAGTACCCAGGGGGATGAGTGCACATTACGTAAGCATGAAGACATAAAATAAACTCAGCTAAGAAAGTTGTGGCACATGGAACTGAAAGAGTTCAGCTCAAACCAATGAAACAAATTTTGCACCTCTTTAATGACATATAAGACTATGCATAAAAGAATGGAAATCAAGTGTGAAAAATGACAGATCATGTGATACTGCATATGGTGTACCTCTATCTGTTCACGATCTGCTATTTGACCGACAGGAGGGCCTGGCATGCTCTAGTAGTCCATGGGGTCATGAAGAGTCAGACACGACTTAACAACTAAACAACAACAAACCTCTGCTGCGGCCACCCCTGATTTCAACATAATACCAGTTTCAGTCTAATGCCTGTGGCTTTTAAAGTCCCACTTACAAGTATGTGCAAAATTTACTTCAGAATTCTTATGCACATAACCCAAAGATTATCTTAGAAAGACCAAGCATTAAGACAAAACCTTTCACAAGATGCTTTAAGTTCCCTGTATTTTAGTGGTTGGGTAGCAGATGAGTTTTCAAATACGATAGGCATCTATATTACAAAACAGTTCTTCCCAAATGTGAAAGGTAAAAGGCCTGCACAATACCATCTAACTGAATGCAAAGGATTCCTTATTATTAACTCAATCTACATAAAAATCATGTTTATTAACAGGGTTTCCTCTGCAGGCCCTAAGCAAAAGGAAGATAAACAGTTATTCAAAGATCCATGGTGGAACTAGACATTCGCTATTCTCCATCTCTTCAGATTCTCCACCAAAAGAAAAATAGAGGTGCAGTACTTAAAATAAATAAGGTCAATTGTGCAAAACTGTTTAAACGTAAGTTTACACAACACTCCAATGGAAGGGTTTCATTTCCTGTGGTTTTTTGTTTTGCAAAATTTAAACACAGTATTTTGGCAAAAGATAGAAAAGATGGCATGTGTACACATGCTTGGCGCCACACAATGAACATACACATGAACATATAGATTCCTCAGGTTAGGAAATGCCTACAACATCCACCTTTCTTCCAAACTCCCAACTGCTGTGTTTTAAAAATTTTTAAACTTCAGTACAGAGTCTGAGAGGCATGCATCCCCAAAGATGTTTTTACAGCCCTCAGACTACTAGACCTGCCCTGAAAAAAATGGAATATTGCTATTCCTGGAATCTTTCACAAGCTGCAATCCACCTTTTAAATAGTTTGCAGACCCCCTCTCTATTGCCTGACACAAAAAGAACCATTTTTCAAAACACAAAGTGGACTTCCAGCCACTTATGACCACATTGTGTCATTTTTCATTATTCTGAGAGGTCTGAAGAGCCCATAGGATCTTGGGGGCAAAATTGGTCCCTCAGACTTGCCCAAGTCTGTTGCCACAAGACCAAAGACTGCTATCACACTGGCATCCAGTGGCAGGTAGAAGGAAGTCCTTTTCTCTGTTGTCCTGGCCAGGTTGACCTCCTTGAGGGCATCATATATGGACTGTGGCCTGATTCCTGCTGGAACTGTCACAGGCCAGTGCAATTTCAAGTGCACTTTGATGAAACCTGTATAAGTGCCGTCATCATTCTGAATAGAGGGGTTGGAATTAAAATTAAGTTTAAAAGAAGGGTAAATTTAGGTATTTTAGTCATTTCAGTACTGGAAACATGGAACACTATTTCCACAAAAAAAACTTTTGTCTAGAAGTAGCTAACCCTCTTTGTTTCTGCCGAGATACACCAGCTCGTACTACTCATTACAATGGGGACTTAACCACTTATATGTCAGAACTGCTATTGTCCTCTGAACTGATGGACATATCAAATATATTAATTGCTTCAACACTGAGTACATGCAGTTCCGTCAGATCACTTTATTTATTCTCTTATCAATCCCCAGTTGTTGTTGTTTTTTAAAATAAGCAACAGCAAGAAGCAAAAAGGTAATGAATGATATAATGAGCAACAAAGCAAGCTACCTTACTACTCATCACAAAGCCTACAGGATTTATTACCTTTTGTTCCTTCAAATTGCCTTTTTTAACACCTCAGAATTGATAAAAGAGTAACATAAATTGATCTGCAACCTTAAACTGTAATTGCTAAGTCATCAAGCCATTAAAGCAGTTGATAGATCCATCAATTTGTAGAGCAATTGCAGTTCCAATGTCTTCCTGGATCTTCCTCCAGCTCTGAAGTTCAATATTCAGTAGCCACAACTTTGAAAGAAGGATGTTTCTTTTCCATCTCTGCCTTAGTGTATAGTAACCTCACTGCTTGGGAAAGAAGATATTTGAAGTGTGCCCCAGGATAGCATTCTATTTCTGATCAAGCCTAAACTACCTATGGCTTGAGGAAATAGCCACTACGCCATGCTTTGGCTTAAAAAAATCACTGGGAAGAGAAGTAATGGGAAAATAAAATAAATCAGCAGAAGTGTAGAAAAAGAATTAATGAATCATCAGGATTTTCCTCTAATTAGTGCACCAAATTAGACATGCACCCAGACCTACCTACAACTTCATTTGTGCACCTCAGGTTACAATTCAAAACTACTGTACTGATAATTTTAACCTCTGCATCACTTTTTTAAAAACATAAAGGTACATGACATACGTCCCCCAGGTGAATAATACAATTACAATTATTTTCAGTTTTATGAACTACTTTCATCCCGATGCAGAACACAACACATAAAATTTCAGCATTCTGTGTACTTAATTTCTAACTAACCCCTTTCTCCACAGATGGAAACAGAATTTAATCTATGCATCTGCAGCCTGGAATGGAAAATTGCTTCATGCAGGAAACAAAAAGAGAGACAATGAGAGAAAAGCCTAATTTTGAAATCCTTTTAAAGGAAGCCAGATTGGAACATAGGTGGTTTTCCAAGTGGGTCTTTATGCAAATCCATTCATTTATTGTTAGATGCAATCGACCAGTCAGTAATCAAGACCTGTCATAAACAGGGACACTTCCAGGACACCAAAGAGGAAATGTAATTAGGAGGCTCTGACAATTGTGCAGATAGGAAATAAACAACTTTGGACACACCTGTCACAGCAGTGGAGATATGAAGGTGGCTCATTACAAGAACAATGGGCTGATTGTCACCAATGCTATGATTGATTCAATGGAATGGCTATGATTGATTGGATACAACTGCAGGTGCTAAATCTTCAAGCTATTAATGCATTTGATTTCCCATCAATTTGGGGAACAATGGCAATTTGAAAGCACAAATGGCTAGGGCCTCCTCCAGTATTTAAATCCATTGGAATCAATGCAGACACAATAAGTTATTGGAGTTGGGGGTCTTGCCATCATCATCTGCTGAAAATTGCAGGCAAATAAGAGATTGATGGCCTTATCTTCTGTCATCAGAAGCCTCTCCATGCAGACAGCCCTCCCATAGGAGGCAGAAACAGCTGTCAAAGGAATTGTGCAATATATCCTAGCAACCTTTCAAAATGTAGAAGCTGATTTGGGAAAGCTAACTTATGCCATTTGAGTCAAAATACTTAGAGCAGTCTTTCAACAGGTGGCTGAGTATCCAACCCTCTTCCACTAGGTGATGCAAACAGTTGACAAAGAAAGCCAAGGACACAGGGACTGGTAGGTCAAAGCAGGGCTGAGGGACTGTACAGGGTGAGGGATTCCCACTATGCAGACCTCTCCAGGCTGAGTGATGAGACAGCATGCCCATGGCCTTGACTCAGGGGCTACATGGCCTCTCCTCAGACACCATTTCGGCTGTAGTACCAGGTGGAATGTCTCCACTGAACACTTCAACCACAGACCTGGCTTCATCCTTCCCATTCCCCATGCAAATTGGGGAGGGACACTGAAATACACTCTGGTAGTGTTCAGATGCCAGTGGTGTACCCAGCTCAACCAGTGCCTCTTCATCTGAGAGGACAACTTCAACCCTTCTCTCACTTTCCTGCCTGGACAGAAAGGCAGGTCACACGGTAGCAATGAAAGAAAGAACTAGTTGGTCTTTCTTTTTTATGAACACTAGAATAGAGTTCTAAAATGATAGATTACTGAAGTATAGTCACCTTTGTTTTAAGAAATGCTGGAGAAAACCAATTTTAGAAAATTACCTGTTTAAAGATTGAGAGTGGAGCAAAACGATTTGGGATAGCTGCAGTATTATATGGATATTAATAGGTCAAAGAGCCAAGCTTTCACCTCTCTCTCTCTCTCATGGACTAGAGAGGGAGTGTCATCTTGTATTTTGCTTTATACAGCAAAATTCCTTGGGACAAGTTATTTGGAACTAGAAATATTCCCTCATTTATCCTTGCCTCCAGATTCCTCTCATCCCAACTCTGTCATGTTGTTACTGTTTATACAGTACTGCCATTGTTAGTCAACACCAACATCACTACAACCCAACCACAATAATCAGAATCACAACAAACAAGACTTGGGTAACTAATAATACAGCAAAACTACAAATAAACAAGCTCAGGCATTGTTAACTCTGAAAAGAAAACAACTTTTAGAAAGTGAAAAAAGCCGCTCAGAGTGGTCGACTAGACCAGATGGGCGGGATATAAATCAAATCAAATCAAATCAAATCAAATCAAATCAAATCAAATCAAATCAAATCAAATCAAATCAAATCAAATCAAATCAAATCAATCAATCAATAAATAGATAAATAAATAAATAAAAATTCTAGCTTTTCCTGTTGTATTTGTAGTCACAGGGGAGAGGGGGTGGACCAAGACTTCCTTGGCACAACTGCTTGGCAAATGTCCATAATGCCTCCGCCAACTGCTAGCTCTGGTTCCTAGTGGGCATTCTTTGCTAAGGAAGGAGGCTGTATTCAGCATGTGCTCTGTGGGCAGAAGGTCTTGGCCTCTGTAATGGTCACTTCTATCCTGAAAGGATTATAAGTTGCAGGACTGGGAAATTCTGTACTCCAAACCCCACAGAGCAGCTGCCAGTTAGAGTAGGTGAATCAGGTTAGAAGGACCAACAATCTGACTCATTTGTGTATGTGCACACAAATTTTTAAAAAAACTTTGCTGCAGTAGCTTTTGGGAAGCTTCAGATGTTCATTATATTTTTTGCAGAACTTCCCAATGACCACCACAACTAAGAATGTTACTGTACATGGAAAAGTCAAGTGCTCAGGTCTTCAAGATGCTTCATTAGAAATTTGATTCTGCCCACTGGCCTGATCACAGCCATGCAGAAGGCTAGTCTTCTCAAATGAAATGATGAAAAAATATATATACTAGCCTCTTAAAAAGCACTGCCCATCTTCTGTCCAAAGTATTGTCATCCTTGATTGTTGTCTATTTCCATCTCCCACAGTGACTAATTTAACCCTTTCCAGGATCTTGGCGTGTTTTGCCCTAGCAACTGATCTTTCAGGAAGACATGCTGCTTGTTTCTATGGAAATCTGGAACTTACTACCAAAGGTAAATTGCTGCTTTTCCTGAGTTTTAAAAGATGTAGACAAAGAAATAAAAAAAATTTGATAAATGAACCATAACACCACTGTACTTAAGAGAAAATGTTCAAAATGGGGGCTGTAAGCATTCACATTACTTATTCAAGTCTCTATTCCATGTGAAAATCATACTCACAAATATCAAACAACATCAGGTTAAGAAAAGGGAAACACAATAAAATGTTAGAGAAATGCTGAGGTCATGTTCTGGTGCTGAAAAATATCTAGCTTCTTTCCTCATTTGCAAGCATTTAGTTAAATCTTACAGAAACATATGGCTCTATGTTGCCTAAAAGCAATCCTTCCAGTATAACCATCATCTTCATTGTTTATTTTTCTCCTCATATGTTTATTTCATAAAATAAAACACTTAATGCTATGGAGATGGTCATAAATCTATCTGCAATAAGTTTACTTTTTGTAAACTGTATACACTTTGTTCTTAGTTTTAATATTGCCTTTTAATGATGTAAGAGATCTCTTTATTCTTTGTTCTTAGCTTTAAAAACAACCTAGGCAAACCATAGAGAATTTAAGACAGGTAAGGAAATATGGAGAAAGTTGTCTTCATTCTCTTGGGATTATATTGTTGATTCCCTGGCTGAAGGTGGGATTGAGGCAATTTGACTAACATCCAGGATTATCAAAATTACAAACCCTCCATATTTTACATGTTCGTTTGTATTACTAATATTGATGGTAGTATGACAGATTAGTGTTTTTCACTTTTACAATATTTGAGCTCCACATATCCTGCTTAACCTGAATGTCCTTTGATTTAGGAAAGAAATGTAAACTGAGGCAACAACTAGAGCTAGAAATATAGTTTTATTGTAGCATAATGATAGCTAAAAACCTACTGGTTTTTCCGTAGAACGTAGGAACATTTGTGAAGATTAAATATAACAACATTCAGTTTAGTCATTTCTGACCCCTAAAACAATATTTCTGCCAGTTAACTAAAGCCATTTGCTTCTAGAATATACAATTAGCTTTGCCTTTCACTCTGAAAGCATTTCTTAACTTGTTATTTTTATCCCCTTGATTCTGAGGAAACCCTGAGATTAGCCCAACATGACTAATTCTATCTCCTTTCACACATTGAGCCTGACTATTCTCCAGAGCCTTTCAAATCCCCAACTCTGTCCTGACTGATCATGTCCTTGTTGAATGGCAGGTGACTGGGAAGCCATCAAGATCTGACAGCAGGAGAAACATCTTGTATTCTGACCAGTAGTTCTGTCAAATGTCTCAAGTTCAGGTACACTGAGTACTTGTTTGGACACATAGCTCAACAAATCCTCAAAAGCAGAGGCATCCAATGATCAATATTACCAGATATTTATTAGTGTTGAGCCATGCCCAACCATCCAAATATTTACAATTTAAATTATGGGGTTGTGTCTGGAAATCTTGTTCACACAATTTAACACACAAGGCAAATAATAAAGAACAAACATACCACTGTTTATGTCAAAACATGTTCTGGAGTGTTCAAGAATGAAAAAAAAGCTTTATATATATTACATATGTATATATGTATTTGTAAAAGAGGAAGAAATATAGATATTTACATATGGAACTCCTGTCCCTTTATTTTGCTAGCAGCTTAAGGACATCATGTTCCAAAAAGAAATTCCAGAAGAACATACACAGCTGAGAGCTTGCGTCTCCTGCATAAGAACTGTAAGGTGTCTGGTATATTGTCAGCTACAACATTCATAATGCAACACTTTGCAATAACTGTTCCAAGCTCTTTAAGAGGAAGAAAATCAGTATCTTTCAGAACTGTAACAAGGGAAGGTGGCTGGGTTTATTTTTAAAGGGCACCAACATATGGAGAATGCAAATCTTTGCCAGTGGAAGAGTGTGGACCCAAGCATGTAGGCCACCTCTAGCCACCTCCTCAGGGAGAAGGAAGCACAAAGCAGGCAAGCTCAACATGGAGCCAATATGTTTCTTGCACTCTCAGACCCAGGTGTTCCTCCACATTCTTCCTCTCAATGGATACAAAATCTCACATGACCCAAGCTGAACAATATGGCAGTGAAGTCCCCAGTATAGAAACCTCTAGTTACAGCTCTGATGACCTACCAAATGTGAAAGAAACCAAAGCAAGATTTTGTAAGCTATTTCTGAACTGTGTCTCTACCAAATAAAAATAACTTACCCTTGCAATTAATTGCCTGGACAAGTCTTTGGAATCTCTGTGCCAATATAGCTGTAAGGACACCATCTGTGTTAACTGTTGGCCAATAATTAGCACAGCAAATGTGATTTTTATTGGGTTTGGAACAAACTAGACTTGCAATATGTCCAAAAGAATCTAGCAAAATTAAAAACTCCAGATACCAGGTTTTGGTTAATAAATCAGCTCATTCATTTCACAAATCTAGCAGGCAACTTGAGGGAGGGCATGTTTCCTATTCTATTCTGAGGATTTTAGTTTTGTTTTAACTTCTGGAGAAGAAGCTGTGCTACTCTGTAACAGTAAAATACAACAAAGAGATTTGTGGCACCCTTAAGACCAACAGATTTATTATCATATGGCAGTTCTTAATGGATTCTTGCCCATAAAATCTTATTCATAATACATCTCTTAGCCTTTAAGGTACCAGAACTTCTTTGTTCTGTTTTCCTTTTTTAAAGCAGATCTATAATCAACTTGAAAAATTAAAGTAGAGTACTAGAGTCAGAATACCCTTTAGAACAGGGATGGGCAATTTATGGCCCTCCAGATGTTGTTGGATTGCAACTCCCATCATCCTGCAGCACTAGCCATAATGACTAGGGCAGATTGGAATTGAACATCAGGAAGATGATATATTCCTCACCCCTCTTTCAGCCTCAAGAAGGGCAAGTCCTAAAGAGACTTGAAATTGCAAAATGTGCATTTTAATCATCTAATCCAGTGGTTCTTAACCTTTGTTACTCGGATGCTTTTGAACTGCAACTCCCAGAAACCCCAGTCAGGACAGCTGGTGGTGAAGGCTTCTGGGAGTTGCAGTCCAAAACTCCTGAGTAACCCAAGGTTAAGAACCAGTGATCTAATCCTCCTTTTAGTACTAAAGATTATCTGCACTTTACAGATATAGCACTGGCCTAGAAGAGTTAAATGATTTATGTATCACACAGAAAGACAACAGGGAAAAGGGCATGATTATTTCCTAAACCAGAGTCCAGTGTATCATTCAGTATTCCCCCTTTTTAAAGCAATCAACTATGAAAGAGAGACATATTTACCGCACTATAAGTTGGGCTCTATGAATCATCAAGCATTAGAACAACTTTGCACGCAACTGCTCAGAACAAATGAAAACATATTGATAAATCTACAGCAATAAGGAGACAGGCAAATTCAATCAAGGCATCATATGCCTGAATGTCAATGCCTTTTCAGTAAAAGCTAACTTGAAAACGTCACCCATGCTATAAGAGAACCAGATTGTATTGTGTGCCACAAATATAACATCCAGTGGATACCTGTTGAAATCACTATTGTTTTGGTCCACACCCATGGAATTACAACGTCTGTTTTTGAAGCTGTACCAATATTAATTCCATTTTGGAGCAGCTAAGAGGCAAGTTTCAATGGAGCAGATGTCACTTAAAAAAAAAGCCATGCTCACAAAAGCAAAGGAACTGCACAATAACTTCCATTCCTTTTTTTTTAAAGAAGAAGACGCTGACCTATTATTAAAAGACCACTCCAGTCCTGGAGCTCGTGACACTTAAGAGTCAGCAAGCTGTAGATAATATAGGAATGCCTCAGGCCAAAGATGATATTTCATTCAAATTGGAACTATGGAAAGGACCAATTTTTTTCCACGACGATTATATGTTTCACCTTTTTTCTCATGGGAAAAAGACCAAGGATGCTTCAATTCTAGGACAGATCATAATGGCTCAAATGCATTAGCAATCACATCATTTCATGTATAGTTAGTTACCACTGGTCCCAGGAAATAAGCAAACTAAAACACACAGACGCAACTGCCCCATTTGACAAGTTCCCACTAGAGAAGATGTACGCATGTTTTGAGTTACATAGAATCTTCTGTGAGGTCTGTTAGAGAGGTTGTCCACACGAACCTTCTCCAATCTGGTGCCTTCCAAGATGTCTTGGACTATAACTGCCATTAGCCCCAAACAAGACCATATGGACATGCTTGCTAGGGATAATGGAAGCTGTAGTCCAACCCAGCTAGAGGGCACCAAAATGAGGAAGGCTGGTTTATACAACATAATAAATATAAAACCTCCAAATAAAAAAATAAATAAAACAAAATCTCCAAAAGATTAATTCATTCAGATTTTGTTTATTAAACAATTTATCTTCAATAACTAATCTTATTTCTACTATTGATACAGAAAGAGAAAAATATTGGCCAAAATCCTATAATTTTTAATACTGGCATAATACAACTGACAGCAATCTTGGTCACACAATCTGCTAGGCAACATCAAATGCCTATGCTGACTTTTTAACTACCAGCAGTTTGCCACCAAGATACACGCCAATGGCATTATTCAAGTCAGTGCAACAAATAGAATTATGGTCAGTATGTCACAGCACTGATCACTTGCTTAAAGTTGAATGGAGATTCTTTTCAGCTTCTGAAATTTTCCTCACAAGGCCCACACACTTTTCCAGTCTAAGACTGGAAAAGATGCAAAACACACACTCAATAAACTGTCACACTATTAAATTGTATACCCAATACTAAATCCCATACTTACACAATATAATTGTAGAAGACACAGCCCTGGATATTGTATTATTTCTGAGTTGTATCTCTCATTTTGTGGTATCAGTCTGCTAAGCGGAAACTTCATTACAATACTGAGCTGTTCAGGGGCAGTATGCGCCATGAAAGCAGATCTCTCCTTTGTTCCCTCACCTCAAATCAACCTGCTATTACAATAATTTCCCCATGAACTGTTTGAGGAGAATAACACTCATTTGTTAACCACCAACTGAACCTAAAGTTTCTACACTATGGTATGGAACGATGGGGCACCTATCTGTGGTATCAGTTAGCAGACAGGAGCATGGTGCTAATTGCCAAATGTTCCATAGGAACAAAGATCTTGAATTTCCACGTGGAAGAAAGATCTAGGGTTCTGATTCAGACTGTCCTCTGCATATTTAAATAGAGAATAGCTTCTCTTTTAATAGAATGATTTACATTATTTTTGGCACTAAGGAATTTCTCACATTGGGCTTTTTCAATGTTACACTTTACAAAAATGGCATCTGTCTGTCACGTTCTCCTCTGTAATGTGCAGGACTATTTGCTCTGTACTGGTGGCTTCATTGTTCATTTCTTCAGCCTTGTTTCACATGATTAGACGATGCTGGCAGTGATGGAGAAAACATATGTATGCTGCAAAACACCTACTTTGCACACATAAGGCTCCCAATTTGATTTAAGAATCTTTGTACCAAACAAAACAGAGAAGACCTTTGTTTGAGAACCTGCAGAAGAGTGACCAAACACCAACATAGGGAACACAGGAAGCTGCCTTACAGAGAGTCAATTTTTCTGTCCATGTAGCTCAGATACTCATAGAGTCTTGAGCACAGACATTTCCTATCATCTGCTACTTGAGTGTTTAAAAAAGGGGAAGGCAACAAGGAAGCTCCTGCACATAAAGCATGTGTCCTTGAACTGCTGAATAGCTCAGTGGTTTAGGTATGGTTAGGAGATCTATTCTCCACTATGCCTTCTTGACATGGACAGGATTCATTGATCCATAGGATCCCTTCTGGCTCTGCAGGTCTAAGATTATTATTATGCTGGAAATGTTGCTGGCACTCAAATGTGTTTCAACACTACTTTAACCTTCATGCAAGATTGTAAAAAGAGCTCATTTTATGGCCATCTCACATTTTGTCCATGTAAAGCCACACACCAGAACAAAGCAAGGCAACTGGAACTGGAGACACAGTCATTTGTCCTCTCCAGTTCACACATCACTAACCAAATGTTGCCAAATACTCATCTGGCTTGCTGACCAGCCAGACAACGTACCTTTAACAAGTTGCCAATTTGCCAGCTGCATCCTCCTCTCCCCAAGGACTCTTTTTCTTACCTTTTCCATGCCATACACAAATGCCAGAAATCTCTACCCTCAGGTCCTTTGTATGCACTAGAGAGCTCCGGAAAGAGCTGAGATATCATCTCAAGTGTGCTGTTTGGCAAAGATAAGGAACAGTAGAAGTCGCTCCTCCTGTTCTCACTTTCTCCAAACCACAGTACACCTCTCCTTTGGCTCTGGCAAAACAGGTTTTGCAGGCTCTGGAGGCAAGTAAAAATAAATTTGTACAGCACTTGCAGAAGCGGCTGTATCTGAATTCTTTCAGCCTTGGGGAAAGAGGATACATTTGTTTTCAGTCTGTGCCATTTTGTGCAAAGAAACTGAGTAAAAAAAAATTAGTTGAATACAAGCACTTGTGTAGCTACATACGTAATTTGTAACATAAAACTGTACTCAAATGAAAGAGGAAAGAAACACAAAAAAATGTTGAAAATCTCTACAAGAAAGAGTAACCAACTGACATGGTGCATATTTTTGATTTACTTTGACACCTGAGTGCACTGAATATTTGACAGTTGTTCAATACGGCATCCCAATTTTTGTTTATATTTGCATTTTAGCACTATGTCCCCAAAATGACAAGAGGTAAAGAAAAAGGTCCTGGAAAAATCTTATATACTTCTTTAGAAATATATTCTAACATTTCAAATTGTAAAATGGCATTAACTCAGTAAAAACAGCACCAACTATGTTATTTCCTTCTGCAGGAACAAGAGCCTCCCACTCCAAAAGGGAAATGGAGATGCTAATGCTTTATTCAACAAGACACTACTCTAAGATCAGAACTTAAGCTGTCAGTCAAGTTACCATTTACTCCAACAGCCCGATGCAAAAAACCAACAGCTAAGATTTTTAATCTCTTTCTGTTGTTGCCATGTGCCATCAAGCCACTTTTTCGAGTAAGGTGAGATGAATAAGTTGACAGCATAAGTTCAAGTATCACACATGTTCTTAATGGAGCAGGAAGTTTTTAAACACCTCTCTGTTCAGTCTTTGCTTCATTTAACTCTTTCTTTGCTTCATTTACCTCTATATCCTGTCTGAAAGTATCACCCCCTTGGTTTAAGCACTGAGGAACATCACAGCATTGGCTATATAGAGTAGGAATATGAAGGCCTTGCTAGCAAAGGCACTGATTCCACATCTAGAAATAGTGCATCCTTAAGAAGAAAATATTGTCTGTTTATACCAACATGAGGGTGTTTCAATCTGCACTTGACAAATTGGCAATTCTTCCCAAATGAGTTCTAAAAATACTGTACAACAGTCATATTCAGATCTTCAAAAAAAGTTAATACAAAAGTATGACCAGGGTCAGACTGGTAACCCATTATGCATCTGTTGATGTCTCCATGGGGAGAGGGACTGTCTGAAGAGAATACCTTCTACTCTCTCCATATAACTGGAAACTCTAGAGAAGCAGGATTCCTGATCACACAGGAATGGTCTCTTTGTAGCAACCTGTCCTCCTTTGTGTGGAGATCATGACAGGTAGGGGGATGAGGCTAGACTCTCTCCCTGCTCATGCTTTCAACTTTTTTTAAAAAATGGAATCCTGAATGGCACTAAGAAAAAATTTTGTCCATGAAGTGTCATTGGCCTTCAATTGAGGCATTTATAAACCCTGGAGGAGTTATGTGTCCCTAATCCAAGATGGACCACAGACTACCATCTATGACTTAATTATTTAGATGAAAATGCTGATCATTTAAGGTCATTCATTACAGGCAACACACTAAAGCATCCTCAATTTGATATGGAAACATTATAGAATGACATTTCAGGCCACTTCAAGTCCCATCTTCCATCATTATCACAAGTGAAGTCTGCTAAAAGTTTCAAATTTGGGCCTTATCAATAAAAATCTATTCACACTTGCTCTGACTCCCCAAATTTATATATTTTAGCCCCACACAACTTCACCTCACAGCACAAGAAGATGAAAATTATGTTTTGTTTTTTTCATATTTCAGTCTCACACCATAATATTTCTATTAATGCAGCAGAGACAGGGGGAATGTATCATTCGACGTGAGAAGCCAGCTAACCATGAACCCTGTCTAGTAAACAAATAAATAAACTACAGAATTGTGCTCCATAATTTGTTTACTGTATCATGTAAATGAAAGTAGCTATCCCTTCTCTGGCTTGTTTTTCTCTAAGAAGAGGACCAAACCAAGACCAAACCAAGAACGAATCATGGTTTGTTTGACAGCGGAACAGACCAGAGATAAATAGCTGCTTGTTTGTATATCTACTCTTTTTTTAGGTCAAAGCAATCATGTAGCATGCACCAGCATATTGCCAACAGCATTCTTATTTGTTATGCCATACAAATCTGCCCATCTTTAAGGCAGAAAGATAAACCCTTCTCATCTATTAAAAAGGCCTGCAAAGAGAAAATGCAACACCAACAAAGAGAACAGCAGAGACTATCAATTAAAATATGGTAATGCAGGGGCACAGCCTCCCAGGCTTCCGCCGCCACCACAATCACCGCCGCCAGGAGGCCTCTGGGAGGCTGAGTATGGCCGGGATGGTCTGGGAGCTCGCCTCCCACCGCCGGCGGCGGAAGCCCGGGAGGCTGAGCTTCCCTTTTCCTAACCGTTGGGGCGAAAGAGCTACAAAGAAGCAGCCTCTTCACCACCAACGGTTTGACTTTCCTGCCTTTTTCGGTTCGTCGAAGCTCCGTTCACATGTAGAAGCAAAATTTTGCGACCGAAGCTGTTCGTACATCGAAATGTTCATAGGTAGGGGCGTTTGTAAGTCGAGGCACCATTGTAGAAGGCAAAGACTGGACCCTTCTATTTCCTCTCGGAGGTTGTGAATGTCACATATTTTCATTTGGTTTTAGCAGTCCTGGTGGTTTTCTCTAGGGGTCATTTAACAAGCCATCCTGCATGTGGTGTGGAATTAATTTGTTCCTATTATACCTCCATGTTTAGTGACAGATGGCACAACCGTTCCATGGCTAACAAACAATTTTAAAACTACACAGAAAAGAGTTGACCTGCTTTACAAACTCGCAAGGGGATCATCACTATAATTCTGAGTCAGACTGCTGAAGAGCTAGCTGTTGACCATGTGCTCACTACCCTTTAAAAGGCACACAGTGGAAATACAGCAGACCCCCTCACCTCCCATATACTTGGAAAATATTTATCTTGGTTCAGATTTTCATGAACACCAAGCAATGTCTGCACTGAACTGCATCAGAAATTAATTTTCGTTAAATTGTGGTTAGAGGAAAGACGTATCATAGAAGCTGCCTCTCCTGTGATCCCAGCATTTGAGAGTGCTTAAATTAGTCAAAACTACAGCAAAGGGTACATTTCTGAACAACAACCTGCAGGCTGTTTCTATGATAGTCAAATGAAAGGTTATCACCCTGCACCTCGTGATGTCTTTCTTGGGTTATCTGAACCTCTTTCACTCTAGTTTGCACAAAACAAAAGATGAGGTGGCAAAACTGTTCCACGATTACACATCTTCTGATTACAAATGGGAGATTACATGACTAAATATTCCTCCTCCAGTTTAAACATTTGCTCCACAAAGAAAGCTTGATGTTCTTGTGTGAATCAAATTCCTGTCAAGGATTCTCCTCGATGTGCTATTTTTACATACTGTATAGAGGATATTTTTCCCCATAGTGAAACATTCAGCCGTGTCCACCCGTTCCCAGACTGCCATAGTCAATGAAAATTCTTCATATCTGATTTTTTCCCTTTTGTGAATCAAAATATTCAAGATCTGAGCCCTTCTGTAAGACGCAAGATCCAAAATGTAACATTACGAATGTTATCCAGAGGATGCAGGTGGTTTAACACACACTTCTCACAAAGGACCTGTGAATCTGCTGATGCCTCTGTTGTGATTTTTTTTTATTTAGAGTCAAACTTGACAAGACACTCAGCCTCTGTTTAGGGGTTCACACCATTTTTGTCCTCCACCAACATGATTACTTCAAAATGGCATATCTGAGAAATAAAAGTTGCAAATTAAGCCCATGTTTACCTCCTGATGTCTGATCCCAGCACAAAATCTAGTTTGCCTGCGCTAGGAAAATCCACTTCCTTAAGTTCCACTTTTAAATGAGCTAAGCATGTCATATAGATCACTATGGGCAGGATTGTGGCCTGTGCAGAAGTGCAAATGCCACACATAGGCCATCACTTAATGGCAGAACAAGGACTTTCCCCAAAGAGGACTCAATTCCTGGTGGCCCCCATCATGGGTTTCTCAGAAAGGACAGCTGTGGGCTTCCACTTCTCATGTTGGCTGGATGAGTCTGAGAATTACATCCACAATGTCAAGCCCCGTCTGCTACCTGTGAAAGGTAACAGTACTAAGGTAGATACTGGCAACTTAGGGGTATTTTTGGCCTTCTACATTCAGCAGTCCTAACCAGCATAGCCAATGGTGAAGGATTATAGCAACTGGACTTCAAAAACCTTTGGGTTGGGTGGGCCAATGATCTAATCTTGCTCAACACAAGATTCATAATGGATATTGCCACACCAATCAAGAGAACACAAAGGCCCTTTTTATGGAGTGAAAAAAAGTGAACTGGTGAAGGGGGTGAGAAACTGACCCAGAACGTATTCAGCATCATTGTTGACAGCCATGACCGAATACAGTAACAGAGCCAAGCATTCAGCTGTTCCTTAACAAGTGGGGAAAAAACCACACATTTAATTGACATGGCACACATTTTCCTTAGTATGTGAAAACTGACTGTTTAATTTGTAGTTTATCGATTAATCGTACAGATTAAGTATGCCTGCTGGGTTAGAACACGTTCACTGCTAGGCTGAACTGAAAAGGTCTCTTTCATTTAGCATTCTCACTCAAATGATCTAATCATAACCTAACCTAGCAGATTACCTAGATTATGTTTATTAAGAGTTTGTCTCTTCCTCTCCCTCTGAATACAGGAAGTGCAGCAACCCTGTTAGGAGGACAGCTTCTGCTTTTATTATAACCCCAAATATAGCAAAAATCTTATCTGTGGCTCCCTGAGCAATCGCAGTAAAACAAGACAGAGTTGCTTTTACTGCTGCTTTCAACTGGAGAACCTTCCAGAGGAGTAAGCGTAGTCTGTAACATCAAAAACAACAGTCTCATGGCATCTTAGGGCTCTTCCACATAGAGCATTTGCTCCCCAACAAGTACTTGACTAATCACCAAATGGTACTGTTTTTTCTTCACCTTCCAAACAAGGCAAGGCTTGTCTCATATAAATAGACATAAAGAACGACAAAAAGTGTGACTTTCCACACTTTTTAAACTTCACCCAACAGAAAGGATTCCCCACCACCACCACTATTTTGTTTTGCACAAGGGGTGGGAATTCAGGTTGTAAAAGCTTCTCAGGTCAGACTTTTAACACTATCCACCAATAACAAAAACAACTGGTGTCCCTATTGGGGAACCATGTGGAACACACTGCAGAGATCTCAGGAAAGTTACAAAGCAAGCAAAGAGAGGGAGAGGGAGAGAGAAAGAGAGCAATGAAATCAACAAATATTAAGTGGGGCCTCTTATCCTTTCTACCAAAAACTAATCAGCTTGAATGTGAAGATTTTTCTGCTACTTGCATGAAATACAGTACAGCTACATGCAGCAGAAAAGTGACTGAGTCTGCCACTGAGATCAATGCAAAAAAACACCCAAAAAGTTAATGCAATTTAGAGGGGGAAAACAAAACTACTGCAATAAAAACAAGTGGAAATATACAGTATCTTCAAGTGAAAACAAATGGAGAAACAAAATAAAGCAAAACAAAACATGAATATGATAATGAAAGCTCTTAAATATATAACAATTGCATGCCGTCACGTTAATTGTGACTTATGGCAACCCTTTTTGGAGGTTTTCTAGGTAAATGATATTCAGAGGTGGTTTGCCATCACCCTCCTCTGGGAGCACTCTTGGACTGTGCAGCTTGTCCCTGGCTTACATAGGCTGGCCCTTCTAGGATGCACAGCAGGGAATTGAACGGATACCCAACCAGTTCATAAACATGTATCTTAATTATCTGGAAGTTGAGTCTTGGCAACTGGACTTCTTTCTTTTTAGGTTGAAACATTATACAGTATCTTAATTCTAAGAAGGAAAAGAAAACAACAAAACTTCAAGTTAGCTTGGGTATGCTCCCTCCCCCCACTCTCTCTCTCACACACACATACACACTCTGTGTGAGCGAGTGAGAGAGATTAAATAAAACATCGCTTTTTGCTTCTTCTTTTTTCAACAGACAGAAAAAGTCTTTCTGGAAATTCTCAGATAGATGAAAGCAGAGATAACTGCACCTAGAGTGTAATACTAGGGAAATTATATGATACTTTTAAACTGCTTCACCTTATTCATTATCTGTCTAGTATTTAACTTTGTCAGCTGTACCCCCCTTAGTGGTCTGAGGCAAAATTGTTATGGGGATCTAACCAAATTATGAACCAACTTCTTCACAAGTAGGAATATCTAGAACTAACAAACATGGTCTGGAGAACTTTGCAGCTGATGGGTGAATATTTAAAGCTTTGTTTCAGCCATTTCCATTGGGTCAACATACAAAAATACAAACAGCACATAACATAAGAAAATTCACAAAGGGTTTTGAAAACCTGTTCAAAGGTCCAACCTAATCTCACCCTGCGAACATTTTCTAGGCAGAACAGGACTGGGTTTGAGAATGGTTTAATTCAGCAACTATGACTATTTCCCCCTCTAGTTTAACAGTATTCTCCCCAATTTCTTCACTTGTACTCCACAGCCACCCGAAGCAAATAAAGGGCATGGTAAAGACAAGATAGCAAAGACAAGCAGTGTGCACCAGTCTGGGATTTGACCATGGTACAGTATTCATGATAGTTCATGGCCTGGCTAGCGATACAAATACGTTAACCAAAGTGCAGCACCAACCTCATGAATCATACTTTCATGATAACTGATGATTAACATGGTTCTGAGGAAAACATGGAACTAAATCAACTCAACAATTGGAAAATCATTATACTTGAAATAGTAAGTTTTTTATAGCTGATTTTTCTTTCTGATGGCATGGTTTCCAAGCCTTTAACATTTTTAAATTTCCTCTATAGCTCTCAAGTGATGAGATTTTCACACAATTTGAACTGGAGGTGCCTTTAAAGGTATCTCTTTTTTTCCTTAAAAGATGACAACACAGAAGGGATGCAATAAATTATGACAATATGCTGTTGCATATTGAGGAGGAATTAAAGAACCTTGTAATGAGAGTGAAAGAGGAGAGTGCAAAAAATGGTCTGAAACTCAACATCAAAAAAACTAAGATCATGGCCACTGGTCCCATCACCTCCTGGGAAATAGAAGGGGAAGATATGGAGGCAGTGACAGATTTTATTTTCCTGGGCTGCATGATCACTGCAGATGGAGACAGCAGCCACGAAATTAAAAGACGCCTGCTTCTGGGGAGGAAAGCGATGACAAATCTTGACAGCATCTTAAAAAGCAGAGACATCACCTTGCCAACAAAAGTCCGAATAGTCAAAGCTATGGTTTTGCCTGTAGTGATGTATGGAAGTGAGAGCTGGACCATAAAGAAAGCAGACCGCCGAAGAATTGATGCCTTTGAATTGTGGTGCTGGAGGAGGCTCTTGAGAATCCCCTGGACTGCAAAGAGAACAAACCTATCCATTTTGAAGGAAATCAACCCTGAGTGCTCACTGGAAGGACAGATCCTGAAGCTGAGGCTCCAGTACTTTGGCCATCTCATGAGAAGAAAAGACTCCTTGGAAAAAAACTTGATGTTAGGAAAGTGTGACGGCAAGAGGAGAAGGGGACGACCGAGGATGAGATGGCTGGACAGTGTCTGCGAAGCAACCAACATGAATTTGACACAGCTCCGGGAGGCAGTGGAAGATAGGCGGGCCTGGCGTTCTCTGGTCCATGGGGTCACGAAGAGTCGGACATTACTAAACGACTAAACGAACGAACGCTGTTGCAAAAAAAAAAAAAAAAGCTTTTGTGTCATGAAAACTTGGCATGCTGCAGTAAAGAGTACGGACGGACCAGCAAACTTAAATTGAAGGATGCTTCCAACAAAATGGTACAAGCAAGTCAGGTGAAGGTGCAGATGACGGTGAGCAGAGGCAGGGCTGAAACTGATGAAATCTATAACGCTGCATAAAGCTCCCTCCTCTCTCTGGGCCATCTTATGCAAAATTAGGTGGAGGACCACATGCGGTCTGTAGCAAATGAAATGCATCACCATGTAATTCCCTCTGCATTACCCTCTAGGCTCAGCCACCTTTGCTTTTATTTTGTATAGCTGGGAAATTCCTATGAAGTTTTTTTTAACTAGTAGGGAGAAAAACAGTCAAATTGGAATTTCAGTTAGAGGTTTCATTCTCTGTCAGACAACTGCAGCTCTTGACGTGAATAATGCAATCTCTCCAGCCCTTACTAACCCTGTTTTACCTTTTAAAAGAAGTTTTGAAGGAAAAATCTAACCACCAATTTTAAATTTATTGTAAGTTTATTTCAAATTATCTTTCAAATAATCTGGCTGGGCCTAAATTCTGTTGTCAGTTTCAACCACAGTAAATTGTTAGCCTCAACCAGAGTAGTGCCATTAAATCACTGGCACTTCCATAGGTGTTGTCTTACCAAAATCTCATTGATTCGGTAGGTCTACGCTAGTTGGGATTAACACCTGAGTTTAATCCTCTGCATCACTTTTTTCTGTCCACCACAAGGGCTAAAAAAGCAGGAACGGGAAACAGGTTTTAGGCACATACGTGGCAGTTCCCTATTTTAATTAGTCGTCTGCTTCTGGAAAGATGTCTGAGAGTGATTGAAAATAAATAAATAAAAAATAACACAATGGTGCAAAGGGTATAATGAATGTGGGCTGAGCTCTGATATGACCAGCTATCCATTAAGTTACTAACCATGCCAAGGCCATGCATCTTTCAAAGGATACTACAAAGGGCATTGGTATGAGCAAAATGTACTGGGATATGTAACCCCAAACCCATAATCTTCCCAATTAGTGTAACTCAACTGCAAGCCTGAGCATGGAGGCAGGCTTATTAGCATTTAAACAGTGAAGAAATCTACCTGGCCATTTTCCTCACATATATGTTTTTATAGAGGTAATGTAAATTATGCTATAAAATATGCATGAATTTAAGGATTATGTTATTAGTCAATATAAATCGATTAGTATTCTCTAAGAACCAAGGAATATTGCAGATATGTTAATTTCTGCACATATACTAAGAGCAAAATATTTGGAAAGTGCCGTTCTTAAAATAATGGGATGGTAACTTTTGGCACAGAGTGTTAATCCAGAAGATTCCATAAGAGGCTTTTTAGAAGGCCATGGTACAACACAACGTGGCTTTTAAAACAGTGGGATTAATCTGTAATTTACTAGTGGAACATAAGGATGAAAGTCAAGAGGAAATATAAGCATACATTTGGCTTCTGAAAGACTAACAAATTTCATTTGGCCTATGCTCTTCTGCATGGCACACTACATTTGTCAATAACTGTTTATATCTAATTTGGTAATAAAGATTAAATCCAACCATTATTCCTAACTAGAGTAGAACCACTGAATAGTTTAATCATATATACTCATACTAGATTCCATTATGAAGCTATATTTTGTAGAATCAGCTTGCAAGTGGCATCTTAGTATGAACTTAGTATGAGTTATATCCAGTGAGGTAGACAAACTAGGACTCTGGAGACCAGGATTTGAATCCATGCTCAGCCATGGAAACTCACTGGGAGAGTGGAACTGATAAAACCACTAAACCTTAAATATCTCACTTACTTTGAAAGCCCTATAGGTTCGCTGTAAGTGGGATATGACTTGACAGCACATAACACACACATAGTATGAGCTAGATTTACATGATGTAAAGCAGTGGGCCCCAGCCTTGGGCCTCCAGATGTTCTTGGACTACAACTCCCAGAAGCCTTCACCACCACCTCTGCTGGCCAGGATTTCTGGGAGTTGAAGTCCAAGAACATCTGGAGGCCCAAGGTTGGGGACCATTGACGTAAAGGATTCAACTCATGGTTAAGAAAAAAAATTCTTTCCTCCACAACAGCTGTGTAGTGTATTTATAAAAAGATTTAATGTCTCTGCCTCCCATTGCCGTTCTTCCAGAAGTATGTGGGGGAAGAAGTTCTGAAACATAGTAATTTAGATGTATTAGAGATTCAAAAATAGTTGTTTGCTTTCGAGGCTGACTTTTCTGGTACTGAATGAAGCCCCCAACAGGATCTAGCAACCTTGACAGAACGAAAGTGGCGGACAAGATATGAACAAATGCACAAATTGATTGTTGTTCCAATTATTAGAACTATTTCACCTTTAAAAAAAGTTATTTACTGTACTGATTCATGAGCTGTGTATTTAAAATTGTTGTTGCTGTTGTTATGTGCTGTCAAGTTGCCTCCGATGAATGAGCAAGCTCCAAACTGTCCTGTCTTCAACTGCCTCACTTCACTCTTGTAAACCCAAGCCTGTGGCTTCCTTTAGGGAGTCAATTTTTTTTCGTATTCAGTCTTCCTTTTTTCCTGCTACCTTCCACCTTTCCTAGCATTATTGTCTTTTGCAGAGAATCCTGCCTTCTCATGATATATCTAAAGAAGGACAGCCCCCGTTTCAACTTTTGTTTTTCTTTTTTGTTTTGCTCCAGAGATAGTTCAGGCTTGATTTAGGACCCATTGTTCGTTTTTCTGGCTTTTTGTGACAGCCAGGTATATTTTGCCAAGGAAATGTACAGAGATGAGGACTGTGGTTGAAATTTACTGTCATAAGGTTCGCTTTGTGTTGAATCCAACTACACACTTTTCCAATGAAGGAGGGATGAATCAATCTCTCTGCAGGCTTCTATTCGAGCTTTTACTACTAAGTGAAGTGCAGGAAGCAGTAGATTATATATGGCAGCCTTCATTTAAAACAAGTTGGAGCTAGAAGGGTCAGTTTATATTCCCCTACAGATTCCTTTGGTGTTTACAAATGCCACACTCTGTATTGCCTAGTTATTTTCCTTTACCTGCAATGCCTTGTTTTCTGCAAGATCTTTACAAAATCACATTCCATAATATGTTTGTTTAGAATACAGTATCTTTGGAACACCAGTCTCGTAATTAACATTTTTAATAATGAAAGAAGAGTCCCGCTGCACAGGATCAAAGTCATTCTGCATTATGTGTCCCACAATGGACCACCACAGGACTGCAAGAAGCCCACAACCCAGTTAAATACTCCTTTTAAATCCTTTTATGGATTTTCATGAGGAAAATATCATTTCCATGTAACTGAGCACACCGGAAAATGTTTTTGCTCATCTTTTTTTGGAAGTGGAAAGGCCACTCTAGACCAGCTATTCTCAACCTTTTTTTGGCCACAGCCATAAACACAAAGTGAAAGTAATATAGGCCATATCAGAATTGTATACATCAAGTATTAAACCTTATAATGTGGTGTATGAAGAACTGTTTCCAGTCTATACCCCTTTCAAATGTTCCATGGCTCCCTAAGGTGTCATATGGCCCCCATCAAGATCAGCTGCTCTAGATAACCATCCATTTTCTGGTTTATACAAATTGAACAGAAAAGGGAATAAAATGCACCCTTGTCTTACACCTCTGCCTACAGGAAACCATTCTTTCTCTTCACGTTCTGTCCTAACAGTAGCTTTTTGTCCACAACAGTGATTACATATCAGGACAATCAAGTGCCGAGGCACACCCATTTCTTTCAGAACAACCCATAACTTCTCATGTTCCACAGAGTCTTCCACAGAGTTCCACAGACTGATCTTCTTCTAAAATCCTTTGGTGCACTCCAGTAGTTAATGGATATTTGCAATATGATCTCAAGTGCCTCTTCTTTTTTTGGAATCCAGCTGGATTATCACGCATTTCTCAGTCCATATAAGGTAAAAACATTTGTTGCAACACCTTGAGCATCACTTGGCTTGCACGGGAAATTAGAGCGATGGTCTTATAGTTACTGTACTGCCTGGCACCTCCTTTCTTGGGGACTGGAATATTGAATGTTGCTAGATACTCTATTTAATGAGGCAAATGCAGCTTGCAGAGAATAAGAGAGCTTTCAGCTTACTTTGCTGTAAGCATATCAGTTCCCTCCTTCCTTGTTCTCCCCACAATAAAAAAGAATCTTCAAATATCATCTTGATCACACATGAATTTACCATTTCACAGAAAGAGAAGAAATTATTTTGTGGGGCCTCTAGGAAAAACTGCTAGTTTTAAATGCTGACAGTCTCTTTTTATGCCTCTGATAGATGTGGATTTAGCAATGCAGGGCACATCTGTGGTTACGACAGTAGATATTGTTTTGGTAGCCTCTGGGCCATTTACTCCGTAAAGAACAAGTTAATACAGTATCTAGTAGATATATATAACTCATTTACTTGCTCTACTAATCATTCAGCATACTAAGTATTTCCAAGTCCCAGCACCTTCTTTGGGAATCACAAAAAAGTCTCCTGCTATATATGCATATGCATATATATCTATAACTGTATCTCTCTCTCTCTCTCTCTCTCACTCACTCTCTCTCTCTCACACACACACACACACATACTTTTCTATCAACATGCTGTTCTAGAATTCTTAAACAGTTGAAGCATATCATCCACTAAAATGTGATCTGCTAAATTCTTTACCACAGGCTGTAGGCTGCTAAATTCTTTACTGCATCAGGATCTTAACATAACAGAGATTATATTTGAGCACATCATGTCTGCACTGTGAGTACAGCCTATGCAAGAGAGATGGGCTAGGCTAATTCTCTTGACTGCAGTTCAGAGAGTCTGCTGGTTCATCATGATTGCTGTGGGCCCTAAGTTGTTTACATGCCTTCTCATCTGTTACAACGAGTTCTCTCAGACACTCTTTTCTAAGATGATCACGAGAATGGGAAGGAGGGGATGTCACAACAAGGCCAATTTGTCTACGCCAAACTATCCCTTTGGGCTGTTTTTCTTCTGTCACATCTTTTCCCCAGTAGACTGAAAAACCAACAGAGCAGGCTGGGCTTCAGACTGGACTGCTGGCATGTACTCACACCTTTTCCTCTAAGCTGGTCATTAATACCTGGAAGTCATTTGAGGCCTGCATTTAACCCTTGGGCCTCCAAATACAAACTGCAATTTAAAAAACATATACATGCTCCTTCATTCCATACTCTGATAGAGTTTAAGTGCCACAAATCGACTTATCTCCACTTTGTCTTCTGTACTAGCTTGGTTCTCTAAACAGTAAATTTTAGAACAGTAATGCATAAATTGGACTCACAGAAAATGGACTGCAAATGAAGGTACAGGAACTCCCTTGATAATCTCCACTATATTCTTTCAAACGATACTGCATTGTTATTGCTACTAGCCACCAGAAAAGAAAGGGGTAAATTATGGTAACCACCTGCTCAGAATTCAGCTCCAGGCTGGGAACTTTGGTGCACAGCATTGTAAATAATGTAAATAATTCAGCAACATGCCCACAAGGATGTATAAGCGTAGCAAAGAAACAATGGAGAACAGTGCCTGTTAATGGATATTGCACCAGGCACTAAAAGCCCATTTCAGCTCTAGGCTTTTTTATTCTTATTACTTTTTAATTTATTTTTTTCTCTATATGCATTTAGAAGCAATGCACATAATGTGAAGTATTTAAAATCCCCTCCTAGACAGGAAAACTATGTGGATTAAAGAGGAGCTGCCAAAATTAAACTGAGGAAAGCTACACCATTTTTGTAAGGGACGTGGTGGCACTGCGGGCTAAACCGCAGAACCCTGTGCTGCAGGGTCGGAAAACCAAGCAGTCGTAAGATCGAATCCACAAGATGGAGTGAGCGCCCGTCGCTTGTCCCAGCTCCCACCAACCTAGCGGTTCGAAAGCATGCAAATGCAAGTAGATATATAGGGACCACCTCGGTGGGAAGGTAACAGTGTTCTGTGTCTAAGTCTCACTGGCCACGTGACCACAGAAGATTGTCTTCGGACAAAAAAGCTGGCTCTATGGCTTGAAAACGAGGATGAGCACCGCCCCCTAGACTCAAACACGACTGGACAAAAATTGTCAAGGGGAACCTTTACCTTTACCTTACACTATTTTTGTAGGCAGCACGGGGGGGGGGGGAGATTAAGAAAGCAACCGATAGCTGAACTGGAATTCTCTACCACTTTTACTAAATCTATTGTTAAGTAATTATACAGCATGTAGAATGTTACACTTTGCACATCTTTGTTCCCTATGCGTAGCTCCCTGTAAGGAAGAAACATGGGTGGCTGAGATGTACAATGTGATGCTGTCACAAAATGGAGCAAGTGATGCTACATGTATAGACAGAAAGGGAGAGCTTCACATGAAATTCCCATTTTCTGCAGCATCAAGCATACCTTGATATGTCTACTTTGAATTAAATGGACTTTTCAGCAGGCCTCACTTGACCTCCAGTCTGCCAAGGCTATTCATATTGCATTAGTCTTCAGCTGCTGAATCATAATCTATCAGTGGGGCATAGCTGGCTTAAACTCAGTAATTCTTTGGACACTGTCTAAATGCTGATGCTCAAAAAACTACTGACAGTCTTTTGTCTTTCACTCTCAGAGCCTCTTCAAAACAGAAGTAGTGTGTTAAATCTGGCACCACCATACAGGGATAGGAAAAAGGAAAGGAATCTTCTGATGGACCACCACCCATATCCATATCCATTCTCTGCTGTTACCCCTAATCCCATCCCTATCCATTGTTTAACATCTGATGGAATTGTTTTTCTAACATGCTCCATGAAAGTTGACAATATATGATATACAGTACTACAAACTTTTCACATTGCTTAGGAACACAGTGTTAAACTCTTTATACCAACCAGACTAGATGAAGCCCTATATAGTACACACCAGGTTTCTACCACATGGGTTTATATGTATAGAGAGAACTGGAATAGAAAGAGCAGGACTAAGGATAATCTGAATATTTGCTATCTAACTGGGAGGATCATTAGTTAAATTTAAAATGAAGCTACTAGCCATAGCCATTATCACCAAGTTTTTCTACTCTGATAAAAAGTATGGCATGACTGTGAGACCCGAGGCGAGGCTATAGAAGAGCTCGCCGGAGTGTCGTCCTCCTATAAGAAAGAAAAGGAGACCCAAATGGAAACTACAACTCCCCGCATCGCGGTCAGGCACCAGGGAACAGACACCCGTGAATTGGAACGGGGTTTGGAGAGACTGTCGGTGGCCACTCAGACAGGACTAGAAAAGGCGCAAACAAGGGTGAAGGAGTAACCGTTGGTAGAGGCGGGACATGGGGATATAAAAGGGGAACGAGACACCATACCGGGTGGCTGGGAGCTAATATGGGTTGAGGATCCCTGGACAGGGAGGTGTGAGAAAGTGAGAGTGCCTCGAGAGGAGGCTGATTACAGGAGAAGAAGGGGATTGCCCCCCAAGCCGTTTTATTGGGGGGGAATCCGAGGCCAGAGAGTGGTAGAGGTGCTTAAGAGAGGAGAAAGAAGCGGTGGAAAGGGAAGAATGTGAACGACGGGCATGGCATAAGGAGGAGGCTCGCCGGAGGAGGTATTTACAGGACCTTGAGACCCCTACGCAGAGGGAACCGACCCCTTTGACCATGAGAGGGGAGACGAGGAGACATTACCCCTGATTGAGGTGGACATTGACAATAAAGACCAGGGTGATACTAACCCTTTCTCTAAAGGACCCTGGTACAATCCAAGTTATAATCCCTTCCTACAAGATTTATGGACACCCTCGTTTGACCCGTTGGCGACAAGAAAAAAGAACAAAGACAAGTTCAATGTTGACACTTCTTTATTGATGTTCCAATAAATCCCAGTTTTGTTTTTCAAAAAACTGAGCATCCTGTATTTGTGTCTGATCAGCCTGAGGTCAATCTTGAACCCTCACAATGACATACAAATGTTTTTATCACATAATGCTTCAATGTTTTCCATATTGGTAAGCACTGCACTAAAAGCTGAACTAATTATGTAGCTCAGGGCAAATTCAACCACCATCTCCCCCCACCCCTGTATGCCGATTCTTGAAACTGTCTTGGATAATCCTGAAACACAGTTCACTATGCAAGTTCACTGGGACTACAGCTATTTAGCAATTTAGTGAGAACCCACACACAACACTTAATTTTCCAGGTTTTCTTGCTTGCCTAAGTGCAAGCAGGAACATCTTTGCTGTAGGTAAATCACTTTCCATAGGTAGAAAGCAATGCCAGAGTGGGAGGGGCTTTGTTGTTTAGTCGTTAAGTCATGTCTGACTCTTCGTGACCCCATGGACCAGAGCACGCCAGGCTCTCCTGTCTTTCACTGCCTCCCGGAGTTTGGTCAAATTCATGTTGGTAGGTTCAGTGACAATGTCCATCCATCTCGTCCTCTTCTCCTCTTGCCTTCACACCTTTCCAACATCAGGGTCTTTTCCAAGGAGTCTTCTCAGGGAGTGGCTAGGCACTCCTATTTAAACATGGCGAGTACATCCATAATGGTAATGATGGAATACTCTGGAGGTTCTATATAATCTTTCTGCAAGGTCAGTAGGGCATACATGGACTTTATTGTTTTACAATGGAAGTACTGTACTGTATTATGTTTTTAAGTTTAGGTTTATTGCTGGTGTTTTTCATTCTG
This sequence comes from Pogona vitticeps, assembly GCF_051106095.1. NCBI lineage: Eukaryota > Metazoa > Chordata > Lepidosauria > Squamata > Agamidae > Pogona > Pogona vitticeps. Next base: position 47,335,212 of record NC_135786.1, read on the forward strand.
AGTAAATATTGCATTATACAGCAGGTGGTGTTCTGCTACATAGGAGGAGGAGGGCCACTATACAAAGAAATAAATGAAATGAATAGCAGTAAAAAGAATGTTCACTCAGAATGTGTGAATCAAAACAATATGATTCTTCTCTGTTAAAGAAGCATTAGAAAAAAAAATTCAGGAATAAATATATGATGGGATGAGTGCATCTCCACCCCTTCACTGGCTTCGTGGTTTTGAGAACCCCTCCAAAATGTCAATAGTGTTATTTTAAAATGAGAATCTACGGGTCTCTAGGAAAGATGCTTATCCATTAATACAAGGCATAGCCCCTTCTACTAGTGTCTTGTCCCCACCCACACCAAGTTAGTTCTTTTGACTGTTAGGAACTTTGGAAGTGGCCTTCTAGCCATTTCAAATTCCAATTTGAAGTGCATTTTACAAAGTGAGGGAAACCAGGCCACAGAGCCCCAATACCTGCCCATTCCCAGTATATGAAGATCATGTCTATTAACAATACAGTGCCCAATAATAATGAAGGTTAAAGAATAGTGGAAATCCTTGTCCTCATCAGTGTCTGGATATAACAGTTCCATGGCAAACTGCTCCCAATTAAATACTTTTTCAAGTTCAAACTTGATAAGATTATGGATTTGTAGGTGCAAAACAGTCTCTCCTCTATAAGCCCCATAAGTGAAGCAGTGGTGTTATCTAATGTAAATCTAAGAGCAAGATAGTCAGCAATGCAGTATTACTGTACACGGTGATGCCACAGCAACGTTACTATGAATGTTACTGCAGCCCATGAGAGAGTCTGAATGGGAGAACACAGGTTTGCTTCTTTTCCAATTAAAATACCTCTTATTTTAAGGTCCATTTCCCATTTCCCCCAACAATAATTTCCCTAGTTTTTCCAGATGGAATTTCTTGCATTCCTCTTATTCTCCATTAATTTGATTAGCTGCCTGACTTGACAAGCTCTAACGTCAAACAACAACATGGTAATTGACACCATTTCCAGTCAATGCTTCCCACTCATAGGAGGAGGCACCTTATTTTCCATATCTGTTCTCCCACTACAGTACCACGCCTATCCCACAGAAACCATGACATATCAGTTCAGTAGCCTGAAGAATAACTATATTGGCAGGCAGGGTCATGCTCTTGTGTAGAGAAGTTAAGCTTTGAATGATGCTTATTGGGATTCCTTTCTTAAATGGGAAAAATGCTCCATCCAAAGCAAGACTGTGGCTAAAACTGAAACATGGGTCAACTAGAACTCATACACAATTCAGAAGTGGTGGAAACAGATCTAAAAAGACACATATCTTTTACAGAACAAATTGATTGCTACTTTGGACACTGATGCATGTAAACAGTTAAAATATTGTTTGAACATTTCATCAGGAAATAAGACCCACGACTAGTGGTGTTTTTTTTCACTCAGATCCTCATTTTCTTTCTTAAATAACTGAACTGGCTGCAGGAGATGTATTGCTTAGGTTAGGGGTACACAGCTGATATTCAAAGGGCTTCACAAAGCCGGGTTCAGTTTCACACAAGGCCTAGGTTAATTCTAATTTCTGCAAGCAAACAGCTGAAACCTCTGGCAAGAGTATTACCCTCCTTCCCTGCAGTCAAGGAGAAAGAGAAAGAGAGAACAAGGAGTGGCTCAAAGAAAGTGGTGACCTTGCCACTACTATCTTCAGCCATCAAAATGTAGCCGCCGCCCCACACACAACAGATTTTCTGTGAAGAAACATAGCCCTTAACAGGAAAAAAAGTCTGTCAACGCCTAGGAAGTGCTGCACAAATACCAATGTAACCTAACGGTAAGGTAAAGGTTCCCCTTGACAAACTGTCCAGTTGTGTCTGACTCTAGGGGGCGGTGCTCATCCCCGTTTCCAAGCCATAGAGCCAGCGTTTGTCCGTAGAAAGTTTCTGTGGTCACGTGGCCAGCGCAACTTAGACACGGAACGCTGTTACCTTCCCACCGTCATGGTACCTATTTATCTGCGGTACTCACATTTTTACATGCTTTCGAACTGCTAGGTTGGCAGTTGGTAGCAACTAACTAATCCTGATCAGACATTTGAATTTATAATGTTTTTGCCTATCAACTTTAACTTTTTGTTAAAATAAATATTAGAATGTATTAGGCAGGCATGTATCATTATCTCTGCTTTAGGGACTTCACCTGGCATTTTAGTGTTTTCATCCTCACCAAAATTATTCCTTTGTCACAAGCCACTAAAAAAATTCCCTTATCAAAATGTATGCTGTGGGTATCTCAGACAATGTTATGCAGAGGCCTTCATGTTTGTTTTGTTCTGGATCACTTATAATATCCTATGACGCATTGTTTGGGATGATCCTGTTTTCTCCTGAAACACCCTGGCCCTGGGAAAATATAATGTGACTAAAAGAATACTCACTGTATTGAAAATGCAATGTTTCACAAAAATGAAACATGAATTCAAGCATGAATTCCATAAAAGCCAAACAGTACAAAACAGTAAAGTACACTCAACAAGAAAATGTTTGAAAGCTTAGTAGCAGAAATAAAAACCCCACAGAAAAAGAAGGAGAACAGGTTATTCTGCATACAACAGATTTCAGGAGCTTTCAGAATTCTTATCTATACAAGGTGTTCCCTGCAGGTTAATTCAATTTTCAATTCAGTAACAGACTGGGAGTTTTTCCTAACAAAAAATATCACATAATTCTAGCCATAAGAGAGTGTTGTATATAGACTGAGGTTGATGAAGCAATTCCATTCTTTAAACACAAAATGATTTCTGGAAGAAAACAAGCCAACAGGAGGGGGGAAAGAATGAAAGCGGGGAGCGGGGGAATGGAAGGAATATGCAGCACGCCACACTATTTCAGAAAGAACAATTAAAAGCATTGCACTAGAAGGCATTGGTCTGTTTTAGAAGACTCTGGATTTTAACTCCATGCTTTGAATTCCAGTTCCTACCAGAGTTCTCCATTTCATTTTGATAAAGCAGAAGGCTACCTGGCTATCCTCCACGAGGGACCTCTGGATCAAGTTTCAGTTTCAGTTTCACTGTAATGACATTTGCTGTGACCAAGTCTGCATTTGGAGTGACAAGAGAGGTCAAGAGCTAGGAAAGCTAACTTTGCCTCCTTCGTGACATTCTGTAAAAAGGTTACACAGAACATAAAAGCTATACCTCCATCATTTTAGAAAGTCTGTTGTATGCAGAAGTGCTCTCTCTCTCTCTCTCTCCCTCCCTCCCTCACACACACACACACACACACACACACCAGCATAAAAACACATTTGCTCATGTGATCTGTGTGCCTGCACAATAGTTGCACAAATGCCAAATTGTACCATTGCAACCATTCCCCGGCCCCTCCAATAATCCCAGAAGATTCTTGGAAGTGCGGGGAGAAAGAGTACCCACATTAAATTGCCCATACTTCCAAACTGCTTGCACTTCAAATTTTGGCCCAGGAAGCACTTAAAAGGCAGAAACAGGGAAAACTTCCTGTTAGATATATATTATACATAATCTTTTTCTCTTCCCTCCTCCACTAATGACCATACTCCCACCACTTGCCACCAGCAGGAGGTTCTTAAAGTGATGAAGTGCCTAACGTATCAATTACGCTTTTAGAAATGTAGGTTTTTTTTAACTATATGAGGACTGAATTTTGTTCTGAAGTCGTTCTGACCATAATTTGGCAGTTACTTACTTAACAATGTGAGTCCCTATTAGACCTACATGAAGTGTGTTACTCCCCCAACATTCAGTGAACAATTCGAACATTTCAACAAGAAAAATGTCAAAAGTAATCATGAAATGTTAATGGCCCCTTTGTTGGGGCAGAACAATTTCTTAAAGGTTTTAAATTATATCCCTTCAGCCACCAATAAAGGGAGGGGAAAACCAAGCCATTTATACATTTCATTTCATGAAATATGATACTACACACAAGATAGGCAGGAATAAATTGAGTAAGAAGGCTAATTCCCATAACTTGAGAATTCTGGGGGAGAAAATAATGTCATGATCCCTATTTGTATCTGAAAATGCCAAGATTAGAAGCAAAAACAGAAAGTGAATAACTTAATCCATACAGTTGGCCACTGAATCTTCTTTACTTTGGAATACATTACAGACAGAAAAGATAATTAATACAACTTTGTAACCTAATAGAACTCATAACCAAAGAATGGAGGTCAGAAGTTTTTGACCTTTTCTTTTTTTTTTCCTTTTTACATTGGCAAAAGATATATCTATGGCAAGCATTCGAAAGTCCAAAGATCATCAAAGGATTATGTTCAAGCCATTTCTTCCCAGACTACAATACCCAAAGTATGAGGAGAGTCTCCAAATAGCAATCATTTCCAAAGCTTCTTCCAGTTCAGCTCAGTTCAGTATTCCTCACAAAGAGACAAAAATGTTAATTCCTGAAAAAAAAAGCTAGTGTAAGGTAGATAACTAGGAGAGATGAGCACAAATTGGAAAACTAATGGTTATTGATGGTTCGTGGCTCTATCCATGAACCATAAACTATCAGAAACTCCCCCCTTGAATAACAAACCGGTTCACAGTTCATTTTCTGGATTCATGCACCTGCGCCTGCTGTTTCTGTGCATGTGCCCCCCCCCCCATAGCTGAGTGGAGGGTTCATGTGAACAAGCAGCAGGCCTAGCTTGGTGGGGAGCAATGGGGGGAGGGACAGACATCCCATTTTGCTGAAGCAAAATCAAACACATGAGGCAGAGTTTGGTGCTTCATTTTGTTAACAGGTGATCCACTAACCAAACCATGAACCACCCTATTTGTGTTTTTTTTTTTTCTGGTTCATGGTTCAGTTCATCTCTAATAACCAATATTACGCAAGTCCTATGTCACCAATTGGGTACCTTCTAGATGTGTCTGCTTACTGGTCCCATCACTAACAGACAGGCATAACTCCAAGTTTGCAAATCTGTATTTACAACCTGCTGCTGGATCCTAAGTTATGGAAACCTGAATGTCCAGATTTGGAGAAATTCTAATGAAAACTTTAACAACCTTGTTCCTTTAAACCACTGGTTCTTAACTTTGTTACTCAGATGTTTTTGGACTGCAACTCCCAGAAGCCTTCACCATCAGATCTGCTGGCTGGGGTTTCTGGGAGCTGCAGTTCAAAAACACCTGAGTAACAAAGGTTAAGAACCACTGCTTTAACCAAATTAATATAATACAATAATCCTTTGAGTGATGAGAGTGCTTCAAGATTTGAAGCTGCAGAAGTAATGTCTCAGTAGACCAGACAAATCCATAAACCACAAGTGTGCTATAGGGTCCCGGGATAGCAGCATCTTATTCCCTGAGATTTCAGGCCTTAACTTGAGAGGGGTTGTAGGAGAAGGCTTGTGTTGCATCACAGAGACGGGGTAGACAAGAGGCTTCTCCCCATGATTTGTGCAACAGAAGCCAGGACCCATGCAACACATTTTAGTTGTGATGCTGGTGTTCCAAATGGCGCAATGGGCCCAAATGTCAGCGTACCACAGAACTAAGACTGAGAGGAAAGAGCTGAAGAGGGAACCCACGGGTGCATGCTCATGAGCCTACTGCAGCACATATAGAACCACCTTCATTACAAGCCACTGAACCCCAGAGTCTGGGGGGGGGGGAGAGAAGAGGAGGATACATTTATTTTTATTTTTAATTTTTTGACACTCTAGTGCTTAATTGATTTTATTGCACATACCATGTTTGAGCCTCCTCTGGCACTGTTTGCTCTGAGATTTGTTCCCCCTTTTAAAGACCCAGAATGCCTAACAAATCCCCTAGACTTCAGCTGATACATTAAGCCCTGGCAATGTTACATCTTGCTACTAAAAAAAACTCAGTTTATTTGTGTTTTTGGGCGGAGATGCTGGTCAAGCTGGAGAAACTAGATGCTTATCAAATACAATTTACCAATGAATCCTGGGATGTCAAAGTAATTAAATGAATAAAAGCTATGTGAAAGATCATACTGTGAGATCTGGGCTCAACATGTGTACATCTATACACTGCAAAAGTTTCTTCACATGTCAGTCAAACATGTGGACAGTGAGCATAGAATGATCCTGATGCTGTAGATTTCTGCTCCAAATAAAGAAGCCAGCCAGAAAGCTCACAATCATCTCTCTAGTCAAAATCTGTATGATACCAGAGTCCCGGAGGCAGTTCATGTCATTCTGTCAACTCCTGCGACATCGCTGAAACCAGTTGTATTGGCTCTTGCCTTTCCATTGGACTATTTCAGTGACATGGAGAGGGGGAATTTGCTGGTTGGGTAACAGCCTATCCTCCATATTATTTTACCCAGGCTTCGTGCCCTGGAGAAGACACTTCAGCTTTGCGTAAGCATCAAAACACTAGACTCTGTTCCAAGTCCTCCATACAGAGCATGTTACCATAGTCTCTCGAGACGGAAGGATGCCTATGAGATGATACCTTACCTGCCTTGTGTCAAGGGATAGTGCCAAAAATCAGAGATATAGTCTGCATTTCTCCAATTCCTTTCTAATTCCCTCTTATTTTCTTTTGGCCAGTCAGACTCAAGGAAGGAGATAAGACAAGAGTCTTCAGTACTCATACCAGTACGGGCTTGCTCTTCCTTCCCTCCCTCCCTCCCTCCCTCCCTCCCTCCCTCCCTCCCTCCCTACCTACCTACGGAATATAGAAACCAAACCAACATTCATGTTCTAGGCTTAAATCCAAATCATTAATAATTTCTGTCTGTCTTTCTGTCCGCCCGTCCATCTGTCTGTCTGTCCGTCCGTCCGTCAATCTATCTAATGGGTATTTACATCTTGTGGGGAGACTTTTTGTTAGGTGACTGTCAGGGGCAGCAAAGAATAGCACTGAAGTAAGCATGGTGTAACCATATTAAACATCATTAGATTAGAAGAGATGCAAACAAATTCTTGCAAAGATGATCAGGGGTCACAGATTTATTGTTTGATCCAAAATTAACTCACCCCATTTCTTGCAGTTTCCCAGAAAGGAAAAAGAAGCAAAACAAAAACAAAAAACACCAGAACTCAAATAGTTAATGCTACCAAAGGAAGACAGAAACCAAACTGACATTCATATTCTAGGCTTAAATCCAAATCACTAATGATTCCAGAAGTTCTTAAAATGGAAGTAAATTATATAATGGATTGTGAGCTGTTTGTTCTTGCACCCTCCTTCTGAAGCATCTGGTGCTTGCCACCCTTTGAGAAACAGGATATATGGGTAAATAGAACAATTCACTGATTTTGTCTGGCTGCTTCTACACACCTACTGTTAATATAAATGGAAAGGAACAAAATGTCTCCTGTGGCAGAAACGTATAGAATATTTTGATATTTTACATCGCCTCCAGACATGACTCAGTCAAAGCTTCTTCTATGTATATAAAAGTGGCAGCAGATAAAGCAGATTATGAAACTAAACAAAAACTGCCCCCTCTGGCCCTCAATCAATCCAAGACAAATGGAGCAAATGTTGATGAGGAGCTATGAAGGCACTATTATGCCTGTGATATTAAACATTCATGTTAATTGTTTGCCAAGCAATTAGAAAAGAAATCCCAAACTACCTGTTTGGAATTACAGTATTTGTGAAGGAAATGTGAAAAGGGCACAACAGTTCATCAGAATATATTTCTCCACCGATTCAAGAAACAGACAACTGGGTTATGACATCATTTCCTTTGACTGAGTGGAAAGCAGTCGTAGGTGAAAACATCTACACAAGGACATTTACCAACCATAAGGCAGTGAAGGTTTTAAGCTTTTTCTTCCGTGCAAGAACACACTTCCTCCTTTCTCTTCTCTTTTAACTGGTGGTTTAACTAAGTGGTTGTTGACCCAAAATTGGGTAGAAATAATCCTTTCTGTGGGAGTGACTTATCCATCAGTGCTCCAGGGGTCTTAAATTCAATCATTCTACATTGTCTTGGTGACTGTGGAAGAATAATGAAAGCGGGAGAGTTTTTCATTTGAGGAGGGAAATGGTTTGCTGCAGGCAAAAGAACCTATTCAGTCCTTTCCAAAGGAGCAAATAAACATGGAGATGTTCACTCCAGCACTTGAAGGTGGGCGCACACAATGAACAAGAAAAGTAAAGTTGAAAAAGGGGGGAAGAAAAACCTCTTGAAGCTGAGGGACACAGTTGTACGCAAGCCCTTTTCTTCTTCCTTCCCCATTTTTAATGGCCAAATGACCATTTATGAGGTGAGTGCTACTTACTTACTACCCACGCTCCCTCCCTAAGTCACAATTTTGGCAAAGCTATTTTCAGGAGACATAAGCTGACAGCACCATAAACAACTGCAAATAGCTAGCCAACCTTAATATAGTTTCACACCAACCTTTCTAGAACAGTACTGTGGACCAGACCCATTATGGCCACATGAGTAGGGCATCTCATCCTCTGAGATTTCATGGCAAAATCAAGGTCCTTCGGTTATTCCAGAGGACTGTCATGTCCACAGAAGGTGGAAAGGAAAGGGTTGGGAGAGGAATGAGAATTGCTTCTGGGGCAATTGCCTGTGCAAGCAGGCATGAAGAGAATCTAAAGGGGCAAGGAATCTAAAGGAAACTCAGATAAATGGGTAATATGGCAATCCAAACAGGCTGTGTGTCTATGTCATTTTTTGGTGGCAAAAGGCATCTAGAAGCTACAAACGTTGCCATCATTTCCATTCAGACTCCTATACCATGATGCCTTACCTAGCTGATGTAGGTGGAGTCCTTTCAGATCTTACTGTTGCTGGAGCTTATGGAAAGTTCAGAATGTTTGTGTTGAGGCTATGAGCCCAGGTATTAATTGGGAAAAGGTTGAGCAGGGTGGATAAAAATCAATGCTTTTTAAAAAATCAAATTGATTTAAATTTTTAAAAATTTAAATCATTAAAAAAATCCAGTTTTAAAAATTTAAATTGTGGTTTAAATCCATTTGATTTAAATCAAATCCATCCTGGTCTCAAGTACAAAGCCACCTTATACACAGCAATTGTTTTTTTTCTTCTCTAGTGCTCTTTGCTTTGAGATTTGTCTCCTCACCTGGAGAAGCACAAAAACTTCCAGAGACTCCAGCTGATGTACTAAGCCCTGAAAATTTATCTGTAACTTCTTGCTAAGATCCCATCTATATGCACATAAATATCTATGTATCTAGATATACTGTAGATACAAGTATAATAACCAGGTTTTATTATTTAAATTATTTTTAGCAGAGTTTTAAAGATATATATATTTAAAATAATCAGCCATACATAAAAACAAAAAACAATTCCTGAGATCAAGCATTACAGGTATAAATAGAAAAATGTAAAAATGGGTATGCTGACTGGAGTATGATGGGAGATGTAGCTGTACACCGGGTTACAGAAGGCTGCAGGAGATCACACACTACTCTTACTGCAAGCTTTGTACTGAACCCAGAGACTGGTATATGATTATTTTACATGCTATAGTTTGAGAGACAGAATTCTCACCCGGATCAACCAAAAACCCAGCTATGGGAATGTGCAATGGGCTCATTTCTTAAAGTTATGAATATTTATGCCTGCGGCAACCTAACACAAGCAGCAGTTACTTTCATGCCAAGGCAAAACCTTGTTCTGCCCAGTACCTATCAGCTCTCACTTCTAGAAAGTTCTGAACACATGTTCCTCAAGTAAGTGATCATGTTCAGCACATGTGTACCAATACATCCACTAATTTCAAAACATCTCCTTTCTATCCAAGCAAATGTATACTTTTATGCAAACCAATATGTTTCAACATGTTAGTATGCGCAATTCTTCAGCAAATATTTAGATTACAAAGTGGGAAGCTGTATTTAAATTGCTCTCCTTTTTGTGCATTTAATTATTAGTGATTTAAAATCAATCCATTCTACTACGCTTTAATTCATCTAAAAGTGAGTACATACAGTCTTCTAGTTACTGCAAATAAATTGCATTCTATAGTAACAAAAGAGCAGCAACAAGGCTAGCAGGCTTCATTCTATCTTGTTCTAATCTCATGACTCTAACGTAAAACTGGAGGAGTACACAAGATTTTTCCACCTGTCAAGTCTTCACAGCTACCATATAAGAATATACAGAACAAAAGATTATGACCATCAGCTATGAGAATCATTATAATCAGACACATGTACAAGTTAGCCAACAGCCTCTGAGTCATTATAAATCCTTAGCACCAAACATGTTGTCCACACAAGAATAAAATCTTCTAGGGACATAAGATCTTCGCTAAAAACCGAGAGAGAGAGAGAGAGAGAGAGAGAGAGAGAGAGATCTGCTAGACTCGATGCAGTTCAGTGCCATTTGCTCACATTAGCAACCAGTCTCACCGAATTATTGAGAATTTCTATGCTCAGAAACATTATATGCGAACAATGACAACATGTTCTCAGTCAGAGAACTCTGACAGCCAGGGAATAGCAAACAGGTGTCAGAGTCAAGCGTTTGGGTGCATAATACAGAAGGATCAGAGTTGGAAAGAAGGAAATGACATAACCAGAATCTTTCAATCCATTGCAGCTGAGCAAACCACCCATGCATAGCAGGCACGATTTTAAAAAAAGCCTCTAGATTATTAAGCATTCCACCCATTTCGATAACTTCACAGCTAGCACAACATATGCACACAGATACACAGATGATGAGGGCAGGATTCTGCTACAGAACTGTAAGCCTTATGCAGCAGTTACCTTTGCAGTGCATTTGCTCTGGGCACTCCTAAAGAAGGTGGTTTTGGCGGTGAAAAAGCAGTCCTCCAAGTCATCATCCAAGCTACAGTAGCCACTACTCATGCTGTTGTCGACAGTCATCTAAGAAGGAATCCCAGATCCTCAGAAGGAGGACAAGCGAAGACCACAGTTGAGCCAGAGAGACAGGTAAACCCCACCATCGGATTCACACCTCCCTGCAGCAGCAAAAGGAGCACTGTTTCCCAATTTATGTCCTAGGTAATCAGCTTCAAATACACCTCCAGCTCTCACTTGCTATGCTGTGCAACAGTTTCTTCTGATCAGCAAATGAAGTAACGTCTTGTTTAAAAAGCAGAAAGGGGGGGGGAGGAGAAGAGCCTTGCCGGGGACAACCTCTCCTCTCCTTCAGCCAGCAGCCGACCTCTTTCTGGCTAACAGTTGCCAGAAGCGAAGAAGAGTGCCAGACTCCGAGGGATCTCTCTTTGCCACTCGGCTTGCAAATTCACTCACCACCATCTGTGGCTCGCTTCCCCTATCTGCAAGCTCACCGAGAGGCGAGAACAGGCTCATTCCTCCCCCCTTCCTGCTTGCTTTCTTGTTGAGCAGAGTTGAGCCACTTCCTCTTGCAAGATTTCTCACACAGTTTTTGCAACGGGTTCTAGAAAAAAAGGGGGGGAAAATAAGTCTGCATCTCAGCTGATTTTGATTGGCACAACTTGGAGGGGGTGGGGGAGGGGGAAGAGACAGAAGAAGCAGAGTTACAACATCAGGGCAGGAGACAGCCTGTTCTCAGCTCCCTGGTTCCTTAACAACACATACAAAAGGTAGGGACAAAGATGGAAGAGTCTGATTCAAATTATGTTTCATTACCTAAAGCTTCATTGCTGTGCTCTCCCAGGTGAATATTATGTGACAACTGTAATGCTTTCCTTATCCTTTTAGAAAATATTCCAAAACCATCCTTCTCTATTATATCTGTTTATGTTTTTTGCTAAGGAATGAGAATAGTAACAGCTAGGGCAGGGGTGAAGAATGACTGGGCCTCCAAATATTGCCAGACTACAATTCCCATTATCCTTCAGGTCCAGTTGTATGAGCTAAGGCTGATGATATCTGCAGTCCACACATTCTCCATCCCTTAGCTAGGGACTACGAGATGCCAGAAGAAAATATGAAGAGACTTCAGTTTTGAAAGCAAAGTTGGACATCTGTATGAGATTCTAGACATTGACCTCCAGAATCCCCAAATGATACCTGTCATCATAGCACCTGAGCACCTCTATACATTCTCTATACATTCTATACACCTCTATACATTCTCTATACATTCTCCCAGTCCTAAAGCCAAAGGAATCAGTTTGGTGCACAGTGTAAAGAAAGGCAGAGATGGATAAATTCTCCTAGCAACACTTGCAGAAACTAGTCGGTGCCTCTGTGTTCTGCAGCTAATTTTAGAACAGCCAAGATGATTTCTCAGCATAGCTGGCACAAGGAGGTGGCAGTTTTGATTATAACCGTAGCAATCACCGTTCATCACAATGTCTTTGCCATGTGTCACCCAGTGATATTCTAGAGACACTTAGTTCTTTGAGGCCTTAGTCAGCCCAGAATCCTTCACTAACCCTTTGATTTCTCAATGCCTAGGCTGAAGACCTTTTCTGAGCTACCTTCTTCCAGGTTCTGAGCTGCAAGGTCACCTATCTTCAGTAATAATGACATGTGATTTAAAAGCAAAGATCTATAAGATTTTTTCCCTTCTGCCCTACTTTAAAAAATGCATTAGCCTTCCTTTGCACAAATGGTGTTTTAAAAACTGTCCACAATCACTCATCGCAAGTATGGACGTATTTCCTTTCACTACATCTTCTGAGGAAACCACAGAGCCCTATGAAATCAGGGTGCCTCAGCTGGCTGCTTTACACCCTCTGGTATATGATTTCTATGCTGAAAGGGAGCGGAGGGGAAACATCTACATTTAAGCCCGTTAAACTGTCCCAGTATTGCAAATAATATACCATTCCACCTTTCACCTTTAAAGCAGATTGGTTTTAAGGATAAGGTGCAACTAAAAACCTGCAATCTTATTTTCACAAGCAGCTTGCTAGTTTACAAAAAACTAACAATCCAGGCCGAGTCACAACGTTTTTTAGCTTATTCTATTACCATTTCTAAATTAATTCTTCTTCACTATCTGTGTCATTGGGCTGAGACAGAAAACACAAAATATTTTCAGGTACTCATTTCTTAACAATATTCTGGACATATTTGGGTCCAGTGAGAAAGTGAGTATAAAACATAAAACTGACATACAGCCGGATGAAAACCCAAGATACGATATTCGATTATCCCAGAAAAGGATCCATTCATGACAGCTCATCCAAAGTCCCAATTTTGTATGTGCTAGTAAAACAGTTACACTCCATTAAGAAAGGAATCAAAACACTAACTGGAACCATATCATGATGGTATATCATGATGGTATCATGATCAGTTTATAACCGGCAAAATGACCAGATTTGGAATATTGCATATAGTTATGAAATTTAAATGACTCAGGACCTGGCTATTTAGAGGTTCACATTTTCTGCACAAAACCTGTCCATCAGTTAAGTTCTTCACCGGCCTTCCTTTTTATTCCACTTAAATTAAACTACTAGTGAGAAATCCTTTCCAGCATTAATATCTTAATGATACCACCACCACCCTCTGTAGATATGGAGTTTTCTGACTGTGCCTCAAGTGTTGGGTGAAGTCTGTCTTGTTCTACCCATGGCATTAATGTTGGGGTAAGATGCATGTGGCCCACCAGATGCTGGACTACAACTCCCATAATCTCTAGGCAACACTCTCAATGGTGAGGCATAATAACATTTGAGGTTCACTGTCATGGGGGGGGAGGCCTCACTTTCATTTGCCCCTCTTTAACATTTGTGACTAACTTCCTGTTTGTGATTCTTTGCCTTTCACTGACTAGATCTTTATCATATTCTTTTCCTATTGTATTCTAAGCTGGCATGAAGCTACAATAGATAAACTGGGGTACAACTCTTATAAACAGATAAAATACAGTTTGGGGTTCCTGCAGGAACACAGGTAATTCCATTATACTGAGTCAGCTGATCACCAGGAGATTAGACACTTTGGCTGAAATCCTGCTGCACAACGTAATTTGGATGATGTCATCAGCCACAGCTATTTCAGCACAGTGTAAAACGTGGTAGTCCCCCTCCACCCTCAGGCTCTCGGAATTCACTCCATGATGGAGAAGCCTCCATGAGCCACAGAATGGGGTAGAGGATTATAAAAAACCTGAAAATGTTTGCCACCAGTCTTAACCCTGCCACTGAGACTGGAAGCAGCAATGTTTGGACTTTAAATAGTTCCCAACTCCATCCTGAAATCTGAAGATTTCTCCAGGAGGAAGAGGAGTCGGGGATGGGAGGAGGAGTGGAGAGTAGGAAGTTTTGAATTGTCCTGAAATGGCCATGCCTTAGGATAATATCCAAGCTGTGTGGTGAAGATCTGCCAACAGGATTTCAGTCATAGATAGAGAACAGGTCTACCAAAACCTATTTAGCTGTGATAATAAAGAGAAACCTCCACACAGCAATATTCTTCTTCTTTTGTTATCAGGGACAGGGGATAGTGCCACTATAGCAGTGGTCCCCAACCTTGGGCCTCCAGATGTTCTTGGACTTCAACTCCGAGAAATCCCGGCCAGCAGAGGTGGTGGTGAAGGTTTCTGGGAGTTGTAGTCCAAGAACATCTGGAGGCCCAAGGTTGGAGACCACTGCACTATAGGGTTTCTGGCTTCATGTCCTGCTTGTGGGCTCTCTTGGAGCTTCAAAATGTGGGAGTCTTTGTATTTGTTTTTGGGGGGAAGTTATTGTTGGCTGGGACATTCTGCAAGTAAGCCTTTAAAAAAGTAACTTTTCCAAGCTCTGGGCTTTCTTGAACCATCTAGCTAGCTACTGGACGAGATACTTGAGAAGATGAACTTTGAGCCATCTAGATTGTGGAGGTTGTTTTTTCTTTTTCTTTTATTCTTTCATTTGTAGACAGCTGTCTACAGACCTGGGCTATATGTGAAACGAATATACACTATGCCTGAAAATATCAATGAAGCAAATATAAGGCACTTCTGGTTTTGATTCTGGCTTTTTAAAAAGAGGAAGCTTGCTTAAGAAAGAAAATTGAATATTAAATAAGTATATTGTTAGGGGCATTCCCTTTTTTCTCACTGTTGCAAGCAAATATTTTTATGTTTAACAATGATATGTATGATCATGTAGATAAGAATGGCACCATCTGTACAAGCTCATGCTTATCAACATTTTGTGACTTACATTATTTCTCCTTTGCAACCTAAAACCCAGCACTCAAACATTTAAGCAAAGAAATGTATTTTCCATCTTCTAGGGGGCATAGGAGCCAAACCACCAAATTTTGAGGCTTTCCTGATATGTACTGTGGTGCCCCTTACCCCAAAAACTGTCCTTAAAAAAATAACATTAACCATTAAAGTATGCAGGGGGTCTTTTGCCATGCCAAAAAGAAAGAAAGAAAGAAAGAAAGAAAGAAAGAAAGAAAGAAAGAAAGAAAGAAAGAAAGAAAGAAAGAAAGAAAGAAAGAAAGAAAGAAAGGTTAAAAATGGTATGTGGGAAATGGGTGGAGGCTCCAAGAACCAGATACTGATGTGGGTGGCCCTCAGACCTCTGGAGATCACTCAGCCCTGAACTGATATCAGAATAGATGATACAGTCCAAAGACCAAGATGAATGTGGAGATACACAGGTTCCTTTTAAATCTGCCTTTTATGTAAAATCAAAGAAAGAACCACCAAGTTTTGACAAGTGGAAAGAATTCTAACCATCCATGTCTATCCAGATACTTCTGCCTTCTGAAGAAGAGTATGTACAGATGTTTGTTTAAGTGTTATATGTTTCTCTAGCTAGTCATTCCTGAGGAAAGGAATACTCACACTAGGGACTGTAGCTTTGATAGTGAAAAAGGCAGTGTCTTTTCCCATTCTCAGTTCATCTAAGAAGCAATCCAAATGGCTAGGAAAGGAAGAATATTACCTCAACATGAGGAGTCACATATCTTAAGAAACACTTATGCCATGTCAAAACTTCCCTGCATGCATAAAGCTAGTATGCCTTTGAAGATTCTTCTAACCTAAGCTTTTTCATGACAATACTGTGTAGTTCCATGCAGAACATAATCTTGATGGGAGTGGTTTTAATAATCTCACGTGTACATAATATGTTCAAGGTGCCCTGAGGACTACACCATGTGATCTATGTAAATCTTAAACAAGATTTACATTAAACTACTTATTATCTAGGAATTCCACAATATAAAATTGCAGTTTCAGAAACTAGCCTGCCATCTAAGAAAGATGCAAGTTTTCCTTAAGTAGAATATCTAAGTATCTAAGTATATCAATACCAACAGAAAACATATGGTGTGCTCTGCAATCTTTTTCAAACACAAACAGAAAGAGAAGGACTTCCTAATTTAAAGTGCATTTTAATATCATATTAATAACACAACTGTTGTGGAAGGACATCCAAAGATTTGCAATAATGTGAGATTCAAAATCCATTTTGAAACCAATACTATTTTGTTCTCATTTTCAATCATCTAAACTCAATCTTAATAAGGGACGTGATGGCGCTGTGGGCTAAACCGCAGAAGCCTGTGCTGCAGGGTCAGAAGATCCGGCAGTCGTAAGATCGAATCCACGCAATGGAACGAGCACCCGTCGCTTGTCCCAGCTCCCGCCAACCTAGCGGTTCGAAAGCATGTAAATGCGAGTAGATAAATAGGGACCACCTCGGTGGGAAGGTAAACAGCGTTCCGTGTCTAAATCACACTGGCCATGTGACCACGGAAAGATTGTCTTCGGACAAAACGCTGGCTCTATGGCTTGAAGAGCGGGATGAGCGCCGCCCCCTAGAGTCGGACACGACTGGACAAAAAGTGTCAAGGGGAACCTTTACCTTTACCTTAAACTCAATCTTAGTTGCTAATTCTGAGAAACCCGCTCAAATAATTCCCTCTATGAATATACACTGAAAGCAGAAACAAACCTTACAAACAGCACAGAATTACAGATGAAAGCATATTAGATGACTGAAGCAGGCAAAATAATACCAAAATTTTTTTAAAATCCAGTGCTTAACTTCTGGAGACTCATTACAAAAATGCAAGCTGGTCTTGCAAATCAAATTGAGTGAGGAAAGCTACTACTGTACAGTCAGAAATTTTTAGCAGTTAAGAGATTCCATCTTCTACATGGTTCTCCATAATGTCTGTTTCTGCTCTGAAGGTGGATTAGATAACGAGGAAAAAGAGGAAAAAGAGCAGAAGAGGTAGGTAAAATACATAAATATAACAAGAACTATGAAGAATGTTTTTGTGTGTTTGTTTGCATGTATTTGCTTTGTAAATAATGCTTCAAAGACCTTTTATTTGGAAATAGCCTCAAAAGCTGAAAAGGAGTTCAGTGCCTTTTGGGTGGTTGAGTTGGTGGGTGGAAGGCCAAGATGAATAGGCCAGTCCTATGAATCTAATAAATAAGAAGTACAATTGTTGAAAAATCATGGATAATTAAAAAAAAAACAATGTCAGTATTAGGGAAAGGGCCATCCAGAACATATCCATGAATTACTCAGTAAAAATCATATGCTTTGTATTGGACCATTTGTTCTCTAAGTCAGTGGTCCCCAACCTTGGGCCTTCTAATGTTCTTGGACTACAACTCCCAGAAGTCTTCACCACTAGCTCTGCTGACCAGGATTTCTGGGAGTTGAAGTCCAAGAACATCTGAAGGCCCAGGGTTGGGGACCATTGCTTTAAGTCAATGGTCCCCAACCTTTTCGACACAGTGGACCAGTTGGGGGGAGTATGTGGTCTATGCACAGGGGGGTGGGGTAGCCTGCGTGCATGCACGAAGGGGCTGTGGGGGGGGGAGGTCTGTCTCCGCAGCCCGGTCCAGCAAAGGCCATGGACTGGGGGTTGGGGACCCCTGCTCTAAGTCCTAGCTCCTCTGTGCAACAAAATATTGTACTTCAGAGGCTTGAAGCGCAAGTTATGTTTGTGGGTTCCCCTAGGGGTTGTGTTTGGTCCATGAGTCATACTTTGCTTGCACCTGATTTAGAGCAGTTCTTTTAGCCCACTTATAAACATGAACCAATACCTTGAAGCATTTGTATCAGCTTCACATTGTGGGCATTTATTTTATAGCATTTATATATTCAGACTTTTGTGTCTTCTTTATATGATCACAAATTTAATTTGGATTATTATAATACACAAAACTGAGGAGGTCTGTCCGTCTTGGAGCACATCTGTACTGTTATTCAAAAAGTGCAGAAATCAGCCCCTTAGCAGGATATGATGGTAGCACTGCTGCAAACATGATGGATTGGTTAGAGGTACTCTATTCCCCATTGGCCAAAATCCTAGTGCTTAGCATAGTAAACTACCTTGCAGTAGGCCCACTGAATCAACTGAGATTTGGTGAGTTAATGCCTCCATAAATTCCATTGATTCAAATGGCCCTACTCTTACTGCAGCTTATTTTAGGATACTAAGAATCATTGAGTCATCAGAACTTACAGAGAAGTTGATCCATCAAATCCCAGTTGATTCAATCAGCCTACTATGGTGCAATCTACTGTGCTAAAAAGAACAGGATTTTGTCCTCTAATTCGGGTAGGGTAAGTAGGGACATCACAGAGACAAGTCAGCAGGAATTCACAATACCTAGAGTACCACTTTCATCACAGCACTGTCTTAAATGCCACAGTGTAGCTCGGTAGGTTAATTAGAATTTCTCACAATATTGCATTTGGATAGCTGTGAAGTGTAACATTCATGTAAACTGTTAAAAATGCTATTAAGGGGAATGTTGTTAAGAAAAACATCTGGATTCCCCCTTCAACAAATGAACAGCTGTGTGCTGCATTTGAGTAATTGATTGCCTAGAAAGGCCCTTGTGGATCCATCTACAGCTTAGTTTATCTAACTAATTTGAATTGAAACCAGATTTAGCCCCAGCACTGTCAACTAGAGAAGAGACTATGCCTTGTCGTGAGACTGCCCAATGCAAGAGGACCCACCCTAAAGAATTACTGCACAACAACGAGAATAGTATGTGATTATCTCACCCCGCAAGCTGAAAATTAGTTTGTTTTCATCTGGTTATATTAGGTAAGAGACAAAGGCTTAATTTGCAAGTCTGATTGCTCAGGCATAGGGCTTTGAAGTAACTCAATGCTTGGAGGGAAAAGAGTAGTAGGTGGAAATGTCCATTCTTTAATGTGTGAATATGACCAACGGAGGTTTTAAAGTACAAGATAACTGGGTTTGAACACAAACATGCAATACCTGGAGGTATTTGTTTTCAGAGCTGAAATGTGGCCAAGCCCCTTCCACCACACTTTAAAATATACCTCTGGTCACCCTAAGCTTCAAATCTCCTGATAAACATTATTTCCAGTTCTCATTTTCTAGAGATGATACAGATTTCGGATACTGCTATAACTTTGAGAGTCCTTAGAACTGAATGGTGGTGTGTTCTGCTTGCCAGCAGAATTCTGACAGGACTTGTTTGTGCACATGTGAGGTTTTCACAGTTGTTCTAAGACAACAGAACAGGAGGTCTGCTGATTAGCCCCATAAAGACTTGCAAGACATGGTTGGGCTTTCAGAGGAGGAAGATGAATGGGAAAAACATTCCTCCATCAGTCAGCTGTTGTGAATCATCTTACTGTAATTTCAGGGACTTTACGTGCATTTAACCCTGTGTTGGAATACAGCCCAGGTCTCCAAAAATACTCAGAGCTCTGCTGATTTATCTCTCAAGCTGATAGCTAATTCCATTTAGCAACTTGAATCCTACTTTTGAATTGTTGTAGGTGTGCCGCCCTACAGGTTCAGGGTGTGGAGGAGAGGCACAATCCATTCTCAGTTCATCTGAGAAGCAATCCAAATGGCTTGGAAAGGAAGACTAGGACCTCAACATGAGGAGCCACATATCTTAAGAAACATTTGTGCCATGTCAAAACTTCCCTGCATGCATAAAGCTAGTATGCCTTTGAAGATTCTTCTAACCTAAGCTTTTTCATGACAATACCGTGTAGTTCCATGCAGAACATAATCTTGATGGGAGTGGTTTCAATAAATAATCTCACATGTACATATGTTCAAGGTGCCCTGATGTGATCTATGCAAATCTTAAACAAGCTTTACGTGGCAGCCTTCCAAAGCTTACCACATACCGTAGTTCACTGCCTTCCCATGAATCATAAAGAAAGGGTATATGTGCACCCATTTGCTTCAACCCCGTACTCTTGCTATGCTCTGTTCTTTTTTACATATGCTTCAATGGCATATGTAATTGGGTTAAGAATGGCAAAGCTAAATTATTAAAATAAATTACTGAATTGCCAGGGATCAGACTGTTCAGGGTGTGGAGGAGAGGCAGAAAGGTCTCCATATTCTTGCAAGTTGCCCTCTTGACAATTTCTTAAGGCAATCTAGAAATCAATATAGCTGGCACCACAACACAATGTTTAAACATCCCCTTTGTATATATAAGGCTGAGTTTCTGACTAAAATATCCCTTTAGGAGCAAGGCTAAAAGGGGCCCTAAATGGAGGAATTCCAGAACTGTGTCCATGCAGCAGGCCAATCTATTTGTCCTTGTAGGTCAATATGGTCTAATGTGGCTAGCAGTAAATCACTAGGGTTGAAGAAGAGGCCTTCTCATCACCTATTGCTCCATTATGTTAATTAGATGCATCAGGAATTGAACTTTGGTTTTTCTTTGATCGCAAATACTATTATATGATGAATTAACAGAAGCACAGTCCCTAGCACCTATAAAATACTAGTCTCCCTCTTTTCAGCAATGGTTTGGCCTCATCTAGAATACCATGTCCAGTTCTTGACACCACACTTTAAGAAGGATGCCAACGAACTGGATCAAGTTCTGAGGATGGCAATAAAGAGGATCCAAGCCCTATGTGGAAAGGCTGAAAGAACTGGACATGGGAAAGGAAGACTAAGATGAGATATAATAGCACTTTTCAAATGTTCTTTTGCCTCCATTCCCAGATAAAGGTTACTTAATCTAGTTTGAGAAAGGAAGCAAGACACAGGCAGAGTCACCAGAAACCAGAGGAAGACAAAAAATAAACTCATGGGCTAGAGGAGATGACTGACTCTCTCTGGACATCTGGTCTAGGGGAGTGGCTCTAGCTAGCTGCTGGAGTCATTTGTTCTCCACCCACATTCAACCTGTAATACCAGGTTTTAGTTACAAATATATAACATGCCACAAAATTCCCCTGATTTCCTTCAGAAAGAAACCAAACTGTAAATGCTGTAAAGGTAAATGCTGTTCCTCTGAGGAACAGCATTTACCTTCTCACTTCCCACCACTCAGAGAAGCAGTGTGAGTATATATCACTATGGTTGATCATACCGTCCGTTGACAGGGAAAACTATCTAAATCTGATTTTCTTGTCACATGGCAGCTTTGCAAAATTTAGGAAATGATGATGAATTGATGTACTCTCGAATACCTTATCAATTAATAAACTCATATAAATCATCTCCCCCAAAGCTGAAACATGGATAACCATATATGTAACATCAAACAAGAGAGTGAAACATAAAACCAATTTATGTAAAATTTGCATGACTTGTTTTATATTTATAAATAAAATTTTACATCTGGTTACAGAAGATTATCCTTTGATTATCCTTTGAACTGGGTATGTAGTAAAATGCATGGCTGCTGTAGCTGCATCCAGACTCTGATACTTAAATGGACCCAAATAAATCTATGGGACTTCAGTCATGTCTAACTTGTCCCTTTTATTTAAATGGACTTACTTCTAAGCAAAGACCCAACCCCAAGAAGCCACAAACGTGGAATCATATAAATCTTTCTCTGGTCAGGGACAAAAACAAAGAAAAAAAGCTGCATCATCATAAAAATGTAACGATAAGTGTAATCACTTTTGATTAGGACAAGTACGTTACTTGTTCAGGTGGGGAATCCACAAAACAGGAGGGTATTTCCTCAACAAACATCAAGATACAAATGGAGCTTAGGAAGTTCTTTTTTTAAACCCCATCTGGCCATTTTAAATTCTAGCTAAGGGGTTCTAGAAGTGGGAGGGGGTCCATTCCAATCTGATCTGCACAATTCAGCTTCTGAAACAACCTGTTTGTATTTCTTTAAACTTATTTTTCCCCTACCAATGTACATTTGGCAAGAAAGTTCCTCCTTCATGGGCTGAGCAAGGAGGCACACTGAAGTGTCTGAATGATAAATGGCAAGACCTCCTCGCCTGTGTTTTTATTATTGGGCCCATCAATAATGTATTGACTGTTTTGTCAGCCTGAAGATGAAACAGGCTTTTTTAGATACACATTCTGCCTGGGCGGGATCCCTAATACAGTATGTTAAGAAATAGACACTGGCATCTTCACATGTGTGCATGCGCTTTTGTGTGTATGTAAATATATGTAAATATATAAGGTCCTTTGTGCTGTCAGAATCATTCAAGCTTTAATAGAAGTTTTATTTACATTTTTATTTCAATGCCTAGCATTGAAAGTGACAAAATTAGAAGCAGCAAGGAGGGGTTGGCTGCCTGTGCTTGCAGTTTATTATATCTAAATTTAGGTTCTCTCACAGAGTCGGCTTTGCTCTTCAGAATGACTGTCAAGACTGAACTTTTGAACTGAACAACATGCAAAATATAGTGTGTGCTCAAGCGAGAAGCTTTTCTTAGCTTTATCCAAAGTATAAGAAGTTAAGAATTGGCATACTATAAAATATGGTGTCAGATGATCTACCCTACTTCAAGGCCCTCTGGGCACCCAAAAATCATGTGGAGCAAAATATGAATCTTAGAATACTTTAAGGTACTCCACTATCTGACTAGAAACCAATTACTATAAGACTCTCTAGAAAGTTCTAGGGCAAAAAAACTGTGATATTTCCAGAGACCTGTGAGTGTTGCACCTGTGACCTGATCTGTTTTTGCTGAAAAATGAGGTCTATGAGACTGTCACAGGCTGCAAAAACAGCCACAGAGCGTGACATTTGGTCCCAGGGACACACTTTCCACCCTGCTTTGGGCCTGGCTTGTAATGGTTTCCAAGATGCAGCAATAGGTCTCCTGCATAAAAGCTTGATGTATACAAGCAGAATACATACAACTGTACATTTAAGCTGAGTGAACTGACTAGCAATGCTAGTACAGTATTCTTTTAATGGGTAGCCCCTATCTTCCAGCTTTAACCAAGTCAACCCTCAGGACTTAAATACTAAGGCTTGATGCCCTGACTGTCTGGGTGCATCATTCCTCAGCTATGTAAAACAGGTATGGGCAACCTGTAGCCTTCCAGATGTTGCTGCAATTTGCATCAGCATTAGCCAGCAAAGCCAATGCTGAAGGAAACTAAAAGCTACAGTCTAACCATACCTGCAGGGCCACAAGTTGCTCTCTGCCCCCCCAGCTTAAAAACAGAGGAGATGACATCACACTGTCCATAAAGGAGCTTTGTAACACAGTTCTTTGTTTGCCAATTCAGAACCATACCACTGTCTCTTTAATGGAACCTAGTCCTAGGTTAAATGTGATTAAGATTTTTGTCTATGTCTCTTGACAAAGGTAATAGTACATTTGGACGGAACTACAGAGAAATTTGACTTATTGCACA
Organism: Pogona vitticeps; assembly: GCF_051106095.1. Taxonomy (NCBI): domain Eukaryota; kingdom Metazoa; phylum Chordata; class Lepidosauria; order Squamata; family Agamidae; genus Pogona; species Pogona vitticeps. The sequence goes on from NC_135786.1 coordinate 47,358,686, forward strand.
AAACTGAAGTTGATTTGCAATTCCTAGTTTGTTGGAGAATCAACAAGCCATGTTCGGATATAATGGAAAACTTTCATTTCCTTGTTACATTTTTTGCTTAACATAGCCACACTCCCATTGTTGGAAGAAGGAGGAGGATTCACGGGAATTTCTGCTTATTATTATATCCAAGTGTATCAGAAGAGTAGACAAAACATCTGACTGACACAGGAAGAGAAATGCAAATCCATTTCGGTCTCAGTTACGGAACTGATCTTATATAAAAGATTATATAACAAAATGTGTGCTTCAAAATATCCACCAGTTCAGGCTCAACTCCTCTGAAATCCTTCACTCTTCACAAGTTGTTGCCTGCTTGATCAGATTAAGAGCCTTAACTAATGTACTAGGTACAAAATGTCAATAAGATATGCATAGCTAAGAGGCAATACCTGCCTATAAAAGGTACCTACTTGCTCTGATGGTTCTTTCGCAATCTACAGTCATACCTGAGCTTTTCAATGCCACACCCACCTCTACTTCAGGCTCTGAATCAGAATGATTTTGTAGTAAACGCCATATCATTGAGAGCCAGGGGAGGGTAATGGGCAGAGCGTCAGACCAGAATTCAAGAGGCTGGTGTTTGAATCCCCACTCAGCCACTCACTGCAGAGTGGCACTGGGAAAAAGCACTCCTTAAATATTGTATCTCACATACGTACACTCTTGACAACACATAGCAAGCACCAAGCCAACATAGGAGATAGCTCTTGCTGTCCCAGAAAGGGCTGAGTGGATAGCGCAGGTGGAGGTATACTGGCAAACAAGCAGAAGCAATACAGGCAGACTAAGAGACAAGACTTGTCAATAGGGTAAAGTATTCAGTTTTCCAGTTTATTTGTATAAAGATTAGAGGGGAAAGAAAAAAAAGGAGCAAATATATTTTCTCTGTGTTTAACAACAGGGATCCAAAGAAATTGTATTCCTTTATTCATAAGTATATATTAACCAGATGCTGCTCAACGAAATGATACAATAGAAAGTAAACACAGGACAAGCAAATGTTTTTTGACAAAATCTTTTGTCAATAACACAAAATGCAATTTTGTATCAACTGATTTGTTTGTTTGTTTGTTTGTTTGTTCGTTCATTCATTCATTCATTCATTCATTCATTCATTCATTCATTCATTCATTTGATTTTTTATCCCGCCCTTCTAGACTGTCTACTCAGGGTGGCTCACAATAAAATTATTCATAAAACAATTAAAACCATGAATTAAATCAACAATGTTAGTATTGATCAAGATGGAAAATAGAACAAAAGACTAAGTAAAAGTAAGAGTCAAGTATTGACAGGAGGGAAGGCCTGCCTAAAGAGCCAAGTCTTCAATTGGCTCTTTAAAACACCCAGTGAGGGAACCAGGCAGATCTCTGATGGCAAGCTGTTCCAAAGCCGAGAGGCCACTGCTAAGAAGGCCCGGTTTCTTGTTCTTTCTTTCCAGGCCTCTCTCGGTGTTAGGCCCCTCAGCCATCTTTCCTGGCTATAGTGAGTGACACGAGTAGATCTAGGTGGGAGAAGGTGTTCTGCTAGGTATCGAGGTCCTAAATGGTTTAGGGCTTTATATGCTTTATATGTCATCATTAACACAGCATTAAATCAATGCAGAAACTAATGGGCAGCCAATGCAAGGCAGGCAGAGTAGGAGAGATATGGTGGTGTTTTCTCATTCCACTAAGTAATCTGGCTGCCGCATTCTGCACCATTTGAAGCTTCCGCATCAATCTCAAAGGTAGCCCCATGTAGAGTGCATTACAGTGGTCTAATCTCGAGATTACAAGAGCGTGGGCGAGAGTGGTGAGGGGCCCGCCATCAAGATAGGGACGCAGCTGGGCAATCCGCCACAGATCATAATAGGCAGAGCGGACCACTGACGCCACTTGGGTTTCCATGATGATCATCGGATCCAGATGTACTCCCAAGCTGCGAACCTCACTCTTTGTGGCGAGAGTCGCACCCCGAAGGAGAGGGAGTTTCCCAAGCCGCTAATGGAGGGGCCACCCATCTTCAGGACCTCCGTCTTGTCCAGGTTCAGCCTCAACCCATTCTCCTGCATTCATTGCAGTACAGCCTCCAGACAAAGCTGAAGAGACAGAAAGGCATCTACTGAAGTAGGTGAAAAGGAGATGTGGAGCTGAGTGTCATCAGCATACTGATGACACGAGACCCCACACCCCCTGATGACCCCACCCAGCAGCCTCATGTAGATATTAAACAACATTGGGGAGATGATCGAGCCCTGCGAAACCCCACAATTGAGACTCCACAGGGCTGAGACACTCTCTCCAAGCTGTGCTCTTTGGGGGCAGTCCTCCAAGAAGGATTGGAGCCAGGCAAGCACCAGGCCACCAATCCCCCCTTGGAGAGCCTCCTCAGGAGGATACTGTGGTCAATGGTATCGAAGGTGGCTGAGATATCGAGGAGGACCAACAGGGACATTTTGCCCATATCAGCTTCCCTCAACAGGTCATCCAACAGTGTGACCAGTGCCATTTCTGTGCCATGGAGCGGATCCAGGGCATTGGTTTCATCCAAAAGCTGATCAGCCACCACCCTCTCCTGAAGCTGATCAGCCACCACCCTGTCCACCATTTTGTTGAGGAAGGAAACATTGGCGATGGGCCTATAATTGTCAATATCATCCGCTGCCAAGTTTGGTTTCTTCCTGATGGGCCTAATGAGTGTCTCCTTGAGGACAAGGGGGATCTTGCCCTCCTGGAGAGACCCATTAATTATCGCTTGTGGCCCTTTCCATTGGTTGTGTCTGTATTTTTGTAGTATCCATTTTTGATAGATTAAATCACTGTACAATTATGTGTTAAAATATTTGTTGTCCTCTGTTTCCAACTTCTGTTCTTTTTAGCAGCTGTAGTGCTAGCAGTACAACCACTAGGTGGTAGCAGGGCAAAGAGGCAAATATTTGGAAGGGAAAAATAAACGTTTCATTTCTACTTCTATAATGTCCGTACTGTCCATTAAATCCCAAGCAGCTGCACTGGTATTACAATATAAATTCTTTTTCATTGCTTGCATGGATTAAACAATGTGCATGTCATTCTTCTCTAGCTTGAAAAATATTTTCTTTGCTTACAGTAACTTGCTGACATTCTGGTTTTTGTTGGTGGTGGTCCTATAGCACCCATCATCCACCTAGCACAGCCAATGGCAAGGGATTGTGGGAGCTGTTGTGTGTGGGGGGAGGGAACCTGGTCCATCTTCTTTACCCTGCCTTTTTCTTCTAATGTTTACTCCTTTAGGACTTAAAATCATTTTACTGGCAAGGATACCATTAATGAAGCATGCTTATCGATTAAAACCATAGATCTAAACTGCCATCACTCACATTACTCCCACAAAAACATACTCATCTCTCCTAAAATATGCTTCCATTGTGAATTTGTAAAAATGGCTTTGTAAAAATGGATAGAGATTTCTTCACATTTGCACGTTTGCAACAGAAAAAGGGGGGAAGACCACATTTCAAAGTATGGAGGGGCACCATATGGCCTGCAAGCCACAAACAATCCCTCAAGCCAAATTTTGCACCCCCAAGATCCTGAAAAAAAGATTGTTTTAAAATTTATTTATATATTTATTTATTTTATTTATACCCCGCCCATCTGGTCTTGCAACCATTCTAGGCAGCTTCCAGATGCGTAAATAAAAACATACAAATATACACAAAAAATTATAACATCCGCTAATAAATTAATAGATTGTTCAAGATGGCAAAAGAAAAGAAGGAAGGAAGAGGTAATCAAGGATTAACTGGAGGGAAGGCCTGTACAAACATCCATGTTTTCAGTTGGTTTTTTAAGATACCCAGCGAAGGGGCCGCATGAATCACCGGAGGGAGATTGTCCCAGAAGCGAGGAGCCACCACTGAGAAGGCCTGGTTTCTATTTTTTTTCCTTCCAGGCCTCTCTCAGCGTCAGGCTCCTCAGCCTCACCTCCTGACTCGCCCGGGTGATACAGGTAGACCTTGGTGGGAGTAGGCGTTCCACCAAATATGGCAGAAAAAAATGGCAGAAATCCCATGACATAAGCTGCCACCAAGAAAAGTGTGGCACAAGTGCTAGCTGCTGTTCCAGTTTATCTATACTGTAGCTGTTTTATACTTCATTCACCTTGTTTACTTGTATTTAGTGGCTACCTATTGTTTTCAAGCTGACCAAATACCTCCAGTGAGCTGGGTTCTGGGCTGTGGAGCAAGAGTTCAGAAGCCTGATTCCCCACTGTCCCTCCCAGGAGAAGAGCCAGCCTGCATAGTTTGGGGCAAGCTGTGCAGTCCCAGGGCACCCCTGCAAGGAGAGAATGGTAAACAACAGCTGAACACTCTACATGTAGGAAACCATGGAAAGAGTCACCATAAATCAAATTTGACTTGACAGCATGTAATTCAAGAGTATTTTTAACGCAAAATTTTACTGTAATGGACCTAACTGATTCAGGAAATCTCAAATCAGACTGAATGCCTTCTAGACTGCCAACCAAAGTTTAACCCAGAAAGACTAATTTCAACTGAAAATCTCCTGCATCAATCAGGACAATTATATGCGTTTTTAAAAAATCAAATCAAACAAACAAAAATTGTGGTGAAAGCAACTGCTAACTATTAACCATTATTAAACAGCTAAATAAATATGAACCACATGAGTTAAGCACAGAATAGCTGCAGATAAGACAGAAAAATGGCTGGGAGTTGTGCCATCATTTCTTCAATAGCAGTTTTTTTCCCATGGGCTCTTAGTTGCCAGTTGAAGGAGGCTTTGGTTTAATTAGGGGTGTGGTGCTCAGGCTGCCAGCCTTCATGGCTTGCTTTGCTCTCAAGAGCTGCTCAGAACACCTCATCATTTCCCCACAGCTTCCCCATTAAGGCAAGCATGCCTGCAACTACACTTGTTTGCCTTTCAGCTCCCCCAAGTGCCGCTGGTGGGTAAGACACTGAACTATTCTACACAAGAGCTGCCTGATAGGAGGAGAGAAATGGTGTATTAGCACTTAAAAAAAAAACCACAAAGGCTTGTAGTGCCTTTAAGAGTAGCAGATATGTTTCAGCATAGCACTTCTGAAAAAGTGCACTGCAATCTGCAAAAGCTCACAGTGAGATAGCTTTATTAGCCATAAGTATCCTACAAATTTTAGCTTTTGGTTTTGGTGCTTTGGGCTATGTATGCTGAAGCAGACTAGAACGTCACACTGTCTGAAAACTGGGGGTATTAGCATATTGGATCTAACCTTGCTACAGGCAACAGAGACTGTAAAACTGAGTGATGCATTGTCTCCTCACTTAACATTTCCTCTAAGGAAGCATAAATGTCTTTATAGTTCGCAACATCAATTGATCAGGCTCCTTCTTTCTTCTGTCTTGGCATCATGGGCCCAGAATCACTTGCATAACTTCACAAGATCCAAGTTCAATGTGTTGGTCACTTAGCACTCATATAGATTGTAATCTGATTCATACTTACTTGCAGGTGAAACCCACTGAACTCAGAATGCTTAATTCTTAGGAATCCATATAAATTATTGAGCGAAATGGACAGCCTTCATTTGGCTTGTCCTTACCACATCTCTACAGAAGCAAGTGACAACTACTCTCATTTAGCAAAGAGGACATGAAAGTGGGAAAGAAATATAATGGTCCACAAAGCCACTTTAGCATGCCTAAAGGTCATGGAGAGTATATCTACTTGGCCACACTTACTCTTATTGGATTTTACAAACAACCCCTGTGTTTGCCCAGAGCTCAAAAACGTGGCTGTTCTTTGAACTGCAACCCACAGAAACCCATAGCCAGCATCACTGTCCATATGTTCATCCAAGAGGAAAATCTCCCACGCCCCTGATACAGCTTGTTATACACAAAGCAAACGGAGGACTAATTTTAGGCCTAGATGCTTTTATTCTTTGCTGTGAGATCTGAAATGTTCCCATAGCCTCAGCTATAGTGTCCAACCCCTTAACATGGGCTATAAAAATTTCTGCCACTGGCTTAATGCAAGATCAGTCCTTGAAATATCCCCCAGAACACTAGCTGTCTTTTGGTACAACCTCAGGACAAAAAGCAAGGACCCTCCAGATGCTGCTGGATTGCAACTTCCAGCATTTCTCACCAGTGGCTGTTTTTGTTACCATGGCATAACATCTGAAAGGCCAGACTTGCCCCACACCTGGTTTTATGGATCATTTTCAGATTAGCTCTAAAGAGATCACAAGTCAATAGTTTTTTATCAAGCAGGACCCAGATTCAATCACTGGCCTCTCTAGAAAGACAGATGAGGGCAGAAAGATGTCTAGTTGACATTCTAAAGAGCCACTGCTAAGGCTCATGATGTTGACTTGCTTTAAGGAAGCTCTTTATCTTATGATAACAACAAATCCATCTTCAGAGTAAAGGTCCTTATGTAGATAAAGCTGCATCATCCATGTGAAGTACCAGCATAATCAGGAAAATTCCAAGGTTGGCAGAAGTACCAAAATATTGAGGGGGGGGGGAACTCAAAGGGAAGAGAGCCAAAAGAGCCCAGTGAAATGTGAACCTGCTCAATAATTACAGAAGGTTCTCTGAGGGAAGGAACTGAATGGAGTAGAATGTTCTAGAAAGGGGAAGGATGCCTGTTACTGTAACTTCAAGAGTGGGTTCAGGAAACGCTATATATAGATTGCCCAGGAATCAAGGGTTTACATTTTGCCACTTTCTCCAGCATAATCCGATTAGACTGTTCTGACCATTTTTGGATATAGCACGAAAGCAACAATGACAGCATAAGAGAACTCATCTCCAGTCAAGCGTTTCCTAAGGGAGAAGTTGCATTCAGTTCAGCATCTAGGTCAGGTTTCTTTACACGCAACAATCCAATGGCCTACCTAGCTCTTTTTACCACTGACTCTACTACTTACCATGGATTCTGTTCAGTGGCTTTGGGTCAGGATCATGAACTGGAGGGAAAGCAGCCATTCAGATTCTGTTTCACGTCAGATAAATACTTAAACAATCTCAGACCAGATATAAATATTAGAAATAGCCAGAAGTGGGAAATTATTAGCTAATATAAGTGTCTGAATATTTTGGTAGGTTATTTTCTCACCTCTAGGATTATTTAAAATCAGCCTTCTTTGTTTGGTGATTGGTCCTCAGGGTTTAAGTACCAGTTTCCTTTGAACATTTGATTCCATAAACATGGAAGGACTGCCTCAATCATTTCTCTGCAATATTAACATGCTTCCAGCTCTAATTGCAGGCTATCACTAACATCTGTTTCTGGCCTCATTTACAGTAGTACCAGATACTGCTTACAGAGTTTTTTTTCCTGTACACAGAGGCTTCCTTCCTCAGCAGCCATTGAGGCCTGAAGCAGACTACAGAAAGCTTGTGGTTAAAAACAACAGCTCCTTAAATGTTAAGAACTGACTGATCACAATCCCATAAACCTTTCTACTCTCCCATAGCCTGCAAATTGTTTTCTCATTGGCAGGCACCTTGACAATTCATCTGCCCTTTTTCCCTTTGGGTAAATCATATAAAGTCACCTGTCTTCCAAATCTTTTTGGGGAATTTCCACAATCCTTGCTACTGGCCCATAGTGACTAGAAGGACTGATGGACTGTAATCTAAATCCTATCAAGGGCATCAAATTGACAACTGAAAGAGGCTGTCCTTACCACCACCACAATCTCACAACTATGTTCTGCACAAATTCTACTGAAAATAATTAAAGGTGCACAGAAGAAAGTCTTTGTTTCACAGAGAATGAACACAAAGCAAGAAAGGACACAGGAACAAAAGGTTCTAATTTCTCACGCTAAGGATGTGAAAATGGAAAAAATGATAACTGAATTCTAATAACATTACAAGAGGTTCAGCCTTTCCCACGGGGAAAGCAATCCATTTCCCAACTTTGGATGTGAACAGAGCACTCAGCGCAACCACAACAAAAAGGAGAGGAAGTTTTCAAGCCCCAGTTTATTATTACTTTCTGTTGTTGTTGTTGTTTCCCTTGTTCCCAAGAAGACATGCATTTTAATACTTTAGAAACAAATCTCAGTCTCCCTTATAGCAGGGATGCTTCAGGATCATACCATAGCAGGGAGCAAAATCTCAAGAAGAAATATACATTTGTACACTCCTTGCCAATGGATCTAAAACCCTCTTTAGCAAGATGAAAGGTTTTGAAGCAGAAGCCTCACCACCTTCATCAACATACTCCCCAAAGCGTATTTGTTGTTTCAGTCTTGCTGTAACATAAAAGTCTTCAGAAATATATTCTGTTATTCTTAACACACAGTTGCAATAATAAAGCAGTGATGCCTGATCCGCTACCACCAAAATGGAAGGAAATTCTTGGCCAGCATCCTATAGTAAAACTTTCTCAGTCAGTCAGTCAGTCGTCAGTCAGTCAGTCAGTTAGTTAGTTACAGGAGATGCCATGAACATGAGATGCCATGGCAAACAAGACATAATCTGACTTACATCTATTATCAAATAAATAAAGGCTGCTAGGAAGGAAAATCTTAGGCACGTCTATTTGATTCTGTGTTGTCCACACAGAACTTCTCAAGGATTTTGAGAAGAAATATTTCTCAGCTTTATTTGCCATGTTTATGGGTTCAACTTAAACATGGTAGATAAAGCTGGGAAATAGAGTTTTGGGCATACCATGTAAACCAAGTGCTTTATTACTGGGCCAGAGTGTTTCCCTGTATTTTCAGAAGTACATGCACTGTTATACCATATGAGCTATGGCTAAACCTACTGGGAAAAAATGAGCTATGTTAGGTCAGGTCAACATCCAACATGGTCTAGCATTCTGCATTTTCCCACAGTGCCTCAAAAAGGGACCCTTTTTGCTGTTATTCACTAGTAATATAGACACAGGTTCAAGTACCCTTCTGCACCAGGGGAAATGGCATGCCCCCTTACCTCTTTCACACAGGCCGCATGTCCTCTTACCTGTTTACATGGCTCTTGCTCCTTTCTAGAAATTTTTTAAATCAATATTCATACTCCAGAATAGCAGAGCGTGTGTGTGTGTGTGTGTGTGTGTGTGCTTGTACACAAATTTGCACTCTGAAGTGTTGTTTTTTTCCAAAACTAGATGTGAACTTACAATTACTTCCAGTTCTGAACAATTTAAAAAGGATCATATTAAAATAATGTGCAAACACTACTGTATACCAGATGAAGAAGTGCCTCACAGATCTGTCATAAGCTGCCCAGATCTGTCCTATGACTTTTGATTCTGTAGAAAGATTGTCTCACTGGGAATTTGGGACCAGAAGCTCTTAAGGGGCTATGATGGTACGTATCAATTATGAATTCCTAAATGACAGTGACCTATCAAAAAGGTAAATACACCTACTCTGGGTTTCTGTGTGTGAAGTTAATGTAGCTGTTCAGACTCTTGCTGATTTGCAGGAATCAGCAGAGGCAGAGAGCTGTGTTTGCACAGCAGAAGCTGCCTTTGACGAAGTGCTAATTGTCAATTTCCACCTCTTATTTGATTTTTAAATGATTTTTATGATTAAATTCATTTTAATCATTTTTATTGATTTATATAGACTGTAAACCACCTTGTGCTACACTTTATAGTGGAAGGCAGTGTATAAATGTAATAAATGATAATAATAACAATCTAGGAAACACATAGTTCAAAGCAGTGGTTCTCAAACTGGGGTCCCCAGATGTTCTTGGACTGCAGTTCCCAGAAGCCTTCATAATTGCTGGCCAGGATTTTTGGAAGTTGTAGTCCAAGAACATCTGGGGACCCAAGTTTGAGAACCACTGGCTTAAAGGAGAGTTGGACTGGACCACAGCTCTCCAGATGTTGTTCCTAACAACCCACAGTAGCATTGTCTACAGGAGAACACTTGGAGCAGCAATCCAGCATCTGATGGGCTACTATTTGCCCTCACCTAAACCAGAGGTTCTTTGCAAATCCTCAAGCCCTGCTGAAACGGCACTACCAGGGAAGACAGATGCAACACTTGCCACCCCACAACAATGAGCTCATACCACATGTCTACCACCTCTTGGTCGCCAGAAACTCCACAGTCCTATCCTTCTCTCTGGACAAGATGAGGATACTATTATTCATACCTGGTTGTAGCTCTGTGTTAATGTGTTTTCTGGGGAAGGTTTGCTGCGGTTCTGTCCTTCCTGTTGGCTGCAATCCAGTTGAATGAGGCTTCTGCATTCTTGATGGCATGTGTACTTGCAGTCTGGGGAAGAAGCAAATATGGAAGCAACATTACGGCATGGGCTGCATAAAAAATACTAGGTTTTTCCAGTATGACCTTTTGTAGCTCAGAATATTGCAATGACAGAGACATTCTACGGTTTGTTACAATGAAGTAAGGCTCCAATTTCAACAAGGCAATGCAGATCCAGGACAAAATGGGGCATGTTTGCTGGCCCTCTTTTCCTCACTATCTGGATTTGGGCCTAAAAGGCAAAATATCAGGACATGGAAGGTAAGTTGTAAGCAAGCACAGTTTGTGATGTTGCACACCACCCTTCCTGATCACAAAGCAAGTTTGTTAAAACATCAGCCTTTCAATTTCCTGGCCTTATGGTGCTTCAGTCAGCATCAAATAATCCTCATTAACATTCTGATCTTTTCAAACCACTGAATAATGATAGCTAAAGAAGAAAATACATTGCTGTTTTCCTGTCTCCCCCCCCCCCCGGAAGCATGGACAAAGCTGCAACAGTTATACATGTGTTATGCTAGTAAAATAACTGTCCAATCATGTGAATTATAATTGCCAAGATATTAAGTAATCATCTCCTTCCTTATAGTCATCTCACTGGAATTAACATGCAGATATACCCCAGAGGCGATGTCCTTACAGAAACTGAATGACTGACCAAGCCGTGATAATTCAAGATGTACAGGTACACCATGGGCAGACAACCTGGCGGTCTCCAAATGTTCTGAACGACAACTCCCATAATCCCTGAGTGCTGACCATTCTGGCTCAGGTTTATACGAGTTGCAATCCAGTCTAAGAACTGGTGTAAGTCTGAGGGTAGGAACACCTCTCTCTGAAGACAGGGATCAAACGTTTGAATCTCCACCGTACTGTAAGTGGTTCCCAACTTTCAGTAATTCCCTGGGAATTGTAGTCCAAGAAGACCTGGGTTACCCCGGTTAAGAACCACTGACTCAGAGCATGTACACTTGATTGGATTGCATGTCTTGCCCCATTTGGGATCTTGAGTAAACTGGAAAGTCCCATAACACCACAAGGAGTGACTTGTAAATGATGCACGAGCACTCTATACCTATAAAATCCTGGGAGGGTCACTGTGTCTCATAAAGAACTTGACAGCTGCTGCTGCTGTTGACAAAGATAAGAATCACTACTTCCTCCTCCATCAAAAGATAAGAATCACTACTTCCTCCTCCATCACTACTATTCCCAATCCTATTACTTCACTCATGTGGTACCAGGTTGCTTACCCCTATGCTTTTCATAGCAGCTGGATTATATTAGTATTCCACTGTATACATGTCCATTGCATGACCGCTGTGTGACTGCTGTAAAAAATGTTTAAAATGGCTGACACCACTTTAGACATCTACTGGGCTTCATTCACAAGCACTCGATCACTGTGTATGCAGGAATGTATAACTACCTTCAAAATATATGCATCCCTTGACAACCCCCACTGGAATATAGCTTCTCTATAAGGTGTCTCACAAAACTGGTTATCAGATCCCACAGCCCAATAAACAGAGATGGTGAATAAAGCAATAAACTTCTATCCGTTCACATTGCACAGGCCAAACATTGCCCTCCAGCTCAGCACGAAAACAGACCTTATTTCTTTTTCCTAAAGTCACAATTCTAAAGGCATAGAAAATTTTGTGTGACTACTGCCTTAAGAAACTTCTTAAGAAACAATTTATTAATAGCCAGGTTCTGTGTTTGCTCTGAACTGTACTAAGAAAAAAAAGTATCTTTATTCTGCTCTCCGGGCAAAGTTTTGTTTTTGTTGTACATTATTGATCTGAAATCAGCTTCCCATCATAGAGACACTAATCTGTTATATTTCATTAATATGAGTGTTTGCATTTTCTGTTAGAATTCCCACAGAAGCATAATTCCCAGAACTCCCTCGTGGGAAGTCCTAACATTGAATAAAGTATTATGTTGAGTATTGAGTCCAGTACAAATATTTGGTTTTATTTACTACATTTATATATCATTCTTATTCCAAGGTTCTCAAAGCATCACATATGACTGTGTACCCCATCTGTACCATTGCTATAATCTTCTTGAGATAGATTAGATTGGGAAATAAGAACTGGTCCAAGATCATCCAGCAAGTTTAAGGATGTTGTGCGAGACCAGGTTTCCTCAGTCTTGTGCAACACTACTATGCTATAGTTGCTCTCAATGATATGCTATTACTATGAAGGACAAAATACCCTCACCGTCAATAGCCATGATATGTAGAAACTCTCAGTTGAACTAGCCTTCAGTAAACAAACGAAGTCATTATCAAACAAAAGAAGAATATATATTCCCAGTGATTAACCAATTACATATCCCATTTATCCTGCCACTATGGGATGACTTCAAACCAGACTTGCAAATTATGCTTGTGTTTAACTTCCAATGACCAATTGCAAAACAAAGATTGCATGCTAAATGCAAGTTATGAGGAAAATCATGCACTGTTATAGACACATTTCACCACCTGAAGAAACTGTGTTCTTCACACCTCCACAGAAGTTGAAAATGTATTCTCCTAAGACGCTACAGCAACTGATCTGTGTTCGCCATTTCATTTTCATATTAATTGCTCAGGAACAAAACAGTACTGTATAAACTTAAGAAGCTATATTGCACTAACAGGAGACAATACACAGTTCTTTCCATGAACTGAGCTGTATGCCTAACATACAAGCCGCAACAGGATTCTAAGTCCATCACAGCTTCCACGCTTAGACACAGCAGGAACTATTATAATGCCCAGGGCCTCAGCTGCCTTCCCAATGTCATCAAAATTCATGACTGCAGAAATAAAACATTATTCCATTTATGCTAAGAGCCTCTGCTAGGCAATGGCTCATAGACTAAAGTACTTGGAATGCATTCTTAGGAAGGGAGGGAAAGAGGTAAAAAAAATCAATAAACCCAAAAGTCTGCAAAGCACTGTAATTAAAAATGAAAATGTAAAAGGCAGCTGGCCGCAATATATGCAGGCCATTAAACACTACTTTCTTGGGAATAGCAGGCAATTCCTCTTAGGCACAAGTGATAACTTGAGAGAGAGAGAGAGAGAGAGAGAGAGAGAGAGAGAGAGAGAGAGAGAGAAGTAGTAATTCTTTAATGTTCCTGCTGTAGGTAATATAAAATCTGCCAGACTACTGTGCCCACACTATTTAAGAACAGGTTCTTTTGTAATGCTTCTCACCTAAGATGGTTACACACACACACACACAGAGGGGGGGGGTCACAACATACTTTGTTACATGTCATCACATCATTTATGTTTTGAAATTTTTAAAAAAGGAAAAAAATTAGCTCAAAGTATCTCAAGCTTAAATGTTTAACTGGTTGTTTTTTAAAAACAATGAAAACTCTGTGTCTGTTAAATATGTGTTTACTGCAGGAGAAAAAGAAATCCATGATACAATGTTGTTTTAGTTAAATAAAATAGTTTATATTTAAAACAACAAATATGTAAGCATACACTTAGACAAAAACTCACATCACAGTACTCTGTCCCATGACATAAAGTAGTGATCACGTTCCCTTTTGTGGCTAAGAAGGACATAATATGCTGCTTCTGTACCCCATCAGATACCTGCACTCTGGCTTCTCTTGTTTACTCAAAATAAACTAAACCCTAAACATGGTAAAAACAGGTTCTCCACAGTGCAATAAAATCAACAGATGCCCTTTTTACCACTGAAAATTAAGAGGTTTTGTTGTTTTCCATTTTTCATTTTTGCATAGTTTGCCTTCGTCATCTCCTTCTTTCTTTATCTCTTTCTAACACAATCAAACAAGGAATTAAATCAGTTTAATTGGGGAAGCGGCGGAAAAGGAGTAGTACAAAAATTAATCTGGATCAGCATGGAAACAAAAAGTGAAATGAGACATGACAAAAATGTACCTTGCCTGATCCACAGGCTGGGTTCTTTTACAAACTGCCTACAAGGAAATTCCACACAGGAATTGGATTCCATGCAAAGAGCACCAGGTCTACAAAATGCTTAGCAACATTTAATGTCTTGGTAGACTGCCCAAGCCTGTGGTGCTCCATCATACTGTTCTTGGCAGATCAGCAATGCTGCATATGACATTAGTGAAACAGGAAAAAGAGAAAGCATCCATGGCCAATCAGAAGGCAAGCAATGGCACGCACAGGGCTCTACATCTTTGTGATACAGAATATTAAGCTCCACATTGCTCTCCTCCAGCCATATTCTCTTTATACCTATGTGGTACACACCTGCTTATTCTCTTTCTCTCTCCCGCTCCTGCCCCAGTCACACACACACCACCACCACCCCTGAAGTCTCATCCATAGATATTTATCTCGTAATGAATCCCAACAAATTCAAAGGAATTGAAATCTAAAGCAAATGTGGACTGGACTGTCAGGACACTGAAGGAGCCTTTGATAAGGAACCAACACGACCCAAATCTGACTGATTCTCTCCCAAGTATTTTTGCCACTCCAAACCACCTCCAAATATCCATAAAATTAAAATGGCCATTTGTAATATTTAACTGTTGTATGCATTTTCTCCTTTTCAATTCAGCCAAATTGCACAGACGTCTCTGAATCTTTACAAGGCACAAAACCTGAAGGGGAATCGAGCAGGGGAATCATACATATATATTCAACATTCAGATATCTTCTGGAACACAAAATGTTTATTGTGCTTGGCATCTACTTCTGTAGTGAATCTGCATAATGTAGAAAAATAATATATGGGGGGAGCTTCAAAAGCAAGAGACAGTAATTAACCAACATTCCTATTGAACTGTTCTCAGAAATGCATATGAGCTCTCAGACTGCAAAGCATACAGCTGCGATGCTACAGAACCAAAGAAAAACCTAGTTTTTCGAGACTCCCCTCCATGAACATTTTATAAATTATTTCATAAACAATATGGAGGATGTGAGCAGTAACAAGTAGATCTCCAGCTCCGGAGGACAGCTCTTGCGTTGCCAGCAGGTGTTAACAAGCCATCTTTCAAAGAAAAGAAAAATCTTATTAGATACAGAAAGGAGGTTGTGTGGATTGGAACTCAACAACACCAGGAAACAGATGCTTACAAGAGCTACCTCTGAGCTAGCACGTGGGAGAATGGCTATATTTTGTAAGGATTTGGGAGACAGGCGATCACATCCACAGAAGAATGAAACATGCAAGCTTCACTTTCCACTTAAAAACATCCTTTGAGTAGCACTTTGTAAATTAATAAGGTAATTTGAAAAAATTATTCAGATTCTCTCATGCCAATAATCCCTCTAATATAAAAATGCTATAACTGTGTAGCCAAGGTTGGCTTAATCTGATGGATACCTAGCCTCCTTTTTATGGTAAGCATCATAATTCCAGATTTAAATGATCATGACTACCCCAGCAACTGTCTTCTTAATTCCATGCTGTGTCTCATAGCTCTTTATCTTCAGATGGACCACCCAATCCCTGTTTCATGGTGTTTCTGAAAAAGGCCATTTTATTGTGATGGACTTTCAGGGTGGAATAATTAAGTATGCTGTCCAAACAAATAGTGACCCTTATACTTTGCTCTCAATTGTACTCTGTTTCTTGCTTGATCTCTGAGCAGGTGCTTTAATTATTTTATCATGCACTGTTTTTAGGTCATTTGTCAAAAACTCCCCTACACATCAGAGGGGGGGAATCCCCCTCTTCCCCCAACAGCCATCTGTGTCTAGGGAGCTGACCTGTGGCCTCTTGAATGGGAAGGTTTCTACCCAACCAATGAGTTCTGGCTGGAGAGTTCAGTGAGTTGCATACTTGGATGCAGAGCCAGAGGTCAGGAGCTGGATTCTCCACTGTGCTTGTAGGAGAAGAGCCAAACTAGGTGGTCTCATTGTCTCAGAGCACCTTCAGAAGAAGGGAATGATAAACCACTTCTAATTACTCCATGCCTCCAAAACCCTGAGAAGGGTTGTTGTAAATCAAAGTCTACTTGATTGAAATTATACTTGCTGTTAGTAAGTTCATACACCTTAGGTATCTCCTCCCAGGGATATAGACAAGTAATGGCTTTTCCTTGCCAGTGGATGCCTGATTTGGGAAAAGAGACGCCTAGGTTCACATGTAACATCAAGTTAGGTTGTGGTTTTTTTTTAATTCTAGTTTATTATTGCTTTCAAATACACCCATTCAAACAAACCATGGTTTCTTAGCCAGGTGAAAGCTACAATCAGAAATCTTGGTTTGTTGCTTGCTTACAAACTGCAGTTGATTTAATGAATTATCCCCAGCTAAATGCAGAACCAAAGCACATCACTACATGCTCATCCCAAAACAGGAGACAACAAAACAAGTGGGAGAGGAGCAGACCAATACCGCAGCTGGGGAAAACAGTGGTTTGTTTGGTCTTCTGTGCAACCATTTGTGCCTAAAGAAACAAACTGTGGCTGTCCTAAAGCACAGCTTTGTGTGACATGCAAACATGACAAATATCTAGAAAACAGAAGTTTGTAGTCTGACACAATTTATTATTTGCTTTCTTCAAGGACCACCCCTGAATATTGCCCTAAATACACGATAGATGGTGATGACAGCACACACACATATATTTTAGAATGGCTTGGGGCAGACCACTGCAGAATGTTATATTTAGTTCTATTAATTTTTCAAATGAGGACCAAAAGCAGAATGGGCATTAAACATCTCTGAAACCAGCAACCCAACATGGCACCAGAAAATTCCTCATAAGTGAGGAAGGAAAACCACACACTTTTTTTCCTGAAAATCTGTGCAGCTACCTAAAGCAACCAGTTCAAGAAATAAATGTGAGGCATAGATGCCAAAACCCTGCAGGGCAAAAGCATTAGCATCCTCTAGAGAAGAGTAGCTAATTTATCATTTAACATTCATCTAGCATGAGATGCTTATCATACTTCTGTTTAGGGCAACTTTGTTTAAATATGCCACTGAGCAAGCATAGCATGATCCTTCATTTAAATGAAGAAAATGTGAAATAAAGGAAGGAAGGAAACACTAAATGCAGTAATGGTTATGCTAACCTTTGGGTTAAAACTGATGGGTTTGTTTTTTGTTTTAAAAAAGGATGCTCCAGCATTCTGGAAAACTCACAGTACACTTCCCACCTGATGCCACAAAGGGCATGCTGGGATGACTAGGATGGATTGTTTTATGAATTATTTGTCCTGCTGTAGTAAGGAGTTAGTTTATAACAAAAAATAGTATGGATTGGGGAAAGACTTTATCCTAAACAATGTTCATAAGCAAAATGATTTGATGCTTTTTCTAAGCATATATTAAGTAGGGCATGTATTATTGGCTCCACTACATTCACCATAAACACCATGTTGCAAAATGAACTGCTGACATGACTAACCCAACAGAAGAAAGGACTTATTTCAATCAAAAGCCCTCCCTCGCATGCAAAGCTATGCTGCTCACTAGACTGTGGTCTCGTTATGGTTGTGTTCAGGTTCTTAACAGGCTAATCTTGAAGTGATTGATGAGTTGGCCTATGAGATATAACCTGCTGTTCAATAAAGACGTGTAGAAATGCAGACCAGCTTGTAAATAGGTGGTTGGCAATGAGAAGTGCTCAGAGCATCACTGCCCCACAGGTAAAGTGCAGTGCAGATGCCTGTAGTTTTATAAAATTTTAATTGCTTAAGAATTGGGTGGCCATGACCATCTCAAAGTGAAGCACCACGGTTGAGACATCTGCCAAATTTTAACACCCTGAACAAAATGTGGACTGTGTATAGATGCACAGGCATTCTTCAGAAGATCTCTTATGCGATGCTTTGAAAAGCTCTATTTCACTACAGAAAACAAAAGCAAAAAAGCAGTGTTCTGCTTATGTACTGCCCTACAGCACTTAAAACACTCCCTGAGTGATTTCAATTTAATTACGCAGGCTATGGATTGTATGCTAGGTACTCAGTTTACTGACCTTGGAAGGACAGAAGGCTGAGTGAACCCCGAACCGGCTACTTGTGATTGAACCCTGGGTGGTGAGCAGAGTTTTGGCTGCAGTACATCAGTTTAAGCACTGCAACAAGGACAAAGCAGAATACAATGGTTTGTTTGAGCATCTCAGTAAAGAGAGATTGTGCAAAGCTTCTTTGGTCCTATTTTTGTTCTCTGCTGCCAGGCATCCTCCTGTCTTCCTTATAATAGGTCTCCATCCCCACCCACCCCCTTGCAGAAAGTTGCTGGTTGGATAGCTCAGTGGTTTAGGTATCTGACTATGGTTGGGAGTTTGATTCCCCACTGTGCCTTCTACAAAGTGAAGCCAGGCTGCGTGGCCTCAGGCAAACTCCACAGTCCCAGAATGTTCCCAGAAGAAGGAAATGGCAAATGACTTCTAAGTATTCTCTACATAGAAAACTCTGAAAAAGGTTGCCATAAAAATTGACTTCATAGTGCATGATTATTGCACAAGCTTGAGACAAAGGAAGAGGTGTTGGGTAGCACTACAGGGAATTATGGGCCACATTTCAAGTGTTTCCCAGTTTAAAGGGAAGCAAAACTGAAATTGTGAGGTTTGGAATAAAATAAATTGAGTATTTCACCTACTGAACTCAAATAAATAAATTAAAACAAAGGAATTTGAATATTTGAGACAGCGCATTGATTTGGAGGATAAGCAAGTAGATGGTCACCCATTTTGAAGGCACAGAATTTTATGTTGCTCAAACAAGAAAACTGGCTTTTGGATTAGTTTTAATTTCATAACCCTAAAGCAATAAGAATATTACAAAACTTGTAGACAGGATGCTCCAACAGATGATGCATATGTGGATTTTCAAACAGATTTTTACAGTATCCTTCACCAAATGCAACTGCATAAAATTAGCAGTAAGTGGATGGGTCCTTATGTGGCCTCATAACTGAATAAAGAAAAAGAACAGAGGAGGAATAAATGGACAAGTTGCAACCAGGAGAAAAGTAAGAAGTATGGTCCCTCAAGGTTCTGAATTAGAGGTAGGCACAAACTCCTGGTTCAGTAGTTCATGCTGATTCATTTTTGGGATGAACAGCTCTTTGGTGCTTCCCAGTTCCACCTCCCCCAACAGCAACCCACTCAGGCAGTGCCCTGGCTTCCCTGCCCCGCCTCCTCCTGATGCTGCCTCTGAGTGGGCGTCCAGCAGAGGAGGCAGGACTGGGAAGCACTGAACACCTGTTATAGCAAAAAACAAAACCAGCATGAACTGCCAAAGTGATGGTTTGTGACCATCTCTATTCTGAATTAGGACCAGCACTTTTAAACTTGTCTTTAAGTAATCTGAAGCTCAGGAAACTATGAGATGTAAAAGTTTACTGATGATATCAAATATTAAGATTCATAAAAATAAAAAGGGACTGAAAAGAGCTCAAAAGGATTTACCCCCAATCAGATTAATACTGTAGTCTAACTGTACATGAACCGAAGAGATGCAAGTTGACAGCATTACCAATATAATCCTATCCTTATAAAAATCCATAGTGCGACCACATTTAGAATGTAATGTCCAATTCTGCCCACCAGACATTAAAAAGCAGACTGTACAGCTAGAGAAGTAGAAAAGAACAACCAAGAAAAGGACTAGAACAAGCCCTCCATTAGAAAAAGTTACAATGTTCATGGCTATTTGATTTTCTATCAAGGAAAGAAGAAAGAGGCCTGTTAGAGGTATCTAAAAGTATTACAGTGTGGAACAAGTAGATAAACAAATATTTTCCTCCCTTACTCATAAATCTTAAATGTAGGGTCATCCAATGAAGCTGAATAGTAGAAAATTCAGGCAAGAGAATGTAGGTCTTTACAAAGCATATAGTTCAATTACATACGTTACTTCCACAGGATGTAGTGACGGTCACCTGCAAGACTTTAAAAAGGAACTAGATAAACAGGGTTATAAATGGCTTCCAGCCATGATGGTATATGCCACCTGCAGGATGTTTAGGTAGGCCATTGGTTTGATCTAGAGCAGTGGTCCGCAACCTTGGGCCTCCAGATGTTCTTGGACTTCAACTCCCAGAAATCCTGGCCAGCAGAGGTGGTGATGAAGGCTTCTGGGAGTTGTAATTTAAGAACATCCGGAGGCCCAAGGTTGGGGACCACAGATCTAGAGGAGCTCTTCTTAGGTTCTTCTAAGTTATCCCTAATGGTATGGACCACTAGACAGCAAAGAAATAAGAAACTGGATTAAGAAAGTGGAATGCCTTCTTTATGGTACAGTACAGTGGATCCCCGTACTTATGTCATTCTAATCAGCAGCTATCACGTTGAGAGAGAGGGCTGCAAAATGGCAGAAAAAGGATTTAGTACAGCAGATGGAAAATCATTCAGTCTATCTCTGTGCCATGTTAACATCAACTACAGCAGTGGTTCTTAACCTGAGCGATGCCGCCCCCCCAGGGGGCGATTTCGTTTTTCAGGGGGGCGATGGAACGAAAAGGGGTGATGCAGGGGCGAAGGAAAAGAAGGGGGTGAGAGGGGGCGTTGGAGCCACCATGCCTTTGCCGCCATTGAAGAAGTTATCACCCCCTCCCCGCGCCACCGGATCTAGAGCAGCTGGTGCTGGCAGCAGATGTGGTGCCACTGCGCCACCGCCATCACTGAGGAAGTTATCATCACCCGCGGTGGCACCATGCCGCTGCCAGGCGGAGGGAGGCGATGATAACTTCTTCAATGCTCAAGAGGGCGTTTCTTTCAAAAAGGTTAAGAACCACTGAACTACAGCATTCACCAATAACATGGTTCCTTTCCTTGTCTCTTCCTTTTTCTTACCATTTATATTGTATGTAAAACGCACAAACAATCCCAAACGACTAGTTCATGAAATATGGGAGCCATCTATAGTATCCTTCCTAAAGCCTGGCAGTGCATGCTTTTCCATCTATTCAGGAAGGAATCAAAATTAGGGAGAAATAAAGCCTTCTCCGTAATTTCCACCACACCAGAAACAACCCTGCATGTTTGCGACAGTTTTCTGCAAATCCAAATATGTAATTTTTCTGAAGTTGGCATTTTCTGAGTGGTTAGTTTACATCTCAGCTTGATATTGTGCCTCACTTAGCTACAAAGGCCATTTTGATTTTTCCTATGCATGTATTCTTTATTCCTAAAATAATGTACAGTATCTCTTCTGAGATCATATCTCTTCTGATATGTGATTTCATTATGCCTGTTTTCCAATTCAAAACCACCAGCAGCTTTCAACGCTCATCGTAGTTCCAATGTGAGCCCTCTGCAGGGTAGAATTTGCTGATTAATTAAATTACATGCTATTTTATGTTTTAACTTGATGTTGTAGCATTCACCCAATTACTGTAGTTTTAAGACCATTGTAGATATATGTTTCATTAGGGCTGTGAAACAATAATGAAGAGTGCATCTGAGGATCTGCAAATTGAAATTCCTTCATCACTATGAAAACATATCAAAGGGTGTTCTTGTATTGCTTGTACCTTGAAAAATGTGATTTAACCAGTCAGGCAAATCCTCCTGTACGTATTCTCCACCCATCCACAGCATCTTTCTTTCTGGCAAGTGAGCACTGACATTCTTGATATACACTAGAAAGCTACCAAAAATGTGAAGTAGAATGTCTGTATATGCCATAAACAAAATGGAACACAGGAGATTACCAACATTTTTCATTATAGTACTGTACTCTACAATAGATTACTTATAGTCCAGATAGGCGGGATATAAATTAAATAAATAAATAAATAAATAAATTATAGGCAATATTTAGTTGTGCTTGAGGAGGGCAAAAATCCGGCAGGAATTAGATGGAAGTTTCTCCAATCAGGACTAGGTTACAGGAAATAGTCTGAGATAACTCTCTTCAATCCAGCATCTTCTAGATCAGTGGTTCCCAACCTTGGGCCTCCAGATGTTCTTGGACTTCAACTCCCAGAAAACCTGGCCAGCAGAGGTGGTGGTGCAGGCTTCTGGGAGTTGTAGTGCAAGAACATCTGGAGGCCCAAGGTTGGGGACCACTGTTCTAGATGGATTGGACTACAATTTTCATCATCCCCTGCCAGACTGGTCAGAGCACATTTTGGAGAAATGTGGATGTGCACTGTTATGCTCCTTCTCCTTTCTTGTGCAGAAAATAAGATGAACCAATGCTTTATATCCTGGTTGCATCAAATCTGGTTTTCAAAGATCACCCACAGCTTTGCTTAAAAGTTTAGAGTCCAGCCATTCTCAAGGGGGGCCATATAGCCTCCTACCAGCCACGGCACATTTGAAGGGAGCCACAGATTGAAAACAAATCTTCACACACCACTTTACAAGGTTCATTATGCGATTTAGACAAATGAGCCATGTAGCCAATCCTTTAATCTGCTATTGCAGAGTCCTATAAATAATCTATTGTAGAGTACTATAAATAATCACAGATATATCACAGTATGATCTTTGCATATTTCAGGCCACTTCATGAGACACATGAAATACTGTCCAGAATTTCAGATATACACAGAAGAGATACAGAGGTGAAACTGTAGACACAGACATCAGTGGGCAAAGACATGCACAAATTATTGACTGTGACAATTTCATTAGTGACACACGCCATTTAACAAGGCTATTTTTGCTGATAAGTGATAACACAAATATCCTATCATTGGGCGAGCCAATTAACAAATGCAGTATGAAAAGAAACTCTGACCATTATTCAACCCTCTGGAGAAGTATGCAATACTACATGTATTAGTCTTTAATGTGCTCTTGTCTGAATACTCTTAATCCTGTTGCTCACCTAACATTCACCTTCCTGCAAACTCCTGCCTTATTTTCTTTTTCTCCATTTTCATTAAAAGTAATAAGTAACAGGTGAGGGAAATGCAAACTTTGACAAAGCAAGTCATGTGTTAAATTACATTTGAGACATTATTAGAACTGCTAACTGTGGAGAGACACTCAACCGGAAAAAAAGCTGTATGATGTGGGATTAAAACTTGTAACCTCTACTTTAATATTGGTATTGTAAATCTCAACATCATAGTTTCACACCAAATAAACAGAGCTTGTAGCATGTCCTTCTTTGTTCCTTCATTTTGCCGTTAGTATCTACAAATTTTAGTGCATGTTTTTAGTACCTGAGGGGCTTTTTAGTGGATTGCTTGTACCTCGTTGGGTAGCAAAAACGTGAAAGTCCATCCTCAAATCCCGATAAACTCCTAGTATTTTCGTTACAAACCTGCCAACGATCAGCCATCGAGCATTTCTTTACAGAGTTAAGAATAATACTCCCATGGTCACTGTCACCTTCTGAAGAGCCCTAATCACCTAAGCAACGTGCTGAGACAGCTAATTTTGGAAACTCAGCAGAAGCTTAAGGGCAAAGCCACATGACATGGCTCACAAGCAGCTAGTAGAAGGCAGCACATCAAGGAAATACCATGTAGGCAAACATTCAATTGCAATTTCCAAACAAAAAACAATTTTCACAAAATAGCCTGAATGCACTGTTTCTAGTTAGAATCAGTCAACTGATCAGCTCATAGTTGGGCAGTATGGGGTCTTCCAGAAGTTGGACTGTAACTCCCACCTGCCTTCACAAATGCCCACATTGGTTAAGATTGTGTCTTAGCCCAGCACACGATCCCTATCATTCCATCAGCCCATGGCTTTATTATACTATCAGGGAAATCTTTAGTAACATAATACATTGTAAAACAAGGAAACATTTTATTTAAATCTAAAGAGTTTATGGGTCCAACTTTCTCACCTTTTGAAAAGTGGAACGAAGCCCCTATCAATCACAAGTGTCTTGAATATATGGTTTTCAGAGATTCATGACATCATATACAGTATTTAAATATTAAAAACTAGGCTATCCTAAAAGAAAAAAATAACAAAAAAGTATTCTGTTCTGATGCAGTACACATCACTTTGTTGAGATACTTTATAGGTAAAACAGTGCTAACAGAACCATAATGCTTTACACACACAACCCTTTACAAAGGGAGAAAAGAAAAAAAAAGCTTTACTGGTCAGAATCTTATTAGGGATTTACTCTGGGAGAAGTGTAATCACATAAATCATGGCAGGTAAGTTGCTCTTAATTAACAAGTTGCTGCTTACTTTCTTGGCTGCATGCCAGTCATGCCACTTGGCACATGACTAGGAATATGAATGGCAATTCATTAATTAGTGGCATTTCATCACCACAGATTAGGCAATCATAATTACACAAGTGTAAATCTCCAACAGAATTTACAACCTCAAATTGTAAAATGAAATCTGAGGAAGGCCTGTTTCCAAAATGAACTAATTTGCTACAAAATGATAGTTATGATCAAACATGTATCAATTAAGGATGAATGTCAAAGATCTAGAAGAAGTTTATGTTCTCACAACATTAAAGTTTAAACTAAATATAAAACAACATAGCCACAAGAGACTGCATTTCAATTACAGACACAAAAAAGACTTAAAATTTACTAACAACCCTACAATCTGAGCTAGTTGGTAATTCAGATGATACTGGCTTTATAATACTGTAGAATGTACCAGCTGGAAACCACCACAAGAGTACAGCCACCCTGCTGGTCTTAGTTGTGCTGTCAATTGATTTTTACAAATCTATAACTCTTTCTGTATTCAAAAGTAAAAATGAGCAAGGAAAATGATTGCTAAATCATTCTTGACCTATTTGACAAAATGTGCCAGTTCCTGTTTTACACAATCAGCAGCTGAAGGTCGTCTCCATAAAGTTCATGGGATACTCATACACAAGAACATCATGGTCTGACCATTATTCATCTACACTGCTCATTAATAAGCAGGTTTATGAAGAAGGAGAACTGGTCTTTAATTGATATTTGCAAAGTAAAGCTACATAATCGTAAAATCTACAGAATTGTATAGATTTATTCCACTCCTTTTATTGAAGTTCCTAAGTATGCATTCTCCTTCAGAAGTGAGTTATTTGGAAGGTAACAAAAGAACAACTTGGTCCACGTCTATAACTTCCTAGTCTAGCCATTGCAACTTC
The DNA here is from genome assembly GCF_051106095.1 of Pogona vitticeps. Classification (NCBI taxonomy): domain Eukaryota; kingdom Metazoa; phylum Chordata; class Lepidosauria; order Squamata; family Agamidae; genus Pogona; species Pogona vitticeps. Next base: position 47,383,938 of record NC_135786.1, read on the forward strand.
CATTTAAAGAATTAAAGAATGAGTAAATTTCAGTTTATGGATTCAAATCATTAGACCCTCCAGAAAACTGGATGTAGCATTCTGTTCAGGTGCCTTTCTCCACAAAGAAACTATTTATAGGGAGAAAAGGGCACTAGTATTTCTGTGTTATTTTAGAAAACAGATGCCTTAAGAAAGAGTCCTACACTTAAAAATCCATCATTTTAACCAGATTACTGTTACAAGGCTGCAGTCCTAGTAATACTTTTATTGTGGCTCACAAAAGCATTACTACATGTAGTGCATGTTACTCTCCCATCATTCATACAGTATATTAGTATAATATCGCTGTACAGCTATAATAGAAAAGTTCCCATTATTAATTATTGGGCTGCCTTGTAGCGATCGGACTGCCTCAGGTATCTCCAAAATAAATGTATAATGTCAGAATCAAAGCACGTGGGGATGGGTTACATACAAAAATATTATTTGACAATGTTAAAGCTATTCATCAAGCAGTTTCTTAAACACATTACAAGAGACAGCGGCATAATCCACCCCGCATTCATGTAATCAGCCACCGCTATCATTTATTTTTCCACTCATCAGCAGAATCTATGCATAAATCTGCTGAACTGACCACAACCTACCTCTTGCTAGCAAGACGTTCCTGCTGGATCTCTTGAGTTGGAAATGAAGACCCTCTGACCATGATTTAGACTTTGGGAAATGTCTGAAGAGCTTGCGTATTCTCTTTGTTACCAGTCCAAAGCAAGCCGCAGGCTCTGCTTCCCCTTCTGTCATTCTTCTAATGGAAGATCAATAGCTTCTTTGGGCAAAGACATGCAGGCAGACACTGGTCGAATGCAGAATGTTTTTGAAAGCAAGAAATGTACCACTGCTGCAACTTATTTATGTGGCAAAATTGAGATATGCATCTGCAGACAGCATTTGGTCGCAGCTATCTCACCTGTTTTTCTTTTCTTTTCGCATTCCAAAAACGCAAAAGCATGCACCAGAGTCCACCAACTTCCAGGGCTGCCTTTGCAACTCATGGAAAACTTTCTATTTCTGGGGCTTTTTGTCTGATAAGATAAAGCAACCAAACGGAAGAGGCTACAGCGAAGGGAGAGGCCGGGAGCCACCTCTGTTATTGCAAAGCCTCTTTACAGTATCTTTAACCCACCACCTCTAATGCTCCGTCACATCTTGGTTTAAAGACTACCATTAATTCAGCTATTTTAGGATGGTAAATAATGGATTCTTCAATTTGAGGGCTACTAGTAATACCACAATTAAAAGGCCATTGCTGAAGATATAGAGCCAGTTTCAACCCAAACAAAAATAACAAACTCTTAGTGGTTGCATGAGCCAAATAACAGGATCTCCTTTCTTGTATCTCCCTTTGTACCAGCCTAAATATATATATTTTCAGACAGGAGGGGAAAAAAATAAAAGTTGCCAGAGCACAGAGACAAAATGGCATGATTAGATGTGGATAGGTCTAGTTGTTAACCCAAAACTGGCACAGAGCTTGGAAAAGGTTTTTTTTTTAAATTGGACTACAATTCCCACTATTCCAAAATGATGGGATTACATATGGTCAGGTCTGATGATTTACCCAGAGCCAATGCAGACCTTGGAAAAGTTTTTTTTTCTTTTGGACTACAGCTTTCAGAATTCCCCAGCCAATGTAGCTTTGTAAGATGCTTGGAGTTTTCTTAAGAAAAATCAACTTTACCAAGCTTTGAGGTGGCATAGTGGACAACATGCAATAATTACAGAAAATAACCTTATGGCACCTGAGTGACTAGCAAGGTTTATTTGGCACTAGCCCACTTCTTCCACTGCAGAAGTTACAGTCCATAAAAATGGACTGCAGGTCAGAAAAGTGTCCATTACATAAAATGTGCTTATTTATTTTATTCATTTACTTATATTATTTACATGCCGCCTTTCTCCCCACAGGGGACCCAAAGCAGCCCACAAGAGATAAATCTATAAAACAGAGTTTTAAAATCATATATAAGTATCATATTAAAAAACAATTAAACCTGCATCAAAATTAAAAACCATAATTAAAAACAATTTAAAAACATTTAAAATGTGTTAGTCATTAATGTAGGACAAGACTCTTTATTGCTTTTACTGCAACCAATAGATATGACTACCGCCTTGGAAACATCCAGTAAGCATTTGCAACAGAAATGCAACACTTCTGCCACAGACTTGGTGGAAACTGCAGCCACCAATCTACATACCAGAAATATTAATTTATTGACAACAGGAGCACTGCCTAGGACAGAGATATGTAGGAAAGAATGGCAATATGAAGATACCCCTGGGCTCTGAAATTTGCATAGTTTCTTAATTGATTTCCAAGCCCAATTCAGTGTGATGTTTTTAACCACAGAAGCCCTAAATGATCTGCAGCCAATGTATTCGCGAAGGTTTTCACGGCTGGGATCTAATGGTTGTTGTGGGTTTTTCGGGCTCTTTGGCCATGTTCTGAAGTTTGTTCTTACTAACATTTCGCTAGTCTCTGTGGCCGGCATCTTCAGAGGACAGCACTCTGTGCTCTAGTGTAGTTGGCTTGGGAGTGGAGTATTTATGGCTGTGAGATGGGCTTTTGTCTTTTTCTGTAGATAGGTGATTACTGTGTCTTGCTGTGGGTGTATTGTTGTGATAAGAAGGAGAGATTATCTGTCACTGTGGTTGATGGGTGTCATTAGCTGGTCTTTTGTGTGTAATGATCCCCGGTCCTTGTGGCTGGGTACAGTTTGTTGACCTTTTGCACGCTGTATTTTTGAGATCTGGGAGCCAGGTTTTGTTGAGTGCAGCCAACTTACTGAGGGTATATTTCCATCGGTAAAGGAGCTGCAATGGGTGCTTATGAGAGGGGCAACTTGCCTGTGGAGTGCCTTCTCCAGGGAAGCCTGCCCAGCACAGAAGGTCTTTCCAGGAGAAGTGAAGATCCTGATCTTCTAGGCTCTGTTTCAGTGCTTTTACACCTTTGCAATCCTATCCTACTGCTTATTTTAACTTGCTTTTATATGCCAAAATGTATTAGTCCCTGCTGCTTGTTTTCTAGCCTACGCCTTCTTTAGTCACTGCTTTATTTATTATCTCACCGCCCTGTATCATTGCTGTATTTTAATGTATCATTATGTTTTAAATAGATTGTTCAACAATCTAGAGAACTCTGGCTAGTGAGCTATTTAAAAATAAAACAAATGAAAACAAACAAAGCAGGCTGTGCTTCAGCAAAGGTAAAGATCCATTCTACTTCATTTACACTTCAACAGCAATACAAAAGCATACTCTACCTTTCATAAAAACTGGCTTTTTCAGAAATTTTCCTAACTATTATTTGGGACATAGCAGATCCTGAAATGAAATACTCTCGCATACTGACAGAGGAATGCTGGTTAAACACCTTCCAGTTCTCCTTCAGTCACCATAACATTTACTGGATGCCTGCACACTGTCAGTCAGGTCCATTCACTTATCCTGACTCTTGTCTGTGTGACTGACTTTTCAGCCAGGTTTATCTCAATGGAAATATAATCTGACAGATTTACATCCCCACCCAAGCTAATTTAAGGCTCTAAACCAGCCATTCTCAACCTTTTTGGTTTTTTGGCCATGGCAATAAACACAATATAAAATAAATATAGGCTGAATCAGGACCGTATAAGTCTCATAAGGAGCCTTATTAGAGTGTGTGTGTGTGTGTGTGTGTGAGAGAGAGAGAGGGGGGGGGGAGGGAGAGGGAGAGGGAGACGGAAAATTGTTCCTGTCTGTGCCCCCCCCCCTTTAAATGTGTCAGGGGGCCATACAGGCCCTTTTGAGAATGGCTGCCCTAAAATATGTCACGTTTTAAGAGGCCCTATGGCATTATGCAATAGCTGTTGAGTTGTTTTAAATATATTTAGAAGCTCTGGAGAAGCACTGCCAGGCAAATAATAGCTTTTTCAATTTGGGGGGGGGGTAGGTTTCGGACAGCAAGTAATAATCCTGCATGATTCATCAACAGGTACATCCACTTGTTTGGCATATGTAGATTCATACTACACAGCACTAGTACATTCTCCTGTGAAACAGCATAGTGACAAAGCTGTTGTTCTTATTTTTTGTGGGTGTGCACCACTGTCTGACCCTGCCAGTTTCCAAAGTACTGTATATTATTTCTGGTGACAACTTTCTGCTTGGTACTTAGACAATGTTTGGGGGGGGGGGCTTGAAGACAACTAGTAAAAATTAAGAGCCCTTGTCATCACACAACCATGCTTTTCAGCAAATAAATTAATGTTCTACATTATGTGTTCACACAGTGGAATACACAACCTGTGTTCCAGTTCACTGGGAAAGGCAGTATGTAAATCAAACAAATAAACAAATAAATGTGCCTCCAATGCCATTCTCATGTTGGTGGGTGGTGCAGAGAAGACACCATGTCAGAAAGATTTACCGTAGATCATAATAACATGTCTTGAAAACTGTTCAGTAACAACACACACAGACTAAAAAAAGCCTTGAATATACAATATTTTCACATTTTCCATGCTCATGTTCATACACGTTATTATTTTCAAAACAGCAACACAGTGATATGAAATGTCTTACATTCAAAGAACTAATTTACTTTTTTTATTATTAAAGAAACATCCAACCTAAACAACATAAACCTAACACCACATTAAAATACAATTACATAATACACCAGTGCCACCTTCACCCTCAGGGCTAGCATTAATAATATTTTTAAAATTCATTAAATCCATTTTCTCTCCAAAAATCCATTGTTTCTTCCCTCGGCGTATACCCCTTCCCTCTCTGAAATACATATTCCAAAACTACACTCCATATTTTCTTAAAATCATTATTTTGATAGGTCTCTTCTTATTTTAACATCACGTCAATTTATCATTAATTGGCATATCTCATAATTCTCTATACCCTTCCTCTAAATTAATTTAGTTATCATTTCTCCAGTTTCTTGCAAATATTAACCTTACTGACATAACCATTATTAACTCCTTATTTTCTTTCAACAACTGATCTTTCTTAACCATGTTCAATAAAGCCATTGACGGGGACATTTGAATATTTAATCTAGTTATTTCCCTTATTTCTTTAAAGGTTTGCTTCCATTGTTTCTTTCTTACTTCATACACTACCACATATGTAAATACATCCCCTTCGCTTTTTTGCACCTCCAATATAGTGATGATACGTTTTTATTTATTATATTCAGTTTTACCGGTGTTAAATAGCATCTCCATATTAGCTTATAACAGTTTTCCTTTATCCTTACAGACATATTCTTCATAATTCTTTTATCCCACATTTTATTCCACTCTTCTCCTTGTTGTTGTTGTTTAGTTGTGTGACCCCATGGACCAGGGCACGCCAGGCCCTCCTGTCTTCCACTGCCTCCACTCTTCTCCTACTACTTCATCATCCAAATCATATTGCCACTATGCTTTTAATCCTTGTGTATCCTGTCAAGCCTGAATTGATAATTTATATATTTGACTTACAGTTCTCTTTCTTTATGTCTTTTCCTCTATTTTCAATCTTTTTTAATAAGCTCTTCAAATTTTGTCATTTTTCTATTTTTCCCTTCCTTACTTTTCCATTCCCTTGTACACCTTTCTGTTTGAATCATGTTAAACCAAGAAATCCCCTCCTCCCAAAATCTCTTCTATGTTTCCTTTATCTTTCATCTTCTCCATCCAATCTTTTACCCTATTTATCCCTTTATCTTTAATATATTCTTAAGAGTTTTTTCAAGATTTTTTGGAAAATTCTTTAAATCCACAGCCTGGGATAAGGAAGAAGTCGGTGAGCTCAATGCACCCTAAACTTTTTTCCAATTTTCTAACATATTTTTAAGGAAAGGGTTAGTAATCTTGTTTATTTCTTTTCCAATTTTTTCTTTAAACAATATACTTTCTAATTTTTTCTTCCTTACCCTGCATTTCTATTTCTGTCCAAATTAAATTTTTATTATTTTCAATACTACAAAGAACTAATTTACTAAGGGGTGAGCAGCAGCTTGTCTGACTATATGAAGCCTAACTAATGCCCGCACTTTCTGGGAAGCCTAACCTTTCTTTCAATGTTCAGACCTGCCAAAGGAAATGAGCTGGCTTAAACAAGGAAATGAGCTGGCTTAAACACTTCACAGCCAGAGAAACATATGAAGTCCCATCTCTACAAAGCTACCTAGTACAGTAGTGATTTGTCAATCTGAAAAGCATGAATATGCATAACTGGGAACAAACTGAAATAAGAAATGAAAGGAATAAAATTAATAATAAATTAATAATACCAGCATAAGGTTGATGTAGCCTTGCACTACTTTAGTGCACTGGTGGTTTTTCAACCTTTTTATGTGTCTTAGAAATGGAACTTCTTGAAATGCAAAAATATTATTATTGGTTAGTATGTGTTTCCACTAAGCTCTATACCTAACATCAGTGGTCCCCAACCTTTTTGCCTCCACGGATCGATTTAGCGTGCGGGGAGCCAAGGGAGGCGCTGTGCGTGCATGGGAGGGGCCGTGCCCAGCCTCATATCTCCTCAACAATCACTTTGTGGGAGCAAAAACAGGGCTACTGGCAAGTAAGACCCATTTAATCTCAAATATCTTGCAGAGGGAAGTACCAGAGCAAGAGGTTGTTTTATAGATATCATTACAGGTATAAAAGGAGGGAGAGCAGAGCTTGCAGTTCACATCACTCCTGTTTGAAGGTATGTCCACATGCAGCCTAACTATTGTCAGCAGCAGAACTTCACTCTCTCAGAAACCTAGCCTTTCCTGCAATGTACTGCTGAAAGAGAGGAACGTGGTGACACTGTGGGCTAAACCGCAGAAGCCTTTGTGTGCTGCAGGGTCAGAAGACCAGCAGTCGTAAGATCGAATCCACGCAACGGAGTGAGCTCCCGTCGCTTTGTCCCAGCTCCTCGCCAACCTAGCAGTTCAAAAGCATGTAAACGTAAGTAGATAAATAGGTGCCACCTCGGTGGGAAGGTAAACAGTGTTCCGTGTACAGCCGCGCTGGCCACGTGACAACAGAAACTGTCTCGGACAAACGCTGGCTCTACGGCTTGGAAATGGGGATGAGTACCGCCCCCTAGAGTCAAACACGACTGACTAAAATGTCAAGGGGAACCTTTACCTTACTGCTGAAAGAACATCCATACCTACCAAAAGAAATGAACTATGTACCTCTAACAAACACTAAACAAAAGAAAAAGAGATGGTTAAAATTTTACAAAGTTCTCTGAATCATAGAGAAACTTTAGGAGAACTCCAGCATTTCCTTTTAAGGACAATCAACAGACAATGACTACAAGTGAGGTGAAGACAAAACATGCCTACTTATTTCACCTGGTATTGAGGCATATTCATATTATCCTAAAAAATAAGCAGCCTAATTAAAATAAACTAGGGCAGAGTAGGAACCTAGCACTGTCAGTCTGCTGAATGAAGGACTTCAAATAAAGGCATAAAATTTTGTATCTTCTCAAATGTAAATGGTAAACATACATATTTGCTTTTTCTAGTATAACAAGCTTTCTACAAAGAGGGAGAATGTTGTGAGGCCTGAGTGCCGACATGGCTTCTTTAGCCACCTGACTATACCAAATTGTCAATTTAGTTAGGTGTTGCTTCCCCTGTAATAGCACTGTGTTCATGAAAGCAGCTGTCTTTCCAGATGTTGTCTTTCTATGGCGCCCATAATGATCTGGCAGATATGCCTGATAAATCACTGAGTCATAAGAAGTGCTACTTCCACATTGCACATAGGCAAATCTGTCAGAAGCAACAGCTGGTATAGAGAAAGAGAAGCTCTTAATGTTTCTTCCCCTCCTCACACATTTTCTTCCTTCTGGATAGACCAGTTACAGTTATGGAGAAAGCTTCACCTGTAAAAATTTCACCCTAAGTAAGGTGGAATGATTTCACCAGACAGCACTATGACAAGAAAAGATCAGAGAATGAAAACCACCTCTCATCACATGGATCATGGGAAGTTGTCCTACAGCCTACAGAATTTGACACCTGGCCTATCAGTCCACACTGGAATACAGGATTTCAAAGAGAGATCTCTCCTAGCCCTACTTGGAGGCATTAAAACTGGACATCAGACCATTTACATGTAAAGCATGTAACTACGCAACTGAGCTAACAATCTTCTTCACCTAGCCTAAGCAATGCTTTCTTGACTATATATTAGGAAGAACGTTTTGACAGTAAGATTTATTCAACAGCGGAATGGATTGCCTTGAGAGGTAGGAAATTCTCCTGTGTTGGAGGTTTTTAAGTACCAGCTGGATGGCCACCTGTCAAGGTTCTTTAGTGGTGAGTTTTCTGATTGTCCAGAAACTGGAATCAATAACTTTAGGTTTCCTTTCAGCTCTATAATTCTATGATACTATTATTCTCTTTCTCATTCCCTAACATGGAGGTCTGTAACTATTGCCTAGATCCAGTGAGTAGCTGGATGCATATAGTTCAGGCTATTGAAGTTGTCATGTGGTTTTAAGTTTGCATTCCACATTATAAGTACTTAACAGATCACTGATACTATCCACACTGAAGAGTTGAAGTGCCTTGTCCAACACCTGGCTCAAGGCAAGATAGTCTTAGATACAGAGTTTCTACTCTATCACCTCCCATATAGAGGGTACTTTGTGGGGGGGATTACTTCAGTGAACTTGAACAAATCCTAAACAATAAGTTAGTATTTCCCCATTGTAAAGTATGATAAACTGAACTGAGGAACAGTGCCTAAGTTTTGAGTAGTTCTTGAGTAGGTGCAAACTTTGGATTTCACAGCCTATTGAACTGTAAGGTAAGTACTGTACAGTATATGGAAAGTTCACCAAATGTTAAGTCAGAAACATTTCATAATATTACAAGGGGTAGCTTGTTGTGTTGTTGACAAGTTGCCTTTCAAAAAATTAAATAAGAATGTATACAAACTGCATACTATATAAAATAACAAATATTTTTGTTCTATAATCCTGATATCTCAATAATTCAAACCTTGATAGCATCATTTGTGAAGGAAGGAAAAAAATTAAGAGGTTATAGATTTTGATGAGGAACACATTCCATGATAAAGTACATGAAATGAAAAAGCAGAACCCCCAAATCAGTTTTCTGTTCTTAAATGGCATGTCAGCTTTTTTAAAAAGTGAGTCAAGACCATTTAGTGCATAAACTGAAAAGGTACATCACAAGGTGTTCTACTGACTCATTTAGGAGAAATTTCTACTTACAACCGTTTTTAAAAATATGATTTGCACCATACAGATCTGGGACCTAATACAGAAAAATGTGACAATCCTGCTCTAAATGTTGACTGTTTATTTGCTTCTAAGATGATATCCTGGTCCTCTAATAGGGAGGAACAATTCACAAGGGCTTCAAGCAAAATATCTCATATAATATTTTGAGTAAAGTCTCTGGCATTATTCTTTCTGTAAACATCACCTGCAAATAATCCCATATAGATTTTCAACGTCCGCCACAGAGAGTGTCTGATACCACAGATTGGTTGTATGCTTCAAAATGATGTCTCTACCACCTGACCTGATAAATTCCAGAGGCATATCAAGCTGTGTTACCAGCTGCTTTGGGGTTAGACGGCAAACAACATGCCACAGACATTCAAGCAAAGCAATCATCATTTTATGGTATCACAAAATGTAAAGGTCACACTTGGCTGACCAGCCACCTGGGTCCACTGAGAAGGAAAGCCATTCCGGACATTCCCAACTAAGAAAGTAGAAGCAGACTAAGCTAAGAGGTAGAGGAAGAGTAGGTATGGTTTTTATTGAGAATAAGGAAGAGATACATAGTAATTCTACACATTTATCCTTCTTGGATTTTTTTTTAAAATACTTCTAAGAAAAGACACAGTTTTCACCTTGCACTTTAATCCAGATATTTTGTCAAGATGTACATGTAAGCAGAAAGAAATAATTTCTTTTTAAAAAGGACTAGAACATTATCCAGCAAGCTCTAAGTAGTTTCACGGATTACAGTGCTAAGCATGTTTTAGCTCTGCAAAATACAGTAATATCCTGGAATAATCAAAGAATCCATTTTTCAGGATGAGGCTGAAAAAAGGTCCTCAAGCCCCAAACCTTTTTGACTGAAGATTTCACAAAATGAAAGCAGCTATACAGATAAACTTTGCAGAAATAAGAACAGCAATAATCATGACACTGCTGATTACTGAACTAAAGAATTTAATTTCCCATCCAGTCTTGTGTGCAATTGTGATGACTCCACTAGTTTTTAAAACAAAGCCAAGGGACATACGAATTCAACCTCTTGCTCTGGTCACCTTGAGAAAATGCTCCTGTTTGGTTTTATTTCTCTTCCTTGATTCATTTCATGATTACTTCTGACTCATCCTGGTTCAGTAGCTGCCTGGACTGATTCAGTTTAAGGCAGAAATAGGACACTTTGGATCTCCAGATATTTTAGCTTGCAACTCCCACCACTCACCATAACTAGCAGTAAGGGACTGTGGAAGTTGCAGCTGTATTACAAACATTGAAATAAAATTTCCAAATTTTCTAAGTTACAGATTGGGTTGGGTAGGATCGAAACTGACTAGTTGCAACAAACCAACAACGAGCAAAAAGTAGTCCTGCGGATGTTGTTGAACCACAAGGGCCTAGTATTTCTCATTATTGGCTATGGCACATAGAAGCTCCAGACCAACAACATTTGGCAGGTCACACTTTGCCCACTGTTGCTGTAAACATTTTAAATGCATACATTTGCAATTAATTAACACTATACAGTACATAACCTGGCAATACAATCTCAATTCTCTGGATATGTTGCTCTCATGCCACTTATGTTATAGACCATGTACGTGCTTAGGGAAGCAATTGGGAAATTAATGATTTTTACCTGGTACTTTTTATACTGACATAAAGATATTAATCAGGAATACCTCCATGAAAAAGAAAACCTAAATCCAATACTGCACTGCAGGAAAATGCATCTCTTTCCTGCCTCCTGACAGCTGCTAGCGCTGCCCCAGTATTCTGCCCAAAGACCCAGTCAGGGGTCATGCAGGGGATTGTTGTAAAGAAGGAGATTTCCCCTGGATTCTGCAGTTTCACCAGCAGAAGCCTAGTCCTGGATACGGCCCTAAGTGCACTGCACATTCACAGAAGCAAGATGGTAACTACCAGGCAGAACATTACATCTCCATGACATGAAAAGCAACATGTACTGTTATATACTTGAAAAGTTCTAGATATGATAACCTTAGAACCACAGAGTTGGAAAGGAACCTATGGATCTTCAGGTCCTGCTTCTGTGTCAAGGAAGCACAGTGGGGAATTGAACTCCCAGCCTCTGGTTCTGCAGCCAGATACAGAAACCACTGAGCTATCCTACTGCACAGTAATAAATATGAATGACATGAAAGGTCATATGTTGTAACATATAACATCAACAGACCCTCATTTTTTGTCCCAGCTCAGGCATTAATATACAAAAACAATGACTTGATGACTGCACCTGGGCCAGCCCTACCATGGGCAGAGGGGCTTTGCTGCCAGGAGCTGCTACAGAATGCCAGAGGTCTGTGCCCCGTAGTACTCCCTCAGCCAGCCTGCTGTCTCCTCTGGGGTACTGGAGAATGTCGTTCTCCCACCAGTGCTGAAGGAGATTTAAATGGCTTCTGTGCCCACAATGACAAGCCATGCTATCTTTCCTTTCATCTCAGGCAGCAAACTGTCTTGGGATGGCATGGCCCTGAGCACCATTCGGGCATCAGGTACCTAATCCTTTCAGCCATCAGCCAGGCATGGGGGAAGGGATAGATGGACAACAAGTATTCCAACATTATATGTCCTGATTCCCTTTACTCTTCTTTCTCCTCCCTTCACACACTCAGCTTAATGCATACAATAACTACCTGGTTTGCCATTATGCCAAGCTGAGTTTCTGCAACTCCATTTTGCCCATCTGGCTGAAAGGGTCTTTCTGGAGATAACAGCAAACTGGAAGTACCAACCATCATTGACTATATTGCTGGAACGTGTGCAAAGAAGGATCTGGGACAGAGGGCACTTTCAAGTACTGTACCTAGTTTGTTGCTAAACCTCCATTTCAGGAACAGTGAACATGTGACCATCCATAATTTGCTGAGCTGCAGCTCCCAGCATCCCTCACTATTGCTTATACTGGCTAGGGCTGATGAGAATTGCAGTCCAACATTTGAAGGACCACTTGTTTCCCATTCCTGTTCAAAATGTGCCATGCGAATGCGGCCAACTGATGTAATCAAGAGTCAAAGGATCCTAAGCAATTATGAGTTTGGCAGACATCTTTTATCATAACCAAATATTATTTAATAGAAGCAGTAATGCTGAAAATTCAATTTAAAAGAAAAAGTGATTATTCTAATTAAATGATAGTTGGTGTTTTTTTAATCCACCCTATCCAGTGACAATCAAAAAAAGCCTTCTGTACACAGAAAAGTCAAAGGAAAAACAGCATATTATACTGATATGGTTATACATCAGCAAAATCAGAAGACTGAGATTTGGAAGGGTAGCAATGGAATTAGGGGGAAAATCATCAAGTGTAAGGATATGTCTCTCGAGATCAAAACCAAAATCATCCAAACTCTTATATTCTCAGTCACCAGGTATGAGTGTGAAAGCTGGACAGTTAAGAAAGCTGACAGGAAAAAAACTGATTCATTTGAAATATGGTGCTGGAGAAGAACTTTGTGGATTCATTGGACTGTCAGAAAGACAAATAAGTGTTTACTAGAGCAAATCAAGGCTGAATAATATCTGGAGGCAATGATGTAACTGAGGCTTTCATACTTTGAGCACATCATGAGAAGGCAAGATTCTCTAGAAAAGACAATAATGCTGGGAAAGGTTGAAGACAGCAGGAAAGGAGGAAGACCAAATATGACATGGGTTAAATGAAGCCATAGGCTTGAGTTTCCAATTGCTGAGCAGGGCAGTGGAGGACAAGACATTTTGGAGGTCACTCATTCATAGAGTGAATGTTGGTATGATTAGCCAGTTTTAAGCCACTGTGTCTGTATTTTTTATTGTAAAGGAAGCCATAGCCTTGAGCTTACAAGAGCTAAGCGGGGCTGCTGAGGGCAGGGTATTTTGGAGATCAATCATTCATAGGATTGCCGTAAGTTGAAGGCAACTTGACAGCATGTAACAGCAACAAATCCTAACCATCACATCCGTCTTCTGAGCATTTCACCAAGTAACAACTCGGTAGCATTTGCAAAGAACACAATGTGATTTAAATTTAGCATTCTGATTTCAATCAATACGACTAGTGTGATTGATGGGGTGATTTCACTATCAATATTTGATTCAGTTCTAGTAACAGGTAGTTACAGTACAATTGCAGCCAAGCATAGCACTTCGGGATGTTTTTGTGTGCATAGTTCTATTTAGTGCAGCAGCACTGTTCAGAAGTATACACTTAAGTGTTTCTCAAATCAGCCTTAAAAGAATGGTAATCATGAATTACATGGTTTTCTTTAGTCACACAGAAAACCCATTATTCACTGCTCTGAAGGCATGAGGCTAGAGGAGAATGACCCTTCATTTCCTTCTCCTTTAGTGAGCCTACCTAGTCTAAGACATCTCCTTGGCCTGATCAAGATTTGAACTAAGGACTAGTCTGATAGGAAGCTGGACAAGTTGAAACGGAGTGACAGTCAAACCAAAGCCAACTGAAACAAGTAAAGAAAATGGACAGCAATAAAAAAGAACCAAAAGTTAAAGTTAAACCAGCTGTTCAGAAAACTGCATTTCAATGTCTAACATGGGTAGGATTTGACTTCTCCCTAATCAGCACACACCCAACTTTGACTGTAGCATAAAAAGCCACAAGGAATCCGCCCAAGCACTATTCTTTTCAAAAGGGAGTGTCTGTTGTAAGGGGTTTTTAAAAAATGCATATCTGAAAAGCTGTTCCAGTTTCCAAGAAAAAGTACCAGCAAAAAGTCCCTTTGAATCAGCACATACTGAAAGTTTTACAAAACATAATTGCAACAGTCTACTAAATTAATGGCAGTTAAATATAAGGGGCATCAATATATTTTTGATCCTCTTGATAACAACAAATGGTTATTGTTCACACACCAGATATATTTTATTCACTGTAATTTTAAAGAATGCATTATCTATACAATACACACAAATCAAAAATTAAATTATTGTGAAAATGAATGTACAGATATTTGTTGGTCCTAGGGTTGATACTGACTTCTTGTTCTGAGGGTCTTCAATTATCTATGCCAAGACCAAATTGTCAGAAGTGGCCCAGGACTTCATGTCCTCCATTATGACCATGTATCTGTCCCAAGTGGTATCTGGTCTCACTCATATAACAAGGCACACTTGAGGATGAGCTTTATATAGTTCCATTGTGATAGACAGATCACTACTTGGAAGGCTTTGGGCTCAATGGAACTCAAACTCTCCCCAAGGGCTGATTATTATGAAGGCGGTGATATAAATGGTTTTGTTATGGTTCTTGGAGAGTTTTCTGTCACCTTGTCAGGTGATCCTGTCAAACTCCTGGTTGACCTCCAGAATGAGGGAAAAGCCTGGATTGGAGACACAATAGCTCCTAAGTGTCATCTCCCATGGAATGGAGCTAAATAAAGCCCCTGTTTTACCAAGAAGCTTGCCGTAAAGAAGCAAGTGGGAGAGAGAGTCTTCTTTTTTGAAATCCAGCTTGAATATCAGGCATTTCTCACTCCATATGAGGTAAAAGGCTTTGTCAGATCACCTTGAGCATCACTTTTCTTGTACGGGAAATTAAAGCAATGGTCCCATAGTTACTGCACTTCTTGACATCTCTTATCTTGGGGAATGGAATGTATATTGGACGTTTCCAGTCTGTGGGCCATTGTTTTGTTTCTGCATAGTCCCTTATATGTTTATTGCCTGAAAAATATCAAGGTATAGAAAACATAGAAAAAACCACATTTTCAATGGTCATAATTCAGTCTATGCAATTAATTCCTTATATATGTTGATGTCTTGCTATTGATTTGAATATATGTCTTATAATGCAAATTAACTGGTAATAGAACGTAATGAAGACATGAAATTCAGACAACCTTCATTGCTCAGTGAGGATCACACCATCAGTCTCTGGGTAATATTTGCAACCACCACATGGCTGCCATAGCCAAGGATGGTCAGATCAGTCTGTTTCTCATCATCAAGGTCAGTCTTGCAACTGCACATTCAGAACTATGACTTATTTCCAATTCTATTTAAAATATTACCTTTTTAAAAAAACCACAAGGGCTATTCCATCAAAGTACAAATTACTAAACATTTGGCCCTACATTATTCATATTTCCCCCTAAAACATGAATTTTCAATAAAACTTTTAATATCTTTGGAGCTCTAAACTGCAAGATCTTAAGGAAAATTCACTTCAATTTGCATGTTAGTCCAAGAGGTGAAAATCAGGTCACTTCTTACTAAAAGGAAGATTAAACAAAATTGTCAAACACTTCTAGTCACAGCAATGGCAAAAAAAATACCAGCAGTATTGTTCCCTGCCTGGTGTCCTCCAGATGGAGAAGGCTTGGACTCCTATCATCCCCAGCTGTCCTGGCAGTAGGATGGGAATTTTAGTCCAATACATTGGGAGGTTACCAGGCTGGAGGAATAACCAATGTTTTCCCTGTGGTCAGTTCCTGCCTGTAAGATATTTTGCTACTACTGCTGAGCCATGATTAAGAGCCTTATAAAAATGTCAAGCATTATAGCAAAAGAAAAACACAACAGAAGTGGGGATAATAGCAAATGCATTGAACATCCACAATGATATAACTCTACTTAAAAAAAAACACATGACCAACCATGACATATCCCAAGGCTGAGCAGAGCTCTGAACTATTAATATAACACAGCTAGACCAGATGGAACTGCTGTCTCTTTCAATTGCCTCCCTTTCCCCTTCTTCAAATGCTCTGCAAAAAGTGATCTGAACTCCAGCAACTCTTCCAAGAAATACTTCTTCAAACATGAATTTTGGGAACAAACTCAAACTTCAAAATCAGGAAAGGGAGCTAAGAAGGGTCAGCACCAGAATCTATGGAAACCAGAATAGGAAAGCCCTCCTGCCAGCCACAAACAAGCCTCTGTCACTGGGGAAAGAAAAACTCTCAGGCATGTGGCAAGTCTTCCCAAAAACTGACAGAAATGTGGCATGGCAAGCTTACTGAGTAGCAGCCTCCAAACTGGCAAATTCCTTTTAGCTACAAATTACTATGTGCCCTCCTGCAGGTTAAGGCCCTGCCAGCCAGAAAGCTGGAATACAAGCTTTGCTCGAATTTTCCATATGAGAAGAAGATGGAAGAGTTGGTCAAGCATAAATGTGAAGTATTTTAAGAGAAACATCTCAAAACACCTACCTTCTCTTACGTGTTATTGAGAGTCATGGTTTGCAAGGCAAGGCAAAACTCTCAGCTTTGGCCATAAGCGAAAAGCCATCTTCCTGAAGCTTTATCATCAAATCTATTTCAGTAAAAAACAAGATGGCACATCTGCACAGCAGGAATAGTGGCACACAGAGATTTGAAGGTGATATTTTAATCTACACTGAAAGCTTCATTCACATAATTACCCCAATTAATTGATTAAAGTCTGCAGCCCCTCATGCAAAGATGTGCTTAAGGCAAATTGGTGAGATTATGTTTCTAATACTTTCTCCGCACAGTCATTCTACATACAGGTTATAAATTAACAGTTGCTCTTCAGTGAGCATTTAGGAAAGATAATAATAATTATTATATGCTGTCAAGTCAATTCTGCCTTACAACAACTCTGCTGGGGTTATCTAGGTATAAAGTACTCAAAAATGGTTTACCAGTCCCTTCTTCTGGAACAATGCAGCTTGCCCAAGACCATACAAGGGGCAAGGGACATAACCCATCAGCATCGCACCTTCCAAGTGCTCTCAGCTGTACCCTCTCCTGGTGGAACAGATTTGAATTATCCACAGCTGGGTGCCCCGATCTACTGACCTAGACAGCTCAGCTACTGTGAGTAGCTTCCCATACATACTAAGTAAAAGCACTGCTTTATCACCAAGGCTAAGAAACTCAACAGTTTTGGGTAAATTCCTATATTATCAAATTCCTTACTGCAGGAAACGTATCACATCCTATTATCAACAAGAACTTGAACCAGCCCATATACCTGTGGTGCACTTGCAGCATAAACTTTACACCCAGTTTGAGAAGTGTTTAGTTTAGTCTTGTCTACTGGGCAAACAAACAACACCTTAGAATGCTGTCTTAGGCCCACTTATCTGGACATAAGCCCCACTGAATTAACTGAAGATTAACTTTGAATAAAATTGCACAGGATTGAGCTGCAGGGTTCCAGAAGCCACCCAAAAATCAATGATTCCTTTTGAAAAGTAAGCAGCCTTCAGGTCAAATCACTGAATGCAAATTAGTCATTTATGAAATGTGCAGGTGACATTCCTACACCTGAAAACTATTCGAAAAAATATAATTGCTTATGAAGACTTAATTTCAACCCTGCCAAATATGCAGCATCAATAAAACAAGTCCACCCATTCTTTAGTGATGTGAAAACTGGTGCAACTTACTGCTTAAGAAGAGCTGAAAGCTTCAAATCCCAGCTCAATTACCAATTTATTGGACAGCATTCAATGCAACATTCCCTTTCAGCTTGAGACGCATCACCACCTTCAGTGACTTTCAAAGAAAATCACCCCAAAAATGTTAACAAGCAACACAGTCAGCATACATACAAAGTACCCCTTTCCTGAATCATTCACCTTTCAGAATTGAAACACTTTCAAAAGCAGAGAGGTTCTGCAGTGTTTCCTTGGTAAGTGAATTCCATACAACCAAGAAGCTGCTGCAGAAAAGGCCAGGCCTTTGACAAATCTAAAATGTGATGCTGCATTCTAACTGGGAAAGACAGTGTCTGAAATGGATTGCAGTAGTTTCATCAGCACTTCTTACAAACCCTCTACACATAGGTAGAAAGTTACAGACAACATAATAAACATGCTTAGTAAAAAGATTGCATGACAACTACAGTAACTTCTAACATATTTTTTAGCTTCCTAACAGAGCCATGGGTTGGGAATCTGATCCCCTGCTGTGCCTCCTGGGAGAAGAACCAGTCTGTGTGGCCATGGGGAAGCTGCGCAGTCCCAGCATGCCCCCAGAAAAAGGGGGTGGTAAATTGGTTCTGGGTACTCTATACTTAGAAAACCCTGGAAATTGTCATCCTAATGTAGAATCAACTAGATGGCACTAATCAATAAATTACGTAAACTAGATTCTGCCGCTGTCCCCAAGGCAAATGATAATTCATACTAAAACTGAAAATGTGCATTAGCCACAGGAAAAAAAAATCCCAGGATAAGCATTATTAAGAGGAAGACATGCAGATATTAATTAAACCACCATGCCAAACCAGTTACCATGTCTGTATATGCCAGGTGATTAGCTGGCTTTTTAAGAATAAAATACATGGATGGGCAGGTAGTTCCAATCAGTATAAAGGTCTCCCATTTGAAATATCTCCTAGAGCAGCCATTCTCTAGAACAGTGGAACAAGGGTCCCCAGGTGTTCTTTGACTAAATCTCCCAGAAGTCTTCACCACTAGCTATGCTAGCCAGGAAATAATTACCCCAGTGCAAGTCTCTGTGTACCGTGTTTCCCAGAAAATAAAATAGGGTCCTATATTAATTTTTGCTCCAAAAATGCATTAGGGCTTATTTGAAATCAAAAATATTTATTTATTTATTTATTTATTTATTTATTTATTTATTTATTTATTTATTTATTTAATTATTTAATTAATTAATTAATTAATTAATTAATTAATTAATTAATTAATTAATTAATTAATTAATTAATTAATTAATATGCCGCCCACTCTACCCAGAGGTCTCTGGGCGGCTTACAATAATTAAAATTCAATACAATAAAAATAAAATGATTAAAATACAATTAAAATACAATATTAGTGGCATTCAACATGGAAAAGCAAACTAGAAGTTAAGATAGAAAAGAAAATCAAGTAGTCACCAGAGGGAAGGCCTGCCTGAAGAGCCAGGTCTTAAGTTGGCTCTTAAAAACACCCAGCGAAGGTGCCAGGCGGATCTCTAACAGAAGATTGTTCCAAAGTCAAGAAGGCCCGGTTTCTTGTTCTTTCTTTCCGGGCCTCCCTTGGCATTAGGCCACTTTTCCTGGCTGTATCAAGCGATTCAAGTAGATCTAGGTGGGAGAAGGTGTTCTGCTAGATATCAAGGTCCTAAACCGTTTAGGGCTTTATATGTCAACATTAACACTTTGAAATCAATGCAGAAACGAATGGATAGCCAATGCAAGGCAGCCAGAGTGGGAGAAATACGCTGATGTCTTCTCATCCCACAGTGGTGTCGAACTGTGGCCCTCCAGATGTTCTTGGACTTCAACTCCCAGAAGCCTTCACCACCACCTCTGCTGGCCAGGATTTCTGGGAGTTGAAGGCCAAGAACATCTGGAGGGCCACAGTTCGACACCACTGCTGAAGTCTGGCCGCCGCATTCTGCACCATCTGGAGCTTCTGCATCCATCTAATCATCAAAGGTAGCACCACACAGAGTGCATTACAGTGGTCTAATATCGAGATTACAAGTGCATGGACTAGAATGGTGGGAGCCCCGCCATCAAGCTAGCATGTACTATTTACATGTACAACTGTCTACATTTATTCAAACACAGTCATGTCATCTTCTGGTTGCTGCACAATGGTGGAGGGCGGGGTTTCACTTAACTGGGGCTTATTTTGGGGTTAGAGCTTATATTACGAGGATTCTGAAAAATCATACTAGGACTTATTTTCAGGTTAGGTCTTATTTTCAGGAAAACAGGCCATCATATTCACTAAAACTCATTTAGGTACAAGCAAACACATTTGGGAACTGAGCAGGCTCGCTGCTACTGGCTCTGCTCCTGACCTCTAGATAGACAAATGTGCTTCATGCCTTGTGCCTCAACCTATATAACACCCTAACACTCTCTTTTCCAGAATCACAGGCCACACATGTGCAGCAGGCTGTACACATCTGTGTGTACACTGAGATGCAACAAAGCCAGAATTATTGGGTATCTAGCTTGTTGGGAACACGTAAGGGAAAGGGACAACAAACAATGGTACTTAATTAGAAGGCGATAACATTGCCTCTCCCATAAATTTGATTCTGCATCCTTCCTGTCTCAGCAATTACACTTCCAAACACAACCTGCACCTAGTTCCCAAAGACCCCTCATAAAATAAAAGCAAGCCCATTTGCTAACTCCATCCTCTGTTTCTGTCTTCACTTCCACTGCAAGTGGAAGCAGCTCAACAAATCATAGATGGAAGATCTATTTATTGTGACATTCAAACCAAGCCCTCTGGCTTGTCTCTCCCCCAACAACCAACCAAATAAATCAACCAAGGAAAAACAGTAGATTACTTTTGTAGCTTATTAGGGAGGAGACAGACCATCACACCAGGTGCAGATGTCAGGATAAACAAAACTCGGACAGCAGGTCCATGGTTTGTTAACCCATTTCTGCTTGCAAATGGAGTGACTGGTGAGCATATACTGTACTAATTCACTCTAGAGCTCTGGTTTGCTGCTATTGCATCTGAGTTGGGGATTCGTTAGAAACTTTAAACCTGAACATATGACAGTTGAGGATGGGACAGTAGGTATGGCCGTTAAAAACCCCCTATTCTTTGTGGTACTCAAAGAAATCACTGAATAGGACTTTAATTGACTTTGGAGGAAAAAGCAAGATCTTTCACTGGTACTCTGAAGTGTGCACCGAAAAAGTGATGGTTAGAGAGATAGAAACTCTTGTGCTGTTTTATATTTAGGGAGGGACTGTAGCTCCATGACAGTGCATGTGGATTTCCATGCAGGAGTTCCAAGCCTGAATCCCTGGGACACCAATTAGAAGGAAAATGGACAGCGGTTCTACCTGAGACCACAAAGAGGCTTTCCCAGTCAGAAGAGAAAATGCAATGCTCAGAGAGACAATACTGTAATCTCAATAAAGAAGGGGGGGGAGGTATTGCTGTTCTCCCTGTATGCCCCACATACAGTGAAAAGAGAACCACATTGAGCTCTCTGAGCCCACACTGCCTGTCTGATCGGTGGTACTGGCTATGCATACATAAGCTTTTAGTCTATCCAGAACATCTCCACACATCAGATCCAAGGGAGAAACAGCATCTTTTATAGGTTAGAAAGAGAAACTAAATCATACAGGAGTCACTCTCCTGACAACAAACTAATGTCAGGTGATTTACTGACAGACTCCTGGAAAAAACTGGCAACAGCAGGGTAAGGAGCCAACAAGGGCAATGGAGCAGCTTGGTGAATGTGCAAACCACAGGAACAGGGAGAGAAAAGGAAACAATAGTCTTGAGGCTCTATTGAAGGTTTAGAAAACAAGCAAGCATTTTTACCATTCCATGCAAATAACTGCCTTACCCTGCAATACAATTTTCCTTTAGATCCAAGGCTGCCAAAAAGATCAGCCATTTAGATCAATCTGCAGGCCTGTTTACATAGGAATGTTCTGACCATGGGACTGACTGGCAGCCACAAGATAAAGTTTAACAGGTTAAGCATTTCAAATAAGCAAAATCTGGGGTTGCAGAAGAAGCAAGTTTGTAAAACACGCTTGCAGAGCCCTAAAAGGTAAACATTCCATGCACTGATGTGTTACAGTTTCAAGCTGGTGTACTCAAAGGGCGTTTAAACCTATTTGTAAACTAGAGATCAAAGCACGAACTCAAATCGAAGTCAAGGAAGGGCTCAATGCGCTTCATGAAAGATTTAAAAGGAGTCTGAGCTCTCAGTTTTTAAACATCAATCAGCTGGCGCTCCAGCCTTCCCTTAAAGTAGCAGAACTCTCCTCCTTCAGGACTTCAGAATGCTTACATAGGAATGCAGACCGCATGCTCCCACGGCAGGTTTTGATATCGTTGGGGCAATAAATTAGAGGCTTTCAAAAGCAAGAGTATTTCTGTTCTGATACGCGGCCAATCATGACGGAAGGGCTGAACTGTCAGCTGAATCTGGCAGACGCAAGTGAACAGTTGAAAGACTAAAAGGCCCCCTCACCTGCAAAGGACTGAGAAGGATGAACCAGGCGAAAAACAGGGGGAAGTAGTTTTGCTGTTAAAGAGGCAGTGCGGCACTAGGAAAGGGGGAGGGGGGGGTCAAAGGCGGAAGATCAAGGCTGACCACAGACCCGACCAAGGTGGGCCAGGAGTGACCCGTTGGCACCATGCAAAGGGAGGGCCATGGGGCTGAATGGAACGAGAGGAAGGGGAGACCTCGAGGTTTTTGGGGAAGAGACAGAATTCTCACGAGAGGGTGGCTTGCCCGCATCACCCGGGAGGCTACTTGGGGAATCACCATTTCAGGGCAGGAGGGCCCCTCTTGAGCCGCTGAATCGGGCCCTATCCCCTCCGGCACACCCCGGGGTTCCTCTGTTGCCCAAGGGGGAGAGCGCGCCGAAAGAGCCCCACTTACTGGCGCAGCGCAGCGCCCGCTGCTCCACGGCCGCTCCGCACAGGTCGCACCAGCCCCTCCAGAGGGCGAAGGCTTGGAAGCGGTGCCCTTCGCCCCTCTCCTCCCGCACGCGCGGGTCCCGCGGCTGCTCGAAGATGGTGCGCACGTCCGGCAGCAGGCGAGGCGCCGCCGACCGCAGCCGCAGGCGCTGGCAGTGCAGTCCGCCGCCGCCGCCTCCTCCTCCGGCGCGGAGGGGCTTGGCCGCGGGGGCGACGGGGCCAGGGCTGGCGGGGGCCCCCGGCGGCGGCGGCGCTGCCTCCTCTCCCGCCAGCATCGGCGCGCCCACCGGCTCCGCCACGCCGTCCCGGCCGGTCGAGGCGGCGCTCCGGAAGGGTCTCTCGCCGGAGCTCAAGCGCGCAGCTCCGCGGGGCCAGGCGGCGGCGGCTCCCGTTGCGCTGCGCTCCTGCCGAGGCTGAGCCGGTCCCGCCGCCTGGCCAGGAAGGGGGTGGCCGCCCCGCGCCGCCGCCGCCTCCTCCTCGTCCTCCTCCTCGGCTGCCCCCTCCTCGCCCGCGCCCCCCACAGCCCCGGCCCCCTCGGAGCGCTGGGGCTGCGGCGGCGGCGGCTGCCTGCGCCTCGGCGGCGGCTTCGGCTTGGCGTCGCCGGACGCGGAGCGCTTGAGGATCTTCTTCCTCTCGTTGGCGCTGAGGCTCTGCAGGAAGCGCTGCTGCTCCTTGTCCAGCAGCAGCGGGTACGGGTACTGCCCGATGGCGGGGGAAGCCATGGCCCCGGGAAGCCCGCAGGCGGGCGGCCCGGCCAGCACCTCCGACCTGCCCGAGGGGAGCCGCCGCCGCTGCTGCCGCCGGCGCAGGCGCTCTTCCCGGGGACCTGCGGAGGCGGCAGAGGGTGGAGCGAGGCGCGGAGGGCGGGCGGGCAGCGGGTTGGCCGCCCTCAGGCTGGCCGGGCGGGCGCGCTCGGGGCACCCGGGCGGCCTCTGCTCGTCACCCCTCAAGCCCTTCGGTGCCTGCTCCGGTGGTGCCGCCTCCTCCTCCTCCTCCGGGCGCGGGGCAACGCCGGCTCTTGCCCCTCCGGTCCCGGCGCAGGGAAGGAGCCACCAGCACCACGGGGACCCCAAAGGGCTTCGCGAAGCGAGGACCTTCCCAAGCACCCTAAAGCCTAAACCATCGGGTGGCCAGCAGCAAGAGCGACGGCAACTACGCATTCGCAGGAGGAGGGGGGCCTCTGCGCATGTACAAAGTGCCTTCTCTCCCGCCTGGGATGTCAGTCCGCGGAGCTGTCCAGAGACGTATCCACACACGCACACACACACACACGACACGCTTCCGATAGGGCTCCTCTGCCTTTCCCGGGAAGTAGGACGCTCTGCCAACAGCCAAGCGGTTGCAAAGACCGCAGGACGCCCTTGGCGCTCGGTAGCAGGAGCTGCGCCGAGCGAGCGGCCAGGAGAGGCGGCGCGCGACGTCCCCCTCGCGCAGCCCCAGACCCCGGAGCAGGCAGGCAGGCAGGCAGGCGCGTGGGATCAAACTGACGCCTCGGCGTAGGGACCTCTCGCACGACCCTGCCCTGCTTTGGCACCTGGGGGGTGTGGGGGGGGCAGCAGACTCAAGGGCTGTTCGCTGTGCGGCACGTTCGGTCGGGCGCCTTGGTGGGCACTCCGGCAGCCTCCTGGCCTTTGCCAGAAGCACCGCTTGGAGCAAGCAGGCTGGCAGCTCACGCCATCAAGGCACCGGCGCCAAATGGCTATGCGGCGCTCCGAGGATGGACGGCGCATCCTCCTCCTCCGTGCTGTCAAGAGGAGCAGCCTTCTCCGTTGGGGCCTGGGAGGGAGAGGGTGCTCAGCTAAATCTAAGGCAGCAAAGTGGTGAGTCAGGACACAACGGGCCTGGGGCGATATAATAAATACTTTACAGCATTCCGTTTAGGATGCAGTTGTCAAAGGCGCTTCATCAATAACCCTAATCAACAATATTCAACGGCAGTCGGACAGCTGAACCTTAACAAGATCAGAATCAAGATTACAAAAGAACTACACAACTTCAAGACTGCCAATGAAGAAATTGAAGTAGTTAGAGATATTACAGACCTTGCTTCAATCATCAATACAATAGGAGAATGCAGAGGTCAAGGTGCTTGCGATTTGCGGTAATCCTATGAGTGATCTCCAAAACGTCCTGTCCTAACAAACCTGCTCAGTTCTTGCAGATGTAAATCTGCGGGAGTCAGTCCATCTCATATTTGTTCGTCCTCTTTCCCTGCTGCCTTTAACCTTTTCCAGCATTATTGTCTTTTCCAAAGCATCCTGCCTTCTCCTGATGTGTGCAAAGTAGGAGAGCCTGGGTTTCAACATTTTTTGCCTCCAGAGACAGTTCAGGCTGGATTTGCCCTACGCTCCACTTGTTTGTTTTTCTAGCAGTCCAAGGGAATCCACAAAACTCTAACACAATATTTCAAATGAATTTTTTTTCCTTTCAGCTTTCTTAATTGTTCAGTATTGACACACACATGTGGTGATTGGGCATACAAGAGTGTGGATGATTTTGGTTTTGGCCTCCAATGACGCATTCTTACACTTGACGATCTTTTCTAATTCCTTCACTGCTGCCCTACTGCTGCCCTTCCAAGTCTCTGTCTTCTAATTTCTTGGCTGCACTCTTGATTTGGATTGATAATTGAACCAAGGTCTACAAAATCTGTCACTCTTTCAGTTTCTTAATTGTCAGTATTAAAGCCGTGCAATTCTGTGGTCACAATTTTTGTCTTCTTAACATTCAGTTGCAGTCCTGCTTGGGCACTTGCTTCTTTCAATTTTCACTAAAAGTCATTTACAAATCATTGCTACTTTCTGCCAGTAAGATAATGTCATCTGCATATCTTAAATTACTTACGTTTCTTCCACCACTTTTCACTCCTGCTTGGTCTGGCTTTCTGTGTACATATTGAATAGATAAGGGGATGAAATGCACCCATGTCTGACACCTTTGTCTATAAGAAACTACCCTATCTCTCTATACAGTGTTCTGTCCTAATAGTAGCTTTTTATCCACAATACAAATTACATATCAGGTCAATCAAATGCTGAGGCTCATCTGCTTCTTTTAGACCAACCCATAGTTTCTCATGAGCTACACAAAGGCTTTGCTGTATCTATAAAGCATAGACTGATCTGAGATTCTTTGGTGCTCTCCAGCAGCCAGCAGATATTTCCAATAAGATGTCAAGTGCCTTTTCCTTTTCAGAATCCAGCTTGAACATCAGACATTTCTCGCTCCATAACAAAGTATCCATACCTTGTTTAAAATTATAAATGGGGAGAATAAAATGGATCACAGGGGTGATGGGTAGGATAGCCAAACAAAGATAGGATGGGATGAGGCTAAGCGAGGCCAAATTAAGCTCTACAAAGCAAGGTTGTTCTCTGGTAGTTATGCTGGCAGAGTCTGTGTCCAAGTGGGGACAGTGATCTGGCAAAGCCTGAAAGGAGGCTTCTCTTGAGAAAACAAATACAGCTGCTTGACAAAGGGAAAGGTTTATTTAAGCAGTAGAACAATAGACAAGAAGAGCAAGAGTTTGGTTGTCCATTCCAGCAAAGTGACTCAACAAGGAAAGCATGCCCATAAGTGTATTCCTTCTCAGATAGCTCTTAATAACTCCAGTTTTGCACGAAGAGGCAGACACATTTGAAATTAGATGTGTAATTCCTCTCATGGGTTCTCACTAGCCAACCCAGCTGGGTGTACCTTAGATTCAGGAGGCACACCTGAGATGTGGCATTGAGGAAAGCATTTGCATTCTTCCACATTTAGATTTTTCCCCAATCCATCTTGTTTTGAGCTGCAACACCTGCCAACATTGGGAAATTGATGGGGCCCATTACATAAACCTGCCAGTGCTGTCTGGTATTGACAGGGGTGGAAATGACTGCTTCCCCCCCCCTCCTGCCCAGCTGCAAATATATGGCTGGCTGCCATTAATTCATAAGAAGACAATAGAGTTTGAAACAAAGGTATGCCTATTGAATGTTGCTAATATTGAAGTGCCCGGGAAATGCCCTACCTGGGAGTAGCTCTAGTATTCTGAAGTAGCAGGACACCCTCTCCTGCTGATTGAACCAAAGAGTTTTATCTGGGGTTTTTTTTTCTTTCTCTTTCTCTCTCTCACACAGATATACACTACCTCCCTCTCTCTCTCTCTCTCTCTGTGTGTGTGTGTGTGTGTGTGTGTGTGTGTGAGAGAGAGAGAGAGAGAGAGAGAAATAGGCTTTGTATTGTATATTGGCCAGAACAGATATGTATCTATATAATAGGCATATACATATATGTGCTGGCAGCTGTACCCAGCTTCACTCAGACCAGAGACTCATCAGTTTTAGCCTCTTTGCTTCATTTCTCTACTTTCTCTGTTCCCTTTCCCCACCCACCATGCTAGTCTTATTTAACTCAGTACTCACTTCCACTCATCAGATAATGGAGTGTCCAATTTAGAGGTTTGTGGATAGAGATTTCACAATTACATTAATCCAATTACTATGGTTAAAACAGTTGTTCTGCAAACAGTCCCAGATGCTCTTGGACTACCACTCTCAGAAGCCTTGAGCATTTGCTGTGGTCGTGAGGGTTTTTGAGAGTTGTAGCCCAAGAGCATCTGGATTCCCAAGGTTGGGAAACATTGAGTTTAAAAAAATCCTTCAATATTTTCAGTCTATCTGGTTTGGAAGTTTGTATGTGTGTGTCATGGTGTGTCATCACCCAAACCATATTTTAATATATTATATAAAACAAAAGAGTTGACAGAAGCTTAGTGGTCAACAGAAGAACTACTTAGTTTGTAGCCACAGGAAAAGGATCTTTCTCTTGTGGTTTATATGATATGATATGCTTAACAGAACTATCCAAATGACTGTGATCAGATTGTATTAAAAGCTAATGATCACTGGACTTAGTTGGGGTTCTAGGGAAATCCATTTTGGCATATAAGCAGTCTTGATATTTAAACGGGGCAATCAGTAGCATTTACACAGTGTATATGCCTCCTGTGTTTACCTTTTCTGAGATCTTTTGAAACAGACAAACTTTCAACAGTATTTTTAATTACTTAGTTCATGGCCAAAGGGAAGGGATCTTGTACTTGGAGTGTATCTGATGCACTTTACAGAGGAGTCCAGAAAATGCCTATGATTATGCACTTCTAAAAGCTAACTATCTATTGGCCCACTGGAGGCCACTTCAGGGTGTAACCTATACAGTTATTGACGCTGTGCCCTCAGTCATCTATGTATTCCCCTCCTATCTCTTACTGTTTTGGAGATCTTACAAGACAAATACACAAACTTTGGACAATGTTTACAAGATATTAGGAAATGTCTCCAGCTTCAACCGGGTTAGTTAGTTCTATCCCCGCCTCCAGTGTGTTGCCTCTTTTCTTCCCTGCCCCAACGGTCCCACCCGCACACTGTGCTGTTTTCCTCCCTCACCCCAGTACACTATCCAGTACTCAGAAATGTAAGTTCTAGGACTACAACTCCCAGAATCCCCCAGCTAGCAAGACTTGGGGGGGAGAACCAGCCTACGTGGACTTGGACAAGTTGCATGGCTGCAGAGCACCACTAGGAGGAGCATCTGGGAAACCACTTTTGAGTCCTTTACAGTATATCTAAGCACCAGGGGAAGAATGGCTGTAGGTTGGAATAGTACACCATCATCATCATCATGGTTGCAGTGGTGGTGGTGTGATTTCAGTATGAAGAGGGGTAACCAAGTGCTAGATAGACAGAGATGGCATGAAAGGACTGAGATGAGACAACAGAAGTCCAGAAAGATAAAGATTGTAGTAGTCTCGGGAAGAGATATCCAAAAACAGGGTCAGAGATTTTTACTATAGAGAGCACATAATGTGTTGTTTTCATTTTGATACCAAAGAATTATCCACACAGGGAGCCTGGGAAGTGGATAATGTATTATGAAAAGGATGAATATACAAAGAACTGTCATTGATATTCATCATCTCTTCCTTCATGTGCACGCTGTGCTTCTATGTGGAGTTTGCCAGAGGGGAGACAAGGAAGCAATAAAGTCACATTGGAGGAGTTACTTTGAATTACTCACTATCTGAACAAACAGCACATACTTTAATGTACTCTGTCAGGTCCTTAAATCATACGACTGCTTTAAACAAAAGGTTAGACTGTATATTTACCTTGGTGGAACTTCAAGTTAGCTGGTGCTCTGATTTTCAACAACCATGAAAACTGAATAAAGAATCCATTCCAGTAACTACAGACTACCGTTGTGATTTACCAAATACAAAATAGAAATTAAAAGAAAACACGAGCACATGTTAAAACAAACATGAACTAGAATATCTTATTATGAGATAAAATTTGCATACCCTACATCCCCAGAAGGAGTATCAATAGCAAAGCAAACATTAGAACATTCCAAGAACATTTAAATGACAAAAAATAGATAAGTAACAAAATTAGTCATATGATTTGCTTGAACATTAAATCCTGAATACTCTTTCATCAGATGGATGAGGGAAACCTTTCCTTTTCTAATTTTTGCTTCAATTATGCTTGCAAACAGTTTATGTCCCATTTTTGCCACTAAAACCTTAAAATATTTTAAGGTTCTTCAGCAAGTAAGACACTAATATTGTGAACAGTCACACTGAAATTAATCCATTAGGCTTTAAAATACTTCAGTTTCTCTTTTCTTGTAGTGATGCACAATGATATCAGGCAAGGTGTGAAAAGAAGACAGCTAAGAATTAAGTCTAACAACTGATTTTGATATAAACAGAGTTAAAGCGCAAAACTGTGAGGTGAATTCTCAGGTGCCCTGTGACACCAATACAATGGCATAACATTAACAAGTCTTAAGGGAATGACTTGAACAGAAACAATGAAGGTATGGCTTGGAATCTTAACACAGTAAACACCCATCTGAGAGAAAGGTAGGACAGACTAGGTGGACAGCTTGTCAAAGCATTTTAGTATTGACTCTAAAATACTTAAATCTGCAAGTCATATTTGGAAGAATTAACATCTGCCAAATCTAACACAGCAACAGTATGGATCAGACAATGGAATTTGGTTTTAATTAGCAATTTGCCCTTTAGATGGCAATTCTATAGGGGAAAGACCACAGCTTAGAGAAGATTATTAGTTCTGACAGCTGAGTAAAAGAATCTGGCTTATTTAGCTGTTCTGAAAAATAGAGGAAGTGTGGCCGGTTTTAATGTAAACACAACAATATATGGCAACATATTTCTGGATCAGTGAAAGGCTGGCAGTTTGCTTACTGTGGCACTAGCCCATGTCACATTTTATCTATAACCACAAATTCACAATTTCAGAAGGATACACAGAAAAAGAAAACCAGAAAAACATGCCTTTGGACAATTATAACAATTGTGATCATATTTATTCATGACAAGCACAGTATCTAAAGTATGTTGGTTTTGACTTACATGCTCATATGTAGCGACATATGTATAATGGGCAAAAAGAACAGAACTGAAATTGCACTGAATGATTGGTAAATGTAGGGTACAAAGTTGATTCTCTGTTTGGCTGGCACCTCTCTTTTTAAAGCTGCCATCCCAAGAAACAGATGTCTATGTTTTCATCTAAGATTTTGAAAATCTGTCAAATAATTTCAAACTGAAAACAAAACATTACTAAAAAGCAAAGCAGTAATTCAATTTTATTTTGATAACTTGTTATATCATGCATGATACTTGAAGCCAATTTTGTGTCCATGTCCAGCTTGCACCAAAGAAGGAGCCCCATCAGCTTAGTTTGACTATTCACAGCTTCTATGATCGTGTAATCATAAGCAAAGAGGCTGTGAAAAGTCATAAGGTTGAAGCAAGAATTGATTTGTTATGTGCTGTCAAGTTGCATTCAACTCGTGACAACTCTAATAGGGTTGTCATGGTATGTGAGACATTTAAGGAGTGGTTATACCATTATTGTCATCATTCCAATGAGTGTCCATGACTGAGCAGAGATTTGAAGCCAGATCTTAGTCTGTTATCCCGCATTGGCTTTCAACAGCTGGTTTAAACAGCAGGAAATGACATAATAGGGCAGTACTATGTTAAGTAGAAGAAGAATATGGCTGAATGTTCCCCATATGAAACAATACAGATAAAAGTATGCGCACACACAAATAGACAATATGTGTGTGTGTGTGTGTGTGTGTGTGTGTGTGTGTGTAAAAGTATACACATACAAGGGGGGGGAAGACTTATCCATTAAAATACCTCTGTATTACTTTTCATAAAAATAACATATAAGTATGCATACATGGATGCAAAATGATCAATGAATAGAGCATTCTTACTGCAATTTTCTTGTGACCTGTTAAATTGCTTCCAATTTATGGCAATCCCATTAATTATGAATTAGGGTTGCCAAAAAGTGCTATTATTCACAGCTCTGTGCAGGTGTTACCAACTCAAGGCTGTATCTTCCTTTATTAAGTCAACCCATCTTATAGTTGATCTTTGTCTTCCCAGCTCCCAGTGTTGCTGTTGCTTTTCTAGTGAGTCTTGTCATCTTATTATGTCCCCCAAAATATGACACCTTAAGTGTAGTCACTTTCAGGGACTTCAGGGTTGATTTTATCTAGCACCCACTTATTTGTCTTTCTCATAGTCCATGGTATTTGTAAAGCTCTCCTCCAACACATTTCAAGCTTTTTTCCTGTCAGCTTTCACGTCTGTACACAGTAATCCAACTGTAGCATGTTAGATCTCAGACTTGGTCTCCAGTGGCACAACCTTACAAGTGAGGATCCTTTCTAGTTCCTTCACAACTGCTTAAGTGTCCATCCTCTGTTGATTTCTTAGTTGCAGTTCCATTTGGACTGATGATTGAGACAAGGGGAAGAACTGATGGCAGGATACCCAACACATAGTCTGCTCTCTTGTTTTACTGAAGCAACTGTAAGAGGTGGGTGCTTTTTCCTTTCCATCTACAGCAGAAGAGAATTTCCTGTACCAGCCCCAGGGCTGATGAACCGTCGGGACCTTTGGGGGTGGTACGGGGAATGAGAGACTTTAGATGTAATGGGTCACTGCCCACATGAATTTTCCTTGGAGACCAGTGATGACCTGCCAGCAGAGTGTCCACATTAGTGGAGCTTTTCTTGGGTGTACTGAGGGACCTCTAGAGCAGCCATTCTATACCTTGGGGGGTGGTGGCATGGCCATAAACTCAATATGAAAGAAATATAGACTGAATCAGAATTGTGTAAGTCACATACATCTTATAAGATGGTGTGTGAAAAATTGTTAGTTTGTGGCTCCCTTCAAATTGCCAGAACCCTCCAGGGGTCCATGTGGCCTCCATTTAGAATGGCTGCCCTTGTCATATAGGGGGAGCATAAACACTACATCCTGGGACTTTCCAGTTGGCCTCCAAATGACAGTAAGCTTGCATCCCAAAACAAATAAAAATAGGTACAGACATTAAAACAGCAGCAAAATAAACCAACCAGGTGACCTATAAGCTGAAATCCTGCTGCTTAGGGTAACAAGTCACACTAAAGCAGGTTCAAGGAATCAGTGGGGACCTGGTGAGTCAACTCCTCCATAAGTGCCATTAATTCAAATGGATCTACTCTAGTGTAACTTCCTATACTAAGCAACAGGATTTCAACAATTGGAAAAGAAAGGTCTCCAAAAGGATACAGATTCTAATGAAGCTCTTTTCCTGCTTACTAGCTCCCCCCCCCCCCGCAGAGGTGTTCCTCACCCTTATTATTACAAGCTGTTATTTACCTGAAATGAACTATGTACTGAGAATAGAACCTCTGACAAAGAAACTACACATGCAGACTTTGAAAACACACACTGAAGCAGCAGTGAGGAATTTCATACTAACTTGGTTTTAAATTTTTAACTCTGATTGTACCCTTTCCTACATAAATGGAGACCAATTGTTTCAGTAGTACTGAATATTTACTCAAAGGATTCCCATCCTGAGATCTCTTGAACAGCTGATTACTCCTCCTGGCCACACTGTACCCACACTGTTCAAAGATTCAAGAGAAAGAGGAACGGTAACTTCTGTGTGACATACTGCCTTTGGGATTATTTCAACAGAAAGCATGTAGTTCATTTTTCTTACAAGCAGTAATAATTACAGAACTGAGCATTGCTGAGCTTAAGTAGTATTAGCGTTGTGTTTTTGAATAACTGTCAAAAGTGCATGGCAACAGGGAGAGCTACTAATTAAGAACAGAGATCCACCAAAGTTCATATAAAATATATAAGCCCAAATTCTCTTGCATATTTATGTCAGTAGAATGGAAATGGCATAACTCACAGCAACAATTTGCCATTAATCAACTAGCCTCCACTAGGATTCCTCATTGAGTACTACCGGTGGCCCCAATGTTATACCATTTCCTGCTAAAATAAGTACACAAGAGAATTTTGGCATATAAAAGGGATAGTTGTTGCTGGACAGCTCAGTAGTTTAGGTGTCTGGCTGGGAGTATGATTCCCCCACTGTGCCTCCTTGACAGAGTTTGGGCTCAACGATCCAGCTCTGCAGTTCTAAGATTATTATTATTATGAAATTGAAATACAGGTCTGGCATGAGTGAAGAGGAAAAACAAACAAAATATCAGGCAAAAACAAAATAATTTTTTTTAAAAGATGGCAAAAACATTGTGGCACCTAAAGACTAACTACTATATTTTAATATGAGCTTTCGTGGACAAATCCATTTCCTCAGACATAAGTGTGGAAGCGGACTTGTCCACAAAAGCTCACATTATAACAGTCTTTAAGGTTCTATGGGTTTTGTTTTGGTCTTCTTTATTTTTTATTTTTATTTTGTCTTTATCTGACATGGCAGCACAGGTTAATATGGCTACCTCTTCTAAAATAAACAAAACAAATGCAGAGAGGTTTTGCAAAATATGGTATAAGGAGGTCTGCATGTGAAAAAGACAGTTCTTCAGAAATAAAATGTACACATCCTAATTCATTCGTTTGTTTGTTTGTTTTTACAGTTCCTTTCTCCTTGAAAGGACCCAAGGTAGGGCCAAATAAATATTCAAATCGAAGCTCTCCTCTCATGCTCTCACAGTATTCGCTGGGGTACTAAACTACAGCCAGATGCTCAAGGAGGAGAGGGGCTCCTCTGCCCTTCCATGTTATTGTGCTCAGACTTCCCATGGCCTCCACTAGCATAATCATGAATGTCAGGAGTTGTAGCCCAACAGCTTCTAGAGCAGTGGTTTCCAGCCTTGGGTCCCCAGAAGCCTTCACCACTAGCTGTACTGGCCAGGATTTCTGTGATTTTTGGTAGTCTTTTAAGACTACTGAAATGTGTGCAGAATAGTTTGCTCTATAAAAATGGGAATGGAAAATAATTCTATTTTCGACTTCCTTCATCAGCTCTAGGGAGAGTTGGGGAAATTCCCCATTAATGTCTTTACTAATTGTTCTTCCAAAAGGACATGCCTTCTCTAGGAAAGGACTTTCGGAATTTATACGAGAAGTTTCCTTCTAGGAAATGTGAATACAAGAAGTCGAATTTGGGAACTTTTTCATGGCCAGAATTCCTCTAACGAAACACGTTAGAGAAAATTCCTTCTGTAACATAATTATGCTGTTCTTTCTTTGAACATAGCATTTTAGGCTGATTCTCCACATAAACCTCAAGCTAACTTATAATTATGCAGTAAGAAATACATGAAAACATATCCATAAACTAGAAATACCATGGTAGGTTTGGCGGTTTTTAAGGAGCAAGTTCTAGTTTCAGAGGGGTTGTTCAATAATCAGAATTTAATAGGACCATAGTTCCAATTGGCAGAGCTTGTTAAGATAACACAGGAATGAAGATCATATGTCTCTAGAGCTGGTTCTATAACCCCGAACACTTCCACTCTCTGCCAAAAATATTTGAGACCAAAACCCAAACAACCACAGTTCCTGGAAACCTTTCCTAAATCTTCCTCCCTGCCAATAAACTGTGTCGACTTCTATTGATTTGCTTGCTTTAGCAGGCACCTAAAATCACCTCCAGGTCTGGTACTACAAAAACTGCTTTGACTTTGCTCTGTTCCTGTAATGGGGTCTATGAGCTTAGCAGTGGACAGTGCTGGGTTTGAGTTTCAAGAGGCTTCTTTTTATTTTGAAAATAGAGACTCAGGACTTACGACTTTTTATGCCCCTTATTCTCAGCAAAACTAAGACCCATTCAGGATGACATGAAACACCTGATGAGGCCTGCTTCCTCATTACCATCTTCTTCTCCATGACATCTTAAAACAACATGCTGCCTACATTGCTTTAATATCAAACTTAACCACCACCCCACTACATGTAACATGATGCTTGCTGATGAAGAGATATTTAATCTCAAAAGCTTCCAAAGGGAATTCTATGCCCTTTTAAAGTTGGCTTTAAAATGCTATCAGCACAACATACATTTTGCAATTTGTCTTATGGCTGAAGAAAAATCACATCTCCTGGAAGTTTCTCTGAGTGGCGATTGTCTTCTAAAGGCAGCAAGGTACAGATGTTTATTGAGGGAGGGAGTTTTCAGTGTTTGGAATTGAACCTAACACTGTGAGTTTTGAAAAGAAAAACACAGAGAAAGATACTCAGGGTTTTAGAGGCTCTCTCCATAAATCAAGTTTGTGAGAAAAGATGCACTTCTTCCATAATATAATAAATAAAATAAAATAGACATGTATTTATTACTTTTATATCACATTTCCCCCTTAACAACCACAAGGCTGCATAAATACCTCATTTTGACTTTTTTGGGGGAAAATGCTTATTAACATATAAAGTGTGTAAGCACTGGGGCCAAACTCACTCATGCTTCAATTAGCTAAACAGGGATTTTAAAGTAAAATTGTCCACTTCCTTTCTAATACAAAGCAAAGTGCGCTCTTAATATACTGCACCAAAGTGTTTAAAGCACTCTCTGGGTGGTTCACAATTTAATTATCCAGGCTACACATTGTCCCCACCCCTGCAACCTGGCAATTCAGTTTACCCAACCTCGCAAGGATGGAATGCTAAATCCATTTTGAGCCAGCTACCTGAGTTCACCGGGATCAGACACAGGTCATGAGCAGAGTCTTGAGTGCAGTACTGCAGTTTAACCACTATGCCATGATTTGATACATTAACCTGTGATGGCTATTATAAATATCAATACTGTACATGTAAAAATGATTCATATATGTAATACCAAATTGATCTCCTACTTACATGATGACTTACATTAATGACTTACAGTACATTAAAATATGTATACTGGATAGGGTAACGCAGTGGTCCCCAAGCTTGGGCCTCCAGATGTTCTTGGACTACAACTCCCAGAAGCCTTCACCACCACCTCTGCTGGCCAGGATTTCTGGGCGTTGAAGTCCAAGAACATCTGGAGGCCCAAGGTTGGGGACCACTGGGGTAACGGATTAGGATTCTAGACAGTAGCCATATTAGTCTGCTGCAGCATAAAAGAAACCAGAAATCCAGTAACACCTTTCAGACTGACCAGTTTTTATTTTTCATAAGCTTGTATGTATCTAGACTTCTCCATTCCTTTGAAGGAGTGCACTTAGACATATAAAATCTTATGAAAATAAAAACTATTTATTTGACTTATATACTGTCTCTGTTCTGAACAATACTCTGGGTGGTTGGTGATGATAATGATGACCATCATCATTATCATCTTAGAACTGCAGGGCTGAAAGGAACCCTATGATTCGTCAACTCCAGCCCCTGTCAAGAAGGCACAGTGGGAATTGAACTCCCAACCTCTCTGTTCTGCAGCCAGATGCCTAAACCACTAAGCTATGCAGTTTTACAGATTAAAACTTTAAACCAATTAGTCTCAAAGGTGCTACAAGACGCCTGATTTCTCCTAGGCTAGGATTCAGGAGACCTGTGTTCAAATCATCCACTTGGCCATGGGAACTCATTGGGCTCGTGCCACTAGTAAAACCACTCCTTATCTAACTTGAAAAAATGTATTAGGGTCATCATATGTTAGATACACTTGACGACATATAACAACACAAAAATGCATCTCCATCAATTGATTATATAAAAATATTTGCTAAATTAATAAATGGGTTTTTGTTGTGCTTATCTAAGCAATGTTGGAAAATGTGTGAAAGACAGATTTCTCTTAGCCATTGTTGTCTAGCTAAAATACTTCTGGGATAAATGCTTCTTTTTACTGTAACTAAGTGAGCAATGCATTCTGTTGACCTGTTACAGCTTTTCTGTTGTCCTTTAATGATGTAAGCCACCTTGGGTTCTTTTTAAGAAGAAAGGTGGGGCAAAATATTTTAAATATGGAATACATAAATTAAATATGCAATACATAAATAAAAACATGTCAAATATTGTAGTACATCTGCAGTTAAAAATATTTTTGTTACTCTCCTTATCCTGTTATGACTTACATTAAAATATGGCATGAGGAGCAGAATATAATACTGCAGAAGCCAGCTCTCTTCCGTTTCTGAATAAGACTATTGTAACTATTGCATCTATTTTAACCACTAAATGAAGTGCCCAGTCATGAGGAAATTTTAACTGATTAGTTCCTTATCAGCTACTAGAAGCTCCACTTTTCCCTTGGTTGCTTGTCATAAAGTTTCTAAATTTTTTTCCTAACACTCAGTATCAAAGCAATTTGTCTATGGAGTTTCAGCAGATTCCCCCCCATGAAAAGCAAATTCACCAAATATGCATTTAACTTATATACTACCCAATCCTAGCCAACAAATCTAGGGATTTATTTGCCTTTCCTCACAGATCTCACAAGTGTTATTTTTCCAAACTCTGTGTTCCTCAACTATGCTGATGTTTTGTTTTTATTTCTAAAAACATAATTGTTAAAAATCCTAAGCCCTTCTTGGTTTTCCTATCTGAATCAGGCTTCTGTATTTGCCTTTGGTTTTGCTTTACAAAGAAACCAAGTTTTGTTCCGATGAAAAAGGACTCTGTTTCCATGTGTCAGCATAATTATGCATATGCCAAGAAAAACTGGTTGGAAACTCCGGTTATTTTACTCCAGCATGGCCACACGGCACAGTCATCAGATACTGAAAATTTTCAAGGAAACATATGCAAACATTGACTGTAACAAAAGAAAACTAAAATCTGGGAGTATGCAGCCTTTTTTCATAGTCAATCCAACATGTATTTCACTCAGAAGGAGAAGAAAAATACTTGTTACAGAAGGGTAAACCATAAGAACAACAAATCAAATACAGTTGGCAAAGAAGTTCATTTCCTGTACACTTAGGGAGTTCCCTCATAATTGCTGCTTAGCTAAGATAGCAAAGCAGTGCTGTAGAAAGACTAAGAGATCCCAGATCATAAAGTTGGTTGGTATAAAAATGATGTCCCTTCACTTGTGGGACCAAACAGCTGCAGCTCTGCAACCTTTTTCTTAACACCTGTGCAGCAACCACACAGAAGCAAACACAAATACTATAAAACACAGACTTCCAGTACCACAGTGTTGAGGATTACCAACACAACATAGGAACACTGAAAACTGTCTTATGTAGAGCCAACCATCAATCTGTCTAGGCCAGTGCTGTCAGCTCTGACAAGGAAGGGGTCTTATGTGTTTAAACCACGTAGCTCTCTTTCGTCTCATGTTTATGAAAGAGGTGTACAGATATATTTCTTGTTCCATGTTCCCTTTTTTGTGTAATCTTTTTGTGCCCTTTCACCCTCTGTCTGTGCCAAGTTGCTTGAGAAATTTTAATCCAATAGTGTCACATGGGCTATTGCAAAGATATGGTGATGTAATCAACAATGCCTGACAGCAGCCAATCAGAACATCCCAGGTAGAGTGGGAATTTTAAATCTGTTACAATCCATTGAAGAATGTTCATTTTGCTTCAGTCATTCTTCATGTGTGGGATGACTATGTGCTAAGCTGCTGGAGCTCTTCATCTTGGATTGCTTGCTCTACTCAAAGCAGAGAAGACATCAACTGGTAATCGGGTAGGGGAGAGAACTCTCCCCATATTCTAGTAGGTTTGGCTTGAGGAAGGCTTAGTAATTTGTTTGCCTTAATTTGTTGGGTTTTCTTGGTTTTTGAGAGGAGATTGTGACGTTTTATTTTGCTATTCTTATTCTCTCTTTCTCTCTCTGTCCCTATTGCTCTTTGGTTAATTTAGGGTGTATTCTGTTTAAAGTGAATATTTTCTTGCGGGTTTTGAAAATTATTTTTCTTTCTCATGTACTATTGGAGTAGATTGCTGTTTCCTTGCCTCTACTTTTTGGAGTAGTTTTCATAGTTTCTTTAGGGCTTCTGGAGTACCAAGAAACATGAATAGGGAAACGGGTGGGATATCCAAAAGATATGTTCCCTTACATGAATAATATGAAAACTAAAGAGGTACATCCCCCACAAAAGAACCTGAAATGAAATAAAAATTGAATTTTCACCATGTATATCCTAAATTGACTGGTAGTAGCTAGCCAGGGTTTCAGGTAACATTATTTCCCGGCACTACCATGAGAATCTGGAAATTTCATGGTCAGTTCCCATTCAAGTACTATCCAGGCCTAATGCTGCTTAGTTTCCAAAATTAGACAAGGACAATGTGTCCGAGGTGAAATGTTGGTACAACCTTTATGTAACACTTTTCAAAACAAACAAATGACAACAAAACAGATCTGAGGAAATTTCTGGCCTTCTTTGTAGATAGTGGCTTGTGATAACTATGTTTTTAATTATTACTGCAAGTAGCAAACAGTCCTTCAGCCTACTCCTCATCCATATAGCATCTTCACTGCAATTAGTTAACCAGCCAGCCAGAAACAAAAGGCAGCTCTGTTTAGAGAATGCCATTGTGGAGAATAGATAATCAGTCAGTCATGTCACCTTTGATCATCCTTGGTTTTGAGGGGAGGAAATAGAATGGTCAGGCTAAAGAGAGAGGACTTCCCTAGAGCAACACAACATAAAAAGCCAGGATGAGTTGGGGAAAATTTTACATTAAAGTTTAGAGGATTTTTGCCTTCAAGCTTCTGCAATATCCTCTGGTGGCTGAGAAGATTTGCATATATATTACTTCTTCAAAACCTGCTTTTCCCCTTGTCAGACAGGGGCAACGGACACAGAGAAAAATGGCACAGGCCAACTTACCACCAGAATTCAGTGGCTTTAGAAGAAGTAGTAGTAGTTTGGCAGAACCACAGTGCCAGAAAATGAAAGGCAGCTTCACTCATACTTTAAGAGTCTGAATTCCAGAAAGGAACATTTAATCTCTTTAGATCTTGATGACAGAGGAACCTGTCAGGTGGCTTTTGTGTAAAATACGTATTTGGTTGGACAGAGATGTACATACTCATCTCAGGATTCTTTGTTCTGAGGTGTGCACCATCTGAAACTTCAGGAAAAGCTCTCTTACAGGTTACTAAAATAAAAAGGAGAAAATTAAGAGATCTGGCAACAGTATTAGGAGTTTTAGAAGACACAGCTATGTTGGTCTGTGCTGGCCTATCTGGCCAAAGCAAAATAAAAATAAGACAAAAATGTTGTGGCACCTCAAAAACTCATATTTTAATGTGAGCTTTCATGGACAAGTCCACTGCCTCTGTATTAAGAGTTCATGTGATAGTGTTAATTTTTTTTTCATGTCAACCAAGTGATTCATGGGATCTGCAAGAGCTTCAAACATGGAACATTGTCTACCTAGGAAATAAGTCTCAACAGCATTGGGGAACAAGGTTTGTTCTATAAGATTACTCCTCCAAAAATGCCTATAAGATGGGAAAGACCTACACATTGGTCCATTCACATGGTTGCTTTATTCATACACAGTTCACATGGTTGGGGGCACAACACAAACTTTATGTGCGCTTTCATATAAATCTCTCTCTCTCTCTCTCTCTCTCTCTCTCTCTCTCTCTCTCTCTCTATCTATCTATCTATCCATCCATCCACACATACACACACACCTGCTATAGCTACAAAATCTCAAATTATATGAAGCTTTTCATATACCTGAGAGACCATCCCTCCATTCCAATTATCCCAGTGCTGGACTGGTGGCTTGAGTAGGTCTCATTCCAGCTGGCATGGTAAAAGCCTTGTGTCAAGAGCCTGGTCTGAAGATATATTGACACACAGCACTGAAGTAGCATCATTGTCACAGAAGGGAAATTAACAGTCCATGCACAGAGATTTATGTCTAAGGCCTGGAGAGGAAAAGCAGTTAAGAGAATGGCTTCCTTTTCAAACCATCACTTTCCTGATTCAAAAATAGTTCTTCCCATAAATGGGAGGAGGTACCCTCACATTCAGCACAGACGTTCAGTTTTTTCTGCAGACTGCATTTATCACCAAAATGGCTAGCTCCATCTGCAGCCTGGAGACCTTGCATTTTGCCTGCTCCAATCCATAGGGGTTTGGGCTCGTAAATCACTTACTAAGCAGGTTGAATAGGGTGAAAGGCAAAGATACTGCAGCTGCCCTTTCTGATGGCAAATGGCTTCCTGATATCTTCTCAACGCTTTGTACCCCAGAGACCCCTAGGCTTCTTATATCATTGCTTGACATATTGTGGCTGCTGGCAAACAGCTGAGTCAGCACAGAGCCTCCAAGGGTTACACAGGGCCTCGTAAAGTCCAAGGTTGAAAAATGGTAAAAGGTATGGAGCATAACAACCTGCCTCACTGCCCTGCTTAAAATGCTGTTTTCAGCAAAACCTGATAAACTACTAATAGTCAGTTTGGCTCCCATTCTTTAAAGTCTTGATTATTCTTACCTCGCATGTCTGAAAAACAGAGAGCTATTCATTTCTCTCAGATGTGTGCAGTAGTACTCTACACTCCCATTATATGAAAAAGCTTGTTTACGTGGCAATGATTGAAGGAGGAGTAACAAGGGCAGGGGGAGAATGGTTAACCCTTTTCTGGTCCACTTTTTCTCCATTCTCAATCATGGGAATAGTCGAGGAACCATTACACCCGTTTACCCCACGCCTGACCTTTAGGAATGCAGACTGTGGCATTATGATAAAAATTCTGATGAGATTTTCTTAATAGTCACAATCACACTTAGCTGAGAGCAGCCAGAATTTGTAGGAGGGAGGGATCCCCTATGGTTCTCAAACAGGCGATCTGAGAGACAAAGACTGAAAAAAAAATTAAATGAAAAGAGGAAAACAGTAAATGAAACAAAACTTTTGTGTACCCCTATTGTCCTAAAATGAAGCATTTGTGATTTAGAGGCCTTGTTTCTAGGAATTAATGA
This sequence comes from Pogona vitticeps, assembly GCF_051106095.1. Lineage (NCBI taxonomy): Eukaryota > Metazoa > Chordata > Lepidosauria > Squamata > Agamidae > Pogona > Pogona vitticeps. The sequence goes on from NC_135786.1 coordinate 47,425,824, forward strand.
AAGACTATGAAAATGGAAGAGAGAGAGAGAGAGAGATTTTCATGTTTTTCCCTTTTGTTATGGCCGATCCCTAGTTACCTTCAAAAGGTACTGCCATTAACAGTCATGCTTATGTCTTGCAGTCTTAAGGGCATGTCTTCCTTTATAGTCAATCCATCTCGTATTTGGTCTTCCTCCTTTCTTACTGCCTTCAACTTTTCCTAGCATTATTATCTTTTCTACTGAGTCTCCTGATTGTGTACTTGAAGTACAACAGCCTTTGTCATTTTTGCTTCAAGAGAGAGTTCAGGCTTGATTTGATGTAGTGTCCACCTTCTTGTCTTTCCAATGGTCTGTGGAATCAAAGACCATCTTCTGCACCCTAGTTTAAATTAATCATTTTTTACCTGTCAGATTTCTTCACTGTCCAGCTTTCACATTCATACATATTAAGTGGAAATAACATATGACAGAAGATCTTGACCTTGGTCTCCTGTGACATGTCCTTACATTTGAGGAACTTTTCTAGTTCCTTCATCGTTGCCCTGTGAAGGCTCAGTCTTCTTTCGTTTTCTTGGTTGCTGTCTCCATTTGGACCGAGGTACAGAAAAATTTCAATTTCTTGATTGTCAATATGAAAGTTATATCATTCTTTCATTAGTCATTATGTCTGACTTTTTAATATTCAACTGCAATGATACTTCTTTCACCTTCATCAGGAATCTTTCCAAATCATTACTACTTTCTCTCAGGAGACCAAACTATACATTGCAATTAAGCTCTTATTCAAAGTGGGAATTCTCTATAGGCTGAATATATCTGATGATGACAGGAGGCTTTGTTTTGAGATAAGTCACTAGAAGGTAAGCAAGTATGACTGCTCAGTCATGAATGTCTCCTTGAATAAACATATCTGGAACACAAATGGGTTTCAGTTTCTTGCAGCGGGTTATCCGTAAGGCCTCAAGAGTCCTTGTTGTATCTGGTCGCAGGTAACAACAGGAATCCTCTTGCAAATGGAGGTAAATCCCCACTGTTATCCCTCACTAGTGACAGTGAAGTTCTTCTCTGTCTCTGTGAGGGATAAGTGTCAGTGGGTTGTCTCCAACAAGCAAGATTATCAACACTGGCACATCAGATAAGGCCCATGGACTGGGGTGTGTGCCCCTCCTTGAAGAAGAGGCTGTTTTCAAGCATAGGATTTTTCTCTGGCATCAAGGACTATCCTCTATAAAACAGACCACATGGCCACCCTATAAACCATAGTATACATGTGGCAGTGCCAGTCAGATGGAGGTATTCAGCTTTTCCCGCATGTTTACAATATTTACATTTACTTGTAATTATGTTTATTTGTACTCCATAGGGAAGCATAGTTCTGTGTTTGTCTGGATTGCCAGGTCAGTAGCACTCAGTTTCCTGAGATTTTAAATCTGAAACCGGGGTATCAGAGAAGCAGGTGAGACCATGGTTGGGAACGTGGTTGGAACTGCTTTTAGGTCAAGGGAATGTAGAAATGGACATCTGGGGATAAATGAGCCCAGAATTCAGCTTAATTCCAGCTAGCAAGGCCAGCCGAGAGCCAAAGAAGGTAAAACCTCATAATCTGGCATTTGGGTAGATGTCAAAAATGTATCCAGCTATTCTTGGTGGAAGTTATTTCCTGTGCCACTCAGAAAATATCAGATTTTCTCCTCCTTCAGTGCTTTTTACCCTGAGATTCATCTCTTCCCCTGGAAAAGCATGGCAATACCCGGAGACTTTAGCCAGCACCCTGTAATCTAGCAACCCATGTCTCTCTGTGTGTGCCTAAATACATAGCCTGGGAAGATGAAATGCAAGTTAGATTCAAAAGCAGTTTCTGAGGCAGGTCAAGTAATACTTCTGAAGGACCAGGAAAAAAATAACCCGGGTCGTATATATCAATCTTGATAGCACATATCTATCACAATACTCCTGAATTAGGGCCGGACCCCCCACCAACCCACCACCACCAGTTTTAGCTTATTTTACCAAGTTTCCTGATTCACCCATCCTAGTTTTTGTGTTTTGTTTGTTTTTAATTGTAAGACTACAGAAAACTCTCTCCCTTTTCTTTAGCTCACTGCCTTTTGGGAAAAGTTTTCACACACATGCAAAAGAGAGAGAGAGAGAGAGAGAGAGAGAGAGAGAGAGAGAGAGAGAGAGAGAGGCCTGTATGCTTAAGATAAATCAAAATAGAAAATAGAAATTTGGAAATGCAGTGCTCGCTGGCTCCGCTTTGGGAAGAAAGTGAAACATTTATAATTAAATACATTTGCAGCAAGAAGCCTCCCGCCTTTCTCTCATCCATCTATGCTAATCTATTTTGGCTCATTTCCAAAACCAAGCCTGGAATAGATGACTCCTATTTTCTATTTACAGGCAACTTCTGCAACCAGCTAAATCCAGTGAGATCTACTAGGCAAAAGAAGTTACATGACTGGAACCAATGTATTAGCTATACAAAAAACTCAAGGACACTTCTTTATGCATTCTATATGATTTAGATAAGAATGCAATTAAAATATAAATTAAAATCATGAATGATACACTTACTAAGTAAAACAGTCAGTGCACTCACTGCAGAAATCAGTCAAACCTAAGATGAAATGAAAAGGGCTTCTGCTACAATTTTTTCAGAAAGTGACAACAACAATAAACATGCCAAAACCCAAGAACACTTCCTTACATTAACAGGGGAAACATTTCACAGCTTGGAAATTACATAGACAAAAGCTCTGCTCTTAGCTGCTTGACACAAACACAGTAGGTAAAGCAGGGCATGTTTTCCAGAAGGAAAGGCATATGGTATTTAGATCCCAGTCAAAACCAGCCCAGGATATTTTACTGCCGGAGGCAGAGCAGCAAGTTACATTCCTCCCCCTGAGGATGATAAGTACTCAAAGCCACTGAAGTAATTTTTGGCACGTGGGACAAAAATTCAAGCCTCTTATCAACCCTTTTACCATTTATGCTAGGAAAAAAATGTTTCATACCACTTGTGAATCCTAATGGGCAGATTCATTTTTATGGCATTTGGTGACCAGGCTGAAACTGGGATACCCAGGAGCTGATCCCCAGTTTTTGAACACACATGTATGACTCATTAGAGCTGTTGCATTAGTTGCAGAAGGAGCTCTCTCATCTAGTTACACACAGTGCCTTTCAGCACAAATCCATTAATATATATCCATCAAGAACCCAAATCACAAACCTGCGTGCCTAAGCTAGTCCTTGTTGCTATAACTGAAGATTATTTGGGGAGTTTAATTTACGTGAGCCAATTAACATTTTTTCTCTCTTAATTCATCAAGAAGTATCCACCCAGAACATCTACTTGATTGATTTTTCTTTGTTTACAATTTTGTATGTTTTCAAAACACTACTTCTAACATTCAGCAAAAGTCCTCTTGAGCATCAGTTATCAATCAAAACAGACAAGTATTGTTGTTGTTGTTTCAAAAAAAGGGGGGGGAGAATTGCCCATCTCCAGTTCTAACACAAACCTTTCACATATAGCACTTAAAAGTGACAGAAAAGAGTCAGCCTCAATTTTTTGGAAGCATATTATAATTAAGAGAATGTACATCAGTCAAAGCTGGCATTGCTTCATGTTTTTATTACAGTGTATTGGTCCACGGGATGGAAACAAGACAAACTGCATATTTGTAATGAGTTTTGGCTTAACAATCATGGGGAGAGGGGGGAGATTTATGGGATTATTTATTAGTTATGTATATACCACATTTTTCTTCTAATGAGGTTTTTATCCTCACCACAAACCTATGAGGTAGGTGTAGTGTCATTGAGAAAGACCTTTGTCATAGTGAGGAGGGTTAATGCTATGTATCAATGGTCCCTCTATGCCCAGACTTAGGCTTCTGTTAGAGACTAGCTCTCCTTTTTATTTCTTTACTTCTTTTTTTATTTCGGCACAGCTTCACTCTCTTCCCAGACCTCTGTTATCTATATAGTAAAAGGCTGCTTAGGAAAGTATGGCCTAGGAATGTGTGTTTACAAGATGTTCTTGGCAGAAGCTCAAGATTAGCCACCTGGTGATAAGAGTATCCAATATCTAGAATGTGTTTATTCTTAGATATTTGGTTCTGTTATCATTTTGCCCATTAGTGAGATGCTTTGTTATCATTTTGCCAATTGACGAGATGTAAACATAGGGAAAGATGGCTGAACATTAATATAAGGAATGAACAGGTGTAATTAACTATTATGCTGCCCGCAGCCCAGGTGTCTCTCTTCAGTGAGTCTCAGCATAGGCCGATTTCCCAAGAAGGTGCTGTGGACTTACTGATTCTTGGGGTTGCCCACTCTCCATGTCCCAGAAGCTTCTGGTACGCAAAGGGACATAGGGCTAGTCTTTTTATGTACTCTGCTTCTTTACAATTCATGTTTTTCTGTTCTACTGTCTCTTTCATAAAGGTTTTACTTTCCCTCTTTGCTGTGCTTATTGTCTCCAGATCCAAAAGCAACTTTTGAAAGCCTTGGGAAAACAATCCATGAAACTGAGAGCATAAGTGACTGGCTGAAGGTAATCCACGAGTGCCACAGCTCAGTGGGGACTAGAATTTAAGACTACACAAGCTGCTGTCCACTACATGTAGCTCAAACATCAGCAAAGTGTTAGCTTATCTGTTCCCAGTTTTGGTGTTCCTGAGTATTATACAGCAGCAAAACATCATCCATTACCACAGGTAGGTGAATATGGAGAGAGGGCTTGGACCCAGTGTACCTGAAGGACTGTTTACATCTACATGCAACTGCCACTCAGTTGTGAGCACCATCAGAACCCTGCCCTGTCTTCTCAGTGGCATACTTGACAAAAAGACTCAGTGTCCACATCTGGATTCTGGAGGTTTCTTAAGGGAAGCTTGCACCTTGATATTTTTTTAAGTCAAGGAGCGAAACATTTTAATTCCATCTATTTAATTGGGTTTAATTTATGTTTTCATTTTTTTAAAAGTATTTTAAGAATTTAATTGCTTTATTTGTATTGCACTGAGCTAGTTTTAAATTATTTCAAAACCTACCATTTGATAAGGGATGACAATACAATACAATAATATGTGCCCATAATGAACTACAGTATGGTCTAACTTCACTTGCTAGTACTGAAAAACAGTGGCTAAGGAGCAGAAGGCCAGGTTGCAACAGACAAGTCAAGAACTGCAATAATACCAGAAGCAGACTCTCTAATACAAAGGATACATATCAGGGAATGGATAACTTGTTCCAGAGCCAGATTGACGAAGAGGCAACACTATCTAATGTCTTATACTCTACCACCATTCACCTGCTTATAAATGGGCTCACTGCCACTGTGAGCCCATTTAGAAGCAGGAGATAGAAATTCCTTCAACACACACACACACACACACCATTTTCATTCTCTCTTAAATATATATAAACATGTCATCAAGGTATTCGCTGCACCAATGGCTCGAAGCCATACCGAAGTGCTAGAGTAGAGAACTAGAACATACTGGGCTCTTTAAGACTGCTTGTTCTCCATAAGATGGCACCAAATTGCCCACTATAATTTTGTTTCAGGCTCCGCACCCTATTTTCTCCCCTACAAATCTGGTGAAACACCATTTAACCTACAAAAACAAAATAGAAAAGAGATTTAAATTAAATGAGGAAGAGAGCTCACAGTTCATCATTTGCATGCATATACTGCAGAAATAGAGAGAGAGAAAGCTACCATGTTCAATATACTGTAATCTGGCACATCTGTGTTTATATCAGGCTGGATAACGGTGACCCTTCAAATGTTTTTTAACTGCATCTCACACAGTCACCCACCAGTGACTGCTATGTCGGCTGGGACTGATGTAGGCCAAAAATACCAGGCAGGCTACAGTTGCCCCTTCTTGCTTTACACCATGCTAAATGATTTCAGAACCTCTTACCGCTGAATGATGTTGTTGTTCAGCTGCAGATTGTGAGCTACTACTTTCATCTGGTCCTGAAGTTCTTGCATCCTATTTGAGATGTTAAAAAAAAGCAGCTTTTTACACTCCAGTACTTGGTAGCTTTCTTCAGACCAGAGGAAATCCAGGCAAGTACTTCTTACATAGAAATGCACATGTGCATGCCCACCACTACTTCTCATGAGCCATATTCACACCAATAGAATCTCTCCCAACTGATCTCCAGGGCACCATCTATCTCATATCTCATCAACGTAGTGTCTATATCTCATTACAGTGGGGTCTTGACTTGAGAACTTAATCCGTATTGGAAGGCAGTTCTCAAGTCAAAAAGTTCTCAAGTCAAATCTGCATTTCCCATAGGAATGCATTGAAAACCATTTAATCCGTATCTGCTCTTTTCCGTCCATAGAAACTAATGGGAAGCTGCTATTCCGCCTTCGACCACTAGAGGGGGATATTTTGTTTCTTTTTTTCTTAGGTCAAGAAAGGTTCAAGGAAAGCAGTCCGAAGACTGTCTCCCAATCCACTCTCTAAACACTAGGAGGAGTGAGGAAGCAGACAGGCACCCTTTTCACTGCCCAACAGTTAACTGAAAGTTCACTTTTTGCACTTTCCCTGCCTCCCACGTGGGTTTTTTTCAGTTCTTAACTCAAATCTAAGTACTTAAGTCAAGTCAATATTTTCCTATGAGGGCGGTTCTTAAGTCAAAATGTTCTTAACTCAAGCCGTTCTTAAGTCAAGACCCCACTGTATAATGACAATGTCTCTTTTTATCTGCACTTACTGTGTATGAATACAAAGAAACACAGTAGCTGGGTCTAGGATGGCAGCAGCCATCACAACAGCCAACATCTAATGCTACTGTGATGGCACTGTTTTAAGAGCAGACCCATACAATGAGCTGATGACTACAAAGAGTGCATGCATGGATTGGGGAGGTAGGCAGAGTGGTCCATCTGGGTTATGCATAGCAGCTGAGAGTATTGGCAGTGTTATATCATTATATTAAATGGTAAATAAATATATATGGCTATACATACAGCCCTTTTTCTTACATTTTATAGCCATTTTCAAAGGAACACCCCTACTACAGAAAATAAGGATGACACCCAAACCAAGTCTGTTTCCATGAACAAAGAAGTGTGTGTGTGTGTGTGTGTGTGTGTGTGTGTGTGTGTGTGTGTGTGTGTGTGTGTGTGAGAGAGAGAGAGAGAGAGAGAGAGAGAGAGAGAGAGAGAGAGAGAGAGAGAAAGAGAAAGAGAAAGAGAAAGAGAAAGAGAAGTACGGTAGATGCAAACTGTTATAAGAACAAAGCTTTCTATTCTCTTAAGAACAACCTTCTGAGGGCATGTCCTGTTCCACAATGTCATCTCTCCTGGAATGTTTTGTATGCCCTCCCACCTTGCCCTAAGGAGCTGGTCACACGTTCCTTTGTTTCTTTCACTCACATCTTTTGTATCTATGTAAAAGAAAAGCTTGGAGCTGGGGATGAGCACCACGCCCTAGAGTCAGACATGACTAGACTAAATGTCAAGGGGAACCTTTACCTTTACCTAAAAGAAAAGCAGGTAACGCAGCCTTTCAGAGAGACATTCTCACAAAGAGAAACTGTTGCCTGAGGCTGGGACATAGTAAAAAGAATAGTCACCTTTCAAAAATCCTGTTTTGTCATTAAAAAAAAGATATTTGGAATTTCTTCAACAAAATATTCTTAAAGCCATGTTTGCACATTGACTAGCATGCAGGGAAAGTCCTGAAATTTTAAAATATGCATACAAACTGTGAGCAGGATATAGTAAAGTCTTGAAACCCCACATCCACCCCTGGTTTAGTTAAATGTGTCTTTTCCCAAAGCTATAATCAGCACACAGCTTGTTGTTCCAACTTCTTGGTCATTTCTGCCTGTGTCTCCCTTGCCTTGTTCATTCTTAACTGTGTGCCAGGCTCTGCATGGAATCGGCATTCATTCAGAGTTTCTTGACCTCCAGCTCTAACATAAACTATGCCTCACAATAGTGTGTACTAGGGCCATAACTTAATGGCATGGAACAGCAGGTGAGAAAACTAAGTTACCTGATGGCCCAATGAAGTGAGGAAATGATACGTGGAAGTTGAGTCTGGAGGTACAGATCCATCTGGTGAATGTAAGCATGCTTTGTTCTCTCTGACAATCGTTACCATAGGATTGTACCTGGGGAAAGGCACATACCTTTCTTCACAGTAATAGTTAAGAACAGGATCCAGCACTACAGTGTATTTCCAGAGACAGAAGCAAAATACAGCAGAACTAGGGAAACATGCAACCCTCGGGATTTGCTGCTCTCCCCCACATGTCAAGCTCTATTCCAGAGAACTGGGAAACCTTCTGAAGGCAACTGTCAAGTGACATGGAAGCTTAGGATGGGAGAAGGAGAAGGTATATGAAGGTTGCAGCAGGAGAATAATTCCTCCTTAGTTCTGCTGGCTCTTATTTGTTTATTAGGTCTTATTTGCTCCTGTCAGTGGAAGGGCACCGGTGGATCTTTGCCTATTCATATATTTTTAATGAATTATAAGACACATAGTAAGACATCATTCTTTTTCATAAATATATAATGTTACTGAGCGGGGTTGTCAGCAGACAGGTAAAAGGTATTATACAGTGATAGGCACAAGAGCTCAAATGACTTAAGCCACAGCTTGAGTGATGGAGGGGGTCAAGGAATGCTCCATAGAATGCCTGTTGCCCCTCTTAGATCATTCTTACAGTGGTGCAATCCGGAGAAGCCCACGGGAACAACTAGACTCCGGCTCTCTTGACAGTTACACTGGTGCACACTTACCCAAACACTATATCTTGATGTTTCTGATTTAGGTAAATGTGTGTAGGGGCAGATGGTGTCATTTTTCTTTGTAGTATTATCTGTGGTAAGTCATCCAAAGCCTGCAGAGGAAACAACAAAACAAAGAGGTGAGAGCTCCCTCGTTACAAGAACAAAATGATGTTCTGACTTAATATTGAAAATCATTAAGAATGAAGCATCTTTTAAAAACATCCAGGTTGAGATATGGGAAATCATAGGTGCTACTAGCACATCTCTAGGAAAATTACAATTCTTAAAAATGAAGATCAACATATTAAAAAAAATTCTTTCATATATCAGTTGAGGGCAGTATATTCTACTTGGAATATGGGGCATTCAAAAATACTACTTTTCCTTAGATGGCTAGGCTGAGGCAAGCATTTTATTCATATCACAGACAGCACAACATTATGCCTAAGAGGATGATGACTGACCCCACCTCCCTAACCATCGAGGAGAAACTGAAATTTAATTATAACTGCAGCAGACCTGACTCCTCCTCTTCCTGCATTACATCCAGATTTCCAAATCACTGGAATCCTCTACTACTGTCTTGTGAACAAGCTTGTAAGAGAGCTCTATTCTGTGAGAGATTCTGTGATGTTGACTTCTCCTGAAAGCATCACAGGCCTCAGCCAGCCATTCATCCAGGAATCAATGGAAGGGAGAATCTGGTAGCTAGGAGAGGGTGAACATCTGGTGACTCACAACCAAACCATGATCCACAGTTGCTGTATGGAAAAGCCTGAACGGGGGAAAAATTGTCAACTGTACTTTATAAAGGCAATCCTGGCATCCCGACATCTCTGCACTGCAAGTAGTTAAAGATCTGTTTAGTTTCTTCAAATGCTTCCTCATATCAGAAGCCTTCCTGGAATGATAAGACAACAACAGTGACTGAATCATCATCATCATTATTATTTTGTCTTTGAAGAACTTTGGGTTAAAATTGTTCTAAAATGGAAATACTGATGTACCCAGATGCAAAAATCCATGGTATGTTCCATGGACGGACTGGCCAAGCTATGCAACATTAATGGTGATGCACGTAAATATTATTTTTGACCTCTCTTGGAAGGAGCTCAAATGTACCATTTCACCCCTTATCACTGGAAACTCTGGATAATCATTTTGTGTGGAGCAGTGGGAGAGAACTGATTCATCACTTAATTGACTGATTGATGGTTAAAAAAAAGTATAAGTTGCTTTTTGGCAAAAGCCCCTAGAGCAGCAGACAATAAAATAATAAAATACAATGTAGTAAAACACCACAAAATGAAGATAAAGCAGAAAATAATATGCCTTATTCTCCTCTCTGTCTTTAAGGAGTGAAGAGGAGCTAATCAGGAACATTATAACCAAGAAAGACAATTTAATAAACATATATATATACAGACAACTCTGAAGGTCAAAGTAATGGCTATTTGAGGTTATGTGATAGGAGGTACACAAATCAGTAAACTACATATTAAAAAGTTGGTCGGACCATATCAATGCTCCAAATCTTGACCTTTGAAGGAGTGAGTTACAGTCCATCAAAGCTTATGCCACACAAAACTTGTTACAGTGGGGTCTCTACTTAAGAATGTCTCTACTTAAGAACAATCCAACTTAAGAACAGCTCCATTTGCTAAATTTTGCTTCTACTTGAGAACAGAAATCCAAGATAAGAACAGGAAAAAAAACCTTTCCTGCTCTTTTTTTAACCTTAGGTCATCTTAGGTTAAAAAAAAAAAATTCTCCCCCTAGTGGTAGAGTACGTATTAACCAGCTTTGCATTAATTCCTATGGGAACTAATGCTTCAATGTACGAACACACCTCTACATAACAAAAAAACAGCCAGAACGGATTAATTGGTTTTCAGTCCATTCCTATGGGAAATTTTGCTTCAACTTAAGAACGTTTCAACTTAAGAACACCATTCCAAAATGGATTAAGTTCTTAAGTAGAGGTTCCACTGTAGTTTCTATGGACGGAAAAGAGCAGATACGGATTAAATGGTTTTCAATGGGTTCCTATGGGAAATGCAGATTCAACATAAGAACTTTTCAACTTGAGAACCACCTTCCAATACGGATTAAGTTCTTAAGTAGAGACCCCACTGTAGTTTCAAAGGTGCCACAGCACTCTGCTGTTCTTGATGCAACAGATTAACATTGCTTCTTCCTTGAAATAACCTTTCTGATCCCTTGGGCATAAATTCTTTGCATGCTGAAAAGTAATTTAAATCATACACAAACACCAAGGGCAAGTATTAATCTAGACACAAAATTATTTGTAATAACTCTATAAACTATAATTTAACAAAGGGAATTGTTTTAAAATTTTAAAAAATCCAGGGTACAATCTAAGCTGTTATTTCAGCAGTAAAATTCTGGACAAGTTTAACTTTCTCCCACTGAAATCAGCTTGATTTAATGCATATCACCAGCTAGCTTGTATTTTTACTTACTGAGCAGTTCAGAGTCTACCTAAATCTGCAGCTGGATGCTATTTTTTTTTATTAATGCCATCTGTTAGAAGGCAATGAAGCTTTCTACTAGTCACATTGTATTCTGCATGACTGTTCCTCACCATAATATATAGCCACTGTTATGTTTCACTTTTGCATTATTCAGAGGTGCAACTATTCCTTCCACCTAATTTCAGTGTCATGATTTCACAAGCAGATTTTGAACTTCTTGATTTTGATTGAGTCTATTGAAGGCTAGGATCTTTATGTCCCAACAGGCAACAGCTAATTGTATCACTGCCATAACAGAAGCCTTCAAGGCTACAGAAACGCAGTGGAAAAAGCTGCTGTGCTTTAAAAGCATCTTGCAGTTTAAAAGCCCAGTTGCGGCTGCAGTTACTTCAATAAATGACCACACTTTTCTTCATTCTCATAAGTCAATGCATGGCTCTCCATCAACACCAGACAATTTGCTCTTTGCATTATTCCCCAAATGCCATTTAACATAAAATCATTCTACTAAGTGCTGCTCTACGTCTTAATAATAGCTTTACTCCAATATGAGAAACTTGCTTGCTGCTGGAAACAAAGAATTCCATCAGTATTCCGGCTGAGAGGCTTGGAAGGATTTACAGTGTGTATAGCTGGTGAAGTGAGTATCAGCTCTGCCATATGTGTTTATTTATAATGTATCGACCATCATGTTGTGCATCACATCATAAAAGGAAAAATAAACTTTCATGTCTAGTTAATTCCAACATTTCAGAAATCCATAATGAGAAAAATGTATACTATTGGGTCAGACAACTGATCACAAAGCAAAAATTGAAAGCTGATATGAGGCAATTACCTCTAAAAGAAAAGGTTGCTAGCAAATACTCTTTTGCCTCCATTTTGTCCTCCCACGATAACCTTGCTCACAAATCTCCTTTTTTTTGTCTAGAAACATCTATTTATTTAGTTTGATCCTAACACACAAATAATTTGATACCTTTGCAGGATCAAGTATACAACCCACCCACATTTCTACGCAGACATCACTCATAAAGGAGATTGGAGGAAAACAATGTTAGCACTTTACTATTCTTACCAAAGGAACAAACAAAGAAACAAAATGATTACCTCATTCTAGTTCCATGTCCTGAAATAGCAGCTTGGTATAGCTGTACACAGTTATCCTGGAAAACTGAAATAACCTTTTTGGCTAAATGTCCTAAATTCACCCTAAATATAAAACAACATAAAGTGTGCATTATTTCAACAATTTGTCTTAGCATTTAAACTTGCAGTGCAAAAACCAATGACTACATTGATGTTTCTTTCACTGCTAGGCTTTTTACTATGATGGAGGCGAAGGAACTATTCAACCAGCCTTGGTTCTCTGGATACTGGTCCTTTGCCTACTGATCAGATGAGCCTCCTCTTCTCACAGGGCAACTGACAACTTAAAATTTGAGGTCATAGCTCAGTCATTCAGAGCATGTGGGTGGGACGAAGAAGGAAATCAGTCTCTCTTATTTCCAGTTGAAAGATTCAGCAGACAGGGGATGGGAAAGATTTCAAGCTTAGTTTCTAGAGAATAGCGATAGGTTGCTGGCCAATGTATAAATGTATATACATCTACTAGGCCACCTTCAACTCACATTTTCTGTAACCTAAAGAGCCCCAACACTGAGATCCAGTGTGGTTCAAATCATCATTCATTCATTCATTCATTCATTCATTCATTCATTCATTCATTCATTCATTCATTCATTCATACTCTGCCCTTCTCCTTTAAAGAACTGAAGGTGGCTTACATCATTAAAAATAAAAAGTTAAAGTTAAAACAGTAAGTATACAAATATTAAAAAAAGATTTGAACAAGTATTCTATTAAAAATGTCAAATAAAATCAATACTAAAAACATATTTAAAAGCAAGAGAGCAGAACAATCCATTTCAAAAACTCTCTCAGACTACCAATCACTAAGGAAAAGCCTGCCTGAAGAGAAAGGTCTTTGCCTGCTTCTGGAAGGGCAGCAAAGATAGGGCCAGCCTAGCTTCTCATGGGAGGGAGTTCCAGAGTTTGGACGTAGCAACAAAGAAGGCCCTTTCCCACATCCCCACTAAATGCACCTGTGAGGGTGGTGGTACCAAGAGAAAGGCCTCTCCTGATGATCTTAACAGTCGGGCAGGCTCATGAAGGGAGACATGGTCCTTGAGATAACTTGGGCCCAAACTGTTTACGGTTTTATTGGCCAGAACCAGCACTTTGAATTTTGCCTAGAAATGGAGATGCTGCATGTGTGTGCGTGTGTGTGTGGGGGGTTATGTGATCCCTCTGACCAGCCCCAGTTTTAGTTTAGTTTCCACTACCAATGGCAAGGGCGACCTACAGTACCCAGCAGTGATATATTCCAGCCCCTTGATCACTGGAACGGCTCTTTCCTGCCCTACAATATACTTTTTGAGGTACAGGACTGTCATCAGCACCAGGCATCTTTTGGCAACAACTGGGAGTCCCAGCATTACACTGATTTAGAACAACAGACATGGAATTAAACTTTTTCAGACAATGTAATCTTTGTACTAACAACGCAGAAAGGCTTACCACACAAACACATAATATACCTACTTGTCCAGCTTGTGGATCTGTTGCTCATTGTAGCCTAGACCTAGAAGAAGAAAAAGCCATATCAGGAGATGACATTGGCATTGCAGATTCACAAATACATACATGGTTTCACATCAACTGTATTGTGACATGGTCCAGCAGGCAAGAGAGAGGTGCTGGACAGCCAGTGAAAACCAACGCATCTGGAAATCAGTCCTACTGGAGAGAAAACATTTAGAAAAGTCATGGGAGAAGGACATCCAGGGGGCTAGTGTGTGCGTTATATTCAACAAAACAGAGAACACAGGAAGCAGCATAAGGCCTAACCAATATATTCTGTACTAGACGCCTTTCATGAGATACCACAGAGCTTCCTTTTAAAAGACCAACCTCAGTAACATTGAGTCATAGATTTTTTTTCTTTTGAGGTCACAAGAGCAAAAACAGGTTTGTATGACTTCTTAATAGAAGACCCTTAGTTGGTACTCTGTCCTATTTTGTGTTGCATTTGTCTCCTCCAACTGCAATAACTGATTAGCCATGTAAGAGTGTATAAGCGTGTAAGGGGCCTGTGTATGCTTCCAAGTCCAGCCCTTGCTTCTTAGACAGAGGCCAAGAGTATTTGGCCAACAATCCCCATTGGCCCCATCCAGCATGGCCAAGAGTAAGAGATTATGGGATCTGTAATCCAAAACATCCAGAAGGCCAGACGTTCTTAACCTTGTAACCCAGATGTTGCTGGGTTGCAACTAACATCATCCCCAGCCACTGGCCACACTAGGTAACAGTGATATATAATGGACTCTAACAACCTATGGAAGATTATGCATTCCCTATCACAGTAATAGGAAACAGGGGATAACATATTTATTTGACTTCAGATCCTTTAGAAAGCATCTAATGGTGTTTGTACAAGACTTTCCATTCTCTAGATCAGTGGTCCCCAACCTTGGGCCTCCAGATGTTTTTGAACTACAACTCCCAGAAGCCTTCACCACCATCCTGCTGGCCAGGATTTCTGGAAGTCCAAGTACCTCTGGAGGCCCAAGGTTGGGGATCACTGCTCTAGATGATGGAGATAAGAATGAGAATGATGGATTTTTAAAAGTTAATAAATGTATTTTTGAGCATCCTAGAATAGGTCTCTTCAGTCCTGGGGGTCCAATTGGACAGTCTCTAGTTTCCACTATATATGACAAAAGGGACTACAGTATAACATCCAGCAGCTGTGGGGCATTTTAATATACCACAATATCTTGTGGTTTGGGGAACTGTAGGAGAGGATAAATTGTATCTAAACCGGAGCCCTATTCAGTTGTGTTTTAAAGAACGTGGAACACAAGCAGTGTGCTAGCTTTGTCCCCTCCATCATCATGGTAATATAACTGTTTGCAGTGGCTGCTGTACCATGTGAGGTAATGCATGCCCGCCACCCACCAACACGCCCTGGCTTTAAAGCACGACTGAACAGGACAACAGTCTCCAGATGGTGTGAATAAACTTTTTTTTTTCCAGGGAGACCAAAGCAGGAATCACAAATGAACAACATTCAATGAGGAATCCCAGCAGCAGATCAAAATTGCCAGGGGCTCCTGCCAAGACCTGTATTGACCCAAGAACAGAACAGAACAAGGCGGTAAGGTTTGCTGCTCAGCAATATGAGTGTGAGGGAGTGCAGGAGTGCCCCCCTAGTGAGCCATCTGAACCCAGCACACTAGTAGCAAGCTGAAGGCAGGTGAGTTTCTTCAGGATCAGGCTGGCTGGGAAGCATCCCTGCAGCTGCAGGAGCAACACCATCCTGATGAGATACAGTTAGAGGAGGTAGGGTCAAGAGTAGAGATGAGATATTTGCATTTGTTAACAAATACGAATATTCCTGGCCCAGGTGGCCCGGATCCCTAGGCCCACCTCCCAGAACTGACCCATCCATTTACAGATTGCAGCGCATGGGGCCAGTGTCCAACCCATTGGTCTAACCTCCAACAAAGCCTGGCTGCTGTGTCTCTGCCTGGCCACTCCAGCCAGGATGGCAGGAAGAGGAGTCTCTCCCTTAGCTGCTGAGTGGCCAGAAGGAGAGGAAGGTGGATACACTGCAGCCAGGCTTCATCGGAGATTGGACCATAGAGCAGGATGCTGGTCCCATGCGCTTTGGCCTGTCAGTGGATGGGTCAGTTCTGGGAGGTGGGCCTGAGGATCTACAGTATGCCACCAGGACCAGGAATATCACATCTCTCACTAAGGGGAATAAAAAAGCAGAACTGGTAAAGCAAAGGGTCACTGCTTGTTTTGAAAGAAGAGGATGTGTGGGAAGATGCTAGAAGCTGTCTACTCTCACCAGGTTTATTGATAGGCAACAGGAGCCAGACACTGGAGCCTCCAGCCACATGCTTGGATAAGGGTATGTTAGCCTGGACACTGTTGCAGTTCTGGAAAGGCAAGTGAGGGAAGGGAGTGGGAAATACCAGCTACAGGGACTGAGTTCTTGCACTCATTTATACAAGCCTTCTCTAAAAGGGGTATGTTCTGGATCTAGGTTATCTCCTCCTTCCTGCCTTCCAGAACCTGGACTCTGGAGAAATTCCTATGAAACTAACTGGACCCCTCAAACTGACAGGTAATTTAGAGACTGAAACTTGACTTGATGAGACTTGGTGGGCAGGGGAGGGGAGGCAGAAGGAATTGCTGCTGTAACTCTAATAAAACATGACATGAGTCAAGAAACTGAGCTGGAGCCCATGGGGCAATCCGGCTCTCCCAGCAAGGGGGAAGGTGGGGAGCACAATGAGAAACAGTGATTAATTGGCATTGTTGATTTCCCTAGACAGGCTTTTTGCCTTGCTTCCAATAAGCCTTGTGCACACTCAAGAGCAGACATCCAGTATAACGCTGGTGCAGTGAAAAGCTGCTACGGTGCATCTCTGGGGGACTTCAGACTGGAAAGGGGGTTGAAGATGGCCAGCTGTAGCCAGAAAACTGGTGAGTTGTGTGGGCATCTGCTGAGTTGCCCAGGATGCAGTGAAAAGACAAAAGAAAATCATATATACAAAGCAGTATCAGATGTTTCCTTGCAATTTCCAGACAGGTACAACCACCCATGCAATTGGAAGTTGTGTGACTGTTTTGCTTCTACAGTGGTGCCTCGCTTAACAACGATAATCCGTTCCAGGAAAATCACCGTTAAGTGAAAACATCGTAAAGCGAAATAAAAACCCCATTGAAACGCATTGAAACCCGTTCAATGCATTCTAATGGGGTAAAAACTCACCGTCCAGCGAAGATCCCCCCCATACGGCGGCCATTTTCGCTGCCTGTATAGCAAGGAATCCATCCCTAAACACAGCTGGGAGCCATTTTATTTACCCGGTGGCCATTTTGAAACCACCGATCAGCTGTTAGAAAAACATCGTTTTACGAAGAATCGGTTCCTGAAGCAGGGAACCAATCATCGCAAAGCAAAATTTCCCCATTTAGACCATTGTTTAAAGATTGTCATAACGCTGTTTTGTCGTAATGTGGGGCAATCGTAATGCGAGGCACCACTGTACTGTACTGCATCCAAGACTACGTGTCTGTAAGATACTTTGTTACAATGTTGATTCTAGAAGTGTATAATATTTGTTTGGGGCCTCACTGCTGGGCTCTGTCTCCTGTTTCCCTTCTGGCCATTTGGAGGGCAGAGATGGAAAAAGATTAGCAAAATAAGGCATAGGACTTTTAAAGCAAAAGGGAAGGAAAAACACATTACTGGCAATTAAATATGAATTAGTTTCTGTTCGGCCACTGACTTAGCTGGGAACTGGCAGATACAACCACATGCACAAAAAGCATGTGCATGTTCCATGCTTTTTGGGTAGGGCTGGACAGCCTTGAGATTAGTCACAGCTTTCTTAATTAATTTCATCTTCTCTGGCTGTTCTGAAACCTTTAATGGCATTTACAAATTACAACAACACAAGCAAAATAGGAGAAGTAAAATTACACAAATTTCACAAATTAGGAGCGAGACGCAGGGGACAATTTCAGGATTGCAGATAAGAAACCTGCAACAGCAGTGGTCAGAGCATTGCATTCATCTTATCTCTATAGGTACTATAGAGATAAGATGGTTGGACAGTGTCTGCGAAGGAACCAACATGAATTTGACACAACTCCGGGAGGCAGTGGAAGACAGGAGGGCCTGGCATGCTCTGGTCCATGGGGTCACGAAGAGTCGGACATGACTAAACGACAACGACAATATAGGTACTGCTAAATGGATGGCTAGAATCCTGATGCATAGCAGTACTGACCTGGCAGTGTGGTTAATTGCCACTATTTTAGTTTTTGAAAGAAACTGTCTAGTTAGAATCTTTAACGATATTTCTGTTCTGGTCGCAGTTAACAACTTCTGATTTATAGGATACAGGCAGGAAGCAGCTTACAACAGAGACAATCATCAGCAGCAGCAACTTACGTGGGCATTTCCGGGTCTTCTTGAACTGACTGTAGATGAGCTGCATTTTGTCGAGGCAGGCCTCTATCTTTTGAATGCTGTTGAACCAGGTTCAAATGAGAAAGGAATAAATTAACCTATTGCATCATATCAGAGGCTGTGTCCACTTTAACACCGAAATTCCAAAGAATCAAAGAGATTGGGTCCAAGAGAGAAAGTACAGGAGGCAAGAGAGATGCTGTAATAAGTGTCTTAAGTTAGACCCGGTCTGGGGTACTCTTGCCATTGCAAGAGGTGATGTTGGCGTAAAGAGCCTTCGCCAGATATCCAGAACGTGAAACATGGTCAGAGGACTTTTTTGCAGGCCCTCCTCTCAGTGATTATCCACTCCTAACAGAATGGAACAGGAGAATTAGCCGTGGCGGATATACCGGATCCACTGACACCAATGGTTGCATTTCTGATGACGGGTGATAGAATAAAACCTTAGGCCACATCAGCACCGTTACCTTCAAGACCAATTCTAAATCATCCATTGTGAACTCAATTAGGTGTATAAACAAGGGTAGTCAGTATGAATTATGATTGCTAAGAACTGAGCTATACATCCAGAATACTATGGATAGCAGAGAATGGAGTTGTTATATAACCTTATTCTAATGTTACATCTTGGCTCGATTACTGCAATGGGCTCCACATGAGGTTGCCTTTGGGAAGTGTTTAGAAATCCCGGTGGGTCCAAAGTGTTATAGCCAGATTGTTAACTGGAGCTAGTTACAGGAACATGCCCCCATTATAGCACCTCCACGACTGCCAATCTGGTTATGGGCACAATTAAAAGTGCTGGTTTTAACTTACAAAAGCCCTAAACAGTTTGGGTCTAAGCTATCTAAAAGACTGTATCTCCCTTTAGGAGCCTGCTGGGGTACTATGTTACTGAGGAGAGGCCTTTCTCTAGCTCCCTCCACCCTCAGAGGCATGTGGGGACACAGCAGAAGGCTTCCTCTGTCACTGCTCCCAGACTTTGGAACTCCCTCCCATGAGAGGCCAGCTTGGCCCCATCTTTGCTGTCCTTCTGCAAACAGATGAAGACCTTTCCCTTCAGGCAGGATTTCCTTTAAATGAATGGTTGGCCAAGGTGATTTTTAAAAGGATTATTGTGTTCTGTTGTTTTACTTGTGCTTTTAAAATTGCTCCTTTTAATATTTTGAATATGTTATTTAATTCTTTTTAAATATTGTAATAATTTGTTGTTTTCTTTTAATACTATAAGCCACTTTGGATTCTTGAGGAGAAAGGTGGCATATAATTATTCTAAATAAGTAATGCTCTCACTTTCAGTGAGCAAGGAGGTTTTAGTTAGGGAAGCATTCAAACACAACCTCCTTGTGTGCTGATATGGTAGAGCTCAGGAGAGCTGGTTCCACATGATTTTCCTGAACACGTTAAAAACGAAAGTCTTACTCACTGCATCCCTTTCCTTTAGAGTCTAAAATGCCACTCTTAATTAACTCGTTCTGCAAACCATTTATCCACCCTATCTGAAGTGTCTGCTCCTCCATGACAGCAGCATATGGTCTATAAACATCTTCACAAAATCTTTGTAAGGGAAGGAGCCAAATGTTTAATCCAGATATTATAGATGGGGAACTGGAGCACAGACAGTTTTAAAGACTTGCTCAGACAGACAAAGCGATGGCAGAGTCAGACCAAAAAAAAGTAGCCTTTTTATTTAGCAAAATCCATCCCATAATATTTTTACTGTATGGCCAATATTGGTACTTTCTGTTCAATGCTGTGGCAAGCATGGGGAGATCCCTGCTGTAAAAGTCTGAACGCTAACTGAAAAGGCATGTGTACACATACCCCCAACAAAGTTCTCATCCCTCAAATCACTACAACCCTTTATTTGTGAGCAAAAATATACTGTAGTAGCAAAGCAATTTTGCTTGTAAGGCGCATTTCCATGATGCTTCCACTGTTTCTGATTCAGCACTTTGGTACAAAGCTGGGAGAGAACAAAATAAGGGATAAGACGCCGGAGCATGTGCACTGTAATAGTAGTAGATTGCACAACCTAAGGTTGCTCACATTTGCTGCACAGGCAAGCAGAAAAGGCTGTGCATGGTTTCCAAAGATATTAAAACTAACTTTGAGTGGAACCACCACATCAAAGAACATATATACTGAACACATAAACACATAGATGCTTCTATTACTCTGGCAATGCTTGCTATGCAGATTCTGCCCTTACAAGCCCCCCTCCCCCCATTAAATAGCTAGGCAGTACAGGGCTTCACCATGCATTCTGCAGTACCTCCTTCCTTCTACATCTGAAGCTTTAAGTCCAGTACCCACGGCTAGATCATATGGCAACGCCTATAGGTAAACTACATCTCCAGGAATAGCCTGACTTGGTACACTCTTCAGGAGCCACGGCCCCTGTTATAGTTGTGGAGAAGAACTTATTTTTAAGATTCTATGGAAGACAAATAAGTGGGTCCTAGATTAAATCAAGCCTTAATTATCTCTGGAGGCAAAAATGTTGAAACTGAGGTTGTCCTACTTTGAGCACATTGTGGAAAGACAAGATTTTCTAGAAAACACATTAATGCTGCACATGAGTGAAGGCAGTAGGAAAAGAGGAAGACCAAATACAAGATGGACTGACTCTCTAAAGGAAGACACAAATTTGGGTTTACAAGAGGTGAAGAGGCCAGTTGAGGACAAGACCTCTCATTCATGGGGTCACATAAGTCAGAGTAAACTTGACAGCACATAACAACAACAAATGCACTTGACAGGAAAACTTTTAACAAACCACTTAGCTGTAAACTGGCATCTGAAACTTTGTGGGATGTTATTTATTCCTTGGACTGCATACGCAACTGATATATCAACATATTTGCCTGTTTGTTATATTTATATTCTGCTTGTCCTCTACTGAGTTAGAGAGCATATATGACTCTCTTATGCTCCATAATGATCCTGTTATGTAAGTCAGGTTGAAATCATGTTACTGGTCCAAGGCCATCCAGTGAGTTTTGTGGCCAAAAAAAAAAAAAAAAAAAGATTTGAACCCAGGTCTCCAGAGTTTTAGAACAACATTCAAAGCACTACACCACACTGGCCTCAGTTTGTACTGTATTGTACCTTACATCTTCCACTGAAACATCCTTGCTTACGTTTATCTCTTGTCCAGTGATCCTATAAACCTTCTCACTCTTCCTCACTGTCTCCCTGTTCCCCCTCCTCCATTTATAAGAATATTCTTCTCTGTCCACTTCAGTTCTGTTTAAGCTTCCATCCCTCACCGTATTATTAATGTCTGCCAATAAATGCCTTGGTGACATAGTCTAGGATGAACACACTATAAAAATAAGTGACATGGTAAACAGAGCTTTGATTAAACTTCAGCCACTGGGGAAACAAACAGGAGATGTCCAAATGCAATCCATTCTGGCTTTTCTATCTGGAAAGGCTCAGCCAGTCCCTGCCTTTGTTGATGCCTTAAAGCTGTCCCGAGAGGTCCATAATCCAAGGAAATGGCATATTCCACTCAAGCTTTAGGTAATAATAGTCTCGAGGCTGGAGG
Organism: Pogona vitticeps; assembly: GCF_051106095.1. Lineage (NCBI taxonomy): Eukaryota > Metazoa > Chordata > Lepidosauria > Squamata > Agamidae > Pogona > Pogona vitticeps. Next base: position 47,447,693 of record NC_135786.1, read on the forward strand.
GGAAGACATCCTCCTCTCTGACTGCCCATCTCCTTCATTTTAAGAAAGCGTGACAGTCCACAAAAAACCATGAAGGGCAACAGCCAAAGCCTGCTATGAGCAATCACATGTGAACTGTTGAGGTAGGCTAGATTCAACAGACAAGATTAAGTGTGATTTGTAGTTTGCTGTTTATTTCAACATGATGCTGGACCTTGGGGCTTGTTGTTTTAACAATTCCTTTTTGTCTAGTATTGTTTTGACCAATTCAAACCACATAGACTATCACATTATACTATCACAAGCACCTTATTACACAGGACCTGTTCACGAGAAAATAGTGGTTTGAATATGATTGCTAGTCCCAACTAGATTAAGCCCACTGAAACAATTGGATTAATGTAAATGGGAAGTTACTACTCAGGATTTGATTCACACGGCCTACTCCAGTTTGAACCAGCAAGTGGATTTAGGTCTTGGAGAGACAGGATGGACCAATCTGATTCCTACAAGCAGCACATAAGCAGGCCATGAGCACACCAGCACCATATCTAGTCACGATCCTCACCTTACAGCCTCTGTTACTAGGTATCATATACAGCCACCATGACTAGTAACTGCTGACAGCTTTATTCTTGATGTTGAGTATGAAAATAAGCGAGCTTCCGGCTCAGGAACTTAGTAGCACATTCTGTAGTATTTAAATTTATAGGATTCCACAGCACCCAAGTAGCCCTTTTTGTGTGGTCTTCATGTCATAAGGGGGCTCAATCTAGGAAGATGGCCTGTGCATTCATTCCTTGGTCTCGCATTTGCATTTGTTCAACCCTCGCTGCACCATGGGGTGAGGCTGGGGGATGAGAGAGTGGGGTATGGCGCACTGAGGGACACTGGGGGCAGGGGCAGTGCATGCATCCCCTTCCTGACACCAAACCTTCACAGATTCTGAGCAAAGTATGAACAAAGCTTATATCACCAACAGATTTAATTTTTATGATTGGTTCATCATTTTGTGTGTTCCAGGAAAAGCTAATCTATTGCAGACACTGATTTATTGGAGTGATATAAAATGCAGCTGACCTTATGCCAGCCTGGGAACAACAGAGTAATCTAGAACCCAGGAATTTGGAAACAGCGGATTTGATCTGGGATTATAATGAACCAAAACAGCATGTAAAGAGATCTGTAAAATTAGAAGCCTTATTTGTGAATTTCTGTGATATATTTGACGTATTCTTCATTTTCTGATATGAGTCTTTGAAAGTAAATTGAATCACCGTCATCACATGAGTTCTCCATTTATGTGCATGTTTTCTCAGGGAGACATCCTGGAGGCTGTAAGTCTGCACCCTGAAGAAACGCTATGGGGATAAATCAGCCATGCCTTAGTATGCTACAATTGCCGTTGCTCCTCCCATTAATCTGAGAGTCCACCTTAAGGCTATTTCCTACAGCTGTCTCTTAAAAATGAGATGCCACTGAAACATCTTTCTTCTGTGCCTATTTCTACAACTAGAATGTGTCCTCCGTTAGCGCATCTTCTCCATAGTCAGCTCACAATATTTTGTCACTGCAAACATGTGACCACATCCTTCCTTCCTGACATGTATATTGCAACTGTAAATGCAGTATTAAATGGCAGTGTCAGAGTCATGAGCCTTGCTGGCTAGGGCTCAGGATGTGATTTTGTGACATAAGCAACACAGCTCTGTAATGCCGTACCTGCTGTTGGTTCAGTATGTGCTCAAGGGAAAGAACTGAAGATGGAGAGTGCAGATATATGATGTGGTAAGCAGCCCAGAAAACCTGGGAAAACCACAGAGATAACAGCAGAAAAAAGTGCAGAAGGATCCTCCTTTCTCAGTTAATCCCATGCTCTACTACTTAATAGCACAGCTTGCAAAAGTTACTTTGGTGGACTACAGCTCCTTAAAAAAAAAGCCCAGTCAACATGGCCAATGGTATACTGACAGAGTTTCCAGGTAGTAGTCCCCAAATTTAACTTCTTCAAAGCTCTGTTTTCTCTGTGTTCTGCCTGCTATGGTTTAATCCTTTTTAGCTTTGTCTCACCAAAACTACCTGGATTTTCAGAGTGCGGATGGGCAGCTTTATTTTCAGGTAAGTGTGTTGCAGCCTTTAACAGGTGAAAATGACCTTCTACCAACCTTCTGTCTTCTTTCATTTGACTCTGTTTCTTTCCCACATCGTGACAAATACATCGAGCAACTGCTTGGTACTCAGAGATGCTCTGGTTGTATTTGGAGAGCTCTTCACTGACCTGGTCAGAAAACACAAAGTTAGGAGAAGGAGAAGACCATTCATTCTTTTGCAAAGGTTTCCATTAAATATTTATATTTCAGGAAAAAATATATCCAGTAACTTATCTACCGGAAACATTTTGATAGGATCCAAATTATTAAACACAAAAATCATATTGTTAACATTAAAAAATATCTCTGCATTGAAGACAGTATTTAGAGTGGTTTAAGTTAAATTGTGCAAGTTAAAATGGGTGAAAATCACCTGGTCTGAAATTCATTTTACATTTTGATTCTTTAAACCATCATTAAAAGTGCTTGCAATGACTCAGTGTTGATTTTTGAACTACACCAGGAGCTGCTGAAGCACTGTTTTCTTCCCGACTAATGAGAGAAACCTTTTGCCCCAATAAAAAAGAGCCCAACTATGGATCTTCATCTAGCTACCATTTCCTGTTTTCGAGTGGGAAGAGTAAGAGTCACCATATTGGTTTCTTCCCTCTTCTTGGCACCACTGCATTGAATACAATCCAATATTACAAATAAGCTTTTAACCTCCATGCCTATGTTGAGATGATCTATGGTCTGGTTACCTCCAGACTGACACACGGAATGCACTGTCTGTAGGGTTGCTGAAGATGGACTAGAAGCAGGAAGCAGGCAGAATGTGGCAACGAGTGCAGGACTCCTATCACCCAGGTCTGCAGTCCTCGCTAATTTGCTTCTCAGCCTGAGTCAGTATACAGGGTCTGAAGCAACTTGGATTCTAAAGAGCTGAAAGAACACTTCCTGCTGTACCAACCACTCCTGGCATTAACATTAGCAGAAGAGGTCCTGTTGCCACACCGTAACCCACACAGGTTTGTAAGGGAACATCACACAAAAGGAACGTCTCACTCAAGGTTGTGGAATTCTGTCTGCCTCATCTGAGAAGTATCAAGTGCCTTCACTTCATGTTCTCTGTTGGCAGGGCCTTTCTTTACCCAGACCTTTGTAACGGAAAAAGGTTGTTATCCTTCCCACTCACCCCCAATAAAAAAGCTGAGCACAGTATTTATGCTGGGGACTTTTAATGAGGCTAATTCCTTTAAGGACACTTGGGTTAAGCAGTCACTGGATAACTCTTCCTTGTCACAAACAGTTCTGCTTCAGATCAGACCTTTTGTGCCTGTGAAGTTATTTACATGGCGCCCTGAACTGTCCAGCTACTATTTACAGGCGGTCATGGCACAAACTCACAGCTTGGAGTCTTGCTTGAAGGTCTCTCCGAGCTTTTACCTCTAGAATTTCACCGTCTCCAGCAATAGTCTCATACCTAATGATGACACAGGGCGGGAAAAAGGAGTAGGGGGTTTTAATCAAAAGGGGAGGGGCCACCTCTCAATTTGTGAAGAAACTACAACAGGAATTATAGTGTTCAATTTACACAAAAGCCTCACCATTTAAAAACGTGATCACAATGGCACAGAGGAAGACACATATCATGCCACCAGCTGTATCACAGATACTAGCCAACTGATACCAGCTGGTAACTCGTGTGGAATAACAGTCCACATGTGCAACATTTAAACTGCAATAAATGATTTATAGTAGTATACATCTTGGGAGTGTAAAAGTATACATTCTGGGAGTGTAAAATCTCCTTTTCAAAGCAACAATAAATGTATGTTCACAAGCAGAAAATTTTGAATCGCCTTACAAGCTGAGAGAAAGAAAGGTCAAGGCTTAGAAACTGGAGATCAGGTACCAGTGAGATGAAATACAGACATGGGCGATGGAAAGAAAAAATAAAGAGGGAGCTGAGCTTGGATACACATACAAAAGAGTAGTGAAAAGGGATGGAAGATGGGGGAAGGAGGTCAATTGGGCATTTGCTGGGCCATTTCCAAGCATATGACAGCATTCGGTAATTATGGGCTTACAAAAATTCTCATCTCCTTACATGGTTGCTTTTAAACATTTAATACGCACTCTCATTCTTTTCCCCCACTCACACAAAGCTCAAAATTGCAGTGCTAGTCTTTGACTTCATCTCTGTGGCTTCACGAACATGTTGTATCCTATAATATACAACCGGACACAGCCCGACACAGCAACTACCATAGGCTTTTCTGAAATCAGGGCCAAATGTTCAAAAGCAAAGCCTCTGTGCTGCTGCCAACACCTTGCCTCCAACAAAAGCTGGTTGATAGTTTTCCCCTTTCACTCAAACTATAGCGTAGTATGGTCTTTCTTTGGCCCTAATTATCTTTTGGCACAATATGTTCCAGCAAAAGCCAAATGCACTCGGTAAGTACCAACAGCTATGGAAAATTTAATCCAAGGGCTCCTCCCAATGGTGGTTTTGCATATCCCTCATTCAGTAGCATCTTGGACCAACAGACAACAGTGAAGGAACTTCTTCCTTCAGGAGAATGGGAAGGCAAAATTGGTGGAGGCCACCACAAACCCACACTTCAACAGTGGGGATCTGGTGAAACATTGTTTTCCAAGTGAAGCAAGTACAGAAGTACTTAGTACTGTACTTAAATTCCTGTGGCCTTATCTATTGCCTATGTAGCAGAGGATTTAAAAGATCCAAGGAGCACAAGAGCATCAAATCAATGATGACTGATCGATTTGTAACAATGGTTCACAACCTTGGGTCCCCAGATGTTCTTGGACTAAAACTCCCAGAAACCTTCATCACCAGGATTTCTGGGAGCTGTACTTCAAGAACATCTGGGGCCCAAGGTTGGGAACCACTGATCTATAGCAATGACAGGCATTAGACTGCAACTCTTATCATTTGTCACCATTGGCTCTAATGGTGAGACCTGGGGGTATTGTAATCCAACAATGTCTGCAGTGCTGCAACTTTCCCACCTTCTGGAAGAGCCAAGTAAAACACATATTTTAGGAAGCTATCATCCTTTCTCAGGAAGCTGCATATTTTGATAGCCAACACTTCTCACACATATTTGTTTGCATCAAAGCGCATAGCCTGGAACATGAGGAAGTCAAGTTCTACAACAGAGCCATCCTCAGATATTTCTCCTCTGTCAACTGGACAATGTATTATCGATTTATTGACACAAAGCAAATGTTTGTGTCTTTAAAATGATCAAGGAAGGGTTTTCCAAAAGACAAAGCAGTCTGCAGCCTCCCAGTCCCAAGAGATATATTATTGAAAATGCAAATTGCAACATGAGGAGAAATTGGATCTTTCGCAGCTTCCACTTGGGGGGAAAAGTGTGCATAGAAAACAGAAGCAAACATAAAGCAGGAACTGTACTCCATCCATGAAGTTGGTAAGTAATATGTTCATCTAATCCTGGGGAAGACAGTTGAAATGAAAAAGTATTAGCATCCCCAAGAATTTCCCCTGAGCTCAATAATTTGTCCTTAACATCTTTCTGCAGGACAGCAGGACCCTTTCTTGTTACGCAAAACATGTGGAGTTCTCTGCTGGTGGCAGTATCACAGACACAATTAAAGAGCAATACTTACAACAACAGAGCCTTCCCTTCTTGTTGTTGCAAGCAACCAAGGGTTACCACCAGAGCTTGTCTCTTCTCCAACATCCGCTGACACAGCACTTTCAGGGTCTCACTGCAAAGAAGTGATGGCACAGTTTCGGATGTATCTGGGCTTCAGAGCCCTAGCACAGACTTCTGTTCCTCCCATACAGTAAGAAGTTCCGCTTCCTCCTACCTATTTCCTCTTCTATCGATCATGGAGAAGCCAAGTGGATGGTTTTCTTCCACTTGGAAGAAAATGGCAGCATAAGGAGAGATTATTTATTTACTTATTTAATTAATTTGTATACCACCCATCTAGCCTATGACCACTCTGGGAAGTTCAGAACATAATCAGTGAAAATATTACAAATATAAAATAAAATCAACAAAAAGAAATCATAAAATAAACAATAATTTAATGATTACGTTATTGTTAGGAAAACTGTGGCGTTCCAAAATCATCTGCTGGTTGGAAAGAAAATGGCAGCCCTAGCACACAAACAGAAAAAATATTGGGAGATCCAAGCACTAATGTCCCATACACTGTGGAACTTGAACTCCAGACAACATAAAGAAAAGGACACAATGCAGAAGGCAGATTTTGCTTGATGATTGTGAGCATGCTACTGATTTGTTTGTCATGCACTTCAGAAAGCAGGGCAAGGGCAACTTGACATTTTCTCACTGTATAATCTAGGGAAGGGATGCCCCAATGGATGGAATGGCTTAGCCACCAGTGGATAACCTAGTCTGGAAAGTAAAATCCCCACTTCTGTTTAGGAAGTTGGTTAGTGCTGGTTTAGGGTAAATATTGTAGCAAAAGCCTCATCAAGACACCTATATTACACGAAAAGGAATTATGTTTAAACCTAAAGCCTTTTTGTTATATAACTCACAAATGCTTTGTGTATAAGATTCAGAGTGACTGTTTTTCATGTAGAGTTTATGAACAGTTAACTGGATTTTCCACAAAGCATATAAAACTGCCAGTAGCAGACATTGTTTCTGGTCTATAAACCAAGAGATGTTTCCTTAACTCAACTACTGCTTCCCACATTAGCCACATGATTGTCCCTTCTATGAATTGCTTTGACATTTTGTATTCAGAAAATAATTCCTGACATGTTGGAAACTGTGACCATTCAAGCTGCTGTATCTATCAATGTTCTTCCCTAATCCTGATGATTTATTTCCTACACAGTTGAGGTTTCAAGTCAAAATGCATTTCTCTACAAGTATTACCACTGCTCCAGCTGTCTACTAGTTTCTGTAGTGTAAAGCAAATTCCTGCTATTCTGCTAACTATCCTGCAAAGAAACCATTTTGGAAAAAGCAAAATTAGAGGATACATTGTTTTAAATCAATCAATATTCATTTACCAACTCTGGATCTTTGAACTCCAACCCAAACCACTTTCAATTATGTCTACTGGCACCGAGGGATTATATTCATGTATTGCCTAATGAGCACAGAAATATGGCAGTTTTTACTCATCTATATTATTTATATTCTGCTCACTAACAAAGCTTTTCTAGGCAGTTATGAGCAACACCTAAGACAGTGAAGTAGAAGAATAAATCACAATCTTGAAAAGTTAAATCTAGCTATTAGTCCTAAATAAAGTAGACACATTGAATGAACAGGACTTATCAAACAAACATTTTTCTATGACCTATGGATTCAGTGGATCTAATCTAGTCAGGACGAATTATTAGATTTTACCTAAACCAAAATAAGAAACAGCTACAGAGTAAAACCATAAACATATTGATAGTGCCAAGAATCTAAACAACACTAAACTTATCAATACACACATAACATATGATGTGGTGCCAAGTGAATATCTCAGTGAAGAACCTCCCACAGGAGGATCCTCCACTGGAAATATTAACTCGTCTCACCACTTATTTCAGGGATGGCAACTTCAGTAGAATCAGAACCCAATTTTCTACTCCTGAGATCCTCTCAGGAAGATATGGATCACCAAAGATAGAAGTGGTCAGAAATCTATTTCTGGTTTTGTAAAATGCTTTCAAACACTACAAGAAGGCTCTATGACTTATTTGAAAGGTGAAGGTTTACTACAACAATTAATATTTTTGGGGTGAGGGACTAGGAAAAGCCAAACTGAAGTGGGGAAAGGGAATCTGATGTGAAAACAGCCTTGAAAGGCCACACATTTTCCATCTTTTTCATATTCAGTGGAGACACCCAGGGAAAAAAAGGGGATTTTAAGTTTTGGGAGAGAATATGTCAGTATTTCCACTGGAAATATTAACTTGCCGCACCACTTATTTCTGGGATGGCAACTTCAGTAGATCCAGAACCCAATTTTCTACTCCAGAGACCCTCTCAGGGAATATGTGAGAAGGTATCCTGTCCCCAACCTATTTAGGGTTTTGAATATTAATACAACACTTTGAACTGGGCCCAGAAATGAACTGAAACCAGTTCACAAGAAAAATCACTGGAATAAAATCCTGTTGCCACGAGCTGTTTGGGAAGATGAGGAGAAATTCAAATGACTTTATTTCTAGCAAATCAACTCTATAGAATCCTTGCTCTTTTGTTTACAAAGCAAGTGGAGAAGACATTTTACATACCTCAGCCAATATAGCCCTCTAAGCATAAGTTCTTGACATTGCAGAAATGACTGAGATATCCTCAATGTCTGGTAAGTTGCACTCAGGACATCCTGAAATATAAATAAATCGTGTAAATGAGTGTACTGTGCATGCTTGAGTAACCAATGCAACATTTGTTGAAAAGCAGAAAGATGTAGGGTTTCCATATGTATCTGAAAATATGTCAGTTGGGCAAGGGAGGGAAGGCATCTGTATATTGCACGCTATGTGTGCAAAGTTTGGAAAAGTTACCTTTTGAAGGCTGAATCCCAGAAACTCATATTTGGCAGAGCTACTGGCACTGTAGTCCAAAAAGTAACTTTTCCACACTCTAGTTTGTGCACATACACATATACATGATCCATACACAGGTGTCATATAGAGCAGAGGTTCTGAAACCTTGGTTCCCCAAATGTTCTTGGACTGCAACTCCCAGAAATCCTGGCCAGCACAGTTAGTGGTGAAGGCTTTTGGGACTTGCAGTTCAAGAACATCTGGGGACCCAAGATTAGGAACCACTGATATAAAAGAAAATGATGTGGAATAGAGAAGGCCAGACATGACTGAGGAAGGAATGGAACCACTGGGAAGGAAAGGAACTGGCCAGGTACCACAGGAAATTCCTTCTGCTTTGCTTCAGGTAAGCTGTTCAGGAGCAGAGAAGAGGCATGAGATTTGAGGTGAGTGACAATGAGAAGGAGTGAAGTGGAATAAAGGCACGGAGGAGGAGGAGGAGGAGGGAGAGAATTTATTGCAAGGGAAAATGACTCTCAGCCCTTTTGATCCCAAGTTCCTGTCATAGGCATGCATGGATACAGTACTTTCCATATGTAACTAGAGAGGGGGGAAAAACCTAGCTTATGCCCTTGAATTTTTTTAAAGACATTGAAACCATTTGAATAAATGGGAAGAGGTGCCAAATGCTATGCACTATATTCCCCACATTCTTTAATGTAAATTTAAATGTTATACATTTGTACAAAGCAGCTGCCTGAATTAATTCTGCTTTGTAAGTTACACTGTCATGGAAGTCATTAGAAGCTATGTCCAAATGTAATTTGCATTGGTGCAAATTTATTACATCAATATGCAAATAATTTCATGTATTTGTTCACTGTCAAGAATACATAATCAATTCAGCTACTTCTAGCAAGGGGTAACACATTGCAAATGACAACCCTGAAACCATATTTGGCACTTCAAACAGTTTCCAAACATTTGCCTTCATCTATCCTCACATGCCCTTTCTCTTGTGACTAAGGCAGACAAACACACAGTGGAGCAAACGCTCAGTGCAAAAAGCATTTCATTCCATTTTCGTGATGGCAAAGGAACTACGAGTATCTTCAGATCAACAACACAGAGCGTAACATTCTGAAGTGGAATAAACTCTATTATGCAACTTAGCTGTGAGGGTCCCTGTACTCTCTTTTTTGGAACAAGTCTTATGCCAGGAGCAGGCATAAGAAACTTTGCTCTGATGCTTTTAAAAAGGGCAATAATTAAGAGCCACAAAGACCCAAAGCAGTATATCTGTGCAAACACTTTGGATTATAGGCTCTCCAGAACAGATAAATGAATTAAACTGCAGCAGTGTATCTCTGCAAACAGGCAGCATTCAACTGTCATTGAGCCTTTTCACTGAATCTACAGCTTATGTTCTTCAGTAGGCCTTGGAGGTAAGACAGACATAGCTACGGTGGGTTCTGGATGGTGTCCTCTTCTTCCACTACCGATCACTTTCCCTTTGCCCTCCTCTCCTGTCTCTTGACTCTCCTATGTTCATGTTGGTTGGTTCATTATGTTTTCTCAGACCACAGATACAGGCTTCCAGGAAGTGACACAGATGCACAGGCTCTCACTGAGCCGAGTGAATGCGAAAGTGGAGTGGACCAAAACATCTGTATCCATTCTAAGCCATTCCTGGATTTTGAGCCTTGGAAACCAGCCTTCAACTCCTCTGCCGCCTGGGTTCAAAACAGATCTACATCAGCCCTTCCCAAAAAGTCCCTTGGGAAGCCTGAAGCCAAGATATACCTTTGCTGTGCTACAATCCGCTATGACGTCAATCTTTGGGAGGAACTTGGGGAACTCCAAAGCTGCTAAAAAACACACAGAAAAAAACACATATTTAGTTATTCATTTATTTAAAATACTTTTACCCTGCCTTTCTCTTTGAAAAGGACCCAAGGCAGCTTACAAAATTAAAAGACAATGTTTAAAGTTGAAAACAATGTGTACATCATGGTAGTTAACATCATTAAAGTAAAATATTTAAAGCTAAGAACAATGAGTACGAAGAGGCATCTTACATCATTAAAAGGCGATACTAAAACTAAGAACAATAAGTATACAAATCTTTTTTTAAAGGTGTCATATTTTTCCCTCATTCCAAATCTGGGCTAAGGCACTACAGCAAATAGTGCTGCGTCCCTCAACCAGGTCAGCCTGGATGGAAATGATGGGAATTGCAGTCCACCACATCAGGAGAACACTAGTTTGGGGAATATTGTAATACTGAGCCTCATCTAAAACACACTTTATTAGCCACAAAAGGAGTGCTGCAGCCACATTGCATATGTAGAGTGACAGTGACACCTAGTGTCCACGACACTAAGTAAATAAATGTTTTCACCATTACTCCTGTTTCACAATTATGGCAATTCTGTCTGATATCATATATGCAACTATGCAATTATATATATATCTACAACATTGCATTTCAATTCTAACTATACGATGGGCTAGTCCTACTTTACTCCAGGTCTCCAACTGGGGCTTGAAACAAGTGTTTTAAAGCAGGAATGGGCAGATTGGGAAGCAGATCTAGATGGGAATACTAGCAGACTGCCGGGTGACTTGCAGTCAAATCAGCACAGATTCCTGGATCCTATTTAAAAGCAAGAACAACAAAGACTTTTCCTCAAACCTGAACTAGGCCATAATAACTGTAGGTAGCAAAGAATGGATTTTTGTGTGCTTAAAGCATGAATAGGCAGTGTGTTCCTTTGAGATGCTTTCAAGTAGACACTTCCACTTGAGAATTAAGTGTCCAGGGGAGACGCAGATAAACTGGAAGTGCCAATTAGCCAGTAAACACTTATTGTAGAATGGATGGGCCCTGCTGATCTTTTCTGACAAATCAGAACCATGGCAACTACAACGGGCAACATATTAGTGATGGTGAACATGCATTCTCTGGGTCTAATCCCATCTGCCCCGGCAAATTCTGCTCTCTGGGGGCAAACAGAGAAAGAACCTGTGCTGTTATCTCCAATCTGATCAGAGTTAACTGTGTGGATCCCCCTTGCACACCATACCCCACCCGGTCACGATCATGATTTGCACACAAACATGGCTGTTCACTCAAGCTGGTTCTTGCATGAGCCAAATGCGGAGTCTCAGCTGAGTGCATGTTGCACCTCTTCCACCTTCTCTGCAAAACAGAAAGCTAGAGCTGGAACAACACCAGGTCCCTAAAAACAGGAGCAATACAATCCTAAACCTACTGAGAATGTATAAATGGTACCAACAGCTGGAAATTGGTGATACAACAAAGTAACTGAACTCACGATCTCGGTACCGCAGCCCAACTGGATCCTCCTGTTCTTTGCTCACCAAGATCAGAGGGTAGTCTTTTGAGGTCTTGTGGAAATTATGAGCTTGTAGGTTGGGCTCCAGTTCATATGAGTGACCCTCGAAGAAATACTCCTGGAGACGGGGAGCTATGTTTGTTTGCCTACAGACCTCTTCCAAAAATATTGCAGCTCTATAGAAAAGAAAACAGAAGGAATATGAATAAGCGTTTTCACACACAAAGAACTAGTTATCTTTCTTTGACTAACCTCACATTGTGGTACCTTCTTGAAAAATCATTTTCCAAAGATGCCCTCCAGACACCCCTTCCTCTCACCTCCCAGAAACTAGCTGAAATACTTGTTAGAGCAAACCCTCAGCAAGATGCAGCTGTCTGCTGTTTTTAGTGGGCCTCTGGATGCATTCTATTTGTTGCTGCTGTCAAAATGGCTTTTAAATTGAAGCTATTTTTACAGATTCTAATCATTGTTTTTGTCTGGTTATAAATTTTGGTTACTTTAAAAAGTATCAAAAAAGTGTTATTGTCATTTTGCACCCTGCAAACTAAATACCAGGATATAAATACATATTCATTCACAGTGTATGTTTTCCAAGTATTATAGTGCTAGACTGACAACTGGAAGGCCCGGAAGGAAAAAACAAGAAACTGGGCCTTCTCAGCGGTGGCCCCTCAGCTGTGGAACACTCTCCCAACCGAAATACGGCTGGCACCCTCGCTGGGTGTCTTCAAAAGCCAGTTTAAAACTTGGCTATTCAACCAGGCCTTCCCTCCAGTCAATTAAGTGATTTTTTTTTGCCATCTTGATAATGTATTGTTTGGAATTAATTGCTATAATAGCATTCTTTATGATTATATATATGTTACAAAGGGAAAGGTTCCCCTTGACAATTTTTGTCCAGTCGTGTTCGACTCTAGGGGGTGGTGCTCATCCCCGTTTCCAAGCCATAGAGCCAGCGTTTTGTCCGAAGACAATCTTCCGTGGTCACATGGCCACTGCGACTTAGACACGGAACGCTGTTACCTTCCCACCAAGGTGGTACCTATTGATCTAGTTCCATTTGCATGCTTTCGAACCGCTAGGTTGGCGGGAGCTGGGACAAGCGACGGGAGCTCACTCCGTCACGTGGATTCAATCTTATGACTGCTGGTCTTCTGACCCTGCAGCACAGGCTTCTGCGGTTTAGCCCACAGGGCCACTACATCCCTATATGTTATATTGATGTGTTTTTATCTATGTAAGCTGCCCCGAGTAGACATTGTCTAGAGGGGCAGGGTAAAATCTAATAAATAAATAAATAAAAATAAATAAATAAACAACTTGTAAAAAATCCAGCCTCAGAATTAGATGAAACCACTGTCTTCTCCGTTCCAAGTGAGTACCCTTACGTATTATAGGAATGGATGTAGACTCGGTGCATGACAGCTTGTGACAAAGAAAAGACATGGATTATTGTCCTCTGTAAGATGTCATTGGTTTCAGCAAAAAACTGATCAAATCCCCAGCATTCTTCTTGATCAGCCTCTAGGATGTTCGCAAGGATGGGGACAAGCTGTCTTTTCAGGCCACTGTAGGAAGCAGAGAAGAAAATCTAAATTAGACGTTATTTTTAGAAGCATCTGAGGAAGGACAGGGTCTGAAAAATGCCAGACTGTAAATTCCTTGCCTCCTGAAGCCTTTGCTCATCTGTAGTGTTTGTAAGGTATCGAATGCCAATGGTATGTTGAATCTGCCTCAAGAGTCTATCTTATGAAATCTGGTATATTTTGTGAGATGTTTACTTTAAATGCAATTCAGATGCAGCATGGAAGGATGTTTTTTGTCTGCCAAAGCACTTTTGGAGCTGGCCAGAGTGACTGGGTTTCTAGAGATAATCCACTCATCTTTCTCTCTTTTGTTGTTCATTAAAGTACTAGCATGAAGGGACTGAGTTATAAGTCTAGCCAAAAACAGCAATCAGATCTGTTAAGGGCAGAACTACAGAAACAGACAGCAACACTTCTGTTTCAACAACACACTTGCTGAAAGAAGTTTCCACAGTAAAATGAAAAAAGTAAACAAAATTGTCATATTTCTGTAGTAGGGAAAAATATATGCTACACATTACACAAGACTTCGAAATAAATAGATAAACTACCATGAATAAATAAAATGTTTCTAGTAAGACAGGGTGGGGAACATGTGGCTCTCCAGATGCCCGGCTTAAACTCACACATATTCTAGCCATGACAGTCAATGGTCACACATGATAGCAAGTATAGGCCAGCAACAATTGGAGAGGCCAGAAATCCCCTATTCCAGTATTGCATCATAAGGCTGAGCCATGGATAGCTGCAAACCATCTTGAAGCCTACCTTTGGTGCAGAGAAAATGGCCACATCCAGTTTCACTGTCCACTGGATACGTCTATGTGTAAGTGTGTACGTACATTCACACCTAATTTCATGGGGAAAATAAGCAAGGTGTGTGTGTGCACAGTCCGGCTGCAAGAATCGAGAGACATGTTGCACAGTCCTATGCCTATTTACGTGGAAGTATGCCCCACTGTAAATTCAACAGAATTAATTCCCACTGAGTAGAGTTAAGACTGCAGCTAAGAATTAGAAAGAGATTGTGTTGCAGAGTCAGGAATGGAGCTTCAGAAGATTTTGATTATGAACTCATCCCTTCTACACACAGAGAAATCCGGCATGTGATTGGCAGCTCATAGGTCCATATAATGGCTCCATTCTCTTGCTCTTGGACACCTGCTATAGCTCCAGTAGGTTTCTCTGTCGTTATTTTGTACCTGTAAAATGCAAGAAACATGACATATTTGGAAGTTTTTTTTAAAACAAATAAGGAACATTCGTGGGTGAAGAAGATATGAAGCAAGCAAGTCAAGTAAACCTGCATGATACATACATAATTTCCTTGTTCTTGCGAGGTCCTCCAAAAGGGATGAATGGGAGGCTGCCTGTGGCCGCATGATAAAAAGTTACCCCAATACTCCACAGATCCACAGTCACTCCATAAGCTTTTTGTTGGGGCTTCTTCAGCACTGCTCGTTTATACATGTCAGGGTGCTAAAGGCAGCAAAAGTAAAATGAAATAAATAGATGGCTTTCCTTTTTTTAGCCACGTCCTGTTTATTAGGACAAGCTACTAATCTTTCTCTATCCCTCCACAAAACCATAACCAAAATGAAATAATAGTCTGAAATATTAAAATCAGATAATGTGATTTAATCAACTCCCTATTAACTGAACATCTGTTTTTAAAAAGCTGAATAGAAGGACTAATGAAAACAGGAAAAGTGAAAGCATCATCTTAGAGACACTCTATCTACTCTCAAAGAAGAAAGCTTCTTCTAGAAAAGGGAACCTGTAGTGTTGTCGGTGTTGCTAGTCCCCAACCTCCATCACGTCAGTGAGCATAACCAATGGTCAGGCATGCTGCAGCAACAGGATTATCCACCTGCGCTGTAAGATGACAGTTGCAGTGATGTGTATGCAAATTTCCGCCAACAAAGCAAGCATGATTCTTATTCCAGAAACACATTTTTTATCAATATGTAATAATAGTCACCATGTGCAGTCAAGTCAATTCTGACTTAGGGTCACCCTTTGCAGGTAAAGAGTACTCAAGTGGTTTACCAGTCCCTTCTTGTGGGGGCATCCTGAGACGGTGCAGCTTGCCCAAAGCCACCCAGACTGGCTTTCCCACAATTCAGCTGTACTAAATGACTCTACAAAACCATTTCTAAATAGTTTTGAGATCACATTCATTTTAATTAAATTTTCTTTTCCTCTGGAAAAAAAGAAAAGTAAGGTTCTCCCTCTGGCAGTTAAATAAGTTGACCACATTCCTGCTATAATGAGAAAATCAAGAATAAAATAAGCCAACTCTGAACTTCAACCATGAACTGCATTTTTAAACGTTGTCTCCTTACAGATGCTGTCTTTGTTATCTTTTTTTTTAAATCCACTACTTACAAGGTATTCTTCTGTTCCATAAACTGATTCAAACTTTTCATCATCATCCAGTTCTCGGGCAGCCCCGAAATCTGTCAGTTTGTAGATTCTCTGTCCATCTTCTCCAGTCAGCCGCATTATGTTTCCTGGTTTGATATCTCTGTGAACAACCCCATTCTCACGAAGATGGTTCATTCCAGATACTGCAGAAGGAATTAAAGGAGAAAACACACACACACACTCTCTCTCACTCTCTTCTAATGAAGGCCCCAGTGGAGCCAAGCAGATAGGTTGAAGAAGCAACTGGAATCTGTCCCTTGTTTCTTCACTTGATGGAAGTAACATTAAGTAACCTGGCCTTAGTGACAAACTATTTCACAGAAACCCATTTTGGCCACCATATATAAGGTGATTTTTACTACTGCAGCAGTTTTTAAATATTCTGAGTTATTTTAATTAACTGTATACTTGTTTCAACTTTTCACTCTGTGAATTATCTCAGGCAGGCTTCACCTCAAGAGGTGGCATAGAAATACAGTACTGTTATTCGTTAATTAATTAAGCCCCCCCCCCAGCTCCTTCCTATGCTATTGTCCTGATACAGCTCAAAAGCAAGCGCATCGGGATGAAAGATATGAACATCACCACTTCTAGTTTGGCCCTCATTGGGTGAATTTAGTGACAGCATGTGATATGGGCCCTCTGCTCGGCCATGATTGGGAGCTAGGACATGTTCCTTGCAAGCCTAGTCTAACAAATTCCTTTATTCAGACCAGTGTTAACTGGAGAGCTCAAGGCAGAGTCAAGGGAGGACTGCAAGTAATGAATTTTATCACTTCATCTATTTCTAATGTCTCAGTGGAAGTACCCGTTTGCTCATGTGGCTAAAACCACATTACGCTTGCACAAGAGATGCATGAATCAGCAGGCCAAGGGAAAAACCTCATAGTGTGCCAAGATACGGATTTTTTAAACATGGAGGGGAAAAAACTGAGGGTTTTGAGGATAAACTCCCAAAACACTCCAAAGAGGACAGGGTGTTCTCTGTGGCCTCAAAATGCTGAGGGTATAAAGGAGAAGAGGAGCCAAACTGAAGCAGTTAAAACACCAACATTATATTACAGGTTACAACTGAATATAAATTCCTAATCTAGTTTGTGCAGTAATATAGTCATTTGATTCTTTATTGTACCTGCTGATGCACAAAATTTTCCAACCTTGGCTGTGGTTTCCCTTGAGCAGTCAGAGAGAAATATAAAATTTGTTTAGTCTACCTGGATGATGTTTTAAAATTGGGGAAATGAGTAGATTGTGGGAATCATTATAAAATGCACAATATCACAGGGCATGTTCCACACTTTCCTCCATGCCAGTTTAGCAGAGACAAAAATGTAAGGAATATGTAAGTATCCTCCCTCTAAAAATGCTGAAGGCAGAGCATTGAAATGACTCAGGGTAAAAGTTCTCTAGTGTCTAAATTATAATGGTAATCTACTGGAGTAAAGATCTAACTGTGGTCCCCAGCCTCTGAATAATGTGGAACCTGTACTCAATTGAGCTGGAGAACTACATCCCAGGTCTGTTTCCTAACGATCTCTTTCACTTTTGGAAATGATGGATGTAACAGGGCCCGAGGATATAACACACAGAACAACAATTTTGCCTCCACTGTTCTTGTCCAGCCTGAGAGGTGGTTATCTATTAAAATCAGAGTTTTGTTAAGGCTTGAGCCATAGAATTAATGAAAAAATGAACAATAGGGGGGGCTAAAACACATCCCTGTTTCACACTACCCTTTCTGAATATTGAGACATCATCAGCTTTCTGAGTCAGCCTCTAGATTATGTATCTCAAATTCAGATTACACCGTCCCCTGATAAAACACTGCATGTTATGTGTTTATTGTTAAGATGCTTTGAGAGCTAGTGCTGATGAGAGACCAAGGAGTACTAGAAATAAACCAAGAACAATGAAAAAATGGTGTGAAGCTGTGCAGAGGGCATTATGTTTGTTCCAGTCCACAGAGAAGTCACATTCTGTGCCTTCTGATGGGATTGGTGCCACTAACATACATATGCTCCTAGTCACACCATCCAGCGCTCCTGTGGCACTTACCTACGCAACGCAACACTATGAGGAACTCTGATTCTGACAAACCAAAAGCATTTTCTGGTTCTTCTAGCAGGCTCAGCAGGCTCCCGCCTGAGCAGTACTCCATCACCAGCACCTTCTGTTTGCTGCTTTCCTGCATTTGGATTTGAGGTGAAAATTAAGTCCCATCTGTGGGAGCAGAACTACTTTCCTGATAACATAAAACCAGTTACAGAATGTGCTCCAGACAACTCACACTGTGGCACACTGGAAGCTAGCATGAATCCTCTGCGTAGGATAAGGGTGGTTTTACGTTTTAGACACACGGGCAAATGCAGAGCAAATTCCTCCGGCTGTTTTCTAAGGTGAGAAATAATCAGCGCAGGAGGGAGGCTTTTAACAGGTTTCCTTTGTGTTGTTTTTTGCACTCAACCCTCCCACTTCCAAAAGCTGATTTTGCCTGCATCAGGAAAATAGAATTATTTCATCACATACTGTATACATTATATTTTGTTATATTTTTATATTTTCCTTGGAGAATAAAAACAGCAGGAATGAAGGTGGGCAGGGAAATGTAATTCCAGCACCTACTTTGAACTCTTCTGCTCAGAAAAAGAGTGAACAGAAGAGACGAAAAGAGTGTAATGAAAAGAGATAGTGATCTGTAAGCAACGCTCAGGAAACTGCCATGACCTTTACTGTGTAATGGAATTTATGACACAAATTTTGAACTCTCTCACTCATGCGATACAGTGGTGGTTCAGATGTAAGTGAAGATAAAGCCACATGTGCTTTACATCCCAAACGTAAGCGCAAAAGGAGCTAGCTGGGTCAAAACTGTACAGTATAGGTTAAAAGGTAGGTTGGCCATAGCAGTATTTAAAATGTTCCGGGGTTAAAACTTCACAAACCTAAGTCCCAGTTATTTGCACACAAGCTGGTACAATGGTAACTGCTCACTGAAAATCATTCAGGAAAAAGCAAGCCCCTGGCTGTTTGATTGCCCAAGATTGCTGTTGATTGCACTGTGTGACAAGTTCTTCCAGTCCATGAATTGCTCATTGCTAGTGGGTGAGAACAATGGCAGAGGTTAGCTTTCCTATGGGCCCTAAGGAGACTGCAAAAGAAACATAATGCTTACCTACAAGCTAAGATGCAGAGAATTTCATTCTAATCCTTCTTTGCATTTTCTGCTTAAATTATCTAGTCTATTATGAAAATCTAGTATTTTCTCATTACTCCAAGAGCTTATAGCTAAGCAAGTAGGAAAACAGTGCTTTGTAGACAGGGTTGAAACACCTACACATGCATGTTATCTATGGTAGAAAGGGTCCATACACACTGCATGGATAAACAGAATATAAAAGTGAACAAGGTTTGAGAAAAGGAGTGTTGGAGGGTGGAGTAGGGTTTATGATACTGCCATTATCCCCAAAACACTATGTCATCATTCAGCCCTCATCTTAGAGAGAAAGCAAAACTTACAATCTCTTCCACAGCAAAGAGTTTGACAATGTTCTGGTGGTTTAACTTCCTCAGCACTTCAAACTCTCTTATCTGCACTTCTTGGGGACGGAGGTAACTGACATTGTTGAACACTTTGACGGCAACAGGATCTCCTGATTTCTTGTTGAGGGGAAGACAGGAAACAGAAATAAGAAAAGGCTGCTCATAAACTACTCACATTTCACATACAAACGAGACACATTTCCAAACTGGCGCTGAATAGTTCACCAATTTTATTTGTTTATTTCATGTTATATCCTGACTTTCTATATGTAGCACCTCTTACAACAACTGACAAGATTATCCATCCATCCATGTAGAACTAGTTCAAGAGACTCCAGACACGATCTAAACAACAAATTAAAAATGTATGTGTCTAGAGTGAAAGAACATGAGAAGCAGAAAACTTCCCAAGGAAGTGACATCTCATGTTTCTCATCATCACATACTGTTGGACTGAAAGAAGGAGCCTTCCAGAAGACCTTAAGACACTGGGAAGCTTATACAGGAAAATGTGGCGACTCAGGTAACATGCTCCTAAGCTGTCTAAGAGCTACATAGGTCACATCCAGCATTCTGAATATTCAGGCCATTTATATGATCTGTTTTTTCATGGGGCTGCTGCCATTTCAACTACACTAGCACTAGTTCCTTCCTAACTAGAGCAGCCCCTCTGGATCAATAGGAATTTGGTAGGTCAACACTTATATAAATTCAATTGATTCAGTGTGCCTTTTCCAGCCAGGTCTAATAACTGGATTTAGGCTCTGTCTCCATATAAGGGACGTGGTGGCGCTGTGGGTTAAACCGCAGAAGCCTCTGTGCTGCAGGGTCAGAAGACCAAGCAGTCGTAAGATCGAATCCACGCGATGGAGTGAGTGCCCGTCGCTTGTCCCAGCTCCCGCCAACCTAGCGGTTCGAAAGCAGGCAAATGCAAGTAGATAAATAGGGACCACCTCGGTGGGAAGGTAACAGCATTCCTTGCCTAAGTCGCACTGGCCATGTGACCACGGAAGATTGTCTTCGGACAAAACGCTGGCTCTATGGCTTGGAAACGGGGATGAGCACCGCCCCCTAGAGTCGAACACGACTGGACGGAAAATTTTTTTCAAAGGGAACCTTTACCTTTACCTTTTACCTTCCATATATGTACTTCATTGTCAATAAATGAATTTAGCACTGAGTCATTGCACTGATATACTAGTTTAGCACTAGATCATGGCATAGAAAAAATAATCAGGCCGCACCCCCAATCCATAGTTTTTCCTCATCACCAGAGACCCTTCTACTTTTAAAAAGTGGAATCTTTTTGCTTTATCCAATGCAGAAAGGAAAGATCAACCAAGCAGACACACACACACACAGCAATGCACCTTCCTCCTCACCCACTGCCTCACAAGGAAGGATCAAGAGAGCAAACAGACCTGCATACACACCTTATTACGGGCTTTGTACACACTGGCAGTAGCACCTTGTCCCAGCACATCATCCACCTTCCAGAGATAGTTTGGAGTGCTTTGCATGATCAGAATAAGAATGGCTTTCTAATTAGCTGCAAGATAAATAATGGAAGAACATGACAAATGTTACCAACATGCACAAATCAAACCTGTTTTTTTTTAATTAACTGAGCTTATTCTTTTTTGCTTGATTAACACACAAAAAAGTGGAAACAGATTGTGAGTTAAAAGCTTTTATACCCATCAATCAAAGGCAGACAGATATAGGGTGGTGGAAACAACTGCATCCCTTATAGTCTGGGAGAGCTGCATTGAAATAATTGATACTTGTTCCAAAAATATTTGCCACTGCCAGTATCCAGTTCAGTCTACCATGCATAATGGCAAACATGAAATTGGTCGCAGTAACGTAAGGAGTTCTGGTCACTGGCTCCTCACATGGCTGCTCATGCATCCAGTCTTCCAAGCAGGTTGGCAACTGGAACTGTCTATACTGCCACAGTCACTTCCATCTTTATAGTTAAGTACACAGTAAATTGAATGGGATACTTGGCGTTTTTTCTTATTTCAAGTATTCCTTGTTGAATCTTCTGGGGGGAAACAGTTGTTGCATTTACTTATACATTTCCAGCTCCAGTCTTTGGAAAGGAGCAGCATTTTAGTGTTGTGCTCTTGGTTTTACTTTGTATCATTTATCTTCATTGCATTATTTATTTTTTATTACCTATTTTTGTTAACATTACGGGAACCAGAATCTGAAGAAGCCGGGAGTTGGCTCCTGAAGACCTCCTTTACTGCTTACCAACAACTGAAAGATAACAAGGACTGGCCTGTTGTGGATTCTATACCTCCTCCCCCAATTGTACTTCGATACCAGAAAGAAAAAAATATCGGAAGGAAATAAGAACTTGTAAGGACATTGAATGGTGTTGGGTCGTTCAGAGGTATTACAGAAATATCTTGGAGGAGACACAAAATACTGTATATAGAAAAAATTGCTACAACGTGAAGCATAGTCGTATAGCCACTCCTGTTGGTTGGTATAGTAAGTCAGAACAAACTTGGATCCCTTCACTTTTACTCTTATCTTTATATTCTTTTTTATTAATATCTTCTGGAAGAATGGCAGTGCACATAGTTGCAGCAGCTTGGTGTTTTCCATGTCGGTGCCTTGTATGGTTTTTTTGTTTGAGTTTTTTTTTTTACTTTCAGTAAATGACTTTGTTGGGCAGAGAACCCAGATGTAGAGTATATGACTGTCAAATGCAGGCCCTTCTACCTTCCAAGAGAGTTCTCCATGACCATGATAACTGCGGTTTATATCCACCAGATGCCAATACCAATTTGGCCACTTGGAAGACATGATACTATCAGCAGACAACAGAGCACATATTCTAGCACAGTGCATATCATAGCAGGAGACTTCAATCATGTGGATTTGAAAGCGGCGCTCCCAAAATTCCATCAGCATATTAGTTGTGCCACCAGAGCAGCCAATACATTGCATAAGGTCTATTCTAATATCAGGCTGGGCTACAGGGTCAGCACATCTGGGTCAGTCTGATCATGTGTCCTTGTTTTTAATCCCTGCATATGTTTCCATCAGGAAAACCGTTCTCCCCACTATTAAAACCATAAGAGCATGGCCAGATGGTGCTTACAAGAGCTGCAGGACAGTTCGATCGGACTAACTGAGAGGTTTTTGAACATCAGGACCTGGAGATGTTCAAGGGCAGTGTCATGTGTTATACTGGGAACTGCATAGATACTGTCACAGTGGACAAACAAATCCGGGTCTACCCCAATCAAAATCTCTGGATGACTAGGGTAGTACAGCAGCTGTTAAGGGAAAGGAACATTGCCTTCAGGTCTGGTGACAGGGCCCTTTATAGTATGGCCTGAGCAAACCTGAGGAGAGGCATCAGAGATGCCAATTTATTTATTTGATGTATATACCGCCCATCTAGAACGTGTCTACTCTGAGCGGTTAGACTATAAAAGGAGGATTGAGCACCATTTGGACAGAAGTAATAGCAAGCAAGTGTGGCAAGGAATCAAGCATCCAACTATAAGACCAATACTGTAGCTGTGGTGGGTGATGCAGCATTGGCAGAGGAACAGAACATCTTTTCTGCAAAGTGGAAACATCAACAAGGACTGTTTTACAGTCCCCAGCTCATAGCAATTTCATCCTTAAAGTGGAAGAGCATGAGGAGAGGCGCATGCTGAAAGCTGTCAATCCAAGGAAAGCTGCCGGACCTGATGGCATCCCTGGATGAGTGTTGAAGGATTATGTGAACCAATTGGCTGGAGTCTTCACTAGAATCTTTAACAGCCATTGCTACCATCGAGTGTTCCAACTTGTCTGAAGCTCTCCACTATTGTTCTTGTGCTCAAGAAATCTCACATTTCCAGTCTAAATGATTATCGACCGGTTGCACTCACTCCAGTAGTGATGAAATGTTTTGAAAAACTGGTTCTGAGCCTTTTTATTTATTTATTTATTTATTTATTTATTTATTTATTTATTTATTTATTTATTTATTTATTTATTTATTTATTTGTGTCCCGCCTATCTGGTCAATATGACCACTCCAGGCGGCTAATTACATCATCTCTCCCCCAGAGTCATATTACATCATCTCTCCCCCAGAGTTTTGATACCCACCAGTTTGCATATAGAGCAAATAGATCAACGAAGGATGCTGTAGCTACAGTCCTTCATACCGCATTGCCACATGTGGAGCAGCAGGGGAACTATGTACAGCTGCTTTTTGTGGACTTCAGCTTGGCATTTAATACCATCCTCCCTCATAGGCTGGTGGTTAAACTAAGGGACTTGGGACTTCCATATTCTACTTTTATGTGGATAGACAGTTTTTTGTTTGAATGCAGTCAGAGGGTTAGAGTAGGTCAATATACTTCTATGGTTCTCAGCCTTAGCACTGGTTCACCACAAGGCTGTGTGCTGAGTCCCCTGCTCTATACCCTCTATACATATGATTGTATTTCTGCTTATAACAGCAATGCCATTGTTAAGTTCACATATGATACCACAGCAGTGGGGCTCATCTCAAATGAGAATGAGTCTGCTTATAGGGACGAGGTGGAACGATTGATAAAACGGTGTAGCAAGAATAACTTGCTCTTAAATACTTCAAAAGCTAAGGAGCTTGTAATAGATTATAGGAAGAAGGGGATGGATATTCCACCATTATTCATCAGTGCAGACTGGGTAGAAAGGGTGAGGGTTTTTCATTTTTTGGATATCCATATTGGTACTGAAAAAGGCTCAACAGACATTGTACTTTCTAAGGATGCTTAGGAAGAATAACATCACTCAGAGACTGTTTGTGTCCTTTTATCGATGCTCAATAGAAAGTGTATTGTCATAATGTATGTGCACGTGGTACGCAGTTTGTACAGTGGCCCAGAGAAAATTGCTCCAGAGGTTGATTAATACAGCACAGAAGATTGCTGGGTGTTCCCTCCCCACTTTGGAGGAACTGTACATGTCCCACTGTCTTAAAAAAGCACAAAATATTATAAAGGACACCTCCCACCCTGGACACTCTTTGCTTGAACTACTGCCATCAGGAAGACAATATAGATCTATTAAAACAGTGGTTCTTAACCTTTGTTACTCGGATGTTTTTGAACTGCAACTCCCAGAAACCCCAGCCAGCACAGTTGGTGGTGAAGGCTTCTGGGAGTTGCAGTCCAAAACTCCTGAGTAACGCAAGGTTAAGAACCAGTGTATTAAAACAACAACAAATAGATTTAAAAACAGTTTTTATCCAAGGGCGACAACTTTTCTAAATTCAGTTAAGATTTAATTGTAGTTAAGACTTTATTGTTGGGTTGTATGTGAATGTATTTTGTTGCTGTTGCATTATGTTGGAATTTTGTAAGGAGTTTACATGGAGTTTTAGCTTTTGGTGATGCACTGTCTGGATAGCACTCTGGTGATTTCGTTGCACATGCAATGACAATAAAGTGTTATTCTATTCTATTTTTAAATAATTATATCCCACTTGCCCTATTAAAAAGGGGCCTCAAGTGGTTTACAACAATCAGAAGGTAAATACATAACAAAATTAAATCCACAGAACACAACTGAAAACCCATGAATAAATACTGACATCACAAACCTCTTATGACACTAAACAATGGTACAGAGAAAGTCGCCTTAACATACTTGTGACAGAAACTGACTTCAGGAAAATGGCTCGGATTTGGAATCTAGCTGTTCCAAAACGTATTTATTACTAAGCACTTATCTTGGTGGCAATAATTTCCTTAGTGTTTGGCTTTAGGGGATGAAAGTGGATGGTTAGAGCAAGCATTTGTTGGAATGGAGGTCTTCAACTAAGACTCTGAACTTAAGGAAATGAAGCAAAAATCTTTGTTTTCTTTTCAACAACAAATTAAAATGTTTCAGTTTGCCCATAGATTTTAAGGTCTATTTGTTTTTTGTTTGATTGACTCACTAACTGCATTTAACTAAATGCATTCAACTGCATTGAACCATATCAATGATACTACATGACATTTATCTTCCTATAATTTTATGTGCCTCCTTCTAGGATCCCTTGCAGGCAAACAGCTGGTTATACTTATTAAAACAAAATAAATAAAATGGGGGATGCTACAGAATGGTTCCTGATTGATAGAGGGTACAAAATGCTTCCAACTAGGTGGTGATGCCAGAGGGCCTTTTGCTAGCAAGAAAAAGCAGAAAGATTGAGAAATGGCTGGTTAAAAAGGAAACTCTGTGCTTCCTGCTTAAAGCAAAATAAAATTCCCAGAGTTACAACAACTGATGGCAGTGATTACACTCTTTATTCACTAGTTTCCTTTTTAAAGCCAACCACGTGCCAGGATGTTATTCAAATTTTGAGTTTTCTTAAATGTAGACAGAGATCTTCAGTTAACACTTATGCCTTAGGATATTTATAAACAGAAGTGAAATGTTGAAAGGATTTCAAATTTTCTAACATTTTAGGGGTTAAGGAAGCAGATCTAGATCCAGAGTTATACCTGGTTCCTACTGTTTCTTTTTGGTTTTCTCCACCAAACTGTACCTAACAAGCATCAACTTCAGCCACCTGATAGTGTGCAGCAGTTCAACAAGATTCTTGAATGATCCACAGTTTTCCTGTGTCGTCCTTCAGCAAAAGGGTCACAGGTGAAACTCAGTGGTACAGCACATATTTTGTAGATAGAAAACTCTGGATCCAATCTGTGGCATCTCTGCACCAGGCTGTGAAATGAATGAGCCTCTTGGCAAAGTTTTGCATTCCCATCATTCTAGGAAAGCAAAATCACTGTCAACATGCACTCCCTAGTGGGTCATAAACTGGGGGAGGGGGGAATAGAATAGTTTATTTACAGTCCTTAGACCAGTCACATATGTATAAAACCTTATTATTTCTAACTTTCAACATTCCATTAGAACATGTTAGCATGCATACAACTGGGAGCTACTATCTAGTTGGAATTTGGCTTCTGCCAATGACTAGTGGGTCATAGACTGAGCAGGAAAGCTGCTTCACCCCAACTTTCTCCAGGAGGCCTTTTACCTGCCAGTTCACAAGCAGCCTGTGTGTGTACACTAAATACTGTATATGAGTGATAAGATGGTTGTGGAACAATATTTACCTAGCCTGATGGTTGGGGGCGGGGTTGGCAGGGTGTCACTGAAGGCTTGTTTGAGTTTTATAAATTGGGTTTATTTACATGTTCACTTATTCCTTTTATTTCTTTCCCACCTTCTTTCAATTTGGGGACCCAAGGCTGCCGACAGGTTAGAAGCTGAGCGTAAAGGGAAACGCAGCTTCAACTTTCTCCAAGACGCAGCCAAAATACATTGCTCTCACTCCAGATGTCCAGGGCGAGAGTCGGCTCCTCCAGAGCCATACGGACTCCACATCCAGCTCTGTGGGTGCTTCCAGATACAGTAATGCCTGCATTTTACAGTCAATTATTTTGATCGCCGTGGTCATCTGTTCCACACCCACGGAAGAGATTGGAACATTTCAAACGCAGCTTGCAGGAAATAAAGGGGGGGGGGGAATAAGCATAACGACAGGATACTTCCCCCTAGGGGGAAGAGAGCAAACGTCCGAAATACTCAGTTCCTCCGTTTAAGTGGAGCTGCCAGGGGCATCCCGACGCAGTCTGAACGAACCGGCGCAAGTCTTCAACGGAGCGCACTCACCTGAATCGCGGAGGTGCCCGGTGAGGACAGCGATCAGCAAAGTTTCAGACTTCTCTTGCAGGCTCGGAGCGACTTCCTGTTTTCTTTTTCTCTTAAAGGTACACGCTTGTATTCTCTGCTCTTCGCAGTTCCATTAGACTTTGTAGCTTTCTTCAGCTCCCCACATGTTTTTTTTTTTAAAAAAGAACATCTTTGTTTTAAAGCTTTCTCTGGTATTTAAAATGAGTACTGCAAAATGTTGACAATGAAAAAAAAATTAAATAAAGATTTTGTATACCTTGGTACAATCATCAAACCAAAGGGAGACTGCAGTCAAGAACTGCTGGATTGCTCAGTGGCTTAGGGCGGGGATTCGATTCCTTACTGTGCCTTCTTAATTGGTGCTGGACTTGATAATTTACAGGGTCCCTTCCAGCTCTGAAGTTTTAAGATAATTGTAAATCAGAAGGTGACTGAGACTTTGAAAGGGAGCAATAAAGGAATGAAAAAGAATAATCAGGTGAAAGAATGAGTCACAAGACCAAGATCTTCCACACTCTTGTATTCCGGGTAACCGTATACAAGTGCAGGAGCAAGACAGTTTTAAAAAAATCTGATGGGGAAAAATTGATTCATTTGAAATATGGTGTTGGATGGTGGTAGGCATCCTTCAGTCTCAAAGGACTGTGGTAACATGCTCTGAATAGAGGTCTTGGAACAACGTCTAGTGTGGCTGAGAAGGCCAATTCGAGAGTGAGAATCCCTTCCATGCTGAAGACAAATACAATCTGTCCCCTGTCCAGCTCCCTGATTTTGCTGCTTTCGGGACTGCCTCTTTGCCTCAGCCTGCTGGACAAGGGTCTCTTCAAATTGGGAGAGGCCATAATGCACCGCCTGCCTCCAGGCTGAACACTCGGATGTCTAGTTTTCCCTTCTGTTGAGGTCCATTCCTAAGGCCTTCAGATCCCGCTTGCAGATATCCTTGCATCTCAGTTGTGGTCTCCCTCTGGGGCACTTTACCTGCACTAATTCTCCATACAGGAGATCTTTTGGAATCGGACTGTCAACCATTCTCATGGTGTTAGATGATTGTTTTGAGAATGCCCTGAACTGCTAGAAAGACACTCAAAGATCAAATCAAGACAACACTTTTTCTGGAGGCAAAAATGATAAAACTGAGACTGTTCTACTGTACTTTGGGCACATTGTGTGAAGGCAACATTCTGTGAAAAAGACAATAATGCTGGGAAAGTTTGCAGGAAGCAGGAGAGGAAAACCAAATACCAGATGGATTGACTCCCCAAATGGAAGCCACAAGTTTGCGTTTACAGAAGCTTGAGGACAGGACATTTTGGAGGTTACTCATTCATAGGGTCATCATAAGTCAGAGGCATGGAACAATAGCAGCAACTGCAAAGCAATGTAATAGGTCACAAAGTAAGCCCATTTGAACTGATGAAATTTATGGAAGAGTTGACTCATCAAATCCCTGCTGATTTAATGAGGCTACTTTAGTGTAACTTGCTGTACTAAGCAACAGGACTTCATTCAGTGAAACCCAAATGCTCAGTGGTTGGGTTAATTTTCAAGGCCTTCCACTCTTGATATTAATAATAAAATAAAAATTGGTAACCTGATACATCTAGAGAGCCTTGTCTAGGAACAGGGCTCTATGCCTACATTATTTGTTTCCTCATTCCTGTGACTTCCTTGCTATCTAGCAAGACCATCTCCAAGATACTTTAGAACTTTGTTCTTTGCACTACCAGTTTGAGACTCCCATAAGCCAACATGGCCAGAAGCACAAGAAAAGGAATTTTTTTTTCAGACTTTGGTATCTATGCATTATAGTCGCCCCCACCAGTGATAATGCAGTCCAGAACTACAGCCTGGTGCACTGTCAAAAAGCCATGAAGAGCCTGTATGCAGAGATGAGGGCTTAAAAGAAGTGAGCCAACCACAAGCCACAGCTGGGCTGAGGAACCATTTCTGAGGCTTTGGCCACATTCCTGTCTCAGTGGGACGCTTTTTTCACTTCCCCTCTGGTTTGCCGGCACAGGTAAAGTGACAAGCAGGAAAGCTGAACTGTTTCAGGGATGTTTTGAGAGCTGACTACTCCTCAGATATCTCTCCTTATGTTCCTAAAGGAATAGTACCATTTTGGGAGTGTTTTAAAGAACAAGGGAGGAGCTTTGAAACCAGTGGATAAATAGCACTGGTGCCTGTTATCTTTTGGGCAGAAGGCCCCAGGCAGGTGGGCAAACCTAGGAGTGAGGCAGAGCCACAGCAAAATATTCATACAGGCACAAACATACATGCACACACACAAAGACAGGCACATTTTTCAAAAGAGATATTCAGCAAGAAGAGAACAAAGATGTGGCACCTGATCCTCCATCTCTGGTGAGGCAATAGGCTGGATGGGTATAGGCTGAGCCTGAGGTGGAGCAGTGCTCCACTTGCCATAATAGACAAGCCACCACAGCAGTGGATCCCAGGCTATTCTAAGCCATCATCCAAGCAGCCCCTTTGTGCTGTCAAACGAATGACAGGAGAGCAATAAGACGTGTAGCAGTTTCTGCATCTGCTGTGGGACAGTTTGTAAGAGCAGATCTCCCTCACCACTTGTGGACTTCTTTCTCTCTGTCAGAGAGGGAAATTTCCTTTGTCCCGCTAGGTCCCTGGGATGCCTTCATGGATTAAACAGTTGCAGTCTTAGATTAATTAATTTATATTGAGAATTTATACATTGCCCTTAAAATATATTCCTAGGATGGCTTCCTAGGAATATAAATAAATGTAAAATACATTTAAAAACATTTATATTAATATAAAACTGCTGACTCAGATATGATATATACAACTGTAACACATTAAGATAGGTATTTCAGTTATGTTTTAAAGCAGGGGTGAGCTGGGGATTTCCAACTGTAGTTTGTTGAATGTGTTTGGGGGGGCAGAATAACCCATCATGGTGCAGAGGGTAGAGTACATGAAGAGGAGACCTAGATTCAGATCACTGCTTGGTCACAGACACTCGTGAGGTGGAGTGGAACTGGTAAAACTTTGACTTCAAAGTTTTAATGCTTACCTATAAGGCCCTAAATGGTTTGGGACCTTGATACTTGGCAGAATGCCTGCTCCCACCAAGATCTAACCATACCACCCGCGCGAGCCAGGAGGTGAGGCTGAGGAGCCTGATGCCGAGGGAGGCCCAGAGGGAAAAGACACAAAACTGGGCCTTCTTGGCGGTGGCTTCTTGCCTTTGGAATAACTTTCCCCCGGAGATTCGCGAGGCCCCTACACTGGGTACATTTAAAACCCAACTAAAAACATGGATGTACATCCAGGCCTTCCCTCCTGTCAGCTCTTAACTCTTTTCTTTTGCTATTTATTATTTATTATAATTTTTGCACTGTTTATTATTGATTATGTCAATTGGCTCTGTGTGTTTTTAATGAATATATGTTTGCTGGTAGCCGCTCCCAGAGTGGTAGAACTTACCAGATGGGCGGGATATAAATAAATAAATAAATAAATAAATAAATAAATAAATAAATAAATAAATAAATAAATAAATAAATAAAATCCCTCCTTAATTGTCTCACCTTGAAAACCCTATGAGAGTCACTATAAGTTGGTTCCAATTTGATGGCACATAACATCAAGAACAACTGCATAGTCTGTATCCCATAACTGGACTAAATTCCCATAGCCTCTGACCACTTGCTCTACTGGCTAGAAGCAAGTGCAATAAGGCAAAAACCTCTGGAGACCCACATCCTTGAATTAAAGCCTGAGACGAGAGTACAGAAAACAGATTGCTTAAAAAGACATCAAAGAAAAGGACCAATGAGTTCCTGCTGGCAGAGCTTTTCATATTCAGGTTTCTGCTGTTGAAAAGACATTTTTCCTGGTAAAAGGCTTGGGGGAGGAGAGAGAGAACCTGCTAAGGGGTGCTGTTTAAGGTGTTCGTCTATATAGTGAGGGGCATGTGGAGGTAGGGCCCCCTTTAGGTTAAGCTTCCTTAACATGTGTCCTCCAGATGTGTTGGGCTACAATTGCCATAGTGACTAGATACTATGATGATGCAAACAGGACTCTAACCCAGCTGGAGGGCACCACGTCAGACAAGGTTCTTGAGATACACTGACCCCCAAGCTCTGAAGGGTTTTAAAAACCCAATATCTGGGCGATAGCTGGGGAATGCCTTGAGTTTGCCTGTTTGATTGCTTTGATATATACCTCCTAAGTTTTGTGTCTCTTGTTGGGAAATATTTCCAGACAAATTTTTTTTGCTCAGAAAAGTATGAGAGGAGGAGGTGCTGCTGTTAAGCATTGATTTGATTTATAGAGCCAAGAAATCATGGTTGGATCAGATTCTGCTACAATGTCTTCAGATCTATCCAAGCGATGTGAGTGGCCAGGATTAGAGCCAAAATTCCTTTGCCTCAAGGCTTTTTCTGTTTTCCAATCAATCATGTTATGTATTTCATTGCTCTCTGTGCTCCCTTTCATTAGCTGCAGGATTTAACATGCCTGGTAGGTTGTCTAATCATATTAATCACAATCTAACATTGACTTTAATTAACAATTAATACAGTGATCATTTGTTTAGGAAAATGTATACACCATAGCCTTCCATTTAAAATAGAAAAAAGAAAATAAGTCATGTTACCTTATAAAAAAACTGCTGCTACTAAATGAATGGAACTGGGAAATCAAGTTCCTAACAATTAAAAAAAAACAGTTCTTAGTGTAACACTATGAATAAGATGGATGCTTAACACTCAGGCAATACACTCAAGAAAAAAATGACTGAAAGTTATACTGAAATACAAAATAAACATACCACAAGGTGGCAGTTTAGTTTCACACATAAAGGTTAGAGCAGAAATGGGTTTAGACCACAAAAGGCCTGATAAACTGACAGGGAGAAAAAGAGGTCTCTAGGTGTGGCATTTCATTCAGTGTACATCGTATAGCGTAAAACCAGGTCTGTTAGATACAATAGCACAGAAGCAGCAGATATATATCAGGTATACCTACATCAAAAAAGAGATGATAGAAAAAGATAGGTCTTATTTCTTGTTGTGTATTGTGCCACAAAAAGAGACACTTAGCATTGCATTAAGTATGTCAGAATCAGGATAATGTCCTGCATGATCTCTCTGGAGGAGCTGTGTGGTGCAATGCTTAAACTGCAGTACTACAGTCAAGACTACCTGGGTTTGATCTCAGTGGGTTCAGGTAGCTGCCCCAAGATTGACACAGCCTCCTATTCTTTCAAGGTCAATGAGTACCCAGCTCTTTGGGGGTGGGGACAATGTGCAATCTGTGTAATTAAACTGTGAACTGCCCAGAATGTGCTTTAAGCACTGTAGGACAGTATATAAGCAGCACACTTTGCTTTCAGAAAAGGAGGAGAATTGTACCCTTCAGGAAACGCATGTTTTCATTCAGACTGAGGAAGTTGGCTTAAGACATTTTGTTGCCTAAGAGGAAGAGGAAAGTTGGCACTATTCCATCTTCAAAAGCCAGCAGGACATTTTTTTTTCTGCAACAGTGGTGATGGGATGTCTATTGCTCCACAAGGGTGCAAACGAGCATGGAGGAGGGCAGGAAAGGCCACATGGCATACAGCTTTCCCCTTCAATGCCATTCTGCCACCTCCTAGCATTTGCTGCCAGAGATAATTGCTTGATTCTTCCCAGTGGTGAGGTCGCCTTGTTGAGAGCAGGACTCCGGTTCAAGCCAGGTCAAGTTCTTCACGATTTAATAAAGGAAAGTACGTACATATGTAAATACTTGTAGTGAATAAATCTATTGATCCAGCTGGGTGACTCTGGATGGCAGTCCGGATGCATGATCTCTAGGGTTTCAGTGGTGATCTATCTGGCACCTTCTCCATGCAAAGCATGAGTATCGGCACTCAAAGAAGTACTGGTTTCGTGCAGATGAATGAAGTCAACAGTGATGCAAATTAGTGATAAAGTAACACAAAGCTAGGTAAATGGGTAGCTACTTTAACCTTGAAGCCAATAGTAGGCATGTAATTGTTCTTGTGGGCTAAAAGTCAATCTATATCCGAACAAATGCAAGAGGTACTGTTAGAGTACCCAAACCAGTCTTCGGGGGCGGGGGAGGAAAATGCTTGGCTCATCACACGGACTATCATGGGGTTGTATTGAGCACTGCTTCCAGAGATAGAGGATTCTAAGATTTTAGTGATTCAGCAGCATAAGGAATTCCTATGTGTGTCCCTACCCTTTGTGTGCATCCTGGGCTTAATTTGTGCCAAGGACAAAACATCAGCAGCGCTGGAATTTATCAAGAAAAGGTGATGGTGTTCATTGGGTATCCACAGGCTGTCCATACATAGTTATATACGGTCATGTTCGACAGCCTCACTGAGAAATGAGGCACACCTTACAAGCTGCTCCACACTACACCTACGTACTACTTACCAATTTCTTCTCCATTAGCATTGCAAATGTGGTGTTGCGTAGTACAACAGACAGAAACAGGGCACTTGCAGCAGCAGAAGAAAATATCTACTACAGAAACATGTGACTGACAAGAAGGGCTCCCTTTGGGTCCTGAAATTTCAACCCAGGGATGTGAGGGTTAGAAATAAGAGTAGGTTCATGTATTTTAATGAAGATGGGAAGCTTCTTCATACTTTATGTAATAACCATCATGGCTGCAGCTGGATTAGTGTTACACACAGCTCATATATGAGGCATGAAGGACAAACAAGAGCCAGCAGGTTTATGCACCTATGACACAGCAGTATTTATTGATTATTAAATTATGCAGAAACTGTTTGAAAGAAAGATGTCTTATAACAATTAAAATATTCAAAAGTAAAAAAAAACCCAACAGCTCATATAGCTCACTAATTAGGAATTAGAATCCCCACCATGCCTCTGATTATACCATGATAACTCCACAACTTCTGCTCATTGACAAAATTCTTAGAGAGATATATACAGTATGTGAAAGCTATATATAGCTTTCACATGTACATGTTTTTTTTTGCAACTTGCCTTGAATGCTGCCTTTGGTAATTTTTGGCAGAGAGGGATCTTTCTGGCCTGGGGTGACTGTTAATCTATCCAACACTAATCAATCTCTCTTTCCTTGCTTCTGAATTCAAAGAGAGCCCCACCTCTCTGCTCTGTGTCTCTTTCCTCCTCTTTTGTCTGTCAGAAGCAGTCAGTATTTTGAAGTCTGCTGAAAGGAGTCATATTCGTCAGTTTGCTATGTGATCTGATCAACAGTAAGCAATGAAAGTTTTTATTTTTTTTTCTACTAGATAACTGAAACTGTGGATACTGTTCCTGCAGATACGGGCCTCTACTATATCTGCTGAACTAGTTTTACCTTCTTTATTTGCCCCAGAGGTTTTTTTTTCAAATGTGTGTATCAGTGAGAGTTTGGAACTGACAGATGGATGTATTTGCATCTACTACTTTCCTACTTCCTCCATTTCTGGCTGGAAACAGACACTAGCCACTACCCGAGCCTGCTGGAAATCAATGGTATCTAACCAAATATTCAAAACAATAGAGGCAACATCCTGTTGACTGATTAAATATGACCTTAAGGTGTGTGTGTGTGTGGGGGGGAAGCTTGAAGGAAAAAAAAATCAGCTTTGGAGTCTAGTGATGCAGATTTTGTAGGAACAGTGCTGTTCTACATGGTATACTCTCATTGTTCTCAAGTAAGCAAAATACTGTATTTAAAATACACTGGAGAATGGAGAACGTTAAACAATATAAAACTTAAGAACCCACTTGCTCAGTCAAACCCAGAGGTGTGGTATTTTGATACTTCTGAAAACCTCTGAAAAAAGTTTTGCTCAAGATTGCCTTGTGCTCCGGCCAACATACACTATTAAATATATGTTTCCTCTGGATTTAGACTTCCTTTTCCTAGTTGTTATGAGTCATGACAGAAATTCTGCACAAAAATAAAAATAAATGGCAGGTTTAGTTAATGTGGTTAAAACTACCACTGGCCCTCCATGGTCCCTGTGTGTCCATATATATATCTCACATAAACATTGTGGGATGGAGGCATGAGCTCCAGATGAAAAAATCCTAACCATAATTTAAAGCTATAAATTAACTATAAATTTCTCCATACTAAATAGCTGAGAGGTGCAAACTGTTCTTCAAAGTATAGGTCTATTGTCTGACAACACATGGTTCTCTATATTCAAAAACACTGCGCTGCATATCAAGATGATGGTTTAAAATACATTATCTCTCTCTCTCTTACCCACACATACATACTGGTGAACATTAGATTTGGGAACAAGTATGAATCCACAACAATATGTTGCAATGTAACTTAGCCCCTCACAGGAATTTCTCTCTTCAGGGGTTCAGCTGTTCTTGAACAGGACATGTGTAATGCTCTTCAGAGTTCACAAGGTAGGAAATGTTTAAGGAGGGAGGGGAAAGTGTGTGTGTGTGTGGAATTACTTCCTTTTTCTTTACCTACCTCCTCAGGCCTTCCCCCACTGCACAATAAATAGTTTAGTTTCACTGCCTGAGGGCTACATTCACAACACTGAGTACCAGTATGTGTGACTAAAGAACAGGTTTTTGCCTTACAACAAGGTGAAGTAACCGGTTTCAAGTTATCCAGAAACAGCTTTGAGGATGGTTTGGAAGAAAATAGGATTTAATGACTGAATAGCTGGATGGATAGCTCAGTGAGTTAGGTTGCAGAGCCAAAAGCTTGGAGTTTGATTGTTTACTGTGCTTCCTGCAAGTAGAGCCAGCCTGTGTGGCCTTGGGCAAGCTTCACAGTCCCAAGGTCTTCCTGTGATTATTATTAATTACTCAATAATGCATTGAGGAGTTGAGGAAGGAGCATTAGACAGAAATGGTCTTCAGCCAGCACTAGGAACTAACAACACAATTTCACTGCAAGATGGAGCGTGGGTCAAAGTAGCCAAAGATGAAGAAAGTAGAATGTGAAAACAGAGGTTGCAGTGAATTCTCACGCTGTAGCCAGGTATTGGCTTCACAAGAGACATGCATACCATCCGACTGCAGGTTGGCTGCTGAGTCAATTACCCCCTTCCCAAAATAGGAAATCCACCTTCTGAAAATATGTTTAAAGTGTTCCAGGAACTTTCATTTGACTATACATCGGTCCATAGTGTTTTTAACAGAACAAAAAGAAAACCTGTTCAAAAGTTAGTCTCTGTCATGGTAAATAAATATTTTCTAGAAAGGCTCTGCTTTAACCAACAACTGCTTGTTCTGGCTCTTTGTTATGATGCATTTATCAGTGATACCTATAGAAAGCTCTGAATTGTCCGTGCTGGGGTGAGAAGAGTCTGTGTTGTTGGACTCTCACCCCCACCAGCCACAGATTCTCTACTCCTGAGCTGATCATGTTTTTAGGAAGGAAAAAAAATGCTCCTTGGGGAGTGGGATATATTCAACTCCTCCCCCCCCCCCATGAAAATGAACTCTGGCACTGTGAGTTCCTGTGAAGCTTGAGATGGAGAGATGAACTTGTTGGAACCGGCTGAATTTCAACCCTGCATAAAACAATTTGATGAAACATCAAAAGCCTTCTCCCTTCCCCAAACCAAACCATACTGTAAATAATTAACTCTCTGGAACATAAACACAGAGGACTTTTAGAGCCATAATTATTAAAATATGATGTAGATTTTTTTTCTCCTCTTGAAAAAACAAGAGACGTTTCAGGGGAAAGAAGGGAGGGACACATCGTCTGAATTAGGAAACAGTCACTTTCCTTGTTGCCAGCCATTTGAGGAATGTTAGCCCCCCCCCCCGCTTCTCTAATCAATCCCCACCCCCAGCTTCCACTCCCACTGCAACACCATTAAGATGAAACCTTTCATAATCAAGGCACTGCGGGAGATGGTCATGCTCAGCCACATCCTGTTAGTAACTGGACAGGTGTATTTAATCTGAAATGGATGAGAGCTGAGGAGGCATGGAAGGCATTAGAAACTCTGGTGTTCATTAGTAACTAACATTTCTTGGCCACTCAAAGGTTAAGGCCAATGAAAGGAAGAATTTTAACCCCTTTGGGAACAAAAGAGAGGGAACCCAGCCAAATCAGCTTGATTTTTGCCTGGCCTTGGCCTCCACATAGCCTTGCGATGTTGGACATGTAGAGCCTCTTCCTTGTAAAATCTTGTGAAAATGACAGTAAGAGTTACTAAATCCTGTTTTTAAAAAAAATGACATTAAGGGTTTGCTTGATGGCTGTGTTCCCCAAGGCATTTTTTGTGTGCTCTAGTAAAAGTGAGAAAAGGAATGAGGGATGTGGGTGGCCTGATAAAAGAGTTACATTGCAAGAAAGAGATACTAAGACGAGATTATGAGATTTTCACACAAGGAGCTGCACCATCCATGTTGATCACCCTGAATGAAGAAATTATTAGAGACACATACACAGCTCTATAGTTCTAGGAAGTAGTTGGAACATGGCATATGACTGGGAGGATCACAACTGGGTAGGAAGAGCTGTTCTACATATATCCGTACAAATATAGTATCTGTACAGTGCTCTGTCTGATTCTCCTGGCATTGTTCGCCTCACACATGGATGCACCATCCAGTTGGTGACCAGCTTAAAAAATGTTACAGTCCCACTGATGAGCAATCAACTTCTCTGATCTCTTAAAGTAGGGCTGGGTGATTTTGTTGTGCAAGGGCCACTGCTCAGATTAGTCAACTGCCCAAGGGTTGCACTCCCAAATGTTGGGGGTGGGGCTAGATGAGAGGGGTGTGGCCAAAAAGTCTAATTTTAACAGTATGTACTGTTAAGGATGCTTTATATTTACTATATTTACCCCCCTAAACTGGACATAATTCAATTTTTTTTTAAAGTGCTGTTCTGTTCTGAAGAGTAAAGCATACATTCTTTTTTTTTTTAGGCTAAGCAAAACCTAGAAAATATACTTAGGAACACAGCTTATTATCAGCCAATGTGGAGTTAATTCCATGGTAGCCATGAGACCACCAGGCTTTGTTTGTTTGGAACAGGTTTTAGAATAAATTGACCCCTCAATGAAATATTGTTTTCTATCAGCCTGTGAAAGAAAACAAGAAAGAATTATGTGACAACAGTGAAACTTTGATTAGCAAAAGCAAAGGCTGGAAATGCATGTGAATGAGAAAAGCAACATTCTCTCAATCCTTTGCTGAGATTAATCCTGTTTTTGATGCCTAGGCCACGCAGGACCGCTGCTTGGACTTCCTCCCACCTCAATGGGAGCCACTTATGATCAACTCCTGCATGGCTGGGGCAGCATTTAAATCACTGGTTCTCAACCTTGGCTTACTCAGGAGTTGTGGACTGCAGCTCCCAGAAGCCTTCACCACCAACTGTGCTGGCTGGGGTTTCTGGGAGTTGCAGTTCAAAAACATCCAAGTAACAAAGGTTGGGAACCTAGGATTTAAATGACTCATTACACAGTGGTGGAAGATTGTGTGGGTCTTTCTAGTGGAATGTAAACCTGTAGAAGTGTAGAATTACAGTACAGTATTGGAAAGGACACAAGGGTCATATCTTGTCAAGCCCTCTTCCAGTGCAGGAATTCCATAACTAAAGCATCCCTGACAGATGGCCAATCAATTTCTGTATTAAAAATTGCAACAAAGAGGATTCTACCGCCTTCCAAGATAGTGCAATACCCTGCTGAATAGCTCTTATACTCAGGGAGTTATTCCTAATATTTAGTTGAAATTCTTTTCTTGTAAAGTGATCCATGGGGTCAGTTGCCACCTGTGGGAGAAACAAAACAAGCCATCTTCATTCCTTCAGAAGTTTGAAGATGGCTATTGTAGCTTCCCTCTCTTCTCCAGGCTAAGCATAGCCAACTCACTAAATGAAAGGGTAACTTTTCAAAGACCTGCATGGCAGTAATATGGGAGGAAAAGTCATAACTGTGCTTACTGAGAGAGAGCCTCCAAGTTGTGCAGGCATCAGTCCTAAAGAGCTAAATATACCATTTGTTGATACATGAGCTCAAAGAGCATGGGCTAAGCAATTCTCAGATTGCCAAAGGAGGTGTGAGTGAAATTTGTTAATGTGTTTGAGTAGTTTGTTGGTTCCCAGCTGGTTTCCCTTCCATGTGTCAGTCATGTTGAGACCTGCATGAGTTGCCTTCAGACCATTCCCTGTAGTCTTTCCCCCAAATCATTCTGGTACAGGTTTGCACTGAATTCTCTTTATGCCATCTGCTTTTCCTTTAGAGTAATCATGCCAATAGCATCTCACAACAGGCTTCTTGTCACGTTGTTAACATCACCTCATAGCTGATTTCCCCACCCCACCAAAGAACAGTGCCAGCTGATTCCATCTTATGGACAGGCACCTTGCTTTGTGTCATGTGGAGATTCACCTTTCCATTCACTTATGGCTGACTGAAGCAGGAAGAACACAGCTGTGCAAGGCAGGGGGTAGCTGTCAAGGGAGGCGGTGGCTTAGCATGGTTGTAAGCCCCATTCTGTATGAATTTATTGCTGCTAACATTAATCTCTCTGTGAATCATCAAAGTGATCTCAGCGGAAATAATAGAAGCAGATTCATGGCCAGTTCTTGGAACATCACTGAAGCTCAGAAGTACAGAAGGCATATAATTATCTAATGCAAGTTACCCACAGGTTATTGTTATTATTGTCATTTTGATATTTTAAACTTGCATTTCCAAAGCACAAGAAGGTGCAAGCTCTTTGATTCTAATTTATCTTTAATACTCCTATAGCACTGTGCAATTGATATTACTGGTTATTTTTTCTATCTTTAGAATTTGTTTTATATTATGATCTCTCAATTCTGATCAAGATACAAACGCACTATACAAAGCTAGGATTAAAAGAAATATCATTATTGTTCATGCTTATCTCCAGGCAGGAACTATGGCTTGGGAAAAGCAAGCCTTTTGTGGTGCTAATAAATGTTTGTAAGAATTAATCCTTCTAAATCACCTTTGCTTAGTGGTCTGACTCTTCGTATAGGTAGGCAAAATTAAGTCCTCCGAGTGTGATTGGACTGCAAGTTCTAACATCTGCAGCATAGACAAAGATGAGGAATGCTGCAAATTACAGTCCAACATTTGGAGGACTGAACTTTGCTGACTTTTGGTGTAGATCCAT
This sequence comes from Pogona vitticeps, assembly GCF_051106095.1. Taxonomy (NCBI): domain Eukaryota; kingdom Metazoa; phylum Chordata; class Lepidosauria; order Squamata; family Agamidae; genus Pogona; species Pogona vitticeps. The sequence goes on from NC_135786.1 coordinate 47,488,022, forward strand.
TTGCCATACAAGACTCAGCAGGAAACCCCTGTGCACAAAGTCAATTTTGTTCACATTGTCCACCCAAATTTTCTTTTGGTTCCTGGCTTACAGTGATTTCATAACCGCCACTTTCATAGAACAATGTTCACATTGCCTGTCCACTTCATATGTCAATGTATGTCATGAAACCTTTATGTAGTGCATAAGATGTTTTAGTGCACATCATATGGAGTGCTGCACAATTGAAAGGCATTTTGATAATACGGTTCCAAGCAGTGACCAATCTGTTCCTGCACAAAATATTTGTGACCTCAAACTCAGAACCTACCACTGTCAGGAACAAGAATGGGTAGGATTAGCACCCAACAGCTTTCACATCAGACTGGAATGTTGACGTGTCACATCTGATCTGAGCAGAGAGGGTTCAGTTGCTCATGAGCATCCTCAGTCCCACTAGTGCATTTGGAAGTAAAGGAACTGAAGTAAAATATTCTGAATAATGTGGAAGTAGACCTGCTACTTTTCAAAGTTCTGCATGTAAAGATACATATTTTCAACTCCCAGTTTGGACATTTATAAATAATTGTGCGATACCCATAGTTATAATATGAACACAACACTACATTAGTCTCGCTTTGGGCTCTGCTAAGGATACTGAAGTTCTCAGACACAAAGCAAAGGTAGATTCTGCCAGAACCTGTGGTAAACACAATGTGGAAGTAGGCATACCTTTTTGGGATGTGGCAAGTTTTTGCACAAGACTTGCTTGTCATTCTACTATGTGTGTTATCTGTCCTAAAAAAATTCTATAATGTTTAGAAGAAAAACACATGTTTGCACAGAAGGTTTTCTCTATTATATTCTGAAAAACCTTCCATGGTCATCACACTCTCAAAATGTAGGGATGGTTTTAGTCTGTAAAGAAGAAAGGAAAAATATAATTGATCTATGCTTTGGTTTTGTTCAGTGAATTATGCATTCTACATTCCTGTGATGGACCCAACTATAATATGCTTCTATTGAAAGAGAATTAGACTGGTTTATATTACTTGAACCAAATGTAATTTGAGAGTGTGAATTATAGTGCTAGAGGTTTTAGTGGTCTTGGTTCAATCTACCAGGATGATTCATTTCATTGGGTGAAATGCTCAGTTCTTCCTGCTTCACAACACATTTCTTCATTGTCGTTTGACCATGTCCAAGCTCTTCCAAATCCCTTTAAAAAAAGAAGGGAGGAGCAAAAAGCATCTTCCATACAGAGTTACACAAACTAACTGTAATGATCTAATATGAATTTTCAATCAGAGATATTCTGAGATTACAAGAGTTTACTTCCCTTGCCATGGTACAGAATTTGCATCACACAGTTTTGTCTGGAGGCCAGCACTTCACCATACCCAAACATTTATTATTCCAAAAAACTATTGCTAATGACAACAGATATATTTGTTTCCCTTCAGCACGGATTTAACAATTCCAACACATTTACTCCTCTAATACTGTACAATACTGTACCAAAAAAAAGATGAAAAAAGAGATGTACCTCCAATATTGTACATAGTAGTATATACAAAGTACAATTTTTACAGTTTTTTGTTTTCTTTTTTTCCTTTTTCCTTTGAAAGTAAAATATATACACCATATATATAGATAGATAGGTGTAGAAGATAAGAATGAAAAATTGCATTTAAAACAAGAACATTTCTTTCCAAATCCATTAAAACAGCTGCTGTTAATTAAGAAAAATAACAACCAAAATAATCTAATGCACTGAATGGACCCAAACCTGACTTTGCAGCATGAGGTTTTAAATATAAAAAAATTGAAGACTACTAGATTGTGAGGTTGAACTATGTTACATACAGTAGAATAAGGCATTGCTGCCATTCCTTTTCATATATATGCTTCATCATTTGCTGTATTTCAGCTACCTCAGTTTGGTCTGCTTTTTACATAAATTGTTCTTATTCTAAGCATATTGCGCAAACAATTTGGCACCACAGAGCCCAACTCATGAAAGCCCTGGTTCGGCAGAGTGCAGCCTTCTATTTCTGGAGCAAAAAGATGGGGAAGAGAAAGCTAGAGCAAGAGTCCTCTTCAAACATTACTAAAGTACTACTATAATTGACGGGTTAATTTCTACCACATGGAACATTTCACACCTATAGAAAAAAGTCTATCTTCTTTGAAAGCTGCTGTAATTTTTTAAAAAAATTGGATTTACTGTACTTGCTGTCAAAAAACAAAACGAGAAAACCACAACTCAGCCAAAATTTTTAAATACCTAATCACCCCCATGCTTAGGAAGATCAACTAAAATAGAAATATCTGTTATAGTTTGTTTCCTTTGCCTTTTAGCACTTGAATAGGAACAGTTGCTAAAACCATTGAAAAGCAGCTACTGCACATGCATAATTGTTAAGTTGTGCACTATATAGCAAAGGCAAGACTAGGTTTTCCCAAGCTTTGCGCAGGCTGAGTATCAGCTGTAATTGTGCGAGATAGGGACAATTTTCTAGGCACTGTCTGCAAAGTTAGAAGCAAGGTCAAATTCTCCCTATTCAGATAACATTTTTAGACTCATCTACCTTGAGCGGATTGCTACTGAGCATCACATTGACATCCAAGCTTTTGTTTAGGAAAAAAATTGCCCTATTAGAATTTGCAGACTAAGGACACCCACTAAGACATGTTGTGGACAAATGTCTAACGCTGGAAAAATGAATGGACTTATAAGTGACGGACAATTAGGTTCTCAGCTTCAAGACCTGTTTATCTTTCTTTGTAGATTTGTAGTTATGGTCACTGAGATCTGCCATGTTTAATGTGAACTATATTAAGCCCCAGAATTGTTTCCATTAAAGTAAATATTTAGCCCTTAAGTTTGTTAGTCCTTTGGGCTCTCATAAAGAGAAGTCTATTTAAGCAAGACTTTAAAGAGTCTAGGCACATTAATGCCAATCAAGTTTCTTCCTTTTCCTTTTTATCAATAGATCAGAATAAGGAGGTGGGAATTGGCAGCTTGGGAGCAAAGTCCAACCCACTGAAGGATATTGTTCTAAACTAGCTACCACATCCTTCCCTCTTCCTCTCAAAACAGCTCAGAAAGTGAGAGAGATGAAGGAAAAATACAGACATTCCTGAACATGCTCCACCAGGAAAACTAAGGCCAGTTCTTCAAGAGTTTTCTTCTCAGTGGAAAGTAGAGAGGAAAATGGTGGTATTTCAGACAGGGTCATGGTTCTCTATATTTGTAATTTAGACCACCCTGCTGCCTACAAGTGATAATAGCTGCCTACCGCGGCTAGGAAGGTAGTTAAGGTTTATGTGTCCAGGAGATAGGATTCAGTGATGAAACTCTGCTGGCAAAACAGCAGAACATAGCAGTTTCAAAGGGGTGATCCTCACTTCCCATCGCAGCCCCCTGCTGTGTGCCCCCAAAATTGGCTCTGTAAGGATTTTTAAAAACCCTTAGGAAATTATTTTGGAATAGTGGAAATGGCTGCATGGGAAAGGAGAAAGTCCTATTGCAAATGTCAGGAAAATGTTGGGTTTTAGCGTGGTCTTGAACAACTGTGCTCTGTATCAGAGAAAATTGGTCAGTGAAACCACAACTTTGAAATGTTGCCATCAGTGTGAGCATTGTACAGTTAAATTGGTAAGGCAAATTTATTCCTTAACATTAAAATGGTAAAAGAGCTTTTACAAAATTAATCTGTTATGTTAAAACATCAAATTAGTTCAACATAATTCAAAATTACTGAAAATAAGCAACCAATTAAAAACCAACAAAATAAAATAACATTAACTGTTATTACAATTACTGCTACAAATAAAAAAAAATGCTAGTGTTTAATCGTTAAATAATAATTTTTAAATTCTTGGTTGAATGCTTTAACAAATTGGGGGCCATGATTATTTTGAAGTTCTGAATGAGTTACAATAGACACCATTAAATATTGTAAAACACAGACAGAAATATTTGAAGGACTAAACTATATGGGCACAAGTGGTGGCCACAGGATGAATCAGGCCTTTGGTGACCCAGGAGTCCCAGTTTTGGCAAAGTTTTCCCTCTCAAAGTTTTGGGACTCAGAGGTTTGAGCCCCAAAGCCATTGTTGAAGCAAGAGCCCAAGCAGGAACCTCTACTTCCTGTTGCATTCCTCTGAACTTCCTGTGAGATTGAAGAATGCTGATCAGAATATTATTCAACCAGACCACTATAAAAGAATGAGGTATTTCTTTGCCTCATAAAAAGCCTTCTAAGTATTTATATCAGTAGCTCCCAACCTTGATGTTCTTGGAGTAACCTTGAGTAACACAGGTGTTCTGCAACTCTGAGAAACCCAACCAGCACAGCTGGTGGGGAAGACTTCTGAAAACTGCAGTTCAAGAACACCTAGGTTATCTAAAGTTGGGAACCACTGATTTAGAGTATCAATCCTTTTTCAAATCACAGTGTTTTTATTTAAACATTGCCCAGTGCTTTAGCACTTGGTCAACAGAGATATGAAGAAAACATGTTTTTTTGTCTGAGTCATATTTCAGTGTATTGGTGTGTAAACTAAGCCTAGTAGTTCCTAAGATTACCAGATAGTGTAAGAAAACTGGCATGTTTTAACAGTAAATCAAGCATGTTGTTCAACTGCCAATTGGAAGAAAATGTGATGTTGCAGCTGAATTACAGGGAGCTCCAAAGGGTAAAAGCTACAATGGTACAGGAGTAAGATTGTCTTGTCAATACATTTTTAAAAAGCAAATCCTCTTCCTGGATATCTGTAGTTCCATGTTGTATAAGATGCAGGTACAGGTAGAGTGACCTGTTGGGATTTCAGTATTGCAGCAAAGTAGAACGAGTAAAGTATGCCAGTTAATACAAAACTAGTATAGTTTTGTAGATATGTGCAACATCTTACCTTTCCCTCTTTTCAGTATTTTATCTAGGAGAGATATGTGGAAAATAACCCTTTCCAGTAGTGTATGGACACGAACTTCTTGCAACAGAAATGCATCTCAAAGCAACTATCCTAGAGATTCTAAACAAGGCAATGTAAGTAACCTGTTTTCCAAAATACGTTCCATAGAACCTGCCTATGGAAAAATGTTTTTGATATGTACATTTTCATGGTACACATTTCTATCTAGTTTGATAGCACATGATGTGCACAACATAGAAAAGTTACCTGTTCTAGAATATGATTCCCAGAAACCTGCCATCAACATCTACAGCTACAACAACTTTTCTAAGCTTGGACATATACCATGATGTTTCTCCGTCCTTTTTCAGTAGGTTCTCCTCAGTCTTGAAGTCTACAAAACAATCTAAACTAAAAAAGCCTATAAAGAGTAAATACAGTATATCAAGCCATTTTAAAAATGCCAGTTTTCACTCACTTAACAAAACACACAGCAGACATGAAAGAAGCTATTCCTTTCAAGGTGCCTTGGATAGCTAGGTTGTTTCTTAATGACACATGATAAAATAAGGCATTACTAGCATATGTTTTTATCATCTTTTCTGGAAAGAGATTCTTCCTCCATCACTGCTCTTCACCTTGTCCAGTGACATAATACCAGTTCAAATAATACTTTAAGGGCACTTCAAATACCTTAACTAGAAGAATACATTTAACGGGCATTTGAATTTGGCTACAACAGAGGGATATGGTACTCCTACCTGACCTGCCAAAGTGACTGCTACAAGTGCCAAAGGACTGTTCTGGCTTAGGAGTGAGCAATCTTAAAAGATGTTATAAAAGTGTTGTTTTTTTAATCCAGTAGACTTCTCTGAGTGCATTTCTAATTTTTTTTTTAAAAAATATTTTTTAAAAAGGGGGATAATGGAGAGGGGAAAAATTAGGATTTCTGGATTGGAAGTCTGCTCCATCATGAGAGTTAATGAGCAGCTACAATGCTCAGACCTTTCATCTGAGGCAGGAAAGGTCCATGAGGTCTCTCCTCCCCTCCCCCACCGCCTCCAGCTTCTTCCTCACATTCACAGAAAAACACCAGTGGGGGCAAATATATCTTAAGAAGGCAAAAGCTTATGTAAATGTTATGAAGCAAAATGGTCTCCAAACAATTTTTGCATTTTTTTCTATCTGTGTTTATGAGATTTTTAAGTCATGGACATAATTTTAAAAACCTTGCACCAACAATTGTTTTAAAAAGTTGTAGGAAGATTAAAAGAAAATACCCTTCCAAGTAACAGTATTGGATAACTCTGAAATGACTACTGTCAAGCTTGTTTGCAGAAGATTACATGTTTTGCTTCTATTAAAATATCAGTAACTAACTGTTCCATTCATAAAACCACAAGAAAAACATACTGTAGCTCAGACCTACAGATGAAAGAAAAGCATACTTCAATTCTTAATCTTGCCTGAAGTCAACAATCAAAGGATGATAAAATTAGAATGCATCTAACTCAAAGTCCTTTTAGTTGGTGGTGGTAACTCCCTGCTGCTTTTGAAGTGTGCATTTTCTTCTTTTTAAGATGGTTATCATCTTGAAAAATACATTTCCATTCTATACTGTCTGTTGGAACTTTGAACAATCCTATAATTCATCATTAAAAATATTAGGCACTAAGATAATTCATTTGACTATCAGTAGAGTACTTGATGGCATGGTAATCTATCACAGAAATAAGCTGCATACTGAACTGTGTCCATGTCCCACACAGCTTTTATTTTAATTGCCATATGCCACCTTACCACTAGCGCACAGCAGAATGAGCCATAAGGGGGAGAAGGCAGGTGGGTGGCAGAGAAAGAAGACAGGGCCAATTCTCTAACTAAGACCTAGATTTTCAAATAGGTCTGAACTAGTGGGACTGGCTTTGAACTCATCTCATTTTTTGGGGTGAGCAATCCAGCTGTTTTAGGCTACAACCTTCCAGTGCCACCCGAGTGCATGAGTAATGACTGGGAACAATGGCAGTTCTAGTCAAAAACATAGGGAGGTCAATGCACAGCCTACTAGATGAACATTTATGGAAAACATGCCACTTGAAAGAGAGTGAATGAACAGTAGCCGGTTTTCAAAATTTAACAGAATTTTTAATTTTGTCTCCCAAGTTGCTATGAAAGGGCACAGGAATCTTTCTAGCCAAGTAATTTAAAAATCTCATGTCAAAGCACTAAGGCTATTTTTCATTATGGAAGCACCAAGCAAAGGTATAAATAAGGAGTGATGCAGTGGTTAAACTGCAGTATTGCAGTCAAAACTCTGCCCATGACCTGCATTCGATTCCAACAGATTCAGGTAGCCGGCTCAAGGCTGACCTAGTCTTCCATTCTTCCAAGGTCAGGAAATTCAGTACCCAACTTGCTTGGGGGGCAATGTGTAGCTTGCATAATTAAATTATAAATGGCCCAGTGAGTGCTTTAAGTGCTATGAGGCAATATATAAGCACATTTTGTTTTTCTGCTTTATGTGTTAAGTAGTCATACTCCACTTTAAATGAATATGTTCATAAGTATTTATAGTATGCCTATATTAAACTAAGACTATGTTCGTATGGCATTATGGATTCTGAACCTAGGACAGAAAGCTGCTTAGGTTTGAAAACATATATCCCTCAAAGAGGATAAGCTGTATTGAGAACTAAACAGACCTTGTGGCACCACTGGGTACTGAAATAATGCACAAAAATAAGTTAGAGGCACAACCACCTAAATCAGTGGGATCAAAAACATCCATGATTCAACTATATGTATTGTTTCCTTGTAGTGGTTGAAGCATAGACGTCATTTCTATCAGCCTCCAAAATACAAGAACACTAACAGTTTTTCTTAGTGACAAGACACTTGAACAAGGCATTGACTAGTTACCAGCAACAGACTAAACAGTTCTGTCTTTTCCACACTGATTTCACAGTGACCCTATATAAAACTTGCCATGTCTCAGCCTACAGAGACTTGTGGTGCCCTAGTATCACTGATGGAGGTACAAAATGAGGCTTAATTAACTGGAGCTTTCCTGCTGGGCAAATCCTTGGCAACAGTAACTTACAAACTAATCTTCAGCAAAAGTCCAATACTAATTAAACAGACATTTGAATGTCCCCTAAAGAGGTTCCCCTTGCCCAAAACAAAAATGCTATATTCACAGTAGAATTTCAAGTTCAAACAGTACAGGACTTGTCAGTAGACTGCTGAGATGCTGAGGCAACTGCAGGACTTGTGGTATTTGTTTTGGGGAAAATCACAGGCTTTGGCCTGGTTGCTGGAGGTTTGACGTGGGCAGCCATTTTGACAGACTTTGCTGGTCTGAAGGTGCAGGGAATGTCACTTGCTGTGCTTGCACTCCGCTGGAAAGCTGGTTCAGAGTCCTTGAGGATTTGAGTATGCAATGGACTGGATGGCTCTGAGGTGGGTGCCACAACTGGGGAGGTTTTCAATGGCTCCAAGGTGTCAAGGACAACGTCTGGTGTGTGTTTTACATTGCTTTGCCTTTCCAGCTCCCGCAGCTCATTCAGAGCAGAGTTCATAGTAGCTTCAATATCCTGCAAACAGAAAAGTCACAAAAGCTTACAGGAGTCGAAACTAGCCTAACAAGTTCTGTATGGTGACAAGAAAATATTACGTTACGACAGACACTGCTAGACTAGAAGGCCAACACTGAGCCAACTTTGCTCCTCTTGGCATGACAAGTTCCACCATCATCCTTACCTTATAAAGTAAGACAGGCAAGATATGAATCTATGTCATCCAAAGAGCAGTATATTGCTAACCCACTGAGATTGAAAGTACACTCATCCCCCTTGAAAACTCTGCCTTTCCAAGGGCAGACACTATAAACCTTCACACAAGGTTTATAGGTCCAATCATTATCTTTTAACTTGATCTACCTCACACAATTATTGTGCACATAAAGAGGGAGGAGGAGAGTCATGTATGTTCCCCTTTAGCTCACTGGAAAGGCAGGACATAAATGTTACAAATAAATATTCTACACGGATAGGCTGGAACTGTATTGTCCTCATTTCATGAACATCACTGTTACATTCTCTTTTAATCTTTGAAACTCGTTTTAAGCAAATCAGTAGCCTCCGTGATTTTATTCTGACCTTAGATTTAGTTATTAAAACATTCAATCTAGTATGGCTGTGGGAGGCATGCATGGCATAAGATATATATTAAAGAGAGGGTTTTGTAAAGCTGGAAGTGTTGGCTGATAACATCTTTTTCCTATCTCTCTTCTTGATTTCATGGCTAGTAGATAATGCAAAAACATTTTGATAGATAATAATCTGTTCTTTCTTAACCATGTTTTTGTATACAGGGATGATCATTAAGAATGCTAAGGTTCATCAAAAGAATGGAAATGAATGTAAGCCATTAATTACATGCCTAATTAATGATTCTCCTCCCTCAAACTGTAAGTGCATTGGCACATACTGGCATCTCACTGAAAGCATTTACTGTTTTATGGTATTTTAAAAATCCAGATGTATGTAAATGTGACACTTTTCTCTCCTCTCATGAAGGAAGAGAAGGAAAGAGATAAGTAGAAGCAAACACCAAGGCAGTATTTTTGTTCTGTCTTTAAAAACTCTTGCTTATAAGTTTATTTAATATTTCAGCTGCAGATGCAGCCTTGAGTGGGGTAATTGGGTTCTTAGAGAGTAAAAATGATTTAGGTTTTCCATGACTCATAGCTTGGCTTCTAGCATCTTGGTTTTCTCATAGGCATTTGAAGGCATACAGGGAGGTAAATCCGTCAGTGAGGAGGAGAAAGAACTAAAAACAGTAACCCAATGCCTCTGACTGCAGTCTGGAAAGATTTTAAAGCAAAATACAGATCTCTTCCAGACATCGGTGTCAAACTGAAGACAAGTATCTCATAGTTTTTGAAACAATACCTGAGAGGACATGAAAGGGAAGCTGTAATTTAATGCAACCCTTTTCTCTCTTATTGATCATATTCTCCCATGGAAACAATGAACAACACTGATAGGGAAGATGAGTGGATAAAAGGAGAATTTAACTGAAAGACAACAGAGATAGATATATGCCATTCAAGGCACTGTAAATAGCCATCAAGGAAATGTGATCCATAGGTAATTTCTGCATACAAGGAAAAAAAAAACTAAACTAACCACAGCCCCCCCCCTGCAGAAGAGGGTTGTGATAGATATTATAGTTTGATATAGAGTCAGCTTAGCTGATTATGATGTTATGAATTTGAAAGAAGGGGTTGATTTATCATGATTTTAATCGAAGAATGTATAATTCTGCTTAGTTTTATGAAGTTGTATTTATTTTATATTCTTCCAGTCTTGCTGGCCTTTGACCGTAATAATAAAATAAAGTAATATTATAGTTGGGCTACAGGGGAAGATGTATGGAAGAAGTATTTTCCAAGTTACTTGGAATACTTCTGAAAACCAGCCATCATTTTAGGAGTTGGTAATTTCTACTAATTGATTTTGTAGTGCCAAAGAATTCACATATAGAAACATCAGAATCGATCCCATGACATTCTCAAAACAGCTAAGTTAACGGCACATGATGGTTTGCAGTCCAAAGCCATATGAGCTGTTTATGTTCTGCTCAAAGCAGTATCTTAATATCAAAAGCTGGACCAAAGTAGACTTACTGGAAAGCCTTTATTTCCATGTTTGTTTAGGTTATGCCCCTCCCACTGCCTTGGAGATGATATTACATTGTGGAGTAGCTGAGATCTGCATGTTTTTTCTACGTATTTCCAAGACCAGGCTTGGAAGTGTTGACCTGCCATTTTTCTGATGTTCTAAAGAAGAAGAAAAAAGGGGCAAGTACAGACAGGAGGGCCTGGCGTGCTGTGGTCCATGGGGTCACAAAAAGTCAGACATGACTTAATGACTAAACAACAACAAAGATTGTTGTACATGAAAAAAAATTCCCTGGCGCAACACGTTTGTAGCAGTTTAGAGACTGACAGATTCACTTCATTCTGAACTTTTATAGATTAAAATCTACTTCTTTAGATTTCTAAAGAAGTGAATTTTGATCCACAAAATCTCCCACTAAAACAAATCTATGCTACTATATCTTGCTTACTTCTCCCTTTCTTACTTCCCTTGATTTCTGTCAACGAGCTAAGACAGACTAAAAAGAGGTTACTTACCTGTAACCATAGTTCTCTGAGTGGTCCTCTGTGAATTCACACATATGGGCATTGTCTGTGCCTGCGCTGACTCTCTCGGAAGATTCTAGAGCTAAAAGTAACAATTTTATGGTGTGATCCTCCACGAGGTATATGCTCCTCCCACCCACCATCTTCCCCAGTTCCTGAACTTTATCCGCCGGGTATGAAGGAAAGAATTAATTAATTATATAACCAACCGTGACGGATAGAGGGGAAGGATGGACAGGTTGTGTGAATTCACAGAGGACCACTCAAAGAACTATGGTTACAGGTAAGTAACCTCTTTTTCTTTTTCATGGCCTCTGTGAATGCACACATATGGGTGACTAGCAAGCTGCACTTACCGGTTGGTGGGTCGTCATGGTAAGAAGGATGATAGGACAGCTCTGCCAAATGCAGCATCTTGGCGTGCTCTGACATCCAGGCGGTAGTGCTTGACAAACGTGGACGGTGTGAACCACGTAGCAGCACGACAGATGTCAGGAACCTCAGTGCCACGTTGGAAGGCAGTAGAGGTGGACAGCGCCCTGGTGGAATGAGCTGTCAAATGTTCTGGAGGGGGTTTCCCCGACAAGCTGTAAGCAAGGGAGATAGTCTGCACAATCCAACGGTGCTATGGATTGAGAGAAGGCTGGGGCCCCTTTGTTTGGGCCGTGAAAGCAGAGAAAAAGTTTGTTGGATTTTCTAAAGGTTTTTGTCCTTTTGACGTAGAAAGCCAGGGCACGTCTGACATCGAGATTATGGAGCATATGTTCTAGGGGTGATGAAGGAGACTTGAAGAAGCAGGGTGGTATGATGGGTTGGTTGACGTGGAAATCGGAGACCACCTTCGGGGAAAAAAACATCAAAGTAAAGAGTCACTTTATCAGGGTGAAACTGGATAAAGGGAGGGTCGGCTCGAAGAGCGGCAAGCTCACTAGCTCGTTTGGCTCACGTGATTGCAACAAGGAAGGCCGATTTCAGGGTCAGGAATTTGAGATCGATGGAAGCTATAGGCTCAAACGGAAGCCGCATCAAAGCGTTAAGAACGAGCTGGTGACAACTGAGGGGTGATACGTTGTTAAGGAGGGCAAATATTGTTGAGCCCTTTAAGGAACTTCTTGACAGTTGGGTGAGAAAACAACTTGGAGGAGGGAGAATTGTCCGGCTGGTGAGCCATAATGGCTGGAAGGTAGACCTTCAACGTAGACTGGGAAAGGCTGAAACTGAAGAGATGCAAGAGATAGGCGAGCAGAGTCTTCAGAGAAAAAGGTATAGCAGGTAAGTTATCGCCATGAGTATATTTCAGAAAAGACTTCCATTTGTTTTCGTATAGGAGAGTAGTGGAAGGTTTACGAGCTTGAAGGAGAACCTGCATCATGTCGGGAGTATCCTCCATGCCGCAAGACTGAGAGAGGCGATGTCTGGGTGAAGAACGAGGCCATGGTCGAGTGAGAGGAGATCTGGGCGGAGAGGAAGGCGGAGCATATCCGATGACATCGAGACCAGGTGAGTGAACCATGGTTGGCGGGGCCAATATGGGGCCATCAGAATTGTGTTGGCCCCTTCCTGTCGGAGACGGACGATTACCCTCTGGAGTAGAGGCAGAGGGGGAAATACATAAAGGAGATCTTGGGACCAGTCCATCAGGAATGCGTCTCCCAGAGAGTTGCTGTCCCGTCCTGCCCTGGAGCAGAACCGGGGACATTTCTTGTTGGCATCGGCTGCAAAGAGGTCTATTGAGGGCGTGGCCCATCGTCGGCACAGCCGCTGGAATATGACCTCGTTCAGAGTCCATTCGTGCGTTCTCGTCGGTAGTCGACTGAGCTGATCTGCCAAGCTGTTGTCGTCAGTGGAAATGTGGACGGCAATAGGGAAAACATGATGGGAATAGCACCACTCCCAGAGGTCGACAGCTAGGTATAGCAGAGAAGGGGAGTGGGTACCTCCTTGCTTGTTGACATAAAAGAGTGCAGTGGTGTTGTCTGTTGCCAACTGCACTACTTGTCCTCGGATGAGGGGAAGAAAGGCGTGGAACGCTTTGATGATTGCCAACAGTTCTAGATGGTTTATGTGAAGTGACAGTTCTTGTTTTGACCAGAATCCGTGGACTGTGTGCTGAAGGCAGTGGGCGTCCCACCCCGTGGGGCTGGCTTCGGTTGTGACCTGTATGGAAGGTCTGAGAGGCGAGAAAGGCCTGTCGATGAGAAGGTTGTCTGGGCGAGTCCACCAGTCGAGCTGGGAGGCTAGTTCTGGTGTCACCCGCAACAGAGCAGATGGAGGGTGTGTAAGCGGATTGAATAGGGAAAGGAACCATGCCTGCATGGATCTCATCTTGAGCCTGGTGTGCTGGATGATGGCCGTCGTTGATGCCATGAGTCCCAGGAGGTGTTGGGCGTGATGTGCCGAAACGGAGGCGGACAGCTTTTTGGATTTTCCTGATCCTGTCTGGAGGCAGGAAAGCTCTTGCATGGAGGGAGTCTACCTCCATGCCTATGAACCTGGCTGTCTGCTTCGGGATCAAGTGCAATTTTTCGAGGTTGATTTTGAGACCGAGACTGTGAAGCGTATGGAGGGTTACGTCTCGTGCTCTTATGGCGTCGTGATACGATGTTGCCGCTATCAACCAGTCGTCGATGTAGGGATAAATATTTACTCCCTGCAGGCGGAGGAAGGCAGCTACCGGTGCCATGCACTTGGTGAAAGACCGGGGGTGGTGGAGAGCCTAAACGGGAGGGCACAAAATTGGAAGGCAGTGCTGTTGAAATGAAACTGGAGGAATTTTTGATGGTCCGGGTGAATGGAGATGTGGAAATAGGCGTCCTGCAGATCGATGATTATGAACCAGTCTCCCTGGGAAAGCAAAGGGATAATAGAGTCCAGTGTAAGCATGCAGAATTTGTGGGGAGATATGAAACGGTTGACATGAGTAAGATCAAGGATGGGGCGGAGGCCTCCATCTTTCTTAGGAACAGTAAAGTCCGAAGTAGGGACTGGGAAAATGGCATGTTTCTGGAGAAGTTTGGTAACCTCGTCCTGCAAAGCAGAAGAGTAGGGGGTGTATCGAATGAACCCCAACGGAGGTAGTTCGGAGAATTCTATGAGGTAGCCAGATGCTATGATGGATAAAACCTATTTATCTGAGGTAATGGATTGCCAACAATGGAAAAATGGGGCCAGTCTGGTACATTTCAATGAATAGAGAGGAATGTCAGACAAGGGAGGTATAGGTAGTTGTCAATATTGCTTACCCTTTTGTTGTCCTTTTGTTGACGCTGCCAAGGCAGGGTTTGTGGCTGGTACGATGCCATCAGAGGCTGGGGGGGGGCAGGTAAGGACCTGTCGGTTTGCTGGGGGCGATACTGTCTATAAGGTTGGAACCTTTGATTTTGATATTGCTTAGGATGAAACCGGCCCGAACGGTAGAAGGGCTGTTGATAGTAGGAAGACGGCTGGGCAGAATAAGAGCGCGCAGTTTTGCGCTTCTTATGGAAGTATTCCATAGCGTTGTTGGTCGTGGAGTTGAACAGGCCGGCACCATCAAAAGGCAAGTCCTCAATTCTTGACTTGGTGTCATCAGAGATTGTGGAGGATTTGAGCCAGGCATGGCGTCGAATAGAAATAAAGGTGACCAAAGAGAAGCGGCCTCAGCAGAGTGTCGCGCTGCAATCCTCTGATACTTGGCAAGAGAAACAGCTTGTGAATGGATATTGATGAGGTCGGTGTGACAAACCCAGACCTACTGGGATATGTCACACAGTTACACTAAGCTGCCACCAACCACTCCCTGTAAGAAGTCACACAGACCAGGGATGGATTTTTAAACAAGTAAAAAGAATAAGGTTTATTTAAATACACACAGGCAAAATAAAACAATCAGGTGAATAACATAAAGTAACGTGGCTTATTCTCACTCATACAAGCATACAGTTTGGTTCACCCAGAACCTTAACTTAAAGCACAGACCCTGAACCTATCAGTTCTGGCTAACCAACAGACACCTGAACCTATCAGGTTGGTACTCTGACACACAGTAGTACCCTGTCTGACACACAGACTCCCACACCAACTCCTTCTTCCCAGCTGCTGCTTCGTCTGCTTCGCTTCTCCACACACGCATCACATATTTATACAGTACAGCCCCTCCTCCTGATGTCCCGCCTTCCACTCCCCATAGGATGGAACTTTCCCTCCAAACCCATGACAGACAGGTAACATCAGTGCTGTATGTAACACCTCCCCTCTTTAAAAGTTGTTTTGTAGGGGGAAAGCTAAGGTGCTTTTCACCAAAAAACAACCTGTATAAAATACACAAAAACAGTTATACATACCATATTATACTTACTCATACTTACACTCCAAGTTAACCATAGCAAATATGCATTTAAACATTTTACCATATACAGTACATCAATTTACCTTTATTAATACAAACCAAATTCAAAACCAGGTACATTTTACTTTTTATCAGCATTATATACACATAGTCCATGTTCTTTCGCCGTCTTCATTCTTCAGGTCTTCTTGATAAGGCGTCAGCAACACAGTTCACTGACCCTCTGACCACCTTCACTTCAAAGTCATAGTCCTGTAGGTTTAAAGCCCACCTCATAAGTTTGCTATTGTGGGTTTTCATAGTCTTTAACCATTGCAATGGTGAATGGTCAGTACACAGAATAAAATGTCTTCCCCAGATGTAAGGCTTGGCCTTCTGGATCGCGTAGACTATGGCCAAACACTCCTTCTCCACGGTTGCCAAATGTCTCTCACCTTTTTGAAGTTTCCTACTCAGGTAGGACACTGGATGCTGGTCACCATTCTCATCCTCCTGGCACAGAACTGCTCCTACCCCGCTGTTAGACGCATCGGTGTAGATGATGAACTCCCGGTCGAAGTCTGGAGCACGCAGGACAGGATAGTTGATTAACGCCTCCTTCAACCTCTGGAACGCCGCCTCACAGTCGCTGGTCCACGGGATGCGGTCATCAGCCTTCTTCCTCGTCAGATCGGTCAGCGGAGCCGCAATCTCGCTAAACCTCGGGATGAACTTTCTGTAGTAGCCCACCAACCCAAGAAATGATTTGACTTTTTTCTTGGTGTTGGGTCTAGGCCAATCACGAACAGCTTCTATTTTGGCCTCCAGGGGTTTTATCATTCCTCCCCCTACCATGTGACCCAAGTATTTTATTTCTGGGCTACCCAGCTGACACTTGCTGGCCTTTACCGTTAGCCCTGCTGCACTTAACCTCTGCAGCACTAACTCCAGGTGTATCAGGTGATCTTCCCAGGTATTACTGAAGATCCCTATGTCGTCAATGTAGGCCACTGTAAAGTCACTGAGCCCTGCCAAGGTCTGGTCCATCAGCCTTTGGAATGTGGCTGGTGCATTTCTGAGCCCAAAGCTCAGGACTCGAAACTCATAGAGACCAAAAGGGCTGCAAAAGGCAGTCTTTTCTTGATCCCTGGGATCAATTCTTAATTGCCAATATCCCTTTACCAGGTCCAATGATGAGATGAACCGACAACCCCCTATGGTTTCAATCAGGTTGTCTAGCCTGGGCATTGGGTAGGCATCAGGAGTGGTTACACGGTTTAATTTCCTGTAATCAACACAAAACCTAATGCTCCCATCAGGCTTGTCCACAAGGACTATCGGAGAGGACCAAGGACTAGAAGAGGGGACGATTATGTTCTCCCTCAGCATCTCGTCCAGCTCCTTCCGCACCTTGTCCCTATAGGGTCCCGTTACTCGGTATGGGGATACTGCCTGCGGGGGTGCATCCCCTGTGTGGATCCGATGCATCACTCCCTTCACTATCCCCGGCTTGTTGGAAAACACCTGTTGATATTTTCTAAGCAGCATTTTTAGTTCTTGCTGCTGGTCTTGGGTGAGTGCAGGACTGATCTTTACCTCCTCTGGGTTGTATTTTACTTCCCCTCTACCCTCCCAGAAGGGTAATTCCGCTTCCTCACTCTCAGCTGCTTTTATCGCGAATAAAACCCTCTGTTCCCCTCTGTAGTAGGGTTTTAGGGCATTCACATGAACCACCCTCCTTGCTTGGTTCTCCTCCTGCTCTATTAGGTAGTTCAGGTCTGACATCTTGGAAATGACCCTATATGGTCCTGCCCATTTGAGCTGCAGTTTATTCTCTCTGCAGGGCTTAAGCCAAAGCACTTCCTCCCCTGGGTCAAAGTGCCTCTCTCTAGCTTTGCGGTCATACCATGTTTTCTGTCTGACCTTCTGAGCTTGCAGGTTTTCTGCTGCCAGCTCTAGATTTCTCCTTAGGTCATTCATCAAGGTGTCTATGTAAGTCACAACGTCTTGTGGGTCATCCTGGGTGATCTGCTCCCAATTTTGCTTGATCAAATCAAGGGGCCCTTTCACCCTTCTCCCAAATAAAAGTTCAAATGGACTGAACCCGGTACTGGCTTGTGGCACTGATCGATAAGCAAACAAAAGGGATTGCAGCTTCTGGTCCCAATTGTTTGGATTCTCTGCCAAGTAAGCCCTAATCATGCGCATTAAAGTCCCATTGAACTTCTCAGTTAACCCATTACTTTCCGGATGATAAGCAGTGGTTTCCTTGTGCTTAATTCCACAGATTTGCCATAAGCGTTTCATGAGCTTTGATGTGAACGATGCACCCAAATCTGTGATTATCTCTGAGGCAAATCCCATCCTGGACATATACCCCACCAACGCATCGGCCACTGTGTTAGTTTCAATGTTAGACAAGGGTATGGCTTCAGGATACCGTGTGGCATGGTCCACAATTGTTAAAATGAACCTGTTCCCCCTCTTTGTGGCCTTGGGCAAAGGTCCCACAATATCCACCCCTATGCATTTGAACGGAGTGTCAATCACAGGCAAAGGGCACAACTTTGCTTTGGTCCTGTCGCGGTTATTCCCCTGCCTTTGACACACATCACATTGTTTACAGAACTCCCTGATCTGCTTCCCTATGTCAGGCCAGTAGAAATTCTGTGTGATTCTCTGCTGTGTTTTGTTCACTCCTAAGTGCGCAGCAAACATGTCAGAGTGCCCCCTTTGTAAGATCATGGGGCGATACTTTTCAGGTACCACCAGCTGACTTCTGATCCCATCTCCCCCTTTTGAGATATTCCTCAGGGTTTCTCTATATAAAATCCCCTTTTTCTCCAGAAATCTCACTGGGGTTTCAGGTGTTAGCTGGGCGTCAGTCACCTGTTCAAAACACTTTTGGAGAGTGGCGTCTGCCTTTTGCTCCTGTCCAAATCTGCTGTCTGTGGTTAAGGTTTCCACCACAGCTTCTGAACTCCCCTCTGCTTCCGTCTCTGGCTCATCATTACCCCCCTGAACTGTCCCTGTGGTGGCTTGTGAGCGTGTAATCACTAGCACCCGTTTCACATGTTCAGCCAGGTCATTTCCCACGAGCACGGCTGCTGGCAGAGTCGATGAAATCGCTAGCCGCCAATCTCCCCTCCAGCCTTGAAAGTTGACAGGTACCTCTGCTACTGGCAGAGAGATTACCTGCCCCTCAATCCCTGCCACCTTCATGCTCTCATTTGGGATTATAAACTCCCTAGGAATAATATCTGGATGGCACAGGGTTACCTGGGAACAAGTGTCCCGCAGCCCCCTATACTGACGGTCAAGTATTCCTACGTCCACCCCGGCTGTCTCAAACAACTGAGAATCTGTTTTCACCAGCAAGCAGCGCTTTACTTCCACAAGAGGACCATTTTCCTCAGCCTGATCAGCAGAGGTAGCTGTTCCAGACTGAGTAGCCATGGCAACAGGCTCCCTCAGTGACACTGAGCCTTGCTCTTTCTGGACACAGAACACAGCTTTTGGCTTGGTCCCACTAGAATTCTGAGGCACCATTCCTTTTAGCTGCTTCAATTTCTCACACTCTGAGATTAGATGACCCTTTCCCTGACAAAAATAACATTTTCTGGTGTATTTTGATTCTCTCTCATCTTGTTTTGGTTTTCCCTCCAAAATCTGAGGTCTTGGTTTCATGTCTGAGGGCTTCCCTTCACCATGGGCCCCTCCCCCTTGCTGGCTTTTCCCTGGTCCCTGAGAGTACTTGCTGTAGGTTTCTTTGGGTTTACCTACAGATTTCCCCTCACCCAAGGGCTTTCTTATTTGGGAGATAAAATCTGCGATCTCTGCGGCTGCTGCCACAGATTTCGGTTTCCTTTCCCTCACCTGGAATTTCAATTCCCCCTGCAGGACTGAATAGAACTGTTCCAGTGCTATCAAATCTTTAAGCTGTTCATAGGTCTCTGTTCCCTCCTGCGATAGCCATTTCTCAAGCAGCCTCACCAATTGGGCCCCCACTTGGGTAAAAGTCTGCTCTGGCTTCTTGGTGAGGGACCTGAATCTTTGTCTCAGCTGCTCTGCATTTATCCCATGTCTGGCAAACACCAGTTTTTTAAACTCTGCAAAATCTTTCATCAGTTCCTCAGGCATCTCGGCATAAACCTCAGCCAGGCTACCACTGATTAAAGACCGCATGATGGTCATCTTCTCAGTTTCCCTCACTGAGAAGTCCACAAACGCTCTTTCCACTAAGGAAAAGAACACCTCAGGACAATCTCCCTTGTGGTACACAGGGAATTTCTTCAGGTCAGCTTTAGACAGTTGGCCTCCCTCAGAATCCCTATTATTATTATTGTTCTGGTTCATCAGTTCCAATCTCTTTAATTCAAACGCCATCCGTTCTTTTTCCAGAGCAATTTTCTCTCTCTCTCTCTCTAATTCCATTCTCTCTCTCTCCAATCTTTCCTCCCTTTCAAATTGCCTTTCCCTTTCCTTTTCCTCCACTTCAAATTGCCTCATCCTCAGTTCATGCTGTTGGGCTATGAGCAATTTTCTGAGTTCTGGGTTCTGCTCTCCTGTGCTGTCACCTTGCACTGAGCCAAATTCATCCTCAGAACCTTGGTCAATTTGGGGGTCTTTCACTTCACTCATGTCTGCTATCTGGCTTCGAGTCAAGGGCATAATCCCCCCTCAGAACAGGCTGCTTTAAAAAGTCAAGCCTCAAAATAAAACGACCACTTTTTTCCTTCTTGCCTCAGAACCAGCTCTCCCTAGAGATTGCTGCTGTTCTTCAGCACTAAACTTGCAACAGTATCGAGTCAGAGCCTACCCCCCTCTGCTGGGCCTCTCAGCTGGCAAGCTAGCTCACTGTTGCTACGCAGTTTTGCCTCAGCTTTTTCCCGCCAAAACTAGGCTGCCTCAGAGCACCTTAATCTAAGTCTCCCCAGTTGGCACGTTCTTCTACTAGCGCACCTCCCCGTGAGGTACACCTAGAAGATTACCTACGCGCCTCAGACTGTCCCTGACTAGACCCCCCTTGCTCTGGGCACACTTGCCAAGGCTTTGCTGGACCACTGGACAACTGGACCAGTCGTATCCCACCCGCTGGACACCAATCAATGTGACAAACCCAGACCTACTGGGATATGTCACACAGTTACACTAAGCTGCCACCAACCACTCCCTGTAAGAAGTCACACAGACCAGGGATGGATTTTTAAACAAGTAAAAAGAATAAGGTTTATTTAAATACACACAGGCAAAATAAAACAATCAGGTGAATAACATAAAGTAACGTGGCTTATTCTCACTCATACAAGCATACAGTTTGGTTCACCCAGAACCTTAACTTAAAGCACAGACCCTGAACCTATCAGTTCTGGCTAACCAACAGACACCTGAACCTATCAGGTTGGTACTCTGACACACAGTAGTACCCTGTCTGACACACAGACTCCCACACCAACTCCTTCTTCCCAGCTGCTGCTTCGTCTGCTTCGCTTCTCCACACACGCATCACATATTTATACAGTACAGCCCCTCCTCCTGATGTCCCGCCTTCCACTCCCCATAGGATGGAACTTTCCCTCCAAACCCATGACAGACAGGTAACATCAGTGCTGTATGTAACACCTCCCCTCTTTAAAAGTTGTTTTGTAGGGGGAAAGCTAAGGTGCTTTTCACCAAAAAACAACCTGTATAAAATACACAAAAACAGTTATACATACCATATTATACTTACTCATACTTACACTCCAAGTTAACCATAGCAAATATGCATTTAAACATTTTACCATATACAGTACATCAATTTACCTTTATTAATACAAACCAAATTCAAAACCAGGTACATTTTACTTTTTATCAGCATTATATACACATAGTCCATGTTCTTTCGCCGTCTTCATTCTTCAGGTCTTCTTGATAAGGCGTCAGCAACACAGTTCACTGACCCTCTGACCACCTTCACTTCAAAGTCATAGTCCTGTAGGTTTAAAGCCCACCTCATAAGTTTGCTATTGTGGGTTTTCATAGTCTTTAACCATTGCAATGGTGAATGGTCAGTACACAGAATAAAATGTCTTCCCCAGATGTAAGGCTTGGCCTTCTGGATCGCGTAGACTATGGCCAAACACTCCTTCTCCACGGTTGCCAAATGTCTCTCACCTTTTTGAAGTTTCCTACTCAGGTAGGACACTGGATGCTGGTCACCATTCTCATCCTCCTGGCACAGAACTGCTCCTACCCCGCTGTTAGACGCATCGGTGTAGATGATGAACTCCCGGTCGAAGTCTGGAGCACGCAGGACAGGATAGTTGATTAACGCCTCCTTCAACCTCTGGAACGCCGCCTCACAGTCGCTGGTCCACGGGATGCGGTCATCAGCCTTCTTCCTCGTCAGATCGGTCAGCGGAGCCGCAATCTCGCTAAACCTCGGGATGAACTTTCTGTAGTAGCCCACCAACCCAAGAAATGATTTGACTTTTTTCTTGGTGTTGGGTCTAGGCCAATCACGAACAGCTTCTATTTTGGCCTCCAGGGGTTTTATCATTCCTCCCCCTACCATGTGACCCAAGTATTTTATTTCTGGGCTACCCAGCTGACACTTGCTGGCCTTTACCGTTAGCCCTGCTGCACTTAACCTCTGCAGCACTAACTCCAGGTGTATCAGGTGATCTTCCCAGGTATTACTGAAGATCCCTATGTCGTCAATGTAGGCCACTGTAAAGTCACTGAGCCCTGCCAAGGTCTGGTCCATCAGCCTTTGGAATGTGGCTGGTGCATTTCTGAGCCCAAAGCTCAGGACTCGAAACTCATAGAGACCAAAAGGGCTGCAAAAGGCAGTCTTTTCTTGATCCCTGGGATCAATTCTTAATTGCCAATATCCCTTTACCAGGTCCAATGATGAGATGAACCGACAACCCCCTATGGTTTCAATCAGGTTGTCTAGCCTGGGCATTGGGTAGGCATCAGGAGTGGTTACACGGTTTAATTTCCTGTAATCAACACAAAACCTAATGCTCCCATCAGGCTTGTCCACAAGGACTATCGGAGAGGACCAAGGACTAGAAGAGGGGACGATTATGTTCTCCCTCAGCATCTCGTCCAGCTCCTTCCGCACCTTGTCCCTATAGGGTCCCGTTACTCGGTATGGGGATACTGCCTGCGGGGGTGCATCCCCTGTGTGGATCCGATGCATCACTCCCTTCACTATCCCCGGCTTGTTGGAAAACACCTGTTGATATTTTCTAAGCAGCATTTTTAGTTCTTGCTGCTGGTCTTGGGTGAGTGCAGGACTGATCTTTACCTCCTCTGGGTTGTATTTTACTTCCCCTCTACCCTCCCAGAAGGGTAATTCCGCTTCCTCACTCTCAGCTGCTTTTATCGCGAATAAAACCCTCTGTTCCCCTCTGTAGTAGGGTTTTAGGGCATTCACATGAACCACCCTCCTTGCTTGGTTCTCCTCCTGCTCTATTAGGTAGTTCAGGTCTGACATCTTGGAAATGACCCTATATGGTCCTGCCCATTTGAGCTGCAGTTTATTCTCTCTGCAGGGCTTAAGCCAAAGCACTTCCTCCCCTGGGTCAAAGTGCCTCTCTCTAGCTTTGCGGTCATACCATGTTTTCTGTCTGACCTTCTGAGCTTGCAGGTTTTCTGCTGCCAGCTCTAGATTTCTCCTTAGGTCATTCATCAAGGTGTCTATGTAAGTCACAACGTCTTGTGGGTCATCCTGGGTGATCTGCTCCCAATTTTGCTTGATCAAATCAAGGGGCCCTTTCACCCTTCTCCCAAATAAAAGTTCAAATGGACTGAACCCGGTACTGGCTTGTGGCACTGATCGATAAGCAAACAAAAGGGATTGCAGCTTCTGGTCCCAATTGTTTGGATTCTCTGCCAAGTAAGCCCTAATCATGCGCATTAAAGTCCCATTGAACTTCTCAGTTAACCCATTACTTTCCGGATGATAAGCAGTGGTTTCCTTGTGCTTAATTCCACAGATTTGCCATAAGCGTTTCATGAGCTTTGATGTGAACGATGCACCCAAATCTGTGATTATCTCTGAGGCAAATCCCATCCTGGACATATACCCCACCAACGCATCGGCCACTGTGTTAGTTTCAATGTTAGACAAGGGTATGGCTTCAGGATACCGTGTGGCATGGTCCACAATTGTTAAAATGAACCTGTTCCCCCTCTTTGTGGCCTTGGGCAAAGGTCCCACAATATCCACCCCTATGCATTTGAACGGAGTGTCAATCACAGGCAAAGGGCACAACTTTGCTTTGGTCCTGTCGCGGTTATTCCCCTGCCTTTGACACACATCACATTGTTTACAGAACTCCCTGATCTGCTTCCCTATGTCAGGCCAGTAGAAATTCTGTGTGATTCTCTGCTGTGTTTTGTTCACTCCTAAGTGCGCAGCAAACATGTCAGAGTGCCCCCTTTGTAAGATCATGGGGCGATACTTTTCAGGTACCACCAGCTGACTTCTGATCCCATCTCCCCCTTTTGAGATATTCCTCAGGGTTTCTCTATATAAAATCCCCTTTTTCTCCAGAAATCTCACTGGGGTTTCAGGTGTTAGCTGGGCGTCAGTCACCTGTTCAAAACACTTTTGGAGAGTGGCGTCTGCCTTTTGCTCCTGTCCAAATCTGCTGTCTGTGGTTAAGGTTTCCACCACAGCTTCTGAACTCCCCTCTGCTTCCGTCTCTGGCTCATCATTACCCCCCTGAACTGTCCCTGTGGTGGCTTGTGAGCGTGTAATCACTAGCACCCGTTTCACATGTTCAGCCAGGTCATTTCCCACGAGCACGGCTGCTGGCAGAGTCGATGAAATCGCTAGCCGCCAATCTCCCCTCCAGCCTTGAAAGTTGACAGGTACCTCTGCTACTGGCAGAGAGATTACCTGCCCCTCAATCCCTGCCACCTTCATGCTCTCATTTGGGATTATAAACTCCCTAGGAATAATATCTGGATGGCACAGGGTTACCTGGGAACAAGTGTCCCGCAGCCCCCTATACTGACGGTCAAGTATTCCTACGTCCACCCCGGCTGTCTCAAACAACTGAGAATCTGTTTTCACCAGCAAGCAGCGCTTTACTTCCACAAGAGGACCATTTTCCTCAGCCTGATCAGCAGAGGTAGCTGTTCCAGACTGAGTAGCCATGGCAACAGGCTCCCTCAGTGACACTGAGCCTTGCTCTTTCTGGACACAGAACACAGCTTTTGGCTTGGTCCCACTAGAATTCTGAGGCACCATTCCTTTTAGCTGCTTCAATTTCTCACACTCTGAGATTAGATGACCCTTTCCCTGACAAAAATAACATTTTCTGGTGTATTTTGATTCTCTCTCATCTTGTTTTGGTTTTCCCTCCAAAATCTGAGGTCTTGGTTTCATGTCTGAGGGCTTCCCTTCACCATGGGCCCCTCCCCCTTGCTGGCTTTTCCCTGGTCCCTGAGAGTACTTGCTGTAGGTTTCTTTGGGTTTACCTACAGATTTCCCCTCACCCAAGGGCTTTCTTATTTGGGAGATAAAATCTGCGATCTCTGCGGCTGCTGCCACAGATTTCGGTTTCCTTTCCCTCACCTGGAATTTCAATTCCCCCTGCAGGACTGAATAGAACTGTTCCAGTGCTATCAAATCTTTAAGCTGTTCATAGGTCTCTGTTCCCTCCTGCGATAGCCATTTCTCAAGCAGCCTCACCAATTGGGCCCCCACTTGGGTAAAAGTCTGCTCTGGCTTCTTGGTGAGGGACCTGAATCTTTGTCTCAGCTGCTCTGCATTTATCCCATGTCTGGCAAACACCAGTTTTTTAAACTCTGCAAAATCTTTCATCAGTTCCTCAGGCATCTCGGCATAAACCTCAGCCAGGCTACCACTGATTAAAGACCGCATGATGGTCATCTTCTCAGTTTCCCTCACTGAGAAGTCCACAAACGCTCTTTCCACTAAGGAAAAGAACACCTCAGGACAATCTCCCTTGTGGTACACAGGGAATTTCTTCAGGTCAGCTTTAGACAGTTGGCCTCCCTCAGAATCCCTATTATTATTATTGTTCTGGTTCATCAGTTCCAATCTCTTTAATTCAAACGCCATCCGTTCTTTTTCCAGAGCAATTTTCTCTCTCTCTCTCTCTAATTCCATTCTCTCTCTCTCCAATCTTTCCTCCCTTTCAAATTGCCTTTCCCTTTCCTTTTCCTCCACTTCAAATTGCCTCATCCTCAGTTCATGCTGTTGGGCTATGAGCAATTTTCTGAGTTCTGGGTTCTGCTCTCCTGTGCTGTCACCTTGCACTGAGCCAAATTCATCCTCAGAACCTTGGTCAATTTGGGGGTCTTTCACTTCACTCATGTCTGCTATCTGGCTTCGAGTCAAGGGCATAATCCCCCCTCAGAACAGGCTGCTTTAAAAAGTCAAGCCTCAAAATAAAACGACCACTTTTTTCCTTCTTGCCTCAGAACCAGCTCTCCCTAGAGATTGCTGCTGTTCTTCAGCACTAAACTTGCAACAGTATCGAGTCAGAGCCTACCCCCCTCTGCTGGGCCTCTCAGCTGGCAAGCTAGCTCACTGTTGCTACGCAGTTTTGCCTCAGCTTTTTCCCGCCAAAACTAGGCTGCCTCAGAGCACCTTAATCTAAGTCTCCCCAGTTGGCACGTTCTTCTACTAGCGCACCTCCCCGTGAGGTACACCTAGAAGATTACCTACGCGCCTCAGACTGTCCCTGACTAGACCCCCCTTGCTCTGGGCACACTTGCCAAGGCTTTGCTGGACCACTGGACAACTGGACCAGTCGTATCCCACCCGCTGGACACCAATCAATGTGACAAACCCAGACCTACTGGGATATGTCACACAGTTACACTAAGCTGCCACCAACCACTCCCTGTAAGAAGTCACACAGACCAGGGATGGATTTTTAAACAAGTAAAAAGAATAAGGTTTATTTAAATACACACAGGCAAAATAAAACAATCAGGTGAATAACATAAAGTAACGTGGCTTATTCTCACTCATACAAGCATACAGTTTGGTTCACCCAGAACCTTAACTTAAAGCACAGACCCTGAACCTATCAGTTCTGGCTAACCAACAGACACCTGAACCTATCAGGTTGGTACTCTGACACACAGTAGTACCCTGTCTGACACACAGACTCCCACACCAACTCCTTCTTCCCAGCTGCTGCTTCGTCTGCTTCGCTTCTCCACACACGCATCACATATTTATACAGTACAGCCCCTCCTCCTGATGTCCCGCCTTCCACTCCCCATAGGATGGAACTTTCCCTCCAAACCCATGACAGACAGGTAACATCAGTGCTGTATGTAACACCTCCCCTCTTTAAAAGTTGTTTTGTAGGGGGAAAGCTAAGGTGCTTTTCACCAAAAAACAACCTGTATAAAATACACAAAAACAGTTATACATACCATATTATACTTACTCATACTTACACTCCAAGTTAACCATAGCAAATATGCATTTAAACATTTTACCATATACAGTACATCAATTTACCTTTATTAATACAAACCAAATTCAAAACCAGGTACATTTTACTTTTTATCAGCATTATATACACATAGTCCATGTTCTTTCGCCGTCTTCATTCTTCAGGTCTTCTTGATAAGGCGTCAGCAACACAGTTCACTGACCCTCTGACCACCTTCACTTCAAAGTCATAGTCCTGTAGGTTTAAAGCCCACCTCATAAGTTTGCTATTGTGGGTTTTCATAGTCTTTAACCATTGCAATGGTGAATGGTCAGTACACAGAATAAAATGTCTTCCCCAGATGTAAGGCTTGGCCTTCTGGATCGCGTAGACTATGGCCAAACACTCCTTCTCCACGGTTGCCAAATGTCTCTCACCTTTTTGAAGTTTCCTACTCAGGTAGGACACTGGATGCTGGTCACCATTCTCATCCTCCTGGCACAGAACTGCTCCTACCCCGCTGTTAGACGCATCGGTGTAGATGATGAACTCCCGGTCGAAGTCTGGAGCACGCAGGACAGGATAGTTGATTAACGCCTCCTTCAACCTCTGGAACGCCGCCTCACAGTCGCTGGTCCACGGGATGCGGTCATCAGCCTTCTTCCTCGTCAGATCGGTCAGCGGAGCCGCAATCTCGCTAAACCTCGGGATGAACTTTCTGTAGTAGCCCACCAACCCAAGAAATGATTTGACTTTTTTCTTGGTGTTGGGTCTAGGCCAATCACGAACAGCTTCTATTTTGGCCTCCAGGGGTTTTATCATTCCTCCCCCTACCATGTGACCCAAGTATTTTATTTCTGGGCTACCCAGCTGACACTTGCTGGCCTTTACCGTTAGCCCTGCTGCACTTAACCTCTGCAGCACTAACTCCAGGTGTATCAGGTGATCTTCCCAGGTATTACTGAAGATCCCTATGTCGTCAATGTAGGCCACTGTAAAGTCACTGAGCCCTGCCAAGGTCTGGTCCATCAGCCTTTGGAATGTGGCTGGTGCATTTCTGAGCCCAAAGCTCAGGACTCGAAACTCATAGAGACCAAAAGGGCTGCAAAAGGCAGTCTTTTCTTGATCCCTGGGATCAATTCTTAATTGCCAATATCCCTTTACCAGGTCCAATGATGAGATGAACCGACAACCCCCTATGGTTTCAATCAGGTTGTCTAGCCTGGGCATTGGGTAGGCATCAGGAGTGGTTACACGGTTTAATTTCCTGTAATCAACACAAAACCTAATGCTCCCATCAGGCTTGTCCACAAGGACTATCGGAGAGGACCAAGGACTAGAAGAGGGGACGATTATGTTCTCCCTCAGCATCTCGTCCAGCTCCTTCCGCACCTTGTCCCTATAGGGTCCCGTTACTCGGTATGGGGATACTGCCTGCGGGGGTGCATCCCCTGTGTGGATCCGATGCATCACTCCCTTCACTATCCCCGGCTTGTTGGAAAACACCTGTTGATATTTTCTAAGCAGCATTTTTAGTTCTTGCTGCTGGTCTTGGGTGAGTGCAGGACTGATCTTTACCTCCTCTGGGTTGTATTTTACTTCCCCTCTACCCTCCCAGAAGGGTAATTCCGCTTCCTCACTCTCAGCTGCTTTTATCGCGAATAAAACCCTCTGTTCCCCTCTGTAGTAGGGTTTTAGGGCATTCACATGAACCACCCTCCTTGCTTGGTTCTCCTCCTGCTCTATTAGGTAGTTCAGGTCTGACATCTTGGAAATGACCCTATATGGTCCTGCCCATTTGAGCTGCAGTTTATTCTCTCTGCAGGGCTTAAGCCAAAGCACTTCCTCCCCTGGGTCAAAGTGCCTCTCTCTAGCTTTGCGGTCATACCATGTTTTCTGTCTGACCTTCTGAGCTTGCAGGTTTTCTGCTGCCAGCTCTAGATTTCTCCTTAGGTCATTCATCAAGGTGTCTATGTAAGTCACAACGTCTTGTGGGTCATCCTGGGTGATCTGCTCCCAATTTTGCTTGATCAAATCAAGGGGCCCTTTCACCCTTCTCCCAAATAAAAGTTCAAATGGACTGAACCCGGTACTGGCTTGTGGCACTGATCGATAAGCAAACAAAAGGGATTGCAGCTTCTGGTCCCAATTGTTTGGATTCTCTGCCAAGTAAGCCCTAATCATGCGCATTAAAGTCCCATTGAACTTCTCAGTTAACCCATTACTTTCCGGATGATAAGCAGTGGTTTCCTTGTGCTTAATTCCACAGATTTGCCATAAGCGTTTCATGAGCTTTGATGTGAACGATGCACCCAAATCTGTGATTATCTCTGAGGCAAATCCCATCCTGGACATATACCCCACCAACGCATCGGCCACTGTGTTAGTTTCAATGTTAGACAAGGGTATGGCTTCAGGATACCGTGTGGCATGGTCCACAATTGTTAAAATGAACCTGTTCCCCCTCTTTGTGGCCTTGGGCAAAGGTCCCACAATATCCACCCCTATGCATTTGAACGGAGTGTCAATCACAGGCAAAGGGCACAACTTTGCTTTGGTCCTGTCGCGGTTATTCCCCTGCCTTTGACACACATCACATTGTTTACAGAACTCCCTGATCTGCTTCCCTATGTCAGGCCAGTAGAAATTCTGTGTGATTCTCTGCTGTGTTTTGTTCACTCCTAAGTGCGCAGCAAACATGTCAGAGTGCCCCCTTTGTAAGATCATGGGGCGATACTTTTCAGGTACCACCAGCTGACTTCTGATCCCATCTCCCCCTTTTGAGATATTCCTCAGGGTTTCTCTATATAAAATCCCCTTTTTCTCCAGAAATCTCACTGGGGTTTCAGGTGTTAGCTGGGCGTCAGTCACCTGTTCAAAACACTTTTGGAGAGTGGCGTCTGCCTTTTGCTCCTGTCCAAATCTGCTGTCTGTGGTTAAGGTTTCCACCACAGCTTCTGAACTCCCCTCTGCTTCCGTCTCTGGCTCATCATTACCCCCCTGAACTGTCCCTGTGGTGGCTTGTGAGCGTGTAATCACTAGCACCCGTTTCACATGTTCAGCCAGGTCATTTCCCACGAGCACGGCTGCTGGCAGAGTCGATGAAATCGCTAGCCGCCAATCTCCCCTCCAGCCTTGAAAGTTGACAGGTACCTCTGCTACTGGCAGAGAGATTACCTGCCCCTCAATCCCTGCCACCTTCATGCTCTCATTTGGGATTATAAACTCCCTAGGAATAATATCTGGATGGCACAGGGTTACCTGGGAACAAGTGTCCCGCAGCCCCCTATACTGACGGTCAAGTATTCCTACGTCCACCCCGGCTGTCTCAAACAACTGAGAATCTGTTTTCACCAGCAAGCAGCGCTTTACTTCCACAAGAGGACCATTTTCCTCAGCCTGATCAGCAGAGGTAGCTGTTCCAGACTGAGTAGCCATGGCAACAGGCTCCCTCAGTGACACTGAGCCTTGCTCTTTCTGGACACAGAACACAGCTTTTGGCTTGGTCCCACTAGAATTCTGAGGCACCATTCCTTTTAGCTGCTTCAATTTCTCACACTCTGAGATTAGATGACCCTTTCCCTGACAAAAATAACATTTTCTGGTGTATTTTGATTCTCTCTCATCTTGTTTTGGTTTTCCCTCCAAAATCTGAGGTCTTGGTTTCATGTCTGAGGGCTTCCCTTCACCATGGGCCCCTCCCCCTTGCTGGCTTTTCCCTGGTCCCTGAGAGTACTTGCTGTAGGTTTCTTTGGGTTTACCTACAGATTTCCCCTCACCCAAGGGCTTTCTTATTTGGGAGATAAAATCTGCGATCTCTGCGGCTGCTGCCACAGATTTCGGTTTCCTTTCCCTCACCTGGAATTTCAATTCCCCCTGCAGGACTGAATAGAACTGTTCCAGTGCTATCAAATCTTTAAGCTGTTCATAGGTCTCTGTTCCCTCCTGCGATAGCCATTTCTCAAGCAGCCTCACCAATTGGGCCCCCACTTGGGTAAAAGTCTGCTCTGGCTTCTTGGTGAGGGACCTGAATCTTTGTCTCAGCTGCTCTGCATTTATCCCATGTCTGGCAAACACCAGTTTTTTAAACTCTGCAAAATCTTTCATCAGTTCCTCAGGCATCTCGGCATAAACCTCAGCCAGGCTACCACTGATTAAAGACCGCATGATGGTCATCTTCTCAGTTTCCCTCACTGAGAAGTCCACAAACGCTCTTTCCACTAAGGAAAAGAACACCTCAGGACAATCTCCCTTGTGGTACACAGGGAATTTCTTCAGGTCAGCTTTAGACAGTTGGCCTCCCTCAGAATCCCTATTATTATTATTGTTCTGGTTCATCAGTTCCAATCTCTTTAATTCAAACGCCATCCGTTCTTTTTCCAGAGCAATTTTCTCTCTCTCTCTCTCTAATTCCATTCTCTCTCTCTCCAATCTTTCCTCCCTTTCAAATTGCCTTTCCCTTTCCTTTTCCTCCACTTCAAATTGCCTCATCCTCAGTTCATGCTGTTGGGCTATGAGCAATTTTCTGAGTTCTGGGTTCTGCTCTCCTGTGCTGTCACCTTGCACTGAGCCAAATTCATCCTCAGAACCTTGGTCAATTTGGGGGTCTTTCACTTCACTCATGTCTGCTATCTGGCTTCGAGTCAAGGGCATAATCCCCCCTCAGAACAGGCTGCTTTAAAAAGTCAAGCCTCAAAATAAAACGACCACTTTTTTCCTTCTTGCCTCAGAACCAGCTCTCCCTAGAGATTGCTGCTGTTCTTCAGCACTAAACTTGCAACAGTATCGAGTCAGAGCCTACCCCCCTCTGCTGGGCCTCTCAGCTGGCAAGCTAGCTCACTGTTGCTACGCAGTTTTGCCTCAGCTTTTTCCCGCCAAAACTAGGCTGCCTCAGAGCACCTTAATCTAAGTCTCCCCAGTTGGCACGTTCTTCTACTAGCGCACCTCCCCGTGAGGTACACCTAGAAGATTACCTACGCGCCTCAGACTGTCCCTGACTAGACCCCCCTTGCTCTGGGCACACTTGCCAAGGCTTTGCTGGACCACTGGACAACTGGACCAGTCGTATCCCACCCGCTGGACACCAATCAATGTGACAAACCCAGACCTACTGGGATATGTCACACAGTTACACTAAGCTGCCACCAACCACTCCCTGTAAGAAGTCACACAGACCAGGGATGGATTTTTAAACAAGTAAAAAGAATAAGGTTTATTTAAATACACACAGGCAAAATAAAACAATCAGGTGAATAACATAAAGTAACGTGGCTTATTCTCACTCATACAAGCATACAGTTTGGTTCACCCAGAACCTTAACTTAAAGCACAGACCCTGAACCTATCAGTTCTGGCTAACCAACAGACACCTGAACCTATCAGGTTGGTACTCTGACACACAGTAGTACCCTGTCTGACACACAGACTCCCACACCAACTCCTTCTTCCCAGCTGCTGCTTCGTCTGCTTCGCTTCTCCACACACGCATCACATATTTATACAGTACAGCCCCTCCTCCTGATGTCCCGCCTTCCACTCCCCATAGGATGGAACTTTCCCTCCAAACCCATGACAGACAGGTAACATCAGTGCTGTATGTAACACCTCCCCTCTTTAAAAGTTGTTTTGTAGGGGGAAAGCTAAGGTGCTTTTCACCAAAAAACAACCTGTATAAAATACACAAAAACAGTTATACATACCATATTATACTTACTCATACTTACACTCCAAGTTAACCATAGCAAATATGCATTTAAACATTTTACCATATACAGTACATCAATTTACCTTTATTAATACAAACCAAATTCAAAACCAGGTACATTTTACTTTTTATCAGCATTATATACACATAGTCCATGTTCTTTCGCCGTCTTCATTCTTCAGGTCTTCTTGATAAGGCGTCAGCAACACAGTTCACTGACCCTCTGACCACCTTCACTTCAAAGTCATAGTCCTGTAGGTTTAAAGCCCACCTCATAAGTTTGCTATTGTGGGTTTTCATAGTCTTTAACCATTGCAATGGTGAATGGTCAGTACACAGAATAAAATGTCTTCCCCAGATGTAAGGCTTGGCCTTCTGGATCGCGTAGACTATGGCCAAACACTCCTTCTCCACGGTTGCCAAATGTCTCTCACCTTTTTGAAGTTTCCTACTCAGGTAGGACACTGGATGCTGGTCACCATTCTCATCCTCCTGGCACAGAACTGCTCCTACCCCGCTGTTAGACGCATCGGTGTAGATGATGAACTCCCGGTCGAAGTCTGGAGCACGCAGGACAGGATAGTTGATTAACGCCTCCTTCAACCTCTGGAACGCCGCCTCACAGTCGCTGGTCCACGGGATGCGGTCATCAGCCTTCTTCCTCGTCAGATCGGTCAGCGGAGCCGCAATCTCGCTAAACCTCGGGATGAACTTTCTGTAGTAGCCCACCAACCCAAGAAATGATTTGACTTTTTTCTTGGTGTTGGGTCTAGGCCAATCACGAACAGCTTCTATTTTGGCCTCCAGGGGTTTTATCATTCCTCCCCCTACCATGTGACCCAAGTATTTTATTTCTGGGCTACCCAGCTGACACTTGCTGGCCTTTACCGTTAGCCCTGCTGCACTTAACCTCTGCAGCACTAACTCCAGGTGTATCAGGTGATCTTCCCAGGTATTACTGAAGATCCCTATGTCGTCAATGTAGGCCACTGTAAAGTCACTGAGCCCTGCCAAGGTCTGGTCCATCAGCCTTTGGAATGTGGCTGGTGCATTTCTGAGCCCAAAGCTCAGGACTCGAAACTCATAGAGACCAAAAGGGCTGCAAAAGGCAGTCTTTTCTTGATCCCTGGGATCAATTCTTAATTGCCAATATCCCTTTACCAGGTCCAATGATGAGATGAACCGACAACCCCCTATGGTTTCAATCAGGTTGTCTAGCCTGGGCATTGGGTAGGCATCAGGAGTGGTTACACGGTTTAATTTCCTGTAATCAACACAAAACCTAATGCTCCCATCAGGCTTGTCCACAAGGACTATCGGAGAGGACCAAGGACTAGAAGAGGGGACGATTATGTTCTCCCTCAGCATCTCGTCCAGCTCCTTCCGCACCTTGTCCCTATAGGGTCCCGTTACTCGGTATGGGGATACTGCCTGCGGGGGTGCATCCCCTGTGTGGATCCGATGCATCACTCCCTTCACTATCCCCGGCTTGTTGGAAAACACCTGTTGATATTTTCTAAGCAGCATTTTTAGTTCTTGCTGCTGGTCTTGGGTGAGTGCAGGACTGATCTTTACCTCCTCTGGGTTGTATTTTACTTCCCCTCTACCCTCCCAGAAGGGTAATTCCGCTTCCTCACTCTCAGCTGCTTTTATCGCGAATAAAACCCTCTGTTCCCCTCTGTAGTAGGGTTTTAGGGCATTCACATGAACCACCCTCCTTGCTTGGTTCTCCTCCTGCTCTATTAGGTAGTTCAGGTCTGACATCTTGGAAATGACCCTATATGGTCCTGCCCATTTGAGCTGCAGTTTATTCTCTCTGCAGGGCTTAAGCCAAAGCACTTCCTCCCCTGGGTCAAAGTGCCTCTCTCTAGCTTTGCGGTCATACCATGTTTTCTGTCTGACCTTCTGAGCTTGCAGGTTTTCTGCTGCCAGCTCTAGATTTCTCCTTAGGTCATTCATCAAGGTGTCTATGTAAGTCACAACGTCTTGTGGGTCATCCTGGGTGATCTGCTCCCAATTTTGCTTGATCAAATCAAGGGGCCCTTTCACCCTTCTCCCAAATAAAAGTTCAAATGGACTGAACCCGGTACTGGCTTGTGGCACTGATCGATAAGCAAACAAAAGGGATTGCAGCTTCTGGTCCCAATTGTTTGGATTCTCTGCCAAGTAAGCCCTAATCATGCGCATTAAAGTCCCATTGAACTTCTCAGTTAACCCATTACTTTCCGGATGATAAGCAGTGGTTTCCTTGTGCTTAATTCCACAGATTTGCCATAAGCGTTTCATGAGCTTTGATGTGAACGATGCACCCAAATCTGTGATTATCTCTGAGGCAAATCCCATCCTGGACATATACCCCACCAACGCATCGGCCACTGTGTTAGTTTCAATGTTAGACAAGGGTATGGCTTCAGGATACCGTGTGGCATGGTCCACAATTGTTAAAATGAACCTGTTCCCCCTCTTTGTGGCCTTGGGCAAAGGTCCCACAATATCCACCCCTATGCATTTGAACGGAGTGTCAATCACAGGCAAAGGGCACAACTTTGCTTTGGTCCTGTCGCGGTTATTCCCCTGCCTTTGACACACATCACATTGTTTACAGAACTCCCTGATCTGCTTCCCTATGTCAGGCCAGTAGAAATTCTGTGTGATTCTCTGCTGTGTTTTGTTCACTCCTAAGTGCGCAGCAAACATGTCAGAGTGCCCCCTTTGTAAGATCATGGGGCGATACTTTTCAGGTACCACCAGCTGACTTCTGATCCCATCTCCCCCTTTTGAGATATTCCTCAGGGTTTCTCTATATAAAATCCCCTTTTTCTCCAGAAATCTCACTGGGGTTTCAGGTGTTAGCTGGGCGTCAGTCACCTGTTCAAAACACTTTTGGAGAGTGGCGTCTGCCTTTTGCTCCTGTCCAAATCTGCTGTCTGTGGTTAAGGTTTCCACCACAGCTTCTGAACTCCCCTCTGCTTCCGTCTCTGGCTCATCATTACCCCCCTGAACTGTCCCTGTGGTGGCTTGTGAGCGTGTAATCACTAGCACCCGTTTCACATGTTCAGCCAGGTCATTTCCCACGAGCACGGCTGCTGGCAGAGTCGATGAAATCGCTAGCCGCCAATCTCCCCTCCAGCCTTGAAAGTTGACAGGTACCTCTGCTACTGGCAGAGAGATTACCTGCCCCTCAATCCCTGCCACCTTCATGCTCTCATTTGGGATTATAAACTCCCTAGGAATAATATCTGGATGGCACAGGGTTACCTGGGAACAAGTGTCCCGCAGCCCCCTATACTGACGGTCAAGTATTCCTACGTCCACCCCGGCTGTCTCAAACAACTGAGAATCTGTTTTCACCAGCAAGCAGCGCTTTACTTCCACAAGAGGACCATTTTCCTCAGCCTGATCAGCAGAGGTAGCTGTTCCAGACTGAGTAGCCATGGCAACAGGCTCCCTCAGTGACACTGAGCCTTGCTCTTTCTGGACACAGAACACAGCTTTTGGCTTGGTCCCACTAGAATTCTGAGGCACCATTCCTTTTAGCTGCTTCAATTTCTCACACTCTGAGATTAGATGACCCTTTCCCTGACAAAAATAACATTTTCTGGTGTATTTTGATTCTCTCTCATCTTGTTTTGGTTTTCCCTCCAAAATCTGAGGTCTTGGTTTCATGTCTGAGGGCTTCCCTTCACCATGGGCCCCTCCCCCTTGCTGGCTTTTCCCTGGTCCCTGAGAGTACTTGCTGTAGGTTTCTTTGGGTTTACCTACAGATTTCCCCTCACCCAAGGGCTTTCTTATTTGGGAGATAAAATCTGCGATCTCTGCGGCTGCTGCCACAGATTTCGGTTTCCTTTCCCTCACCTGGAATTTCAATTCCCCCTGCAGGACTGAATAGAACTGTTCCAGTGCTATCAAATCTTTAAGCTGTTCATAGGTCTCTGTTCCCTCCTGCGATAGCCATTTCTCAAGCAGCCTCACCAATTGGGCCCCCACTTGGGTAAAAGTCTGCTCTGGCTTCTTGGTGAGGGACCTGAATCTTTGTCTCAGCTGCTCTGCATTTATCCCATGTCTGGCAAACACCAGTTTTTTAAACTCTGCAAAATCTTTCATCAGTTCCTCAGGCATCTCGGCATAAACCTCAGCCAGGCTACCACTGATTAAAGACCGCATGATGGTCATCTTCTCAGTTTCCCTCACTGAGAAGTCCACAAACGCTCTTTCCACTAAGGAAAAGAACACCTCAGGACAATCTCCCTTGTGGTACACAGGGAATTTCTTCAGGTCAGCTTTAGACAGTTGGCCTCCCTCAGAATCCCTATTATTATTATTGTTCTGGTTCATCAGTTCCAATCTCTTTAATTCAAACGCCATCCGTTCTTTTTCCAGAGCAATTTTCTCTCTCTCTCTCTCTAATTCCATTCTCTCTCTCTCCAATCTTTCCTCCCTTTCAAATTGCCTTTCCCTTTCCTTTTCCTCCACTTCAAATTGCCTCATCCTCAGTTCATGCTGTTGGGCTATGAGCAATTTTCTGAGTTCTGGGTTCTGCTCTCCTGTGCTGTCACCTTGCACTGAGCCAAATTCATCCTCAGAACCTTGGTCAATTTGGGGGTCTTTCACTTCACTCATGTCTGCTATCTGGCTTCGAGTCAAGGGCATAATCCCCCCTCAGAACAGGCTGCTTTAAAAAGTCAAGCCTCAAAATAAAACGACCACTTTTTTCCTTCTTGCCTCAGAACCAGCTCTCCCTAGAGATTGCTGCTGTTCTTCAGCACTAAACTTGCAACAGTATCGAGTCAGAGCCTACCCCCCTCTGCTGGGCCTCTCAGCTGGCAAGCTAGCTCACTGTTGCTACGCAGTTTTGCCTCAGCTTTTTCCCGCCAAAACTAGGCTGCCTCAGAGCACCTTAATCTAAGTCTCCCCAGTTGGCACGTTCTTCTACTAGCGCACCTCCCCGTGAGGTACACCTAGAAGATTACCTACGCGCCTCAGACTGTCCCTGACTAGACCCCCCTTGCTCTGGGCACACTTGCCAAGGCTTTGCTGGACCACTGGACAACTGGACCAGTCGTATCCCACCCGCTGGACACCAATCAATGTGACAAACCCAGACCTACTGGGATATGTCACACAGTTACACTAAGCTGCCACCAACCACTCCCTGTAAGAAGTCACACAGACCAGGGATGGATTTTTAAACAAGTAAAAAGAATAAGGTTTATTTAAATACACACAGGCAAAATAAAACAATCAGGTGAATAACATAAAGTAACGTGGCTTATTCTCACTCATACAAGCATACAGTTTGGTTCACCCAGAACCTTAACTTAAAGCACAGACCCTGAACCTATCAGTTCTGGCTAACCAACAGACACCTGAACCTATCAGGTTGGTACTCTGACACACAGTAGTACCCTGTCTGACACACAGACTCCCACACCAACTCCTTCTTCCCAGCTGCTGCTTCGTCTGCTTCGCTTCTCCACACACGCATCACATATTTATACAGTACAGCCCCTCCTCCTGATGTCCCGCCTTCCACTCCCCATAGGATGGAACTTTCCCTCCAAACCCATGACAGACAGGTAACATCAGTGCTGTATGTAACAGTCGGATCTCATGGGCTCAGGAGACGACTCAATGAAAGGAAAGACTTGATTCCAAAGATGATGCTGAAAAGCGCCCATAGTTGCCTGGTAACTGATGCTTCTGAGTAAGAAGGTTTGCAAAGTGTAGATTTGTTTCGCCATTTTCTACCGTCCTTATTGGCAAGGGTAGGTTTGGAACTTAATCTGGGTTCGGGCCTGACTAGACTCGACGATGATAGAGTTAGACACTGGATGTTTGTTGAGAAACTCCGCCTCGACACTGTGGGTCCTATAGAGGCCATCGGTGCGGCGAGAGATCTGCATGATAGAAGGAGGTTTTCCCCAAGTGTCCTTAATAAGCCGAAGGATAGACTTGTTAAAGGAGAGACTCACAGGAACGGGACGCTCCTTATTAATATCATTGAACACTGGGTCGGCATCAGCGGACGAGGGCTGTTCAGTGTCGAGATTTAGGGCTTGTGCCATTTGAAAAATGAGAGTCGAATAGAAGGAGAAGTCATCCGAGGAAGAGGAAGCATGGCTGCCCCTCGTATCTGGGATTGGAGGGGGAAGGTCGGGCTCATGGGAGGACTCAAGAGTGTTGTGCCTCCGAAGATGCAGGGGAGCTTGGAGACGAAGGGTAGTCCGATGGACCAAAGCCTTCCATCGGGGGAGCTTGATGCCCCTGAGTCGGCACGTATTTGAAAGGGCCCTGAGATGTTACCGGGTCCGGCATTGAGGGTGTGGGATGTAGTGTTAAGGCCTCCCGAACTTTGCCTTGCATTCACTTAGACGGGACGAGGGGACGTGCGGACGGAGCCAAAACTGTCGGGGCCAAAGTGGTCGCACAGAGGCGGTTTGAGTCCAGAAAGGGAACAGCATGGGGGAGTTCCGGTGTCGTTTGGGGCTGTTTAGCCTGTTCAGGCTGGTACCTCTCGTACCAGGTTTGCCATATGAAGTATGGTACCATTGGAAAAGAGCATAAATCGGCTTGCAATGGAATCGACCTCGGTGGGGAGAGGTGCTTTCATTTCTCCGTTCTCTTCCATGGAGGCAAGGGGGGAACCTCCAGATCAGATGCCGAGCTTTCAGCTGCCCGCCCTGAATCAGGGTTGGAATGGGCTGAGGCCGGGCTGGACTGTGGCGCAGCCGCATTGAGGCCAATGCTCGGAGTTTGGGGCAGCATCGTGGGGGGGTGCAACATCATGGGCATCGTCTCTGTCCGAGGCCAAGTCAGGGGCTTCCCTGGATGATTCTTCGAGGATAGGGGAAGGCAGAGAAGGCTGAGGGGGCTCCACTCGGGGAAGCCTATCCTTTCTGGGCTTCTTAGGGGCAGGTTTAGGTTTTTTCTTCGAGCTGGGATCATGCACTCGAGACTTCTGAGAGGAGGGCAGCTTGTGCTTACCAAACGATTTTGCTTTCTCAGCAGTGTCCTTAACAGGTAGCACAGAGGTAGAGTCAGAAGTAGACTGGCCCGCTGGAAGTCTATCGGCTGAAAGGGCAGGAGATCTAGCAGCTTCTGAAGACAAAGTAGGAGGATTCATGGCTGTTTGCCAAAGGTAAGACCGAAGTCTTTGGAGCCTCTGTTTAAGTGCTGGCTTGGTTAAATTTTTACAAGCAGGACATAAATGGGTAGGATGTTCTTCACCCAAACAAAAAAGGCACTGGCTATGACTGTCCAAAAGTGCGATTTTATTCGCACAGGTCGTACACCTTTTAAAAGGAGACAGTGAGGCCATAAATAAAGAACCGGGGGGGGGGGGGGAAGAGAAGGGAATAAAAGGAGTGCGGGAAGTTGATTAGGCAAACAAAAGACGTGGAGGATCACTAAGTAGGTAATTTAAAGTAAAGATAAACAACAAAAGCTCAAAGAAGCCTAGAAAAATAGCCAAAGGCAAAAGAGCGAAGCGCTCAATCTTTCCTGAGAACCGTTCAGGAACTGGGGAAGATGGTGGGTGGGAGGAGCATATACCTCATGGAGGATCACACCATAAATTGTTACTTTTAGCTCTAGAATCTTCCGAGAGAGTCAGCGCAGACGCAGACAATACCCATATGTGTGCATTCACAGAGGCCACAAAAAAGAACATGGCTATTTCTTTCGAATCTGATTGTAGTTAGTGGATATTTATTCTGATATTTTACATACTTTTTCCACCTTCTTTTAGAATTTGTGGTGTGTGTATGTATGTGTGTGTACAGATATCCAGACATTTGCCCCAAGCCTGCCATATATGGAAGGAGAAACAATAAATATAATATTTGTACAGAGAGTTAAAGACTATAGCTTCAGCAATGTATTAAATGCAAGCATTGTTACTACTGAAAGCCCTTCTTTTCCAGGAGCCTTCCCTTGGTACCTGATAGCCTTGTGACATTTTCCTTCCTTCAAGCATATCTCTTGAAATGACATGATTGGAATGAGATTGGAATGAGACTGAAGTGTTTCTGAGTTTTTAATGAACCATCATGGACTGAAGGCAGAAGACCTAGCCAAGTATCCAAGTGTAGTACATTTACAGAGGAAGCCAGTAGCAGAGACCTTGTCAAGTAAAGTCCTGACAAAATGGATAACTGCTGACTCTGGAGACAGGAAGGGTATTTCAACCCCCTACCTGTTTTAGAAATGATTTCTGATACAATTCAGAACTGCTCAGTTCTATATGCAAACTTAGATGGATGGATGGATTAATCATAGCCAGTTCATTTGCTCTTAGTGCTCAGGTGTTACAAGGTGAATATAGGCATGTTAGGGGAATGGAGATAGGGAGTTGATGGATGATTCTGAAAAGAGCTCCTCAAGCAAACAGTGAATACATGGCTTCCCTGTTAAAATCAGTATGATCTGTTCAACACAGGCTCATGTTTAACTCTTGGCCAAGGAAAGAAGAATATAGTCTTTTTGAAAACCATACTTGTATCTAAAGGTGAAGAGAAGCAAGTGGAATAACATGATGGTGAGCATTTTAAAAGTTGTTTCTCCTGTGAAGTAGGGAAAAATGTCCAGAAAAAGGAGATAAATTCTTCACTGTATGGGGCTTGGTCCAAAAGTCTACACCCATGTTAGGCTATAGCAGTGCATGCATGCACACACACACAAAACCCAGCAAAATATCCCATACATCTGGCTTTTGTTTTAGATGTGTTCTTTTGTGATCCTTCAACCCTGGTGAACAAAGTCACGGAACTGGCTGAAGGCTAAAAGGTTGACACTGAACACCCAGCTTTTCAAACATCCTGAACGGTGTAGTCCTAACAGCACTGGAACATTATTATTATTATTATTATTATTATTATTATTATTATTATTATTATTATTATTATTATTATTATTATTATTATTATTATTATTATTATTATTATTATTATTATTATTATTATATTTATACCCTGCCTATCTGGGTGACTCGTCCACTCTAGGTGGCTGTTCAGTATAACAGATATGTAAACTTTGAAAAGCATACGTTATTAACATTGTATGTGGTGCTTTTTCAACAAAATCTTGAACATTTCTTTCAAATGATTCGAAGGAAGCAAAATTACAAGACTGAACAAAGACAGATGGAAAAGTCACACAATGATGAAATCATAACTCCATAAACTGGAAGTAATGAGAATAATTATGTTGGTGCTACTGACCACTTAGTAGGAAAAGTATATAACATTTTTTTAAAAGTGCATTTACTTGCCCTTCTCACCAAAGGGAAACTGCCAGGTGATAAAAGGTAGTACGTTGGATGTATAAAATCCAATGAGCAAAGTATACATTATGGTCCCTTTCAACATTCATATTTGTAAATAATCAGAACCTCACAAACTCTCAAAGACTTCAGTGGTGGAAGGCAAGAAAGGAAGTTACATCCTGCTTACCTGGTAGGAATTCAGTTGTTAGCAGCAGGAGATATAGCCAGTTCTCTACACTTCGCAATTCTATACTACCTAAAAGAATTGCTCATATAATTGATGAAACTAACAGGGAAAAACATTCTGGCATTAGTATTTGGTCCTGATGAGGGCTGAAGGGGACTCTGTTCTCAGGGCTTTATCAGTCCCTGAGCTTTAACTTGTTCTGCACAGTCATGCAAGTAATTAGGAAGAATTAATTTTTCCTCAAGGTCTAAGACCAAAATGTGGCCATTTACCCAGTGTTCTCAATAAAATGCATGTCTGAAGCTGTCCAGAATATGGATATGGAACCTTGCCAAACTCATTGAATCTAAAGGCTCCACTAACAGAAGGCAGGAGTTGTTTCATGCTTTTTAGATTAACTAGACATGCAGCAATCACAAACTGAGCTGATGTTTTAGAAATGAAAAACAGAAATTTAACTTTTTATTTTAAAAATTCAGATTTGAATTTGAAATTCAAAATCAAAGGTTACCTCAGAATTCAAAACTTGACTTGTTTTGATCACTTCTAAGGGGACGTTTCCTGATCTGAAGCAAATACTGAAGCAAAATATAAAATATTGACATCAAATAACATTTGTTGCCAAAATCACAATATTTAGAGACTATCTGGAAAATACATTGTGTATTAGATGAATATCAGTGAATATTCAACAACAAAATTCATAAAGATGAATTTCTAACAGAATGGGCAGCATAAGGTGGAGGAACTGATTTGTACTATATAAAAATTAAGACTAGTCTTAAGTCATACTGGCCTAGAATCCGATTACCTGTGCAATGACTTCAGGATCCATGGGTCGGTGGTTATTAAAGCTCTTTGACCTTGCTGTGGTCACATTTTTCCGGATGTGGGGGCTATCTATCCTGTTCTTCAGAGATGCATGCCGGCTGAGAGAATTGAGGCTTCCATGGCCACTGACAGAGCATGCATCTGGTACCTCTTTTGGGAGACTTTGGCTCATAATGGGTTGTGAGGAAGGACGAGAACTGGCCACAGCCCCTGGTGGGGCAGAGTCTCCTAGTGAGCTGGGCAGTCCATGGCTGTCACTTTGACGGAAAGCTCTTCGTATACTGCCAGACTCTGGTCTCTTTCTTTGCCTGTCATCATAAAAGCAGCACAGGAAATGTTTAATTTATTTATTACCTTATTTAAGTGACACAGATATTGTATCTCAACACAGGGAATACTGAAGTCACACACATACCAATTTATGAAATAAAGCCACTTTTCCACTCTGCTTCTTAAAACAAGGTAGTATGGTGCATTAGTTACACTGTTAATTCAGGCAGGGGAGAATGCAGACTCAAATTCCTTCTTGGCTATGAAGCTTAATGGGTGACCTTGGACCAGCCACCATTGCTCAGCCCAATCCACCTAAAGAGTTTTGGAACAACAGTAGAGGGGGGAAGGAGGAGCTAAACGAATTGCTGACACCAATAAATCAAAGCAATTCAGGGATTTTAAGCCATTCTTTAAATGCTCTAAGATTGAGAAATACTGTCTTTATAAAAATATGTACCCCAATCCAAGACTGGATTACATGATGAGCACGTGCCTCTGAGAGTATTACAAATTCAGAATACGTGGACTGTGGTGGGGAACGAGCAGAATATTCAATCCTTTTTATGGTGCACATTAGAGAAGAATGATTTTGCAAAAAGGAACAACTGTATTTTGAAATAAATTGCATTGTGGGCTCATTATCTGTCTC
Source organism: Pogona vitticeps (assembly GCF_051106095.1). Lineage (NCBI taxonomy): Eukaryota > Metazoa > Chordata > Lepidosauria > Squamata > Agamidae > Pogona > Pogona vitticeps. The sequence continues at coordinate 47,531,761 of NC_135786.1, forward strand.
TACCGAAATCTTGACAGTCAACTGCAAGGCAATTTTCATGTATGCAATTTAGGGTACTTGACACTGGGAAATGTATATAAATGGAATGGAACTGGAAACACTGGCAGTGTAAGAATGAAAACAATGTTGAAGGACTTCCTTCTAGACTGATGGCAGATAACATTAAGTTGTGTGCATGTGAACCAATAAAACAAGGTGGTGGATTTCCAGACTCTAAAAATTGTATCTTAATATACAAACTAAGCCACTGTAAAATTCATTATGATAATCAAAAGGTAACTGAAGATGACATTATCCTGTCTGATTGAGGAAATATTACAATGATCTCTTACAAATTAATTTCTTTGGAAAATTTATCTGGCTGAACAATAGGTGAACCATTTGTACAAAATGGGAATACTGATATTGACACTTACTTATTAATATTGGCAAGATAAATATCTGCGACATGGCTTCCGCTTGGGCAACTGGAACCAGCTCTGGCTGTCACTTTTTCTTCAGGTGGCTCAGAATTGATTTCTATTTCAGATTTTGGACTTGATCTTTCTGATATGCCATCCTCACTAGGAAATAAAAGAAGTCACAACCCCAAACCCCATGTAATATCCTCAAGATGTACCACAGCAGTTTACTATCTCTGTATCAATCTTATTAGTCTAACTGTTTTTTGCTTCATGTTACAACATGCGATTTATGTGCCTAACCTATTGGTAAAGAAGGGAGGGAATATCCCCAGGGCAGGCAAAAAGCTGCCTGAAAAACTGAGTTTTTCTATCTAAAGTAATTTTGTGGACTACATTAGCCGCTCAGAGTGGTCTATTTGACCAGATGGGCGGTATACAAATCAAATAAATAAATAATAAATAAATAAATACATTCAGGAATCTAAATGGAATAAATGGAATAACTGAAGTTCCTAACATCTAAATAGATATTTCGAAACATCCCTTTTCTCCAACCTTTACAAACAGAAAACTCTTTCTCCAAGCTTTGTGCCCCTACAGTATTAGAAGATAACATACGTGTCCTGAACAACAATGTACTGATGCGGGATCAGACCATCAATTCCATTGTGACGACCCTCCCACCAGTCATCAGAGGCCCGTTGGTAAAGCAGGAGGGAAGCCCCCTTTTTAAAAGACAGCTCACGGACTGTTCGGCCAGTGTAGTCAAATTTGGCTATTGCTTCAATGGGTTCACATTCTACAAGAAAAAGAAAACAGAGTTTTATAGTTTAAATTTTTTTTTGAAATTAAAGATGCACATATTATTGTCAGTGGCGAACCTATGGATCAAACGCAGCTCACTATAAAGACAAGGCCAGTCAGAAGCACATTAGATAACCCAACATAGCTAGCACACTTTTTCCCACCCCAAGTCCAATGGCTAGTGTCAGAGCTGGCAGCTGGAAGAGGCAGGTGAACCATTCTGCATAATTTTAAGGCAGGGAGTTAGAGTAAAATCTACAGAGAGAAGCCAGTGTTTAACAATGAGGAATCATGCCATAGACAGTTCTGTAATAAATATCTGACTGTTTTTTTTTTCTCTCTGAGGAGGGAAGGTTATATTTTGCTTAGCTACATCTATTTCCCCCCTCAGTTTCCTGCTTTTCTTTGCATGTACAACAGACATAACACCAGTTGTTCACAAAATCCTTTTCAGGCCTCCTTGCTGGTAAACCCACTTTTTTGCTCCAATTCCTTTCATTTATTTGCAAATAGATGCTTCCCTTTCACTCTTTAATTCTACAACACATAATGGTATTCCTCTCTCCATGTGTAAACTATTAACATCCAGCAGCACATGAGAACTCATCTGGCATAAGTTTGATGTTCTCGGAAGCCATCAAAACTATTATAACTTCTACAGCCTTGCAGTGAACCCAATCCTAAAATAAAATACTTTCCCTCTGAAAGATAGCTTTTGGCTTCTGGGAAGTTGGGAGGGTCAATACAGTGGTTCCCAACCTTGAGTTCCTCAATATGGATGGAATCATCCAGGCAACATGGCCAATGGTAAGGAATAGTAGGAAATCACCAGGTCAGTTATTATCTGGGTGACCCCGGGTTGTTTCTGTGCTAGCATGAGGAAGTACGGGATGAACAGGATGAAAATTCCAGAAAGCAAGGAGCCTTCAACGCTGCTGCTGCATGCATCAACCTCAGGATCCCCTCTTACCAAGGCAAAGAGCTTAACTCCAGAGATTACAGGACACAGATTGGCCAAAGGCCAGATGGTTATGTCCGCTGAACTAAAATATCAATACTGTACTGGATTTTCCAGAAGCAAAGATTTGTCTAAATCATACTTTATAAAGAAATGTATAGAAAGAAAATTCAAACAATCAGTTTTCAACATGCTAATCAGGCTGACAAAACATTCACTAATGTTTTCAACCCAGGTAGGCCTTTTTCCTTCCAGTTTGTGCTGCTTAGATGCTTGTAGCTTACTATTCTAGTTCCCTGTTATCCTTTGGATTGTTAAGTTTTTGGAAACAGTTAATAAACATGCCTTCTTTTTGCATTTTATCCCTTGGAATGGAAAGTTATATTTCTTTTAGAAAATCAGTGGACACTCTAATATAATTTTTTTGGAATTTAGCCATCAGGATGGCAGAAGACATTGAATCCTAATGTTCTGCTGGTTCACTCTAAAGGACTTGCATTCAAAGACAGCTGGAAACGAAAATCAAAAGGAGGTATTGGTTCTCCTCTTCTTTCTAGAGCAGCCAGTTAGTCTTTGTCCATTAATTATCACTCCATGAACCAAGAAGGGCTCCAATATCACTGCAGGTATTGCTTCTTCTGAGCTGTCATTAAGAGATGTCCTACCATCGTCACTTGTATGGTGGTCAGGGGCTGTGTCCTGAGTAGTATCTTCTGTGGAGGCTGTCTCCCCATGAGGGCTTTCACTGCAAATAAGAAGCAGAAATACAGAGAAGGTTATCTTAATGGCATACGATGGGACACTTCAGATACCCTGTCATTCAATACGTACTGTCTGTGGAAGGCAGTGTTTGGTAGAGACGTGCATTGCATGTAGTTGAGGTAGTGCTAAAATGTTGTGGTCTGAGTGATGATTACAGCAACTTTTCTTTTCAATCTTACTTTTGCACAGGGAGGGAAATCCTGCACATCACACACATCACCTACTAGATGTAGGTGTTCTGAAGTGGGTCAGAAAACCTTTTTGCAGGGAGGAACCTTCCCATTAGTTGGGAGTCCCTGGTCTAGACTCTGTGAGATGCAGGGAACATTTATAAAATTATAACAGGGAGTATTTCAGTCTGCCTCCTGATGGGTTTCTTTCCATACCCACGATGGTAGAAAAGATCAAAACTTCAAGCATGTACAGTCATACAAATCCTTGGTTCAGATTTCAGACCCATGTTGTCAAAAGTACACTCATCATCCAGAAATGTAACTTCCCTTTTCTTGCTTGATTCCAGCTCCTTCTATTCCCATGCCTAACCTTTGGTCCCTAACAAGTTGCTTCAGTTAACACTAGAAACAGATGCAACAAAGCTCAAAATGTTAGTTACATAAAATGATAATTATTGTGGGATTTATCCAGTCCATTGAAGATCCAACACCCTCTATTCTGTTCCCTTTATGGCGTGTGCTCTCTTTTTCTGTTCATCTTTTATATTCACATTCATTCCCTATAACGATAGGGACAAAGAAGTCTGTGTACACCTCCTGTATTCTGCTCCAGACTTCGTCCTCTCTTCTTGATCAAGGACATGAAATATGAGCTTATCGTACTTCACACAGTGGAGCAGGGTAGAGAACAGAGACTTTGGGATAGAAAGCACACGTAGATTTTCCACCCATCCACATCCAGTAAGTACCGAGCATGTTGTCAGTGTGCAGCAGTGAGAAAGAGAGGATTCTGTTATATCCTAGAGGAATCCTTCTGTGCATGGGCACCACACCTATACCATACTAGACTGAGTCTTGTGTTTTACTGTGACGTAAGTGTGTAGACAGGCTTGACAACTTAATCATCTCCACATATTCAACTGTGTCCTACTATGGTAGCACCAATATCAAATTAAAAACTCATTTGTATGAATTTCTGAGCATATTTGGAGCTATCAGGAAAACCAAAACCAAGAAAAACAGCTCACACCGTGATTTGTTTCATAATGTAGGAATTAACAGCCACCGTTTTTTGTTTAATTCAAATGTTCATGTTTGAATGCAGACTCATTTTGGAGAAAAGCAAGCTTTCCATTAGCAGTAATTCATATAAACCTGCAACATTTTAGCTGCTTCCATAATCAGTATCTTGGTAGGTGCTGAACAATCTTCATGTATTGTCACATCAAGATATTTAAAAACTGACAGCTAAAATTTAATAAAGACTGTAAAAAGATGGTACAGGACAACAGGCAAGCTCTGGAGGTCCCCAAACCCACCACAGGCGCTCCAGCACTAAAAAAAAAATGGAAGTAGACCGCTTCTGGTTTTGTAAAATCTATTTGTGTGAATCTAAAACATCCAGTGCCTTATAAGCTGCATGTGCCCTGCACTCTGGATTCTTAACTCTGCTTTAAGGGAAAATACATAGGGCAATTTCACATTTTAAAATGTTTTTTTTTCTGTAAGCCTGCTGCCCCAGGCACAGGCATTTTGTGCTGGGAAACTGCATGTGGCCTTGAGAACACTACAATAAGTTTCTGGAGTGTAGGTCAACTCATTTTCAAACATTTTCTTACATCAAAATGCCTCACTAGTTTGTCCCCAAATGTGGAACAACGCAGAAGACTGCAGGGCAGATGGAAATCTGAAGTGATTAGGAAGTCACTTCATAGCAAAGGGGGGAAAGCTGTCTGTTTGACTCCAAGCATAACTGAGAGAATGGATGTGCTTAAAACAAAAAGAAAAGAGAAACTAACAACAGAATTGCAACATCTAAGGGACTTTTAACAGTTGCACTTAAAAGGATGAGTGATATCAGTCTCAGAAACCCAATATACACTTTCAATAAAAATGGGTCAGTTTGACAAGACAATGATTATTATTTAATCCAGCAGGCTTGCTAAGCAGCAGGAACTTGTAGGGACAATACTTTCTGTGCCATCATTTCTCCCCATGCAATGGAAAAGTTTAGGAAGCACCTTGTGATAAGATTGTAATCTTGCAATTGCCTCTTGATTAGACGAGATTCAAATCTTTGTGAAAAGAATTCATTGTGAAAGCAACCACACACTCTGACAAAAAAAGAATGCAGCAAAACTTCACTAATGCATATTGTTCTATGGATGAAGTTTAATGGTGTGCAAGACATAAACCTGGTCTAATCCATGGAGAATAATGGAAACAACTTGCTTCTGAATGAGCCATTTATAAAGCATTTGTTTGTAAAGCCATTCAAAACCTGTAATCTTAGGTACTCTACACATTATTCTCAGATTATATTTCTCAATTTTTAAAAATATAATTATGTTTATTTTCATAAAAAGAAAAACATACAGATAATATTCCAGAAAGGAAGTTACAACTAGAACATCAATTATACAGTACTTAGTATTTACTGGCAAATTCCTTGATATGATTTGACTCTATTCCAGTACAACAAGAAAGATCCATCCATCCATAGTATAATTATCCATTTTCTCAAAGTCTTTTGCAATGTGAAATCTGCATTCGTGAGGCACTCTGGAGTTTGCCATGCACTTTGGAGTTGGCCGGACGCAGTAAGTTTGGTTCCCTCCATTATTTTCCATAATTTTAAAAGCTTCCTTCAGCTCCAGCAGTTATAATAGCAAGAAACCTTGTTCCTGGACCTCTTTCCCAGCTGAAACTACTACTGTAGGTTCTAAGTAAAAGCACTAATAGAAGCCAATATTGTCATAAGATTGTGATCAATTTTTAACTGGCTTGTGGTGAGGAGTCATTCATTACCAAACAATAGAAAGGGGCATTAAATTGCAAAAATTAAGATCAGAAGCAAGTAAAAGGGCTTTATTTTTTGAAATCAGCATGCAGCAAGAAGAGACTTAGTAGCCTTGCAGCCCAGGATTCAACGATTGAGTTGGCATGAGAAACTAGAGGTCTCTCCATGAAGGCAAGTACAGGGGCCATTTTGACATGCAGTTTTTCATGAAATAGTGAGGAAGAGTACACAGCTCCCACCCCCCTCTACAAGTCGCTCCCCCCCCCCACATGACAAGAGGTGTTGCAGCTGAATTATTTGCAGATGCTGGCTTCAGAGAGAATGTGCAGCCGGGCCTCTTGGGTGCTGGGAGAGAGAGAGAGGTTTCAGGTTCTTCGTATTGTTGCTGCTCCTCTGAAAATGAAACCATGCTGCAGCTTTCTAGAGACTTTGTCTCTGAAGTTAAAGTTGCTCAGGACATGCAGAAAAATAAGAAGAACATCAGTGATGAATTCAGCCGGTGTGTCTGCTGTGCAGCTTTCACCAGCAGATTAAGGCAATTATCATAATATCCTTACAGACCGTTTCATGGACAAGTCTGACTGGATTAGTTTCCTTCAGCATAATGAAGCATAGCCAGTCATGCTCAGTCCTTTCTGAATACTCAGGACCTGCATGTTTAGGGTAGGAAAAGCAGTTGTCTTCAGATTTCTGAGCTACATCCATTGTGTCTTTATGCAACAGTCGTCTCACAAACAGGGAAGATTCTGGAATCAGCATTGAAAGCTGAGAAATGACAGCACCACTAAAATATGCATTTCACTCATTTGACCATAATTAGTGCCACGCCCCCTTCACTTTCCCCCATTACCTCCTACCGTACCAGTAATCCTCCATGCTTCCACCTTTGGTGTAGACAGGGCCCTCCAGTTCTCTTGGTCCTGGGAAGACATTCTCGTGTTGAATGATTATTGTTTTGATGAGCTCATTGACATGTGCTTGGCAGGAGACCTGATCATGGCCCTCAGGCACTGACATCAGTGTGGGTCCAAAGCAGATGGCTAAATTGTAGGGGTCCATCATGTTCTCTTCACTGAACTGAGACAAACTGCAGGGGAAGGAATGAGAGGGAAAGGGTGGATACAAGCCACAAGACGGACAACTCCCAGCACAGAGTGAATTGCAAAAAAGGAAAAGAGCTTAGCTCTGCCTGCTCAGCCTTTTAAATTTGATCTAATGTGGCAAGAATGTCTTGAAGCTAATTTGGAAGAATGATCACTGCCCTAAACACTGGTGGCATTTAACAAATGAGTTAGGAGCTTTCTTGGATCTAACACCTTAGGTCAAATGGAGTTTTGCTTACATTAATGGTGTTTCTCTGACACAATCTGAACTGAATACATATTCACAGCACATATGCAAAACACTTTCCTGCTAGATAACATGTTGATTTCTTTAAAAAGTGTCCGGCACCTTTTTCACTGTTTTGAACATTCCTTTCATTAATACATAAGAGTATATATTAAGTGCACACATGTATGTCTGTAGGGAGGAACCATTATGTAAGTTTCCTTTTAAGGAAGTTTATTCTCCGTGCAGATTGAATGCTGCTGCCAGAGATTTATTTCTTGGCATTTTGTTCCACGCATCCTGCCTGGACAGCAGTTGCAGCAGCAACACCTCATACCCAGCCAAAAACCAGATGGAAGTGTGGCAAAACCATGGAGCCGCACAGTTCACAGCATAAGGCTGTAAAGAGCCTGGTAAGCCACACTTCCCTCCAATTTTTTCCATTTGCACCCTTCTTTGCAACCAAAATGCCCTTGTCCTTGAGCTGCCCAAGAACTGCTGTGAACAGTAAAAATCCACGCCAATGTCCAATGCAGCAAAGAAAAGGTCAGCTGTGGACTTCTCTTAAAAGCAGAGAAGACCCCGAAAATACAGTGTACAAACGTTCTATAATGATACAAAGAGCCATAAAGTACTACATTTTATTGGTCATTTGTACCCAAAGTTTGGATCCTGCCTTTCATTGGGTAGTGATGCCAACTACGCTGATTGGTTCCCTATAGATATGCATATTATGTGCCCCATGTTCCTTTGGCTTATGCCCAGGATGCACCTAAATGTCTGGAGAAAAGAGTATCAATTCCTCTTATCTTTTGGTATGTTTATGTGTAGCCTTCCTGGGCCCTGATATATGGCTTTCACTCTCCGGCTCCCTGGTGTGAATGTTTTGGCCTGTCATCGCTAGTTTCCTCCTGCCTGCATTCCAGTACCAGGCCATCTGCCAGATCAAAAGGAGGATGGGCAAAATGAAAGTGTTACAATGAAATTCTATACTATCTGTGAATGTTTCTCTATTTGCCTTAATTATGTGTGAATGTCCTGGGCCTAGTTTCTTTGAGGCCTGTGTATTCCCTGCAAACTAATATCTAGTTTAATTCTGTTCCAGTATCAGAACCACTCACCTTTCATCACGCTCTGTCGGGTCCTTTGTTGCAGTGTGCCAAACCAGGCAGGAGCTCAGTTGATGCCGGTCCATGCCTCCACAGACAGACAGACACTCATCGGCTGTGCAGGGAGAATCCCCGGCCTGCCTCCTCAGTGAGTGTACGGCTATCTGCAGAGGCAGGGACAGGCTGCCTAAGCTCCTGCCCAGATGGGCGCGCTGCCAGCAATAAAGGACCACAACAGGGTGAGGAAGTTGAATGGTTCCACCAGACCAGGAGGTGGGGAGAGAGTCTGGCTGGCAGCTGTGCTGTTATGTGGTGATATTTGGATAGAAGGTTCCAAATTAATTTGGGCACATCTCTAATTATGATCCAGGTATTTTCTGAAAAATGAATGCTGCCAGAAAAAGAAAAGCACTGTAATCTGGCTTTTCATTATATACAGCTTCAGTAAAGAAGCCATTTGAACAGTGATTCCCAAACCTGGACCTCCAAGGTGCTGATGGAGGACAACTCTCAGAATCACTAACCACTGACCATTCTGGTTAAGAATCTGGAAACTAAGGTCTAACAAGATCTGGGAATCCAAGTCCGAGGCACACTAAGTTAGAGAATCAAACTGTGCAGTTGTTTTCCTCCCAGACATACAGCATAAATTTTTATTTTTATTTTAGTTCACTTGATGATATAACCAGTCAAATAGAACTGGTTGGGTATATGGAATACAGATCCTTTAGATAGCCTTGATATAAGAACTGAACACAAAAGACTGGTGAAATACCAGGAACAGGGAATTTCCAAGATGCAGAACAGCTGTTCTGAGGAAAGAACATAGTTTAGATGCCCTACATAGTTCTCATATACCCACAGCTACACAAATTAGCAAGATGAACACAACTGCTTTGGTTAATTTAGATAGTACAAAATTCTGGTGAAAATCTGGCATAGAATACTTATATCTGTTCTTTTAACTTTAGTTCTCTCTTTTTGGTATGTTTACTTTTCCCTCCTTAATTCATCCCTTACTTACAAAGTATTTCCTCTGTGAGTAAAAACCTATTCACATGCTTGCCATCAGGAGACTGTAATACACTGTGTGGGAAAAAGTTTTGTTACTTTTTCAACATATACTGCCCTATAGTACTAGAGTAATCTCTGAGCAGTTTACAACATAATTATGCAAACAACAAATTGCCCCCCCCCCAGCAAGTTGGGTACTCAGTTTACTAACTTCGGAAGGATGAAAGGCTGAGTCACTCTTGAGGTGGCTATTTGAACCCATCAGGATTGAACTCAAGTTGTGAGCAGAGGCTTGACTGCAGTACTGCAGCTTAACTACTGCACCACGGGGCTCTAGTGACCACCAGATCTTTTGAAACTAAGCAGCAAATTCACATTACGATCTATGTTGATACAAAAAGAGAGGGGAAGATAGAGTGCTTTTTTTGTTTCATGAGGCTGGCACTGCTACTGTTATTCACAAATTCAGAGCTGTCTTGCACAGCCACCTGTTGGGTATGATTTAGCTCTGGACCTTCTTCACCAAGCTTGGGTTGAACTAGGTGACCTATAAGGTCTTCTCTACTTCAAGGATCCTATTATTTATCCCCCTACGAATCACAGATACAGATCTCAATATGGTTTCCCAAGAATACTTACTGATTGAGGAATGCAAAGAGGTATCTCATTACAATCAAAGTGGTTTTAGGCAAAGTCAGGAGTACTTTCCGAATGTGAAGAGCTCTCTCTTGAAGATTGTCCATTGCTAAAAGGGAAAATGAAGGGGTGTGTGTGAAGCACCAGAGATAGTTGTTTAAATCACAGAAGTAAGTAACAGTATGGCAACTACACAAACTTTGTTTTGCCACCATAAGAAGTGTTTCATATGCACAGAAGTAAGGGAAAAATCAGAGTTTTGGCATATGAGAAAATTTTGCTAAAACCTAGGTATTTATTCCAAGTGTTGAGAACTCACTGGCAATTACAACACCATAAGATGCAAAATTAGGCTACACAGAACATGGATGTGTGTGATCTTCATACAACAATACTGTGTAAAATACAGTGGTGCCTCGCACAACGATTGCTTCATACAATGATGAATTCACACAGCGATGGGTTTTTTTGAGGAATTTCCCCCATCGTTTAACGATGTTCTCTATGGGGGAATTTCACTTAACGATGTCCCCTTTGCTCATTTAAAAGTGTCTTAAAATGATTGAAACCTGTTGTAAATGCTTGGATTTCATAGTGCACCTTGTGAAACATGTGCAAACTTAATTTGGTTTTGTTCTGAGTCTTCATTAATTTTTGGTGATTTTTTTATTTTCCCCATTTAAATCAATTGAATGGACAGTTCAATGCATTTAAATAGGGAAAACAAAAAATCACCAAAAATTAACGAAGACTCAGAACAACACCAAATGCATAGGGTTCAGGAGGTGGGCTAACGATTGCAAGCATTTAAAACATGTTCCAAACATTGTAAGACACTTAAAAATGAGCGAAAAGGGACATCGGAAAGGACTTCAAAAGCACTGGAGCCGGCTTCAGTGCTTTTGAAGCTCTTCCGTTTTCGCTCATTTTTAAGGGTCTTACAATGTTTGGAACATGTTTTAAATGCTTGCAATCGTTAGCCCACCTCCTGAACCCTATGCAAACTTAATTTGGTGTTGTTCTGAGTCGTCCTTAATTTTTAGTGATTTTCTGAATTTTCTCTTATTGGAATGCATTGGACGGAAAGTTCAATGCATTCCAATGAGAGAAAATTCAAAAAATCACCAAAAATTAAGAACGACTCAGAACAACACCAAATTAAGTCTGCATAGGGTTCAGGAGGTGGACTAACGATTGCAAGCATTTAAAACATGTTCCGAACATTGTAAGGCACTTTTAAATGAGTGAAAACTGACATCGGAAAGGGCTCTTTGAGCTCCGTTTTCCTGCTTTTGAAGCTCTTTCCGATGTCCGTTTTCGCTCCTGTAAAAGTGCCTTACAATGTTTGGAACAGGTTTTAAATGCTTGCAATCGTTAGCCCACCTCCTGAACCCTATGCAGACTTAATTTGGTGTTGTTCTGAGTCGTCTTTAATTTTTGGTGATTTTTTGAATTTTCTCTCATTGGAATGCATTGGACGGAAAGTTCAATGCATTCCAATGAGAGAAAATTCAAAAAATCACCAAAAATTAAGGACGACTCAGAACAACACCAAATTAAGTCTGCATAGGGTTCAGGAGGTGGGCTAACGATTGCAAGCATTTTAAACCTGCTCCAAACATTGTAAGGCACTTTTACAGGAGCGAAAAAGGACTTCGCAAAGCCATTGAAATTTATTGAGTCGGCTTCAATACATTCCAATGGAGGAAACATTGTTTCACTCAACGATGTTTCCTATGGGTTTTTTCACTTAAAGACGGCAATCTGTTCCAATTGGAACAGATTAACCAGTTTTCAATGCATTCCTATGGGAAATGGTGTTTCACAGAACGATGTTTCACACAACGTTGATTTTTTTGGAACCAATTAACATCGTTGTGTGAGGCACCACTGTATCTGGATAGACAATCAGAAAGGTATAGATATTTTCTAGCATGGTGACTATGTAGTGATGTGCAAACTAGCCCCTGGTATAAATAGCGGTGAGGCAACAAATAAATTTGGACGAGAAGAGACTGACCAATTCCTGAAACTTTGTTCAGAATATGATAAAGAAAAAATCACAACCAGTTTTGACAAAAGGTCCTTCAAAGAGGTGATGTGGGGCTATCTTCAGATTGCTCAGTACGAGGGGGTATATATTTCACAGCATGCCTGCCTGCCCATCAAGGATGCTCACTAGCCCATGCTGGCTGATGGATTGTGGGAACTGTAGTTTAAAAAAGTAGTATTTCCAAGCTCTCAGACAGAAACTTCAGTGTATAGCAATACAACCATCTGTGTATTGGTGAAGGTTAGACGGTCAGTTCATGTGACATTTAGACAGTGCTGCTGTTGTATCTGAAACTTATTTTTAAAAAATATTTGAAGTCTTTTATTAGGTTTTTAGCAGAGTACCAGAAAGATTTCCGACAACCATGCAGATTAGCCCTTCTGACATGTTTGCCTCTGACAACAATTACGTTAGCTGGCATGAGGAGCAAGACCGTTTCTGCAGCCTCCATGTCTCCAGAATGCAATTATAAATGCCTTCAAATACAATTATAAATGATTTCAAAAGGGTGAGCAAAATGCAGCCCTCCCCCCCCCCCCCACAGCACCCTCTCAGCCTAACCCTAAACTCCTGGAAGATATGACTGGCCATTTGAAGCATCCTAATTTGGAAAAAGACATTTATTTGTGGGAGTCATGTGTAGCCCTTCAATGTCTTTTTGGGGCACTATATATGGGCCCCAGGCCTCTGGAAGGTGCCACCCCAATTTAAAAATGAATAAAATCTTTAATATCAAGATCAGTGACCATGCAAACCAGGATATGTAGAAGGTTTTTGCAGCCACCAACTGCCCCCTTGCTGTTGCTTCATTCCAACATCCATGTGCCTCATAAAGCAAACTAAAAAGCTGCAGCCAAGTATGATGTTTCCACTACCTGTGAGCTGGGAACTACAGTTAATGGCTTCTAAACAAACCAAACTTAGGAAGCAAATTTTAACTGTCTGAGGATAAACCAATGTCCTGGTTTATTAAGTCAAGATTTGGTCACCTGAATTTCACCACTTTGGAAGAAATGTGAGCAGAATTCAGCACTGGATTTCTGATGAGGGACAGAGCACCCTCTCTTTCCCACTGCTGTTTACTGTGATGTGGGCTCCAAAACTCTGTTCTGAGAAGCTGGGTGTCCCCTACCTCCAAATGTTGCAGGGAAAGGGGGTGGAAATATATTGTATTTAGGTCTGACGTCTTCATTGTGTCAGCCAGAACAGAAGAGCCTATTAAAATTAGCTCAGGTCGATGTTAAAAAGGAAATTTTTTGGTATCCTTTTCCACAGATAGATTAGCATAACCGAAGGGTGAGGTAAAGAGTTCTGTCTATAGCAATCTAATGGGAAAAAAGTGGGCAGTATAAACTGTTGGCCCTGCAAGTCCACAGTGATTTAGCAACAGACTGCTCTTTTCATCTAACAGGAGTTAAACTGCCTGGGCAGAATGAAACTGCAGATTCTTTTAAAAGGAGCTCTCCTACATGCTACTTCAAAAGCTGTTTCCATCATGGGCCTTCTTATACTCAGTACAATGGATTCACTGTTTGCTATTTGCTGGTTAAACGAGTCAGCACTAAGGAGTTCATTATAAAACTAGAAGTCACAAGAACAAACTTAAAAAAAACCCTTGAAAAGATAAGATTGTAAATTATCAGCTTAATTTATAGAAAGTAATTTTTGACATTCTGCATAAAGTCATAATAAGGAATGCCTTGTATAGTTATGAAAGATAGTCAGCCAAAAAAAGAGACAGATGCTCTCTCTACACACACACATCCTGAGATACACTGCACCTTCACTGCCTTCAAAATATAAAGAGAGTAAGACAAACAAAGAGTTTCTATTAGAAAGCTTCTCTTACTCTAAAACTTCTTGTTTATAGTAGACTATATTTAACATATTGGCCAAAATCCTGTGGCTTAGTGTAGTAGATTGCTGGCTCACTGATGGTTAAATCAATGGCGATTTGGTGAGCTAATTTTTCTGTAAGCTCCATTGATTCAAGTGGGGCTACTTTGATTGTAATTTTCTTAAGCATAATAAGTCACAACTAGAGTAGGCCCATTTAAATCAATGGAACCTACAGAGGAGTTCACCCACCAAATTCCTACTTGTTTAATAGGTCTACTCTATACTGACTTACTATGTTAAGCAACAACGATTCAGCCAACATTTCCCTATAAGTTGTCTTAAGCTGTTTATAACTAGGAAATTCCTAAATGAACAGTGTGAGAGAGAAACACACACAGAGAGATCTGAAGGGAGCAAAGATATAAATTAAACATATACATTTACGAACAAAGTGCAAATGGCTCAGGGCCAGTGAGGGACAATCTGAAAACGGTAATCTTTCTTATTCCACTCTTACATTTAATCCTGCCAAGTTGGAAGCAAAGTGGTGCATCAAATCCTAGTAAGTTCTAAGAAGACACAGCAAATTCAAATCTCTTGCCTGGAGATACTCTTAAGGGATTAACAAATGTTCTAAGGAGTCAGCAAAATAGTTTTTAAGAGATACCTTAAGTTCTATAAGTCCTGGAGGTTAAGGAAGAAGATTGTGTTAAGATGTGGAGGATGGATACTATACAGTATATATTTCTAAATTGTAATATGTAACATGTTATCACTATATTTTGTGGGGCAGGTGAAAATCTTTTGTGTATCATAGAAAACAGTTTATCTTGATGTAATCTGAGCCAGAAATATTTGTCTTGAGGCATAAATTTTGATACACACATTCTTAACATTTAAAATATTTTTCATCAATTAAGGGTGCCTCAACAATGAGTTGAAACCTCCATTTCCATTCCATCAGCAGAACAGACACCACTGGTAGATCAAATACTTTCTGCTCAGTACAGCCCCTGAACACCTCCAAAACTGCTTTGGAATGTTGAGAGACCTTCTGGAGCACATTTGGGGTGGATATGCCAAAAGCAGAGAAGGAAAAAGTCAACTCATGTTAAACTAACTGTCAACTCACGTTATAATGGATTTAGTCCAGTGAGTGACAGATCAGACTTTGTCGTGTTTAGACTACACCCTCTGAAATCAATGATACAATGTAGTCATGACTAGGAAGTTCCACTGGTTCATATATCCTACACAAGGTTACTTCTTAATACAATTAATTTAATGTATTCTTGAAGGCTTTCACGGCCGGGATCTGACGGCCGGCCACAGAGACTGGTGAAACCTCAGGAAGAACAACCTTCAAAACACGGCCAAAGAACCCGAAAACCCCTCAACAACCATCACAATTAATTTAGTTTGCTGTTTATGTCAATTATAAAAATTTCTGAAGTGATCATGTTCACATATCCCCTGAAGAACAACATGTGTGTTTCAAAACAGATTGGAGTAAACCGTCTTGTGTTTAAGACTTTATTTATTTATTTTATTTATTTTATTTATATTCCGCCTATCTAGTCAGCTCTGGACCACTCTAGGCGGCTGCACCACTTTCTGCACCACTTTGCCAAATAGAGGCTTCCCTCCTTTTTTCTCAGTTAGTAAGTGCAAGGCCTCTTGCTGGATTACATTTCTTTGCAAGCCTTATGGGCAACTGATTAATTTAATTCTTCTGCTACTTACTGACACAAGCGATCAAGTCATGGAAGATTTCCTTCGGGAAGAGGGGATGTTCTAGGCCACGAAAGTAGAGCTTTAGAACTCCTGCTATTGAATCCATATCATGGTCATTTTGGTCCCCAGCCAGTGGGTCCTCTCCTGGTGACAAGAGAACAAGCCCACGGAGAGAGCAAACAAAAACATTACATACTAGAAATCCAAAATGAAATGCTTTATTGGAAAAATAGACATCAAATAAGGAGAAATCACAGGAGGGAGTCCAAGCAGTCCACAAAGTATATATTGTTTACTTCTCTGGTTTAATACTCCAACTGTTTTGAGGTAGTTTTATCAGGAGACACCACCAAATGCCTTTTGGTTACTACAGTTCCAGAACACCCCCCCAAAACTGTTCAGGAGATGAAACTACAACTATTAGTGTTATTTCTGCAATGATGTTAGAATAGCTGGCTGTTCTCTCCAACTCCCAAAAATCTTTCATCAGTTAGCAATTAAGTGTGGCTTTTATATCTGACATGTCTAACTCCCACACAACACACACAATGTAATCTCCTTCAGCCCCAAGAACAAATTTTATTTATATGCAAAGGCCAAATAGATACTAACATGAGTAACTGCATAGCTAAGTTGAATTAAATACATATGTAGGAAGTTATCTATAATGTCAGATGGGAACTTTTACTATGGGATCAATATGGTACTCTCTTCTTAGTAGGCAGATACTTTCAATAAAAAAATGCTGTGTGCTATTAAAACTAGCACTCTGGTCTGGCTGGTGAATGCAGGTCCCATATTTTAGAAATAAAGAAACAACAGTGTTAAAATGCCCCTGTGATTTAGTGATAATGGATCTAAATTCTGGAGTAGATCTATTTGAAGTTAATTTTGTGTGTGGAAATACTATTCGCAATCTCCACTAGAGATGGGCATGAACTGATGGCTAGCATGGTTTGTTGCCCCACCCCTTACAGTGTGTGACCACTCAGCAGCAGTACCTCACCCTTCCTCCTCTGAGGTGGGATGCTGCTGCTTTGAGGTGGCCCCCACTGGAGGGAGTGGGGTGCCAAACTCCAGATCAGCTGTTCAGCCAGGAAACGAACTTTGAATTAACTTATTATAGGATCCAAACCATAGTATCTCCAGATACATAATCTGTTAATACACCTTGTAAAAAATGTTGTAAACCAAATCATTAATAAAGCCTGATTGAAAATGCCATGCACCGGCATACACCTGACATGAGAGGAGTAAGCCCTATCTGAAGAGTATATGCTAGTGTAACAAGAAGCATAATCCGAAATGATCTCAGTTGTCAAAGGCTGCTGAGCTTTGGAAAGAAATACTTCATTCTTTCATTCTTCTACGCATCTAATCCCAAAACATGAGTGCACAATGAAAAGAGAATTATTCAGTTCAAAATAAAATGTCTCTTACCTCTTTCAAATGCATTTTTGATATCATTCACCTCAACCTGAGATCCTGACACCCTGAATATTCCTTCATGCTGCAGCCCTATTAAGAAAACAGGAGAAATAAAAACAGAAATAAAAGCTCAAATGTCAAGCTTGTAGCCTTCTGTTTGCACAAGACGTTATGACAGTACAGCCATTTTAACTCGGATGAATAGCACAACTATCACATCATTCATTTCTATTGTCCTAAAGCAAGGAAAGCGATTTGGTGGAATTTACCATGCATTGAGAGTAAGATACACTTCTTTTCACTTTGCAATTTCCAGGAATTGGGAGCATACTTCCCGCCTGAAAGGGATAACCTGCTTCTAACCTTGTAACAAGATTTTTCTGATTCTATTACTCAGTATCAGACTACTGTTCTACAGAAAACATGAGCCTAAAATGAAGTGTTATAAAGAGCTAATTATTAATATAAAGATGCATCACATTAACATTTCTAATACTTAAACATTTGGAAGCAACAAGTTATACTTAAATTTTATTCAGTCAAAAGGGGAGCAACATACACTAAAAACTATTGCAAAGAAAACTGTTCTACCAATGATCAATGAATTTAACATCTGGAATGTGATGAACACAGACAACTTAGGTGTTATTAAAAATTCCTTTAAGAGTCTTTCAGTTTTACAATATTTCTATAATGATGCTAAGAACCATAGCAGCAAACCTGTATCCACTTATTTGGGAATAAGCCTCATTGAAATTCCTAATTATATGTGTATAAGATTAGACTTCTGGGAGTATTTTATATTGCAAAGGTCTAGGTAAAAATGGAGAAGATATGGTCCACAGGCCCCATATAGTCCTCTGCTGGAACAGTACTGTTTACAAACAGAGATTTCTACTCCTAGGCATATTTAGGAAAAGCTATTTCCATCTGAAGCAAGGTGTGTACCCACTGACACCTTGTTATGATCAAAATCAGCAGGGTTGTGTGTGTGTGTGTATGTGTGTTTCTAAACCTGAAGTATAATTCCAATCACTTCTGGGTTGTCAAGAGGAGGGGGTGCAGCCCATAGTGACTCTGAGGATGGAATTGGCCCTGCAGACCTACTGATGCCCTAGGGTGCCTTCCTGTGATATCAAATGAAATTGCAACTTTTCAAAGAAGCAAGTTTACAGAAGAAACATCACAAAAGCAAGTATAAAAAGCACTAGGAATAACTGACAGAAGCCCTGTGAAATATATGAAGGACATGATTGTCAAGGAAGAAAGGAAGCAGGTCATGTATATGATAACAGTAATTGCTAACCTGTGATTCAAAGACTGGTATGGCTTCATAAACTTATAATTTCCCATTTGTTTGAATTTTACAGTCCACCTTGATAAAATGCTTTCAGGATACACAGACAGCTTATGTGGAAAAGAGATGTCAAAACTCCTGTTAATAGTTGCTTATATAGATTTGGTGAACAACTACAGAGGTTGCACTGTGTTATGTTAAGGTCTCACTTTCTATCGGCCTGATTTACTTTGTGAATGGAAGGCCTCTGATGGATGGTAGGAAACTTTGGATCCAGGCCCATGTTTTCTACAAGAACATTCACGATTTCAAGAAAATAGCTGATTTGTCATCCAGTCAAAAAACGTTTGTTTCATAGAAATGGGTATGTTTGTGTTAGCTGTAATGAGATTAAACTAAAATTTGTCTCAGAAGATACGGTACTTTGATCTGGAGGCTATTTACTTTAACTATTCTTATCACTGATGATATTTCTCTGTTCCTGTACTGCTTTTAAATTTGTGTCACAGGACAGATTAGCATTTGCTCTATGCATCTTTTAATTTGTGACAACCTACAGGTTTGCAGAAATGCCTATAGTTTATGTAGCGGCACAATGAAAATAAAACTACTTCACATAAAATACATATATCCATTCTGGTTGAAGATAAACTTCAGTATATTGTGTTTTGTGCCTCCTGAAATCTGAAAACTAAAGGAAAGCTTGCATATCTGATTTAGTGGTAAGGGGGCTTCTTTGTCATGGCAACTTCCTGATCCCTAAAGAATACATGCAAGTATGATCCTTGGTGCAAAATTTAGATATATCGGAAAAATATACAAAGGCAAAAGATTTATACGATCTGAAGAGAAACCAGTGGTGTGGTGACATTTATACACAATCAGATATGGGGAGCCCCCTCAGCCTGGTTATAGCAAACGTCTACATGGAACATTTCAAAAAATAGGCCCTGGCTTCGGCACCACACCCACAGTCTGGTTCCGATACGTGGATGACACCTTTGCAATTTGGAACCACGGTGAAGAAAAACTGGACAAATTTCTAAACCACCTTAACAGCATCTACCCAAATATACAATTCACCATGGAAAAAGAAACAGAGGGCCAACTCCCTTTCTTAGATGTCATGGTCATACGCAGAACTGACCTCCTATTGGGACACAAGGTCTACAGAAAACCCACCCACACAGACCGGTACCTACACAAAAACTCCAACCACCACCCACGAGAAAAAAGAGGCATAATCAAAACACTGTAGACCGTGCAAATCGCAACTGTGAAGCTCAATTTCTCAGCACTGAACTCAATCATCTGAATTGGGCCCTACAGGCAAATGGCTAGTCCAAGAATGAAATCAAAAGAGCCATCAAACCAAGAAAACAACATCAAACTGAAGAGGGAAAACAGCCACCCACAAATAAAGTATTTCTGCCATACATCAAAGGGGTCATGGACCGCATGGGGAAACTTTTGAAAAAACACCACCTGCAAACAGTATTCAGACCCACCACAAAAATACAACAAATGTTACGGTCAGCAAAGGACAAAAGGCACCCCCTCACCACTGCAGGAGTATACCGGATACCTTGCAGTTGTGGACAGGTATATATTGGAACCTCAAAATGCAGCATTCACACCAGAATCAAAGCACATGAGAGACACTGCAGACTAAAACAACTGGAAAAATCAGCAGTAACTGAACATGCTTAAAACAAGCTGGACATGAAATTCTTTTTCAAAATACTGAAGTACTGGACAACACCAGCAATCATTATGTTACACTGCACAGGGAAGCCACTGAAATCCATAAACACCAACAGAGCTTCAACAAAAAAGAGGAAAGTCTAAAGCTTAATAAGGCCTGGTTCCCAGCATTGGAAAATACAGCCTGCAAAAGGTCAACATACTCTATCCAGCCACAAGGACCAAGGATCATGGCACACAAAAGACCAGCTAAAGACACCCATCAATCACAGTGACAGATAATCTCTCCCCCCACTTATCACACCAATACATCCACAACAAAAACACACTGATCACCATCATCACCCTATCTCCTGAAAAGGACAAAAGCTGTTCCCACAGCTATAAATACTCAACCACTCATCGAACAACAGAGCTACTGTTGTAGCTACTCCTGTTCCTCTGAAGATGCCGGCCACAGAAACTGGCAAAACGTCAGGAAGAACAAACTTCAGGACACGGCCAAAGAGCCCGAAAAACCCACAACAACCACCTTGGAAGGTGACATGCCCTAGCTAACACAGAAGTATTTACCTGCTAGCAAAAGAGTAGAGTGGGGAATGAGAAGCCCCCAAGGGAGGGAGTGCCAAACCCCAGCCCAGTTCAGCGTGAAAACCCTTTCTCAGATTTTCTGCAAGATACTTATACCTAGATAGATTTGTATAGCTGTACGTTGTGTCCCAGGTATCTATTCCACGGATATTTAAGGTTTCAATGTTAAAATTAGCACTCTTAAATTGTGCTGGAAATAGTGTTTCATAAGCCAGACCTAGGTCCCAATGGCCTTACTAAACTATAATTGAGTAAAAAGGTTTCTCACAGTTTTCATCATAAGGAAAAACAAACCCATGCAGTAAGCAGAAATAGTTTTTCAAATGTTATAGTGGATTTGTTGTTGATTCTGATAAATATATTGACCAATTAAGGAATACATTCCTATGAACGATCATTAATTCTTTTTTTCTTTTTTTTGAAATCTGGAAAATGCCACATTTAGTCTTTTAGGGCAGTGGTCCCCAACTTTTTCGGGACCGCGAACCGGCTGAGGAAGGTGGGGCACCCCCCACACTCTTGTGCATGCTCAAAGGAGCACGTGCTCTCTCTCACTGGTGCGGGCGTTCTCAGGTACATGTGCAAAGTGGTGGGGGAGCAATTGTGCTGCCACTGGCATGCACGTGCGTGCCAAAGCTGGTGTGTGTGGGGGAGTGCATGCAGGGGGGGCGCGGAAGGTCTGTCTTCCTGACCCGGTCCATCTCAGGCCATGGACCGACACTGGGCCACAGACCGGGGGTTGACGACCTCTGCTTTAGGGCACAACTCACCACTTGAGACAAAAAAGTTTTATTTTCACCTAAGAGGAGCTGCACACAGAATTCCAAAACCAAATTAAAAACATTGTTTATTTGGCCTTAACAAACTTTTACTCAGTTCTCACCTAAAATTTAAACTTCGCTTTTATTTCCAAAGAAGTTTAAATTTTAAATTCCATTTTTGTTTATATAAGGACTGCATTTTTTTTAAATACTGCTATATACTGACAAAGAAACCTATTAGTTTCACCTAAGGCTAGATGCAGGAACCTGGGTTGCTGCTATATTTGTATTTCCAGATTTTGGGAACCACTGCATTGTTTTCTTTGCCAGAAATCAGATTACATCTGCACAATTCTCTGTATTACTCTTCAAACTGCTACTCTTAGAGCTGAGTGTAACTGCAGATCTTGATGGCTTAAAACAGTGGTCCCCAACCTTTTCCCAACCATGAATTGGTGGGGGGCGTGGTGCGCTCACGAGGTGGGGGGAGGAGATCTTTGTCCGTGGCCCGGTCCTGCCTAGGCCACAGACTGGTGCCAGGTTGTGGACAGGGGGTTGGGGACCCCTGGCTTAAAACATCAGGCTCAACATTTGGACACGTCAATGCATTTCTCCCCACCCCAATCCCTACTTTTTGCCATCCAGCTTGGTGAAAAGTCTGAGAACTTGAGATTTTGTACATTTTATGAATTCACAGTTGATTGTAATGTGATCAACTCCAGCACTTGCCCTCCATGAATAGAAAACATGGACTTCCAAAATGCGCAAAGGACAATATGGCACCCCTCAACATCAATGGTATATACAGAAGAAAATTGGACTGCCAACTGAACTTCACATTAACCACCAGTAAAGGAGTGATATCTTCTACTATACCTAGGTAACAGTAAGATAGTTTAGATCACCCAGGAGAAAGGAATGGTTGGGAGGCTCAATGGGAACCACTTAAAAGGCTGCCACTGCTGTGCCCTGTAATTTGCTGCCTCACCCTGCTTAGACATGTGAGTTCTGCTCCTTTCCAGACACTGACTAGACCAACCTACTTAATAATTAGCCTTGTCGACAGTCTAGCTAAGATTTAACAGGTTTATGAACTTTATCACAGCCCAATGTTTGCAACTCAAAATTTTTTTTAAAAAATAGAGAGGTTACTTACCTGTAACCATGGTTCTTCAAGTGGACCTCTGTGAATTCACACATCCCCACCCGGCCTCCCCACTATCCGTCACTGTTCATAGTGTATCTGAGCTCATGCTCTTAGGGTGGCAGATAAATGGAACTGGAGGCTGGGGGGGGGAATGGAACATGCGTGCAAGGGGCGTTCTAAACTATGTATCTTTTCAGAAAAGCTCTAGAAGATTCCGAAGTTCCAGCGCAGGCGCTGATTTAACCCATATGTGTGCATTCACAGAGGCCACGCTGAAGAATGCATGTTTCCATGCAGTTGCTGAAGAGCTAGGTCAACAAAAGCTTGATGCCATAATAAATGTTATTAGTTATTAAAAGTGCCCACAGCCATTTGTTGTCTGTTTTTATCCTTTATGTTCAAACTTACCATGTCTGCTAATGAATCGTATGCAGCTCTCTACCACCAAGGGAATTGATTGGCTAGAATCCTGAACAAAAGGAGAAAATGTGAGCTAAAAAGAGCAGTTTAATTGTTTCACAGCTTTTAGAATTAGCAGTTCAGAAATTCATATTGTTTAGACCTGGCTACAACAGAGGCCTGCTTTCTATCACCCAGTTTCCTAAATGGTATACACTATACTAGAGGTGTTTTCTTTGTATGCATGTACTGGGAGCTGGGAAATACCATAGGGCTGACATGCCATTTACATTAGCAGATTATACATACAAGCACACATTACCAAAAAGCCTAGATGGAACCTAATGCTGGAATTTTACTCATTCTTACAGAGCATATTTCACAAAGCCATTCCCTTTCAAATTAGCTCAATGATTACTCCCATCATTTCGAAAGCCAGCAATGAGATTTTATAAAGGGTTGTGTAAAGGAAGAATAATGCACACAGGATGTTTTTAGGTACAATTTGGTTTCACAATTTTGGATGGACACTTTTGTTCTGGCAGACTTTCATTGTTCATGTTAGTCTTGGAAAGAAGAATGTTTCCCCACACATTTTCCCAATTACAAAAACAAGAAATCAAAATATCAGGTGACATCAAAATATTAAATGATACCAGGACATAAATGATTGACTACTGGCATTAAAATAAATAAATAAATGCTCTGTTCAGTTACACAGGATATTTAAACATGTTATTTGTATGTCAAGATCTATTTCAAATGACACAAAGAAACTGCCACATTTGATTAATTCCATTCTTGTTGCATTAGGCGATTCATCAATAACTTGCATACTTAAAGCAATTACAGTTCTGATAATTAATACACAGACTGAAATGGGTAACTGCACCAGGCTCTAGTTGAGGATAATTGAAGTGATCTGGAGAATATGAACCTGGAGGCTTTTAAAAATTTACTATGCAGTATTAAAATAATAACATTTATGCTTACTATGCTAAAGCAAATGCATCTGTCCTATATCTTTGTCACGCACTAACATCACATCAGGATAATAAAGAATTTGAATTCTGAGTAGTACTGAACTAGTGTAGAGCAGGTAAATGCAGAGAAAGCTGGGCTACATACTTAGTGGCTTCCATCAGAGGGCAAAGTTGACAATAACTTCCATTACCTCCTACCAATATTGCACAGAATTGCGTTCTGCCCACCCATGCCTATATTACATTCTATGGGGGAAAGTACAGTAAATTGGAATCAGTTGGCAAGATGACAGTTCAACAGCACCAGTCACCATAAGAGCACATTTAGCACCCTCACCAATGGTGTCTGCAGGACAAATCCAACTGTTAGTCCAACTCGTTTTGACTCTGGTGAAATCCTTTACGTGTAGCTAAGCTGTGTATGTCAACAACTGCAGCATTTTGGGGGAAATAAAACATTTCCATTTTCTCCCCCAAAGTCCCCGAGGTTCCCTTGGGATCCCTTTTCTTGTGGGAAAACTATTGAGGGCTGAGGGAATGAGGAGTCTAACTTCAGAAAATCACCACTATTGGTAAAATCATCCCACCATTAAAATAATATTTTTTTGGAGTTATTAAGGCTTCCCCCTCTAACCTTCAGCCCCAAACAATTTCCCCACAATGAAAAGGATCTGAAGGGAGCCTCGGGAACTTTGGGGGAGAAACTGGGAATGTTTTATTTACAAAAAATTGCCATGGCTGATGAAATCATCAGCCTTATGAAGCAGTGGATCATTAAAATGTTGGTAAGTCAACATTAACTTAAATCACATTAAATCAGTGAGTCTAATCTAGTTGGGACTAACAACTGGATAAATCCCCTTCAAGGCAAGCCTTTTCTTTTCCATTAATTATGGAACAGTTATTAATTCTGATAAGGACAGCTAAGATGCTGCTCTTTGGGACAAAATGTCCCTATCTTAATTTGTTGGTTTTGCCTCCATTACAAGGGATCCCATTAGAGGGTGCAGCATGTGTCTTTGCTCAGTTTGTGGTCCTAGAAGTCCATACCATATACAAATTCTCTCTAGGCCACCCAAGGGGTGGTGGTGGTTAAAAAACATATGCAAAGCAGCAAACTCCAGAACTTGAGAATATTTTGCTTTCCTAAGATTCATGTTTCCAAAAGGGATACACAGATGGCAGGGAACACATACTCACTATAATGGCAATTAGAAATTAAAAGAGCATTGAATTAATATAACATGGAAATGTCAGGCACCTATACAAACCATGGCAATCATTTTCTGCTACAATTTCTCTACGTATATCATTTATATGTACAAAAATAAACTCTACAAAACCTTTCATTTCACTCCAAAAGAAAGCTTCATAGCACACAAGGATAAAAATAAACACTGAGATGCACCAGAAGGGCCAGGTTTGTAAGAAAGAAAAAAAGTGTGTTTGGTTAGATTTAAAAATAAACCTGGCTAAGACTATTTTGTCTTTAAATTCTTCAATGTGAAAGAAAGATGAGAAACAAATTGTCAGCTTTATCATCAGTAAAAGACACATGGAGCTGGATGCCCTGACTTCAAAACAGAAAGAGACTGCTTCTGAAGAAATTAAACCTGGATGCCTCACATTAATAAAAAACCAAAACAGCCAAAAAGTTATTGAAACCTCAAATAAAAACTAGCCTTGAAAAAAAAATCACAGTTCTTACCTACAGTGCTATGCTGACAATTACAATGCCACAAGTCATCCACAACAGATTTGATTACCATGGTGCATGTTCAGCTATAGCAAAACCCTATGTGGCAAAGCAGAAAAGAAGTGCCAACCATACTAGAAAACATACATTACAGGAGACTCAAACAGTTAGCAAAGAATATGAATGCTTCCTCAAGAGTATTTAGGATGTCTGACTTATGCATGTGGGAGCCATTAGAGGACAATATCTTCAAACTTCTGTCAGCAGAGAATATGAGGACAGTGAATGTGCAGGTGTGCACAAATGGACGGAAAGCATTGGATTTGGATTTTTCCATGCTAATGGGAGACTTTTGTTGTTGTTTAGTCGTTAAGTTGTGTCCGCCTCTTTGTGACCCCATGAACCAGAGCACGCCAGGCCCTCCTGTCTTCCACTGCCTCCCGGAATTTGGTCAAATTCATGTTGGTAGCTTTGATGGCACTGTCCAACCATCTCATCCTCTGTCATCTCCTTTTCTTCTTGCTTCCACTCTTTCCCAACATCAGGGTCTTTTCCAGGGAGTCTTCTTTTCTCATGAGATGGCCAAAGTATTGAAGCCTCAGCTTCAGAATCTGTCCTTCCAGTGAGCACTCAGGGTTTATTACCTTCAGAATAGATACGTTTGATCTCCTTGCAGTCCAAGGAGTTGATGCTTTTGAATCGTGATGCTGGAGGAGATTCAAGGCTCTCCTCCAGCATCACGAATCAAAAGCATCAATTCTTTGGTGGTCAGCCTTCTTGATGGTCCAGCTCTCACTTCCATACAAGACTACTGGAAAAACCATAGTTTTAAGTATGTGGACCTTTATCGGCAAGGTGATGTCTCTGCTTTTTAAAATGCTGTCTAGATTTGTCATCGCTTTCCTCCCAAGAAGTAGGCGTCTTTTAATTTCATGGCTCCTGTCACCATCTGCAGTGATCATGGAGCCCAAGAAAGAAACATTTGTCACTGCCTCCATATCTTCCCCTTCTATTTGCCAGGAGGTGACCAGTAGCCATGATCTTAGGTTTTTGTTTTTTTTTTTGATGTTGAGCTTCAGACCATTTTTTGCGCTTTCCTCTTTCACCCTCATTACAGAGTTCCTTAATTCCTCCTCACTTTCTGCCATCAGAGTGGTATCATCTGCATATCTGAGGTTGTTGATATTTCTTCCGGCAATCTTTAATTTCCGCTTGGAATTCCTCCAGTCCGGCCTTTCTCATGATGTATTCTGCATATAAGTTAAATAAGCAGGGAGACAATATACAGCCTTGTCGTACTCTTTCCAAATTTTGAACGAAGCAGTTGTTCCATTTCCAATTCTAACTGTTGCTTCCTGTCCCACATACAGATTTCTCAGTAGATAGATAAGGTGGTCAATAACTCCCATTTCTTTAAGAACTTGCTGAAGTTTGCTGTGGTCCACACAGTCCAAAGGCTTTTGCGTAGTCAATGAAGCAGAAGTACAGTAGATGTTTTTCTGGAACTTTCTGGCTTTCTCCATAATCCAGCACATGTTAGTAACCTCTGCCCCTTCCAGCTTGTACTTCTGGGAGTTCTCGGTCCACATACTGCTGAAGCCTACCTTGGAGGATTTTGATCATAATTTGCTAGTGTGAGAAATGAGTGCAAATGGTAGTTGGAGCATTCTTTGGCACTGCCCTTCTTTGGGACTGGGATGTAGACTGATCTTTTCTAATCTTCTGGCCATTGCTGAGTTTTCCAAACTTGCTGACATATTGATCTTAACAGCGTCATCTTCTAAGATTTTAAATAGTTCAACTGGAATGCTATCACCTCCACTGGCCTTGTTGTTAGCCATGCTTTCTAAGGCCCACTTGACTTCACTCTCCAGGATGTCTGGCTCAAGATTACCAATCACACTATCTGGGTTGTCCGGGATGGCCAGATCTTTCTGGTATAGTTCCTCTGTGTATTCTTGCCACCTCTTCTTGATGTCTTCTGCTTCTGTTAGGTCCCTCCCATTTTTGTCCTTTATCATGTCCATCTTTGCTCAAAATGTTCCTTTAATATCTTCAATTTTCTTGAACAGATCTCTGGTTTTTCCCTTTCTATTATTTTCCTCTATTTCTTTGCACTGTTCATTTAAGAAGGCCCTCTTGTCTCTCCTTGCTATTCTTTGGAAGTTTGCATTCAATTTTCTGAAGATGCTGGCCACAGAGACTGGCGAAATGTTAGGAAGAAAAACCTTCAGAACACAGCCAAACAGCCCAAAACACCTACAACAACCATCGAATCATACATTCCTTTATGAGCTATTGTAGAAATAACTCACTAACAATCCACTTTGACAAAACCAAAATAATGGTCTCTCTAGATATAGCAAAAACCAAAGATTGGGCTATTAAGAGTCAGCAGATAGAACAGGTTAAAAAATTCAAATACCTGGAGATTACTTTTTCGCGCTCCCTGTCCTGGTCCTACCACAGACAATCAGCAGTATAGGTGACCAATAATACAAGCAAACTACTTAGACGATTTCACTATGTGCAGGGTGGTTAGCTAATCAAGCATAAAATCCTTGCGCAGCTGTTGTATGGTATCGCTGTTTGGATTAAGGGTTTTAACCCCTCTGTTGAAAGCGTTTTATCAAATACTTTGTGATCCATATTTGCCATGTCAAGATGCGCCTCTTCAGCTGGTCTGCAGCTTGAAGCTGGTACGCCCTCAGTAGAATGCCAAGCGTGGCTACATGCATTTCGTTACTGGTTAAAGGTGGTCTATGCCCCAACAACCAGTAGCTACCTATACTGTTTGCAGAAAGATGTCTTTGCCAGTTCATGGCATAAGGGATTTATAGAAAAACTACATCTCTTAGGCTTCTCTATGGACCTCCTACTCAGACAGCCTCAAGGTAGCATCAAGCCAATACTTATTTGACGTATCAAAGATATAGATATGTATAAGTATCTTCAGTACTCTCTAGCTTGTGCAGACAGGACTTGTTCACCATGGTGTTTTGGTCTAAATTTTAACTTCCCCAAGCCAGCTAACTACCTATAACAAATTAAAGAACAGAGATATCATTTTGCCTTTTCAAGGGCTAGAAACTACTCTAAAGGTTTAAGTACAACAGCACTTGGAAATCTTACAAATAACTTCAATGACTCTTTTGTCTTTGATTATGTCTTTATTACCTGCTTCCTTATGGTAGAGCTGCGTCTGCTGCTGATCCAAATGTGATGTTGAAGCATCATTGATGATAATGGAGGAGAGAGGAGAAAGCAAAGGCATATGTCAACATAATCACTAACAACCAAAATACCAGATCACTTGGCATATAAATGTTTTTTTCTGGAGGTGGAAAGGAATACATTTTTACTAATTTACTCCTAACTTCTAGAAACATCAAGTGATCCAAAATAAAAGCAGTGCAACTCCCAAATTAGGCACAGCAGAGCTTTACAGCTAACATAACACTATACTTAACCTTTTACTTCCAATTTTTGAGAAGCATGTTATAAAGCCCTGTCAGTGACAGTTAGTAATAATTCATTGGCAGCATCACACTAAGGTAAGAAAGTTTCTGTTGGATGATTTAGAGTGATGAAGGAGAAAATGTAGCACACTGGTTTCTATCTGTATGTAATTAACAGACTTCTACTATTATTTCTTTATTAAATGTGCTCAACAAAAGAGTGACAAATTAAACCATGTTGAAACAACATGCTCACAATGTTCTCGTGACTATTATTTTGTGTTCTAAGATGTTGGTGCATGAAAGTGAAATGGCCATTTATGTTTTGCCAAGTTGCCTCAGCAGAGGGTGGATATTTGATTATTTCATATTTTTGTTCTATAAGACAATCCCAGGCTAACTGCTTTTAATTGAAAGAGCAATCTGCTTGTTCATTGTACATACAAGAAACCACACTATCAGATGGAAGTGGATATAAGTACAAAATATACATATAACTTTGTTTTATTTAATAAACATCATATTTCTTTTTCAAAAAATCTCAAAGAAACTCACAAGAAAAAGTAATAATAAAAGATCAATAAAGCATCAATAAAACACTACCATGTATCACTTAAAATAGCCAGAAGTAGTGCACTAGAGTCAGTAAAATGTTCAGAGAAACATATTTTCAGTTGTCATCTCAAGCAATTCTACACAGGGAGTACACATGGCCTCAAACAGAGAGACCTCAAACTGTTTTTTCCTGCCTTCCACCCAAAATTCTTTGTTCCTAACATGTGCATTTACCAGAGCCTAAAAGCCTGGCTGAGTGCACAAACTAAGGGGCAGACAGAAGAGGATCCCTCACATCCAGCTTTGTTGTGAATAAATCATAAGAAGAAATCTCTGTTCTACATGAAAGAGATCTATATGTAGCTTGAATGCAAGAATCAGGTAGATCCTTGTCCTTCCTTGTCATGCTTTAAGATGATGGAGACTGTCAAGCATGTGCAATGTTTATAATCATAGAGCTACGACTATTCCCACAATTTCTCTCATAGTAAATCTTCCATGAGCCTAAGCCAACATTTGCCAAAGGCTAGTCCTTCACGGCTCAAAAATATGTCTTCAATCACTGTGTTCAGTTCACCTTAAACAAATATTTGGAGAAGTATGAAAAGTACACCTGTAGTGTGGGACAGTAGTGTAGCAAAGTGTTTTCGTCGTCGTCTAGTTGTTCAGTCGTGTCTGACTCTTTGTGACCCCATGGACCACAGCACGCCAGGCCCTCCTATCTTCCACTGCTTCCAGTTGTGCCAAATTCATGTTGGTTGCTTTGATGCCACTGTCCAACCATCGTCCTCTGTCGTCTGCTTCTCCTCTTGCCTTCACACTTTCCCAACATCAAGGTCTTTTCCAAGGAGTCTTCTTTTCTCATGAGATGGCTAAAGTATTGGAGCCTCAGCTTCAGGATCTGGCCTTCCAGTGAGCACTCAGGTTTGATTTCCTTTAGAATTGATAGGTTCTCCTTGCAGTCCAAGGGACTCTCAAGAGCCTCCTCCAGCACCACAATTCAAAAAAATCAATACTTCAGCGGTCAGCTTTCTTTATGGTCCAGCTCTCACTTCCAGACATCACTACTGGAAAAACCATAGCTTTGACTATCTGGACTTTTGTCGGCAAGGTGATGTCTCTGCTTTTTAAGATGCTGTCAAGGTTCGTCATCGCTTTCCTCCCAAGAAGCAGGCATCTTTTAATTTCGTGGCTGCTGTCTCCATCTGCAGTGATCATGGAGCCCAAGAAAGTAAAATCTGTCACTGCCTCCATATCTTCCCCTTCTATTTCCCAGGAGGTGATGAGACCAGTGGCCATGATCTTAGTTTTTTTGATGTTGAGTTTTAGACCGTTTTTGCACTCACATCTTTCACCCTCATTACAAGGTTCCTTAATACCTCCTCACTTTCTGCCATCAGCGTGGTATCATCTGCATATCTGAGATTGTTGATATTTCTTCCGGCAGTCTTAATTCCCGTTTGGGATTCCTCCAGTTCTGCCTTTTGCATGATGTATTCTGCATATAAGTTGAATAAGCAGGGGGACAATATACAGCCTTGTCGTACTCCTTTCCCAATTTTGAACCAATCAGTTGTTCCATAACCAGTTCTAGCTGTTGCTTCCTGTCCCACGTATAGGTTTCTCAGGAGATAGATAAGGTGGTCAGACACTCCCATTTCTTTAAGGACTTGCCATAGTTTGCTGTGGTCCACACAGTAAAAGGCTTTTGCATAGTCAATGAAGCAGAAGTAGATGTTTTTCTGGAACTCTCTGGCTTTCTCCATAATCCAGTGCATGTTAGCAATTTGGTCTCTAGTTCCTCTGCCCCTTCGGAATCCAGCTTGTACTTCTGGGATTTCTCGGTCCACATACTGCTGAAGCCTACCTTGTAGGATTTTGAGCATAACCTTGCTAGCGTGTGAAATGAGTGTAATTGTACGGTAGTTGGAACATTCTTTGGCACTGCCCTTTTTTGGAATTGGAATGTAGACTGATCTTTTCCATCACCTCTAATACCTTTTGTATGAATTTGTCTACTGTCTGCTTTGGCTTCTGTTGCAATGATTTTTGATCTGCAAAACGAATTGCAGCAGGCAAAAACCTAATGAAAAACCCCTGAATCATCTAAAAAACTCTGTCAGGACAAATGGATGCTGAATCTATAACACACAAAGTTTTGCTCATGCTTAAGAACTATAATGAAATTTTTGATTCTGGGATCTTGTTAAAAATAAATAGCAAGAACCATTAAAAATTGTTGGGAAATGTTCATCTCTGAAATGCCACATTCCTTTTACAGCAAAAGCAGTATATTTTAAGCTTGCTGCATAAATGATAGTCCAATATTTAATGTTGTTCTGCAATAAATAATGTTTTATTATTATAAATGTCAGACCCTAATTAGGACCTGTCAGCTCTGCTTTGCCATAAAAAATGTAAAATGAAATAATGATACCAGATATGGAATAATAATCCTACTTTTGTTAGAATGGTAGGCGAACATAAGCATGCATTCACATACATAACTCTCTCTCTCTCTCTCTCTCACACACACACACACACACACACACCCCTTGCCTTCTTTGTCAATACAGAATGGCAATTTGGAGATTTGTAACATTGATCAGAGTCCAATATAAAGTCATTTTTTTCTATTATTATAGCCACATATACTGTGACATTTATGATAGTATGATTGATGCTAGGCCCAGTTATAACAAAACATTTATTCTCTCCACTGCTGCAATCCAATTCCATCTCAGATCAGATGAGGTCAATGAGTCAGCATGAAAGAAAACCCTTTTATGACTGATCCCACCCCTCCCCCATTAATCTAAAGCACTTCACCTATTTGTTTCAGGGTTTTTTAATTCCTCCTGCCCCAACAGAAATAAATCCAATGATGCACCATGTCCTCTCTGGCATGAAAAAATGAAGGGAGATTGCTACACATAAACTAATTAGCAGGTTCTCCCTTATGTAAGTTTATTAGGGTATAGCTATGATAATAGTTTATTAACACTCTTAGATGGCTTTTTGTAATAATAACATTTATAACATCTTACAAGAAATGAAATATAAAAATTTAAAAACAAAATGTATTTGTAATAAATAACTACACCTTCACTCCCAAGAATGACAAGCCATCACAGCATGTTATGTTCAACATGGGGCATTCCTGAGACCAGTTCTCCTCACTCTATATTATTCAGAGATTTCTGCCTATATTATTTCCCAGCCAAGGATTTAGAGTGCAGCTGAAGAAATATGTACATCACAGTAGCTTCACAATATGTATACATATGACTAAACTTTGCCTGGTAATGCCATTGCCAAATGGGATATCTAATTCTGTGCTTAAAATGGAAGTTGGGCAATATAGTGGTGCCTCGCTTAGTGATGTTAATCCGTGCAGCAAAAATCGCTGCTAAGTGATTTCATCGCTAAGCGATTTTTAAAAACCCATAGAAACGCATTGAAACCCCTTCAATGTGTTCCTATGGGCTTAAAACTAACCTTAAAGCAAAGATCCTCCTTGGGGCGGCCATTTTCTGTGCCTCTAAAGCGAGGCAAAACAGCGGATGGCCATTTTGTTTTTTCAGCGGCCATTTTGAAACCGCCGATCAGCTGTGCAAAAATGGGGGCTTTGTGATGATCGCTTCCCCGCGATCATTGCAAAGCGAATTTTTCTCATAGGGACCATCGCAAAGTGATCGCTCTTGCGATGGCAAAAAGTCCATCACAAAGCGATTTCATCACTATACGGAGCAATCGCTATGTGAGGCACCACTGTACAGGCAATGTTACCTCTTCAGCAGACTAATATTGTAGTCTGCAAACCACATTCTTACATTATGTCTGCTATGTGGGACCTTGTTTGAAAGGCTTCCAAATGGAAGCATACATTGCTAGGAGCTCAAGGTTTTTAGAAACAAAGCTGAACAAGAAGAGAAGCATTGTTATAATGGAAGAATTTGAAAGTGTGTTTGCAGATGTGTGATTGTACAACACTGAAGCAACAAAGACTGTTTGTGGCCATACCCACCTGGCAAGGGAGCAGTCTGTTCTTTGACCTGTTAAGAGAAAAATAAATCTGTGTATCTGTTGTTTTTATCAAGAAGTTTGCAGCAAGAAGAAGGAATGAGAGGGATGTGACTCCAACCTAAGTTCAGGAGAAGCATGGACTGGAAGAAACTTTCTTTTAAAAAAAGATGTGGCACGGTATTTACTCTCGGGTCCTCTGTTATTCTGTATCAATCAGAGTAACAATCAGCGGTTATTATGATTGATACAGCCGCTCCTATGGACAATATTACTTTGTGGTTGACCAGGAAACATGTGAAACAGCTGCCTCTGAACTATTTCTTTGCAAAGCACTAGGTGTTTTGGTTGCTAGAGGTGCATTAATTTTTCTCTTCTATTATAAAAGAGAGCTTTGGCATTACCCTACCCCTCCCCCCACCTTCTTCAAAGAAGAATTAGTAGGGAATAGAGACTTTCAGTCTATGAAACCATCCAGAGAGCCTGAAAATGTTTATAGGTTTGTTAGCCTAAAGGCTCAACTTGCTAGTATGACATCTATTTCAGGAGGCATGGTTTTAATGATGCTTTCTGTAACTGTATTTATTGAAAAATGATTTCACTAACCTTCTTTAGCTCAGAAAAAAAGAGGCCAAACTGCTATGCCTGGTGCCACCATTGGAAATATTTTAAAAGGGCACAGTTATGAGTGAAAAAGAGGGCATACAAATTATTAGGCACGTGTTAAAGCTGAGACAAATTTTAACTTGATTTCTCAACTGCAATGCTGTTGTTTTGTTTTAATAAGCTAAGGATTTGACCTGACAGTCCAAGATTAAATAGGAAGTGATAGGAATGGGGCTAATTGTTAATCATGGAAAATAAATAACACATTTTGAACAGTCACTTTTCCCTCCCAACATAAACCTCAATTATCCAGAATAGTGCATAATTTATAACAACATTATCCCAAACCAGAGTTTCTTACCATCTGTCCTCTTTCCATCACAGAATATTCATACGTATAAATTACATGGCTGTGACAACATCAAAGGGTTCTAGTATTACAGTGACAAATGCAGATGGAAGGTTGGGACATAATTACTTGCAGATTGAAAGACTTGCTGGTAATTTTTTTTTCTAACAAAACTTGTCATCTTCAGATTAAAATAATTTGCAAGAGGAGTCAAATGTCGCCTTAAAGAGAAGGGGGGCGACAACATGGACATAAAGCAATACCACCTTCCTCCAAAGTTAGACAACCAGACATATTTTGCAGTCTGTTAAACAACCTTACACACAGAAACAGTGCCAAAATTGTTGGAATATATCAGGAACAAACTCTCCAGCTCAACAACATGTATACAGTGGCATCAGGAATCCTCTCCATTCACAGAATTCTCCATTCTGACTCAGGGTTAGAGGAAAATACATTTTTCTAAATTCCTTGCCCTCCTCAAAAACTGCATCTACATTTTTTTCAGAATAGCTTCAGCTCAGGGACAAAGTGCTTTTGCACCCAAACTCTAACCAGTCCACAAAACTGTTATAGAGGAGACACAAGCAAAAGGGATTCTGCTATCTTTAGAAAAGCAAACAAAAATACATTCAGCTTTCCTCTTGCTCTTCCAGCAGGAAGAGGGGCAGGCAATTTAAGAGAAGGCTCAAGCATGCTGGAATGCAAAAGTCATCACAGGGGCAGCCTAAGTATTAGATGGAGACGTGGGGAGGGGGATGTTCCTAGGAAATGGCCGAATAGTTCCACTTTTATGATAGCTGAATAATGTCTTTTGTCAGCAAACCTGGAAAATTCACCTATTGCCTCTGTTAAATTTTTGTGGAACAGAATCCATTTAAAACAACCAATATTATTCAATGCATTTGTGGATCCAGAATGCAAAGCAGAATGGAACATTCACATTACTGTCCAGAGATTCTGAAGGTATAAAAATGCCATGTAACTGTAAGCACTGTAATAATATACAGCTCTATTAAAAGCAGCCAACTATGCCATAAGAACTAAAGGAAAATCTGGGAAAAGGAGGATTGTTACATATTACAGTTTAGAATGACTCTCCTCCCCAAAGACCTGAATCCTCCAAATGGAAAGCAGATCAATAAAGGAACTAGGAGTTTGCCCTTGTCCTATGAATGGACAATTCCATTGCACCTCGGCATTTCAGATTATCTAGCATTCTCTCTCCCCAGATGCTGGACAGATGGGCTTTTCACGGGTGCCCAGATACATAATTTCTGATGAGACCTTGGTTCATGGGTTAGACAACTTTTCATTCCCGTTCCAATTTCTGGTGGTGCAAATAGGCTGTGCACTCCAGACTACTACCCAATTTCACCTGTAAACACACTTTCTCCTGAATTGCTCTATAAAGCTCATAGAGTGACAAGAAGCTGATCTGACAATACGACATATAACCAATGATAAAAATACTTTAGATGACAGAATATTTGCACACTAGGAGCAAACAATAATTGCAAGGCTTCCTTTAGTTGAGTCTGTGAAATGTTGGAACGAACGGAGGAAAGCGGGGTGGGGAAGAATGGGCATATGCTTCACTTAAACAAATAGATGATGCACATTATTGGCTCATTAGGTACTTCCCTTTCACCATTACTTAAGAAGCATTGTAGGGATGGAATAATGAATCCATAAAACATGACTTCGTCCACTTAGCATCGATAATCCAAGATGGTTATGCTCAGTCAGCTGCCTAATTTAGTAATTACAAGGGATGGTTTGAGAAAATGACAAGCAATTCCATGACTTACTTTCTCCCAGAGTTTTCTGAAGGAGATCGTGCTTAGCTTGCAGCTTGGTGATCAGATTCCTTCCTTCCAAATATTCCTTCAACTTCTGTTCAAATTTTTAAAAAAGACAAAGATCAACAGTTATTTCCCAAGCATATAAAATGACCAAAGGACCAAAAAAGGATTGAGAAAATCAAAGTGTTTGTAATTTCCAAGTGGCACCTGACAATTCCTATATGACTAGAAGCTGAAGGCAAGTCAGGCCATTACATTTTGCACGTAATATTCAAGTCCTAGAAAATGAAGACTTATCACACATTGGCTGAGAGATTGTTGCACAGCTCCATGTGCACAACAGAAATAATGTAAACAGTAGCAGCAGATTGCTGCTGATTAAAGGCCTCGTTTGGTGACTAAGCATGCACACCACTCGCACATAATGTGAGTTACGTGCATCCCAAAATCACCAAAAGAAGTCTTTAAACAATAGTGATTTGTCATTTCTGCTGCTGTATTTCTGATTGCACATGCAGAGCTGTGCAGCAGAATTTCAGTTGGACAGTGCTACATGAGGTATTTATTTATTTAAAATACTTCTGCCCTGCCTTTCTTCTTAAAAAGGACCCACGCTGGCTTACATAATCAACAGCTTTGTTGTGTGAAACAGCTTTATAATATCGTATTAAGAGCTAGAAAATTTGCATCAGGTGAACAGGGTACCAGCCAAAACATAATGGTATCTAAACCTCATATGGAATGGTATCATGTCCTTACTGTTCTCTCTGCCTCACTTCATGGATTTCAAAATGGGCTTCAGAATTCTATGACATATGTTAGTTAAATCTCCATCACTCAAGTAGCAAAGAAACTAGACTACAGAAGGAATCTTCAAAACATAAATCAACCCCCCCCATTAAAAGCCATCAGTTTCTAACCCACTATACAACTGATGAGACAATGCTTTTGAAGAAACAAGATGAGATTCTGCATTAAGTGCTCATTAATTGTAAAGCATAATTCAAAATGTATATTTAAGCATAAACAAGCTTTCTGGTTTGTCACCCAGAAGACTTTGGAAGTTCACAAGCAATCCAAGAAGTCAACGGCTATTCCAAGCACAGATACTCTTTACACATCACACTCCATTTTGATGTCTGCCTTGGCTCTTATTAATACACACAAGAGGAAATAAAAGTCTATCCATGTTTAGGCATGCTGCTGCTCTAAAACTTAATCACCATACAAGTATACAAAAGCACGCCTTGTATTCAATAGTTTTTCCTAAGACAGCATGATTTTTCTACCAATTCATGACACCACTATATTCATAAGTCCAAGTCCAAGTCACATAAAATGAATCACAGTCAAAATCTAACTGAGATAATTGCCCCATCTCTACAATTTCTATAACGTTACAAGGATGAGCATGACACAATGATGCAATTCATTTTGAAATAAAATCATTTAACAAAGAGATATGAAAATTGATGCTATATTTTAAAATTAATGAACACATCAAAATCTACTAGCAATAATTCACATCTTATTCCGAAGCCTCACCCTCTTTTATCCCAAACACACTCACTGGAATCCTATTACATTTTTATACTGGCATAATGCAATCAGCATAAGTCTTGGTAGTGAATTCTTGCAAGTTAGTAAGTCTATGGAGGCATTTGCTGTTGTGTGCAAGCAGCAAATGCCTCTATTGACTTGTTCACTTGCAGCAATTCACTGCTGAGATTTCTGCCAATTAACAACTGATGAGCTTCTGGCCACAAACATATCTACCAGGCTTCCATACTAGAGCACAAAAAAGTTAATATCTGAAACCAGAACACAGAAGCCACTACTTACAAACCTTTAGGGGACAAGGTATTTCAGTGGGGAGAAACTCTTTCACTACATATCTTGGGGGACACTGATCCATTTCAGTCAGGCTTCAGACCTGCCTTTGAGAGACAACTGGCTTTGGTTACCACAATGAATAACCTTCTGTGTGAAATTGTAGACTGTGGCTCTAATGATCCTTCTGTGAGGTATCAGAGGGTAACATTTTGTACATAATGGTTTTTAACATCAATATATATCCTACAGAGGCAGTGATTAAGAAATGTGGATATAATGTGCCATCATTCCTGCTGATAACACTGTCTCAACTCTATTGTTCTGTGACAAATTTGCCTGGAGAAAATGTGCAGTGCACTTTCTAATCTGGATAAGTGTCAACAAACTGAGGCTGAATTTTGAGAAGTCAGAGACTCTGTAAACAGATAGTTCTTGGCACAGAACTGAGGAAACTGCCTATTGTATATGAGTTTGTAATCCCTTAGAAGAAAGACGGTTTCGAAGTAGTTGTCAGTTACACTACTCTCATTAGAGAGTCATGTGACTTCAGGGGCAAAGAAAGCCTATTAATCAGCTTCATCTGGAATGGCAACCATGCTCACTCATGGGCAAGGTTAGTTTAGCAACTGTATTTTGTGTACTAGTAGCTGCACTTGGAACTGGGCAACCAAGTAGATCAGGAGTCTCCAACCCCTGGTCCACAGCCTGGTGCTGGTCTGTGGCCATGGCAGGACCGTACCGCGGAGACAGATCTCCCACCACCCCATGCACTCCCCCCACGCACCCCACCCGCATGCATGGCCCGCCACCTGCAGGCATGGGTGAGCATGCACCACCTGGGAGCATGCCCCTCCCCTCCGTGAGAGCACCCCTCCTGTCTGCGCATGCACACAAGCATGCCCCTCCCTCCATGAGTGCGCCCCCCTCGCACACGGCCCCTGCCTCCCCAAATGGTCCATGATTCAGAAAAGGTTGGGGGCCACTGTAGCAGCTGGTCTTCTCTGATACAGATTGCTTGGGTTAGCAGATAAGGCCTTCCTGGTTATTCTGTGACCTGCAGATTCCCATATGACAACATATAACATTAATGTGGTAAATCCCTTTGTTCACATAATTCTGAAAACTTTCCTGAAAAATCAAGGTAGATCCTACAGGTTGTTACGATCAGCATACAGGTATCATGAACGATGAATGCGCCATGACAATGGCAGATGTATGAACTTGGTTCTTTTAACTGGAGTAATTTCGGCCACCAGAGACTATCAACGTGAAATGGGTAGCTAGCTGTTTTATGTGAAATATTGTGGTTATTTTGAATAGCACGAAAAGTATAAATTTGGAAGAAAAACATACAGTACATGCAGTATTTCGAAATTCCTAAGTCCTTTGTTGCTCTCACATCTGCAAGTTTGTAATTAATTGTTTCCAATTTAAAAAAAAACCTCTTTTAGTTAAATATATAGAATTTTTCATTTAACAAAAACCCACTCCAGCAACCTCTGTGGTGTAAAACCACTGAATTCAAACACACCCATCCACCAACACACCCACCTACTACTACTAGTACCACTACCACCACCACCACCTTTAACATTGCAATTTGAACTGCTTCTGTTGTCACAACTTTGGGCACAAGTGTGGCCACAAAAATGCTGGAAGATACCACTGAAACGAGAAATAGTTCTCATTTCAGACATCTGAGGATGCAAAAAATAAAAAAAAAATAAAAAAAAAAAACCAAGGTGGTTAGGGCTGCTATTTCCAAGGGCAGCAGTTGGCACCACACAGGATGGCATGTGTACAGTAGAGGTAGGTTCCATGGAGGGTTGGGTGTGTACTGAGGCAGTAGGTATAATGAAGACAGTAATGGCAGCTGCCTTCCATGATGCTTGTCTTTAAAGCGCTACCCTGAACATGGACAACAGCAGCTATACTGCGGGTTTCTTTGCCTCCTAAAGCTTTACAGGTTGATGCCGGAAGGGCCTATGTGACAGTATGTTGTTCAGGGCTCCTGCCTGATACCTGGCATGAGACCTAGTTCTTGTCACAAAGCATTTTGGCTGATGCCTCACAGCCTAAACTACATCTCAGTGTAACTCTGTTACTGTATTTCATTGTGATAGCTCTTTGTTTTCTTAACATACCTGCCACAATCGTGTTTGCAGAGCTATGCTGTATAAGGCTAAAGATATCATCAGCCACAGCAATCTTTCACAAAGAAAACATATCCAGCATCCCCTGAAGGACTCCTATATAAGCCTTTAATCATGACGAAGCTACTGGAGCCTGTGGGATGGAAGGAGGAGTTCTTTGATTTCTAAAAATCACCACTTGGATGATTTTAAATTAGGGAACAAAATTTGAGCCAATGAAGAAGGTATGCAAATGCCACTTTGAAGATGGTTTAGGGGATATTAAAGAATTACCACTAGAAACCCGAAGAGTTCACTAAAACAAACTCCTACTCATCCTTTAATCATATTATCTTTCAAAGTTCATTAAATACCAAAGTGTCTAGATACCCCAGATTACTGACATTTTCCACATTAATTCCTCATTTAACATCAGCATCAAATATTTTAGGTTTCACTGTGCCAGCTAATTACAGCATTACAGATTATAACTCTATGTAGTTAAAATAAGCAGTGTTAAACTCACCACTTTAAAAGGGCAACCTGTCAAAAATCAGAGCAATGAAAGGAAGATGAGGGAGAAGAGAACATAACATCTAGTGCTATCAAAGCTGAATAAAAAGCTCCCACAACTTCATTCACCTGCTTGCAGGAGGCCTTAAAATTAATCATATTGTTAAATGAAAAATTAACACAACTGCCAAGAAATGTACGAAGCAAATAAGAATTCAAATCAACCCACACGCAGGAAACACAATGCTAAAGCACAGTGATTAGAAAAACCTTTCATCGTAGGCATGTTCACAGTTCAGTGGCTTGCTCCCTGCTGTCATTCAAGGCCCTATTAAAATAAATAACCACCTGATAACAAGACATGACAGATTGCCTGCCTGGAGCCAATTGAAACCTGAAGGTGAGACTCTGAACTCTGAACTACTAGGTAGCTATGTGAAGAGGGTTAAAAAATATGTACAACACCCTGTTTTGTTGCCCAGTAATTAGGAAAACAGTTCAAGAATTATATAATGCAGGACTTAATACTGGTTTGTGAACAAGCCATTATCTGGGATGTCTGACGCTATGATAAACTAGGATTTGCTACTAACTAGGAATTGACTCTTCTAATCACCTCTCCTTGTACACAGAGGACAGGGAAGAAGGAATGTAGAACACAAACCTCACTGCTGCTCATTCCTAATTCTCCAAACAATGATTTCAAAACTATCCAAAGGCTTGCTTGCTTTATTTATTTATTTATTTGGCTTTTTATATCACCCATCTAAACAAATCTACTCTGGGCTGCTCACAATCCAAAAAAAAGCAATACAATTAAAAACATCAATAAATATTGGGAAATATCATTTGGAAAACTGGGGAAACGACCCACATTTTGTTTATTTATTTATTTATTTGATTTATACTCCACACTATCTGGCAACTAGGCCACTCTGGGCGGCTAACAACAAGATAAACAACACAGTATCAAAACACAGTAAAAGTAAAATAATATATACATTCAAACAAAAACGACAGCCAGTGGGATAAATTAAAATAGATGACTATGAAGATGGTAAAAAGGATAATGAAAGGGTGGTAAAAAGGATGTTAAAAAGGAGCCTGAAATCTCAAAAACTTAATGCTCAGGGAAAGCCTGGTGGAAGAGCCAAGTCTTCAGTGCTTGTTTGAACCCATCCAGCAAGGGTGCCAAGCGAATCTCCATCGGCAGGTTGTTCCACAAGCGGGAGGCAACTGCCGAGAAGGCCCAGTTTCTTGTTCTTTCCCTCTAGGCCCTCTTCGGGGTCAAGACCCTCAACTGCCCTGCCCGTGAAGAACAGGTATCACGGACAGATCTGGCTGGGAGCAAGCATTCTGATAGGTACCAAGGTCCTAA
Organism: Pogona vitticeps; assembly: GCF_051106095.1. Classification (NCBI taxonomy): domain Eukaryota; kingdom Metazoa; phylum Chordata; class Lepidosauria; order Squamata; family Agamidae; genus Pogona; species Pogona vitticeps. Next base: position 47,574,034 of record NC_135786.1, read on the forward strand.
ACCATTTAGGAATTTGAATGTTACCATTATAACCCTGAAGTTGATGCAGAAACCAACCGGTAGCCAATGAAGGAAGGCCAGAATGGGGGAGATGTGCTGGAATTTCTTCACCCCAGTTATTAATCTGGCTGCTGAATTTTGGTCCAGTTGAAGTCTCCGCATCAACCTCAAGGGTAGCCCCACGTAGAGAGCACTGCAGTAGTCTATGCTTGAGATTACGAGTGCGTGAATCAGCATCGTGAGCACCCCCGCGTCTAGATAGAGATGCAGCTGGGCAATCCTCCAAAGATGGATATGGGCTACCCAGACCACAGATGCCACCTGGGTTTCCACAGTAAGATCTAGTTCCAGGCAGATGCCCAAGCTGCGAACCACACTCTTCATGAAAAGAGTCGTCCCCCCCAAAAAGGAGAGGGAGTTTCCCAACCCTCTTCATGTCCTGCTCCACATCCTGAGTCCTTTTAAATGAAACATGTGAGGTTTTTTGCATCAGACTCCCACTGATCAAGGCATAAAATACAGCACATACCAATAGGTAAGAATGCCCTGATCTCAAGCAAGGTGGCAAAGAATTGGGTTAGAAGTCACCCGTTTTAAACAGATCATATGTAAAATGAATACAGTTTGTCATACAGTAATTTGCTTTCAAACATTTCCTTTTCAGAAGTATTTCCTTCCTATGCCTATTTACACATACTAGACAATGTTTTAGAATACAAACCTTGAACCCCCAAACAGTATCACTCCCTAGTCTAGCTAAAATCCATTCTTAAAAAGACAAAGATGGATTGAAATCATAGCACTGTTTCTCTGCTGCTAAGTTCTCTTATGGAAGAATGTATCATCCTATTATGGTTCATCCACAACTACACAGCTATGAATACCATCCCCCACTTTGGTATTTACTAGTAAAAAGCGCCTGACAGGAGAAAAAAATATATAAGTTGACGTATAAACCAATGTAGATCTTCGCGTTTTGCTGGCAAGAAGACACAGTGTTACGCTTTGGGGCTATATGAAAATACCTTCTGTCATATGGCCTATATCCTTAATAAACACATACTGTACTTTTGCTTCCTCCCACCCTGCAATTCCACATAGCTCAGCTCATTTTTTTACAAACATCAAAGCTAAAGAAGGCATTCAGTTTCAGCAAAGATATTCCCAGAATGCACTATGGAGAAAACCAGAGCATCACAATGCTGCTCTAATGTCAGTGATTAAAATGAAGGATGAAAAAAAGAAAAGAAAAGAATAGCACATTGATAAAAAGCAGCATGGTGCTGATTACAGGTAAGGGTTATAAATAATACAGTACTTTCAAAAACCTTCTAGATTTTGTGAAGATTAACAAAATATTTCTGCAAAATACCTTGAAAGATGAAGGACTCTACAGGGGCTTGCTATTATTAATAAGTGATAGCAATTAACTAGAAACTAAAATTATCCACTCTTTCTTCAGAAGTCTATTTTTTGATATATGCAAACCTCCTCTTTCCACCAGCACCTCAGTACCACTGTTTCATATATTTATTTTGAAAACAGCATTGTGAGATATAACATTACTCTTATTCCTGCCTTCCCTTGCTTCCACTGGGGGAGGACAGCATGAGAGAGTGAGAAAGAGAGCGAGGGTACATTGAAGCATAGAAAAGAAGTGATCCGTTTGATACATTGAAGCATAGAAAAGAAGTGATCCATTTGAAGGAAGGAAGGAAGAAAGTAATGGCAGACCAAGAAACAAAGAGGAGATTCTTTATATTTTCAGAAAGTGAATCAACCATTGGGATATAATCTCTTCCTCTTGACTAACAATAGCCACTGTTTTCTTCCATACAAATTAAAAATTAATGTTAATACAAGCTGAATGTTTCTAAAGCCAAGCAAGTCCTTAAAATATGTTAAAACAGTTCATAAAAATGATAATAAACACACCAAATCAGCAAATCATCTAATGTTATTTTGTTTTGACATTTATACTGAAAGTTAAAATGAAAAGAAGTATGTGCTCCAGGCTTTCTATACTGCTTGTTTCTACCTTAGGGCATAATAAATAAGTAAATACAATGACTGCCTAACATTGTTTTTCAACTAATATACAATGGAATTACTAATCTTACAAATTAGTTATTTTCTCATTTGCATCTTGCTCCATACCTTCAGATGGGATTTTGTTGAAAATATATCCAAAATAATATAGTATTAGAGCATTCTGTCTTAAAGTGGATGGATTTTTAACATATATCTACAAGACAAATGGCCCTCTTTCAACCTCTCCCATGCAGCAATGTTTGCAATATACAGTATCTGGAAAAAAAATAAGAGTGTCTCCCATTTTAGAGACTCCTGTAAAATTTTTCCCTCCCACTGTAGGCTTTTGGTACTCAGTATAACTCGCATCAACCTGCTTCCATTTGGAATCCAGTATGTTTTAATTATTTTTATGGCATTATATACCATATACCTCTCCAAATCTTTGCACATCTTATTATCTCAAGCATTCACTCTACAGGGCTTAGGAAAAGAGGAGTGGATGAACATTAGGCTGTGGTCACACCAGGAAAATATCTCCTTGTTTTCTCGTGTCTTTCACTCCCTGAGCAGTCATACATTGCAGCCATGTGAAATATATCCCAGGGTGTGCGCATTTTGACTGGTTATTTTAAATTACAGCGGTGCCCTGCTTGACAATTACCTCGTTTTTGCGATTGCAAAATGATGTTTTAATAGGGAAAAACCACTTCAGGATGATCAGTTCCATGCTTCGGGAACCAATTTTTCGCTTAACGATGATCAAAACAGCTGATCATCAGGCTTTCAAAATGGCTGCCCGCTGTGTAAAATGGCTCCCTGCTGTGTTTTAGGATGGATTCCTCATTATACAGGCACTGGAAAATGGCCGCCCTATGGAGGATCTTCGCTGGACGCTGAGGTACAGTGGTGCCTAGCATAGCGACGTTAATCCATTCCAGGATTAATGTCGCTATCCGGAAACATCACGATACGGAAAGAAAAACCCCATAGGAACGCATTAAACTCCGTTTAATGCGTTCCTATGGGGGAAAAACTCACCGGTAAGCGAAGATTCCCGATCCGGCCACCATTTTCGCCGCCTCGGTAAGTGAGGGCAGGACGCGAAAACGCTGCGGGTGGCCATTTTCTGCACCCGGCGGACATTTTGGAACCGCCGATCAGCTGTTTCCCTAACACCGCAATGTGAAGATCGGTAAGCGAAATGCTTACCGATCATCGCAATGCGATGTTTTGCCACCTAAAACATCGCAATGCGATCGCATTAGTGATTGCAAAAAACGCATCGCTATGTGGATTCATCGTTAAACGGTGCACTCGTTAAGCGAGGCACCACTGTATTTTGCCCATTGGAACCTATTGAACAGGTTTTCAATGCATTTCAATGGGATTTTTACTTTTGCTTGATGACGATTTCGTTCTACAGCGATTTTGCTGGAACGGATTATCCTCATCAAGCAAGGCACCACTGTACCGCAACATTTCTCTAAATTTGATGTGATATGACCGGCTACACTTCAGTAGTATTATATTTCTCTCTGGGTTGTTGTTTTTGTCTCTGCAGCTCCTTTTTTCCTTTGAAAAAATAATTTTGTTACTTCAGTTTTTCGACAACATTTCCCATGGGTGTGAGCTTCTCTGCTGCATTTGTGCCTCTTGCAACAAAGAAACTAATAGCTGGACTTTGTTCTCATGGCAGCTCAGCCATGAGGTTCCCCAAGAGGAGAACAGGAAAGGGCTCAGGAAAACAAGCACCACCTGGTGGACGGATCTGCAAATAAGTGATGCTTAGAGGCCAATGATGCTTAGAGGTCAATTCTAAAGGAAATCAACCCTGAGTGCTCACTGGAGGGACATATCCTGAAGCTGAGGCTCCAATACTTTGGCCATCTCATGAGAAGAGAAGACTCCTTGGAAAAAACCCTGAGGTTGGGAAAGTGTGAAGGCAAGAGGAGAAGGGGACGACAGAGGATGAGATGGTTGGACAGTGTCATCGAAGCTACCAGAATGAATTTGACACAACTCCGGGAGGCAGTGGAAGATAGGAGGGCCTGGCGTGCTCTGGTCCATGGGGTCACAAAGAGCCGGACACAACTGAACGATTAAACGACGACGAGAGGCCAATGAAAAGTTTTCCAATGCATTGATGCTCCAGTCATTATTTTTTTAAAAAAATGAAAAATAAAAGGGCATGCAGGCAAACAACATCACTGGTGGAAGCAGTACAAGGCGTTTTGCCAATAAAAGTATGGGTACAGCCGTGCTCACAGGACATCACTGTAATTCAGACCTGGGCAAAGTGCAGCCCTTCAGATGTTGCTGAACTGCAAATCCCAACATTCCTCACTGTGTGGGCTAGGCCCAACTCTCCTCGCTATTGGCTGTGTGGGCTAGGCCCAACTCTCCTCACTACTGGCTGCGTGCGCTAGGCCCAACTCTCCTCAATATTGGCTGTGTGGTCTAGGAATTATGGGAGTTGCAGTTCAACAACATCTGGAGGGCCACATTTTGCCCATCCCTACTGTAATTGTTGCATGATGAATCCCACAAGAAAAAAGTAGAAGCCTCCTGGTAGGTAGGATCTGATGCGGAGAGAGCACGGAGGGAGAACAAAAGGATCAATAATGACCTTGCATCATCTGAACCAAAGGGGTCAAAATTCATGAGAAGTAACTCAAAAATATTTTGCTGGTGTGACCACAGCCTTACTTAAGTTATTTTGATCCTGTCAGATCGTATCTTCACGAGTTACCAACAGAACTGGCTTCTAACACAAAAAGTCTCTTCTCCTTGTTACAGCTGATACACAATGGGAAAAACAGCTAATGCTGATGTGCCAAGGCACGGACCTAAGTTTCATATACCTGGTAGAAAGACATAATGAGTGCAGCATAAACAGGTACAAAGTACATCAATTTGAATCGCTGAAAACAGTGGGAAAAGAAGAAGACTGAACATGAGATGGATTCATGATCTACCTCATTATTTATAATTCATCTCATCAATAAATGGGACCACAGCCTTCCATATGCATGACCCAAGCAGGGCGTTTAATTACAAGGTCTTTTGGAGGTTATAAACTCATAAGATAGCTGTAAACTAAAAACAATTTGGTAACATGCAATAACAGCAACATCTCTTCAGGACTGCACTTCACAGTCAAATTCCACAGTACTGTACTAACTTGCTACCAAGATTGTGGATGTAAAAAATTTCAAATTAAAAATTAAAATTACCAAAAACTACGAAGCTATACGTAATTAGATTTCACATAGCACAATAAGCTTTAAGGTAAACTTAGGCGTGGTCTGAAAGCAACCTCATTTATCTAATCCCAGCAAACTGATTTCTAAAAGAAGCACAGAATACAGGTGATGGCAGGCTGCACCATCAATGTGGGGAGCACAAGATACATAACAATCTCCAAACACTCATCTGCACGACTGGAGGAAAAAAAGTGTCAAAGGACATAATGTCTTTATAATGTCAAGTTTGTAAGGTCTAATTTAGATTCACCCTGGGGTGCTGAAAATACGTTCAAAGCTTTCCATCTCTTACCCTCTTGCCAAATGTGTGTCATATTAAAATGCAGTTCTACTCATTTTCTTTGTTGTCTGCATTTTCCCCCTCATATTCATCAATACTCAGCCACTATCTATTTTTGAGCAAGACATCTGATGTTTTTAAGTTAAAGCTTTAAATTCTTATTAGGGTTATTTATAAGCCTCTTGCATAGATTATCAATCACTTTTGTTTACATAGTTATCTTGACTGCAAGTATTCAACATAGTGGGCAAGCATGGAGATTTATACGAAGTGAAGAAATTTAATACCCTGCACAGAGGAAGTCAGGACTCATTCATTTCAAAACAGAAAGTGGTTTTTCCCTCTTGAAAAAGAGGATCTGTAAGTTCAATTTAATAACCATTTATACAGGCAGAGGACATCAAATTGCTTCTTAATTGAATCACTTTTCCCGCCCACATTTTTCTGATAAATTCACCTTCCAAGGAGACCTTTTAATTTAATGTGGCTTTTGAAATATTTGGAGTGCTTGTCTAAGAGAATGATACCCTCTCCAATAAACCTATTACTAGACCAGACCCAACATAAACCATCCTGTCCACCAAAGCAATTTATACAGTATGCAGTAATTTTCATAAGTAACATCCTCCTTACAAAAAGGTATAAAATGTTTGCAATATTGCAGTATCCATTTTAAAAGGACCAGTCCCAGATTAATGGGGGAATATTTCTGAAGACTTGCTTCTACCCAACTGAATGCATATGGAACCATTTTCTGCACTGCAGTTTTGGAAGAGGCAGCCATGTTAGTCTGTGCAATCAGATGAAGCAAGATCCAAAGAAACAAAACAAAGCAAAACAGAAAGAAAAACCATGTGGCACCTTAAAGACTATCATATTTCAATGTGCGCTTTCGTGGACAAGTCCATTTCATCAGACATATGGAATAAAAATGAAATCCTGAATAAAATACATTATTATCTAATTGAGATATGTGATCTGTGTTATGGAGTCTGTGAGCTGTAATACAGAAACACAAACACATCTGTATCATTTACTTATTAGTTATATTTATAACCTCTTCTTCCTCTGATCTCAAGCTGTACACATGCCCCCTCTCCACCCACTCAATTTCACAACAAACCTGTGAAGCAAGTCAGGCTAAGGACAAGCTCAAGGACACACAATGAGTTGCATTGTTCTGTGGAGACTAAAAGGTGGATCTCTCAAATCCTGTTGTACTCCACTTCCCCTCTTGAACAGTCAATTAACAGGATGTTAGTGTTCTAAAATGGGCTACAACTAGCTCTAGTTGTAAGAAGGGAAGGGATCCACAAACATCACAACTAACTGTAATTGTGATTACTCTTCTAAATAATACATTTGGTGTAGACTGTTAGCATGTCTCTTGTTCTCCTAGCTGAACTAAGTCATTATATATGTATACTGTATATTAACAATATATTAAAATTAAAGAGGGATGTGACAGTAACAGCTATTTTAACAAAAGCCTTCCTTGGCAGGAAACATGAGCCTTGAAAGCTATCATTATCAGCTTTAGTATTTTCCCCATCCTAGCTATACTTGTAAAGTATCAGTTTGTAAGAAGTGAAGAATTAGGTTATATGGTTTAGATGTAACAGTACATTGACAACACATAAATAACACAGGCTTTGAAACAAGGGCCAGATGAATGATGGAGAAATTCAAACAAAAGCAGGCAAATATTGACCCTGTAGGAAGAACATTCTTCACTACAAGAATGATATTGACAGCTTGTTAGCTTCAAGAAACACAGTTTTCCAGCTCCAACACATACAAACTTCACTGAAAGTGCACAGAAAGTGAGTCCTCTTACTGTGAAGTAGAACTGTTCTGTCTCCTGCTGATTGGCCCGTCTCTTGGCAATACTTGGTTTGCTCATGAAGGTTTCAGAGACTGTTGATTTTACTGATTCCATGGAATTGCTATACTGGAAGCAGTCAGAGACATCAAAATCTTCAATGGTGACAATATCCTGGATAGTTTGCAGTGTGGCCTCCATTGTTTTTTTAACCTGGGTGGGGGAGACAAGAGAGGAATGAAAAGGGAGGGGAGAATGGTGAGGATATAGGAAGCAATACATTTTACTACTGGCATTGGTTACTGCAGCTGTTTCTATGGTCCCCAAGCACACAATGAGCACTAATTAGATCTACAAAACAAAAGGGAGATGGATGATGGAGATTTCAGTCTTCTGCAGACTTACTTGGAAGGAAAAACCATTGAGTGGTATGATCTTGAGCTCCAGTAATATTAAACGGGTGCATCAGGGATTACAAAAATGCTGTGGGGATGGGTTGAAGGTGAGTCAGGGGTTGTCTACCCCTCCTTTTCTCTTAGAAAAGAAAGTTACTTTGCTTCCTTTGGAGAAGAGTAGTATTTGGAGTAACAAGAAGAGGAAGAAAATAAGATATGTTAATCTCTTTGCATCTTAGGGAAGATAGACAAAGAGAAGTCATATATAATTTGTGAGGCTTTTATTGGTTAAAGTAAGTCCCGCAATAATGTTGCATGAACTGAACATATAGTTTTAATATGTAGTCTGCAAGGTACCTAACACTTTGCACTTTTCCATGTGATAAAGATAATCAAATTGGAAAAGGCAAGTATATTACATGGCTGTACATGAGCACAAAATAGAACATGCGTGATTATGAATACTCCATTATTCAAACATTTAAAATTCATTGTAAAATATATTCCACTGTTTTTGATTGTTTCAATTTGCATCCCACCTTCCCATTGCACAATGAAATGTGCAAGATGACTGAAGCTGTTCATTAACCCACCCCAGTTCTGATCTATGGATTGTATAGCAGATGCTCCTTAATGCAATTTGGCACAACTATCTTATTTTCTTCTTCCCCTTGCCAAAGTACACACAGGACAGAAGCCCATGGTAACTCAAGCTACATGTCCTGTTATCAAGAACCAAGATGTCAATAAAGGCAAGATTATATAGGGTTAGTACTGTTCCAAATATTCTTCATTTTCTCAAATAGAAAAATATGGCCACTCAAAAACCATAAGCTGACTTCTAAACTGAAAAACAGGCTGGAGAAGGTAAAGTTCAGGATTAAGCCCTAGGCTTTCAGTGCCAATATAAACACACTTTGCACAGATGAAGGCCATGAATAACCCATTTGCCCTCACCATGCTATCCAAGGTGCATAAGAAGGGGCCTATCCTCCTCCTCCTCCTATTGCAATGTTATGTAAAAGGCAGGATAAAAGTCAAACTCAGTCAAATGACAGAGATTTTGCCATTTCAATCAACATTAAAGTCTGCAATGCAACATATTCTAGAAGGTAACAATAAGACTAAACATCGTCAAAATGGGAGAGCTCATCTAAAATCATTGTTGTTTCAATGTAGTTGTTCAAAAGTAATTAATGTTAGGAACCGAAGCACATTTGGTTTGCCTCAGAAGCTTTTCTGTGGAATGAAGTTACTAATACAGATTTTGTTCCTTGCTATCCTTCCTTTTCCTCATTTGCTGTTTAGACCAGCAAAACAGTACGAAGTGGAAAAGAGGAGACACTATTGAGAAAATTGCTATGAGTAGTGTGGAGTTTTGTGTTAGCTCACCTCTTCATTTTCAATCTTTAGTGTGGATAGCCTAGACTGGAGCTGCTGACATCTCTGAACCAACTCACTTTGCACTGGCTGCTGGGCACATAGCTGGAAGACCTGGAGAAGAAGAAAAAAAACACTTTGTATATACAGTGGTGCCTCGCATAACGTTTTTAATTGGTTCCAAAAAAAAAAACCTTATGCGAAAAAAACTTTATGCGAAACACCATTTCCCATAGAGATGCATTGGAAACCGGTTAATCCGTTCCAATAGGCACGGATTGCCATCCTTAAGCGAAAAAACCCATAGGAAACATTGTTAAACAATACAATGTTTCCTCCATTGGAATGTATTGTAGCTGACTCAATAGGTTTCAATGGCTTTGCGAAGTCAATTTTTGCAAAATTAAGTGTGTCATAAAAGGGTCAAAAATGGTTTTAAATGCTTGGATTAGCTTCTGCACCCTCTAAAACGGATGCAAAAGTTAATTTGGCTTTGATCTGACTTTTCGTTAATTAATGGTGAATTTTTTCCCCCCAACTTTTGACAGCTGTCAAAATCTGACAGCTCCATTATTTCCTATGGGGGAAGAAAAAATTCACAAAAAATTAATGAAGACGCAGCAACTGTTCTAAATTCTTGGGTTCGTTAGAGGACCCCCTAAGTTGTGTGCAAACCTGATTTGGCTTTGATCTGAACTTTCCTTAATTTTTTGTAAATTGTTTTCTCCCCCATAGGAAAGCATGGAGCTGTCAGATTTTGACAGGTCCATTGGTTCCTATGGGCCAAAAAACAAAAATTCACAAAAAATTAACGAAACGTCAGATCAAAGCCAAATCAGGTTTGCACATGACTTAAGGGGTCCTCTAATGAATCCAAGCATTTAGAACCGTTTTGGACCCTTCTAAGACACTTTTTAAATTGAAAACAAAAAAAACGTTAAGCGAAGCAGGGGACCTAAAACCAAAAACGTTAAGCGAAGCATGGTCCCAAAAACGCTATGCGAAAATCGCCCATAGGGAAAAACGTTATACGAAGCACAATCTGCCTCTGAAAAAATAAACGTTAAGCGAAAAAAACGTTAAACGAAGCAAACGTTAAGCGAGGCACCACTGTATTTTGCACACATGGCCCCCATTCTTCACTTTATCTTGACTGGGTTATACAGCAATGGAGCAAGGAATAAACTGGGATATGTATTATCAAAATAAATGTAAACACTTTACAAGTTGGTGTAAGACTTTTTATAGCCACAACATTAAAACTGAAAAACTTGACCCATCTAAATAGCAAATCTATGACGATGAGAACGAAAACCTGCACCATTTGAAATCAATATGTACAGTCTAATAAACAAAGGAAGGAACCACACAAAGTAGATTTCTTTTACAGTTTTGTGGTTCTAACAATACTGAAGTTGTGGAAAGTACAACTGGAAGGAGGAGGCTGGTGTGGGAAGAAGGCAGGGGTTGGAATCCTATTTTTTCCAGTGAAACTTGTTTGTCTGAGATACGTCTATTCTACAAAAGAAAACATATTTCTGCTTCTGCTTCCTCCCAGTAATAGCAAAAGCAGGTTGCTGAGAGAACAGTTTTTAGAAAGAAAAGAGCTCAAGGTGAAAAGGTACCAAAACCTCTTACCCTTTAAAATAACAATCCGAATACTGTAGCTGCATTTTACAAACAAAAACTCAAAAAACAAACAACCCCCTCCCCCAAAAAACCCAACCACCACTCCCCAAAAAAACCCAGACCAGTCTCTATAAAGAATCATGGAATTACACAGAATAGATAGACCTGCTCAGTATGTCAGAAGACAAGGGCATGTTAATTTCCTTCCCCATAACACTGACTTAATTTGATGACCTATAAGACAAGATAGTTTTGCATGTGCACAGAGCTCCTTTGTATTCTCCTCTACATGAGCCACAAACGATCCACAAGATCTCTATCAGGGGTCTCCTACCAACTCTCCTCAGACTGAAGAAGCTACTTGGATGACCAGTGAAAAATTTCAACCTAAAAAGAAACAAATCCAGTTGCCATGACTCAACTTCTAGATAACCTCACATGGATGGATGACTGAGAATCTTCATAGACACAAATTCTCTAATTAACCACAGTTCCCCATTTCATTAATACTAGGAAATCTGGATCAAATGAAATAGGAAATTTTGGTTAATTAGTGATTTCTTGGTTTAATCATGGCTAGTGATGAAAGAGCAAAATGACTGCTTGCATGGGGGAGAGCCATGTTCATATCTTGATTTATTAATAACAATTCAGACACTTCATCCACCAGCCCCTCTTCAAACCTGTAATATTCAGAGAACTAGACTCAATATGTTAATGTTCAAAGAAGCAAATTAGTTTTAAAAAGTATATTGAACCTCTGACTCCACATTTCAAAAGAAAAGTTATGAATGCCATTGTCCAAATTTTAATGCACATTTTTGCCAAATTTCAAGCAACCAAGTTATGAGAACTACTTCTGTGCCTGGTTTTTGTTTACTAAATAGCAAAAAGAAGGGAATGCATGAAATTAGATTGTAAGCCTGATATGGCAAAGTAAATTTCTGCTCCCATTGTGTTCCTAATCAGCCACTTCTCCCCTTCATGGCTGTTATATACCTTTCTAGAAAAATTGCCAGAGGGTAAATATATATTTATTTATTTTCATTTATTTAAAATATTTTTATCTAACTTTTCTCCTTAAAAAGAATGTAAGGTGCATAAGAGCAGTATCAATGATATAGGAATGTCAAAATATTATTTCTTGAATATTTTGGTATGGAGTCAGGGGGAAATAAAGTCATTCTGGGATTTGACTTTTAAATTGATCTAGATGCATGCAACACTAAATTTAGAAATATAAATTTAAAAATAGTGCTCCACACTATTTATGTATTTATTATTCATTTATTTGTTTTATTTATAGGCTGTCTTTCTCCTGATAAGGGGACCCAAGGCAGCTCACAATATTAAAAGAAAAGAGTATATTCACATAACCGAACTGATGTTGACCCATTTTAGTGATTTTTTTACTAGTCCAAATGTAAGTATGATAAATAAGTGAGAGGACCAGCCAGCTACATATACTGTGTTTTTTCTTTGACACAACTATCTACAGTGATAGGACTATACTCCCCTGTTTCTCTGAAAATAAACCCTAGTATGACTTTTCAGGATGCTGGTAATATAAACCCTACCCCCAAAATAAGCCTCTTCAGTGAAACCTTGCCCTCCCCCATTGTGCAACAACCAGAAGATGGCATGACAGTGTTTGAATAAATGTACCTTATTTTTCTGTGTATAAGATGCCCCCCTTTTCTAATCCAAAATTAAGAAATCTAAGTGGGGCTTAGGAAATGTAGAGTAAAAAGGATCAAAGTGCTGCAGGATGGCTTTGATCCCTGCTTTCTCCCTTTGTTGTAAGCCCCGCATGGCTTAGCAAAAGGAGGGGGAATGGGATCAAAGCAATGCCGCAACTGAACATTTTGATCCCTTTCCCCCTTATACAGCCACGCGATTGCTTTGATCCTTCCCCCCTCCTTTTGCTAAGCCCCATGGGACTTAGCAGGCAGAGGGGAAAGCAGGGATCAAAGCCATCCTGCAGCACTTTGGTCCCTGCTTCCCCTCCACTTGTTTTTTTCTCCTCAGCTTACTTCTGTGTATAAGATGACCCTCAATTTTTAGTCTAAAGATTTTAGACAAAAGTATAGTCTTATACACAGAAGAATGTGGTAGATTGTTGTATATGAAAAAAAACCATCCCCTGAAAATAAGCCCTAATGCATTTTTTGGAGCAAAAATTAATAGAAGACCCTGTCTTATTTTCAGGGAAACACGGTATTAGATCTGTAAATATGAATACATAATAAATGTAACATACACACAGAGTCATTGCTGCAGCCTGTTTGAATGCTGACAATTTCTCACATATTTGGTGAACGTATACATGTAGAGAAGGAGTGTGGACATCAGCCTAATAGTCTGTGTCAGAATTCATTAGTACACATTTCATAATTCTGGACATTTATCACAGATGCTTTGGACTATCACATGAAACTACATCTGCCAATGTATATCACGGGCGAATGGATTCCATGGGAGAGCTCAGACCTTCCAAATGTGTCTGCATCACTGAGACAATCTTGCTTTCCATTGAATATATATACAGTACTCTGGTTGCTAACTACAATGACTAAATAGCATGGGCTTTGAACAGATCGGAAAGTAGCCAGAAAGTGAATTTAGTAATAAAATGTCCAAATGGTGCAATGCTGAGAATAATTACATCCAATAGTCACAACAATCAAACTAGAGACTGGGTGCCCTTACAGAAAATAATATCATTCTGCATAGTATCCAATGGCACTTGGGTCTTTAACAACATGAACTCTAATATATCACAGCTGTGCTAAAAAGCAGGGTGAATTCCTTGTATAAGAAAACTGCAAACAGAACTAATGCAAAGCATCTGTGATATTTTCTCTTGGGAAAGATCAACTGGATGAAAGTAACATGCAATAAATACCAAAGAAAATGCAATAAAATACTGAACTTCAGTTTTATGGTTTGCCATCCAGCAACCACGATTGTTAGTCTTCAGAAGCTATCTTTATAAGAAATTCTCAGGGTGTGGATGGGGAAGCAAAATGAAAACTGCTGAATTCAGTACAACAGTGCGGCACCTTAACATCAGTGATTCCTCATGCAGATAATAGTATCTACATAAAGAACTTGCAGCAACATGAGAGAAAAGAGACCCAGAAATATCAGTCTAATATACAGATACGTGGGGGACAATCTGGAAGAAATAAAAAGCCAAAAGAGAAGGTTGTGATATGGCACACTACAAATCCATCTTTAATTGTGAGAACACAAGTCTGCAAGTCCTGATTTATATCAATGTCCCAGCATCTAATGAATAGTAGTCATAATCAGGAAACAGAATCACATGTTCACCAAATGCTGTTTGGAAATCAGATGTTAGAACAGTGAAAAGATACCTTCCTCTTAAACAAATGTAGGTGTAGGGAAGGAAACCAGGCTACACCATATCTTCCTGCACTTCGTTCGCTCTCTAGAACAGCCTTCATTTAAAGAATGTCTATAATCAACTCTTCTTCTAAGCAAATCATCCTACTGGAAACTACAGGAAATAGTCAACAGATGAAAGCAAATACATTGCTTACCACATTTATTTTACTCTCCTTTTTACTTCTAAGATACATCCATTATAAAAAGCAACCAACATTACAAAGTGAAGACTGTACAAACTAGTACCAAGATGTCTAGAGGTAAAGAAGTGTACTGATGAAATTGTAGGATAATGTTGTGTATCTGAAATCCAGTCATAGCATAAAAAGGGTATACAGAACCCTCCCCACATGCTTAAGAAAGCATGGAGGAGGCTGCAGATCCACATTGGCTAAACCTATCCAATACAATCACCATACGGCAGCACTGTGTTCACAGTGAATATCATCCAAATGACATTTGATAGAGGTTCTCTCCAAACACAGTTGTATGCCTAAAAGCTCCTATATTAGAGAAGCAATTCTCAATAGCCAGTCTTTCCTTGCATGTACACACATCTGCACATACATCTGCATGCATGGAGAACTGCCAATCCGATATCTTTTGGGGAAGCACAGCCATAGTGCATGGCCAGCAGGTGAGGTCAGTCCATGCAACCCTGCTCTCTCTCCATGCATTCATTTAAAATATATGGGGGACATGTATATTCCCCTGAAGTCACAGATCAATCAACACCACAGTTTACTTTATCTTGTACACAATGTTTCTAAATATGACTACAAAGGAAACCCCTATTTATGCATATTCATAGAGAAGAGTAGAACTAACCATGTCACCCATATGAGGCTGAAATTCAAACTTCATGGGTGGGCAGAAGACATTGTTGCTCATCTCCATGAGACGCTGCTTGTCACTGTTAGCATCCAAGTTCTCCACTGCATTCTCAATGGCATCCAGGCCTTCATGCTTTGATTGTTCCAAGTTCAACTCTGCTGACAGGAATGTCCTGAGTGCCCTGCCAAGGCTGGCATGATATCCTAGATCACAGCACTGCTGGAAAAAAAAACACAAGCAAGCAGAAACTACCTGAAAACTCAAGATTCTATAAGAATACGAGTCACAGAAAATACAATGTAATATTACATTCATTATTCAATACAGTACACACAAATCTTGGTCTGAACAGGTCCAACAACTTGTGCAAGAAACACAAAACTGATTTCCAGACCTGAGCTATAGTGACTTTAATAGACTTACATTTGCTTAATGGGGCTTGATATCCTTCATTTAAAAACACTGCCATACTTATAGCCACTATGGAATCATGTCTTGTATTGAACACGCACGATCTATTTTTGTAGCTTCTTGCCTTATCAGGTGGAAGCCTGGACACAATCCAGTTACAGACAAAATCACCTCCTGCTTGATGCTTATCTGTCTTTCCAACCCAGCTCAAATTCTTAGAGCAACACAAAATCCATTTCTAGTTTGATGCTATAATCTCTGTATTCAGACCAGAAATATGCCATCACAACAGTTATCCTTGCCAAGATAATTATTGCAGTGCAGCCTTCACTAACCTGTTGACTTCTGTAGGTTTTGGAATACAACTTCGACCAGCTCCAGAGAGTATGGGGACAACATGAGTTGTCATCCAAAATGCCCAGAAGGCACCAGGGTGGGGAAGGCTGCTACAATACATTGCATGTGGGTTGCTTTAAAATCATTTGAAATCTTCATTAAACTAGTGAAGAACACACTAGCCAAATGTCTTTGGAACTGAACACTGTGATCAGATTACAACAATATTTAAAATATTTACTGTTTCCCAGTTTTTCCATACATTTAAAGACTTTTCATGATGGCCCTGACATCTTGGGTTTGGTAAGTACCTACAAGAGAGGAGATCTTCTCAGTGGTGACATTTTCCATTTCTTTTCTTTGATTGCCTGTCAACTATCTTAGTTAATGCTTAAGTGCATTCTCTTCATTTTTGAAGTTTTTTTATTTGTATCTGGAGTTTGCCTTACCTGTATTTTCCCTCTTGGTTTTAAATGCTGTTTTAATAGCTTCTTTTTACTGTTTTAACTGCTGTTTTTATTGTGCATTATTCTGCTTCTGCACTCTTGCTTTGTATTTGAAAAACACAGTAGGTCTGTTTGTGGGACAATAACCCCCTGAATTAAATAAATAATTTGAGAAGATCCACTTTGCAAACAGAGGAAAGAAAGTGAAGGAAATATTGAAATACAAGTATCAAAGTCAAATATTTGCTAAATGTACTGACCTTAGCATATTGTTAATGAAAGCTAATTTTTTACCAAGCCAAAATTCACTACTTATGGGAAAGATCTCCTGTCATTACTTCACACAAACACACAAAGTCCTGATTTGATCCTTAAAAAGACCCCCCCCAAAAAAATATAAGAGAATGGCTCCCATTCTAAAAAATGAGTGCAAAAATTGCATGTGCTAGGAAGCCATCCAAAAGGAAGAGAAGCCCATCTGTTTGATGGATGTCCTACTCCAAAAGCTGGTATCAATGGAATCTCCTCCTTTGGCATAAGCATTTGGGGGCAGGATGGATCCGTATCACAAAAAGAAAAGCAAAAAGGGAAGAAAATAAATGGGAAAAGAAGAGGAAAGATATACAAATCCAGACACCTTCTATGGTTTTAAAATAAGAATCCTGTCATTGTCTGCTATAACATGACTGGGTACAGTGCCAAAAGCCTGTGGCAGGTGGTGGATTCTTGTAAAGCAGCAGCAGTTGCTGGCTTTACTGGAAAGGCACAATGAAAGAACACTGAATTCAATCAAGAAGCACAAAGACCAAGCACAAAAACAAAAGCTGCTTGATTGAGAATTTGCACAGGCAGAGGGCGTTTCCATTGGTAAACAGCCATCTAAGCAGTTGCAGCTTTGCCAGTGCATTAAAATTCCATGTTTTGCAAAGTGCAATTGGAGGGAAACCAGTTTTAGTGAGAATTACTACCCAATTATGATGCAGATCAACTGAAACTTAACAAAAAATTATTATCAGTTGAACATCTGTGTTAATATGCCCTTTAATTTACTGAAGCCCCAGCCTGATGGATGGATTCAGTTCAGATAAAGTTGCCTGTTTGGCAAAATACATCCCATGCAATTGCATTCATCTTCACGTTATCTGTTTCCATTCATGGAACTGGAAAGGGAAATGGTAATTCATATTTTATAAGCTATCTCATAAGAAATCAGGAGGATTAGATTAAGACAGTGATGTTTCCATCTTTATAGTAACTGCTGGCAGCAAAAAACATGTTCAGTACTCCTTCCCCATCACTAACATTTTAAAACGTCCAAAATATCACATTTATAAGTGTGTCAGTCTTGCCGGCCTTTTCTAGGTTATATAAATCTTTGATGGAAAATGTTCTCCAAGGAAATCAATTTTTTATAAGAATTTAATGATAGCTCATCCAAATTCACTCCTCAGCATGACAGCTCATTAACCCTTTACCAGCTACAAGACTTAAAATACAAACCCAGAACAACATAATGCAAGTAAATACTGCAGGTTTCAAAATTCAGAGCAGAAGAACACTCCATAACTGTCCAATCTTAAGTGCTTTCAAAGGCAAGCAATACTTGTTTACACACTGCAGTTTACATATAGCTGGGGAAGATTTTGTGAATAGTTAAAATGAGTTATTACGTAGGTGAATTCTATTTGTTATATATCTACCACTTTGGTTTGCTTGGTTTCTTTTAAAATCTTTATTTCTTTAATTAATATCAACACATAGACAACTGTATAAGTAATATTCTATGGATTAAATCTTATCTGGTGCTTTCTATTCTGTAGCACACACTTCTATGGTAAACAACAATAATAAGAATCTTGGAACTGATTAGCTGGAAGGCACCCTATGGACCATCGAGTCCAGCCCCTGTCAAGGAGGCACAGCAGAGAATCAAATGCCCAACTTCTGGCTCCGCAGCCAGATACCTATACCATTGACTATCCAGCAGTTTAAAACAAGTGTCTGTTTTTCTGGATTTTTTTCCACCCATGCTGGGTGGGAAGATGGAGACATTGTCATCCCTTTGAGAATTTAGTTTTATAGTTCAGGCATAGTCCTAGATTCAGCTTTGAACCTGCATGTTTCAGTTCCAGTGGTGTTTAGGAGTATGTCTGTATCGCTGAAGCCAATGCGCCTACTGTACCTGTTGAAATGTCTGACCTTGCCACACTGACATAGTGTTTTGTTATAACTAGGTTGATGATTATATATAATATGCACTGCAAGAGATGAGGAGCACCTTTCAGAAACTTCAGCTGGCCCAGTGTACTGCAATTAGATTGCCAACCAGTGCCAGTTACAGGGCATGTGTAACTCCCATATTACAAAAGTTTTAATAACCACTGGTCTGTTTCCAGACACAATCACAACTTGCCATCAGCCTGTCTGAAGGACAATATTTTCACACATGAAGCTGCTAAGATTTTAAGAGCCTCAGAGAAGTCCTCTTCTCGATCCCTCCACAATTTGAAGCACATTTCATGGAAACATGAGAGGGGGCCTTCTTGTAACTACTCTCAGTTCCTGGAACTCCTTTCCAAAAGTTTTAGAAAAAGTAGCCATCTTAGTCTGTGCTAGCATACCGGGCTAAAAAGAAAAGAAAAATCAAAAATAAAGAAGGCAAAAATGTTAAACTAACTGCTATATTTTAAGGTGAGCTTCCTCAGATCTAAAAAAGTCGCCTTGCCCACGAAAGCACAGCAGATAGTCTTTAAGGTGCCACAATGTTTTTATTTTTAAAGTTTTATTTCATTTCTGGACTGATATCTTTCCAAAAGAGGAAAGAGTAACCATATATTTGATATCCCTCTGTCAGCCATCAAAGATATCCACATTCAGGTAGGTTTGGGGCCCTTAAGCTCACTTGTCAATTGCTGAAACTGGTTTTAAAAACTGTATAATATTTCTCATTTTAATTATATTTTAAAGAAAGTTCCTTTTATATTTCAACTATGCTTCAAGTATAATTTTCTCATTTTATTTTGTCTTGCATTATTAGCAGTGATATTTATGGCAGAATGTCCTTTATGATGGAATAAAAATAAGTATTTTATGTTTAAAAAGTTGTGGCCACGTGCAGAGAAGCCAAGACTCGAGAGGCTCATGCTCCTTTTCATTTTAAAATGTTTAAATTCAGCAAGAGAGTATGTGGTTGCTTCAGTACATACTAGAAACATTTTTTAAAGAACACACCTCTTGCTCTTTTGAGAGCCACTTAAAACTGAACCATAGATAACTAGTAGTCTCTTAAGCTTTAAAAACCACTGTTGTACATGTTTAGAAGTCTAACCAGTCCTAACACAGAGGATGCAGGCTTCATTTCTATCTAGATAGTAATCTTGCTGTGGCACTTTTTTACTTCTAAGGTCATATGTTTATAAGGAGACAAAAGGACACTGCTACAGGGAAGTAACTTGTCTTAAGACTGTCTAGACAAAAAAACTCAAGGTGATGTGTGTCAGCATTCATCTTAGCAGCTCTGTTATGTGCTGTCAAGTCAGACCCAACTTATAGCAATTCTAACAGGGCTTTCAAAGTGAGATATTATTTAAGGAATGGTTTGACCAGTGCCTCGCCCCTAGTGAGTTTCCATGGCTGACTAAGGATTTGAACCCAGGCCTCCTGAGTCCCAGTCTTTCACTCTATTCATTATACCACACTGGTTATCTAGAGCTATAGCCAGTACCAATCTCAATATTGTTTTGTTGTAGTAATTGTATTAGCTGTTAGGCATCTAAACAAAACAGAAGAACCACTGCTTACCTTGATCCTTCCTTTAATCCTGCTAGTCAGACATATTTTCCCATTAGTGCAATATCTGTTTAACATAAAGGATTAGCACCAGTCCAAAGAGTTTCAGTAAATTCAAACCCATCTGGGGAATGATTCAACTGAATGATTGTGTCAATACTTCCAGTTGTTTCTAGTAACGTTAAATCCAACAGGCGGCCAATGTCTTCAATTGCAAGCATTTTCAGTTTATACTTTTGAAATTCTAGGCAAATGGCTTCTATAGGAAGTACTAACAGCACTAGGTGAAGAGTATCAACTTCAGGGTTTTCTTGTTTTTCCAAACACATCAAACACTACTTGAATACTGGAACTGTGCCCTTAGTGTTTGGATTTGTTTTTCCTCAACTCAGTGATCGCTCTTTCAACCATTTTAAAGTTGGATTTGTATGCAAATACTATTAGCTCAGATGCAGAACACAAACATTGCATTGGTAAGGTCCCAGGTTCAATTCTCAGTCTCTTCAAGCAGGACTAGGAAAGATCAACTGTCAAGGAAAGTTACTTTTTGTGGCCTACAACTCCACAAGCTGGCTAGGAATTGTCCACAAAACAAATTTCCCAAGCCCTGGAAGAAGCCCTACCTAATAAGGTGGACAGATCAATGCTCTAGAATGATTCCTAAGGCTGGTGCTCTAGTCCTGGCTTGGACTCAGCCAGATACTTCAGGTAAATCCTCCAAGTTCCTCATGCCTTCAGGCTGATTTTAATATGAGATTTAGCATTCACAAGATGATTTTAAAAATACCTCAAACTTGCTTTTCTGTTACCTTGCCCCTGAAATGACGTGAACTCTTTACAAACCCATGGCAAATGAGTAAGAGAGAATGAGTAAGAGGGAAGTGTTCAGTTGGACTCAACTGAGAAGTCGGTTGTTTAGGATTGGCCCTGAAGCGGGGGTGGGTGGGGTGTTGCATGCCGTTGAAGACTGCCACAACTTAGGTACTAGAAGGATGAGTACTGCAGTACTGTCAGTCAGAAACCTTAGCCCTCAGGAGTAGAAAAAGTGATCCATTGCTTAGATGAATGCATCTGGCTGGAGTCTGAGCATAACCAGACAGCTTTGCCAGGAGTCCAAGGACTCCTGGGAAGAGTTTGCTGTAATCTGGATAAATGATGGTGCTTATCTCAACTCTTTCAGATTACCTCTCTGTGTTTAAAGAAGAGTTAAGGATTCATTAAGAAAATCCAAATGGGCTCTGATATGATTCTTTGCAACATGTGTCTTAGGAAACCTTATTAAAGCTTACTGGCATTGCAACGAGGTGGGGGGAGGACCACAAACATTGGAAGGAATAGCTAGGACTTTTAATGCACCTATATTTGAAGCGATATCACTATGATCACTTTTTCCAATAGTCTCTTCCTTGGCTGATTGTTTTTCATACAACTAAAAGTCCTTAACCTTTAATGCCCAGATTAAAGGGAGAGAAAGGAAGAGTTACAAACTCACTCCTAATGCCCAAAAATGTATCTATTGTCAATTCTTTGGCACTATGCCCCCAGCTCTGTACCTCCTGTCAAGTTTGGAACAGTCTCCTATTGATTCATCAGGTCACTAGTTTCTCCTTGTTCAAATCCTTCTTCCATGACCAGTTGCCTAACAGAGCCTTTCCTATCCTTTGTATAGCAGAGTTCCCTGAATTACATAACACAATATCATTCTCAGCTGAAAATTGTGTATTAGAGAACCATATAAAATGCATATAAAAATAATATGTAAACAAATCATCACACTAGGAAAAACTGCATATAGAAACAAATGAACATCTTCCATACTTTAAAAAAAATCAAGTTGATGCAGACACTGGACAGAATGAATTTGAGTCTGAATATGTGCCAAACTGATGTACAGTGGAACAAGACTAATTTGTTCTTCCTGTAATGCTAGCAGCTTGTGGATAAGACATTTTTCATACAGGCCATGCTGAAACAGGACACTGGCAGTTTGTATTCTCAAGCAGGAGGATCTCAAAATGACTATACTCCATGCATTCCTTGAACAGGCACAATGACCATGATTATGGTTAGGATCAAAATTATTTCCATTATTTTGAATTTATGAAAACTCATATTAAATTCATGGCCATTAGCCAGAAAATCCTGTGCACCATTCAGATAAACAAAGCTGTTTAAATCTCATGGGCATTTAAGGCAATTGGCAGACCAGATTTTATTTAAATGTCATTTCCAACTCTTTTGAAATCATTCTAGTGATGAGAACACTGAAAAAATAACAGAAATTTGAGGTGTTAATATAGCAACCATTGAATATGATACCAAATCCAGCTCTAAGACAAAACAGGTTTTCTACTATTAATGGACCTGCAGTTCAGAGCAAAACTAAACGTAAGGGCCTCCAATAAATGCTTGAACTGAACAGAAATGAGTGTGACCTGTTTGATTTTATGACTGCCTGAATAACAAACAGTGGAGAGCAAGCAAAGGGAGAGGAATTAATTTGCTTGTTTGGAGGCCCCTTTCCCTCAACCAATTACCCTCAGGGCTCCCCAATGACTATTTTTAACCTTGATTACAGGACGCTTCTACAGCTGCCGCCAAGAAACAGAGAAATGCAGTGTTGAGCAGCAAACAGTGAAGGAAGCAGCTCGATACAGTCAATACAACCATCCTGCGGGTCCCACATTATAGAGAGCAACATTTCAGTTAACCCGGCTTAAAAAACTTAGATCTTGTTTGCATTCCAAACATTACCTATTCAATCTCCTCAGCACATAAAACACTACAATTTTTTTCCATTTAGCATCTGGTTAATTGCAGCAGCCCCCAAAATTCCCATCCCTACTGTCAATGTGAAGGGGGTCCACTTCCATCTAGCAAAAGCAGTGAGAGGAATCGATTCTGTCTCCTGACAGGAGTTGGGGAGGGATAAAAACTGTCCTCTACATTTGCCGTGAGGTTTGGACAGTCCAGTGAAACCACAGGAAAGATTCCAATATAGAGTTTTCCAAGTTGGAGAGGAAGGCTAGAACTTGCTATTTTGTACTCAAGGCATCAGTGTATATCAGCCACCCATCACCAAACCAGCTGAACTTTTTCTTCTGGATCTGAAGACTGGACAAAGATATTTCTAGTATGTGGTCGCAGAAGCACTCTGGTTGGCTCGGCTGCCCAGCACCAAAATGATTGGGGTGGGAAGAAAAAAACTGTCTCTAAATACAGTAAGGTCAAGAACCAAACCATCCAATCCATGCCTACTCTGAACTAAACCCCACTAAGCTGAATGAGACCAATTCCAAGAGGAATACGCACAGAATTGCTCCTTAGGCAAATATACAAAGCTGTAGACATGCCCAAGACTGTGTTGAAGGAATGGCACTGGCCTAAAAGCCACAAATTTTGGTTGGGAAGAATAACCAAAATGGTCCAGTGCTTGTCCAGTTGTTTTGCTGTTTATACACAAGTGCCTCAGCACTGCTGTCATCATACAACTGGCTTAAATACACACTGAACATAGAAGACAAACCCACATCCTGTGAGAATTTCTGTCACTAAAGCCAGTCAGTGGAGGGTAAAAAACATAATGGGTTTTGCAGCAATAATATTCAGTAGAGGTGCACAAAAAGCAGAACACTTACATCAATGAGATCAGACAGGTCATGGATGTAATACTTGAACACAGATGCATTGGTGGCCTCCAGAGCCAGTAGATATTCGTTTCGTGCCTTAATAGCCTTCAGTTTATTTTCTGTGTATTTTGCTTGCCGCTGAAAATAAAATTAAAGGAGCTTATTAAGAAACAGAAAAAATAAATGAACCATGGGTCTCGAGGAAAGACATTGTATTGTCAAAGTAATTATTCTATTACCCTGAACATTCCTTGTGATTCAGTCTGTGAAATCTTTAATACTTGTATGCAAAATGAATGCATCATATAGTATGTGACTTGTGTAAGTGTTGCATCACAGAGTGGTACAAAGATGGGTCTAGGCAAGGATACCAAAGGCAAACTACCATCATATCAGTTCACCTGGTGAATCTACTTCTGTAAAACCTATTTGTATCTGAAGGGTTCAGAACCCTACAGCAGACTCTGGTGCTGGAACCAAAGAGCCAAGTGAAGAATCTCTGTCATGAAGGCCAACTAATCAGATTCCCTGGAAGGATGTCAACTGGTCTTTTCTGATGCAGCACATAAGAGACACTCCACTCTTACCACTCTGGTGGTAAAGACAGGACAACACTGTCAGATGGTGCAAACTGCAATTCAGTGAACTAGTTGTACTCTGCAGCTCAGAGCCCAAACTCACTCTCTCTCTCTACAGTACTTGACAGCCTGGTTTCTTGTAAGCTTCAGAAGAAAAGGGGAAAACAACTCTAGATCTCAACAGAGAAAGCCCTTCCTAATTCCTAATTCACATTTTTAACAGCAGACAAAACAATAGTTTGCTACAGATGTGATGTAGTAAGTCTGCTGGACAATTCTAATCCTGCAGAATGAAACTGCATTTTCATCTTCTATCCAATTTATTAAAAGGCAACTTGTATCCAACTAAACCGAAACTCTTCGAGTTCCCAAAAGGCAGAAAGCGAGAAGGAGCCCCCCCCCCCTTGCCTGTGATTGTCCTCTGTTTTAAGAGCTGGGCTTAAATTCCAAATTGCTTGCTGAAGAAGAGCTTGAAACCAACATGCATGCAGCAGCTTCCATCTAAGAAGCTTACCTGACGTCTACACCATCAACCCTGTGAATTTGGGACATTAAAAAAAGCACATGAGTTTGGAATTGGCCACAAGAACTTGTTGCACAGCTTGAAGAAGATGATTTATCATTGAAAGCTCGCTATTTGGTTTTTTGTTTTGTTTTATATTCTTAATGGCTGATTAAAGGTATCACCTGCTCCTATGTCTGTATTAATTCATGTGGTTTTCTTTTACCTAAGCAAGCTTATCTGGAGTCAGAGTTCCAGCACAAATCCACTAGTGTTCAGGTTTATTAGGCTGAAGAAAAAGTGGGTGAAAGGCCAATAGTAAGTATAGGAAGACATCCTCTTTTTTTACATTTGGTCTCTCCATCTCCTGCTTCCCCTCACATACAGCAACTCTAAATTAAGGAGGTGAAGCATGCAGTAATTCCCAAACTCAGATACTGAGCCACTTGGTCAGGTTAGTATTTCTGCTGTTTTCCTATTACATCGTTCTTTTCCCACCCCCTGCACATATCTAGCACAGATCTCCATTGTGTGTTGTATTTCAAGCAGAAGAACTCAGCAGCTCCACTGCAGGAAGAGAGATTTGTAATTACAGAGCAGTTAGCCCCACCATGCTGCTTACATACCTTCTCTTTCATTTTCTCAATCTTCTTGACTGAGCTCCGTCGGACATGTTTTTCTTCAAACTTGACACTAGAAGCTGAATCAGGGGAGCGTGGGGTTTGCTTGTCCTCTTGCTTCACAGACTTGCCAATCTGCTTTTCTTCCTGCTTTTCTGCCTCCTTCAGCTTGCTCTGAGCACTAATGCTGTCGGCATTGTACATATGATAGGTCTTCATCACCTTCAAGAGATAAGCAGCAGTAGTCAAGCATTAGCTTGGTATCTGCTCAGATGGGAAGGACAAAACTTCAGTCCTACCTACAAATATTATAGGCCAAATGATCACTGATTGCACTTTGCACTTTTTAATTTCAACTCGAGAAATAGTTCTGCTAATCTATAATCACCCCCTTTTTATGTGATTCATGGAACTGCACAGTCCTCAACAGATCATCACTGAGCTTTCAGAACATTCTAAGTCAGTTTAAAATTGTGCAGGAAAATTGGTACAAAGTCATAAAAGGCCAGAAAAAATAGAAGACTAGGACAAGCAGCAAGACATGTATGTAAGCACGATACTACTTCCAGACAGAACCTGTGAATACAATGAACAGTGAAATTAAGATGATGAAAAGTGTTGGTGACTATGTATTACTCATTTGTTTTCTAGGAAAACAAATGAGTAATACAATAGTCTTTTAGGAAGTTTTTTTGTTTGGTTTTTTGCTTTGTTCTGTCTTTGTTAAAGAAAGTGAACATTCACATGGAAAAACACCAATGGTTCCATAAATCAGTCCAGTAACAGAGTGTCAAACCAATCTGATATGTGCAGAGTGATAACACGGACCTGTGCCTCAATCCAAGTGGTAGTTTTAAATACAGCAGATCCAGTGAATCAATGAGATTTACAAAAATGATCATTGTACAACAATTAATTTAATGCCAAGAAACGTGGTGCACAATTCTGTGTGCATGAGGGCTGCATCATATGCAGTCTTTAATTTCAATTTAAAGTTTTCTATCGCCTGAAAAAAAACAATATACATTCTGAGGCTCCCTAGGGATCCTTTTAAATCTGAGGAAGCCTTTGAAAGCCTCAGGATGAGAGAGAGCCTTCAACACCACTGGCCCAACAAGGTCCCAAGGGGTCCCTTGAAACATGGGGGAGGGGGAAAGGAAAGTTTATATTACGGATTAAAATCTATGGCTGATGATAGCATCAGTCTTCACATTGTGCAGAGCTGCACAACAAGACTCCAGCCAGTGGATCTGGTTAGAAACACACTTTCTCCATTTAGCACCTCTTTTTTGTTAGACCCATCTTCTAAAATTAGTTGACTATAACATCTGACTTAGTATCATCATCATCATCATCATCATCATCATCATCATCATCATCATCATCTTAGAACTGCAAAGCTGGAAGAGACCCTCCAGATCACTGGGTCCAGCCCCTGTCAGGGAAGCATACAGTGAACCCTTGACTTACAGACGGCTTGACTTACAGACTTCTTGAGTTACAGACTTTTCTGGCCGCAAAATTTAGGTTTGACTTGCAGACTGAGATTTGACTTACAGACCAGAAAAAAAAAAAAAAACCAAAATGGAACAAAAACGGCCTGTTACGGGATTAATCGGTTTTCAATGCACTGTAGGTCAATGGAGACTTGACTTACAGACTTTTTGACTTGAGAACTGCCTTCCAATACGGATTAAGTTCTCAAGTCAAGACCCCACTGTAGTGGGGAATTGAACTCCCAACTTCTGGCTCCACAGCCAGATACCCAAACCATTTAGCTATCCAGCAGTTCAATTCATAATTATCATTACACCAGTGACAAATATTTATTTAGTGAAAATTGTTTTTTGTCACGTCTTTCCATAGTGTGGGGTTTACAGAACAAATTTTAAAACAAGGCTGAAAGATTCTTAAATGCTGCTGTAACGGGGCCCTATGAGGTGTTACACTTACTCAACAGGAATTGGCTCAAAACACACTCGGCAGAGAGCAGAGATCTGTTCCAGCTCTGAAATACTGACATGAGCCAAACTCTTGCCTCAAGTCACTTTCAGGCACAATGCCACTGACTCTTATTTCACCTCAGCTTGAACTTGACTATAATTTTTCTTAAGTGGGATATGTGCATTCTCCTCTCCTGTAGTGATTAAGCAATGCTTCTTGGTTACAGGAAGACGTCACAGTAAAAAATGCAAGCCCAGTCAGAGTTAAATGAGAGCATCTGAATAATTTACATGGCAGCTTTCATACATTAGTAGATTGAAAGGAAGCATTCAGAATAATAGCTGTAAGCACAGCAAAGAATTCTTTTCTTCCCCTACCAGCATCCCTTTAGCAGGGACATAGTACAGGGCAATGGAAACAAATGAAACCTCATTTTTAATTGGCTTCAGAGAGCTGAGAATGTCTTATCATAATTCTTTTATGTGTACTTGCCAGATCTGTTATCATGGTCAAGACTCATATTGATTGCATGATGGCCCACAACAGAAATGTAGCTACTGCAACAAAGAAGCTTGTGACACTGTAAAGATTAAGAAGTTTTATTTGACATAAGCTTTTGTGCCCTGTAGCAGACTTCTTCAGAAGCTTGGAGCATAGTTCAGGAGACATAAAATGGAAGAAACCATTATGAGCTGTATATAGTGGAAATGCACCAGATTCACAAAGAAACTAATCCACATAAAACAGAAACCCTGTTTCTGAACAAATGCATATGAAAAAAGGGCTACAGTTCATAAAAGCTTATGCCAAATAAAAGGTATCAGCCCTTATGGAGCCACACTTTGTTTTGTTTTGATGCAACAAACAGCTACTACAAGTATTACAGTTCTGTCGTTATGAGTGCGTTAAAGTTAATACATTTTTTTCTGCTCTCAAATTGGGACTCAACCTGTTCTGGAATGGGTGACATCCTATTAAAAAAGATGATGTTCATAATCAAGTAGTAACTCCTTGATGTGGCTCTGTCCCTGAACTCCCAGATGGCATTAGCAGTGAAAAGTTGTTTCTAGGAAGACAACACTGCTTGTAAACAAGCTGTGTGGGGTATACGTTAATTCAAAGGGAAACATGCCTAATGCCACTTTTATCATGACAGCAGAGGGAGGAAAGAGGCCTTTGAGGAGCCTGTAGAACCACAAGAATGGAAGAGGAGGGCTTTGTGTTGCTCAACCTACTTTTACCGGGATGAACCTTTAACCATGTGAGAAACAGAAGGTACCTCACTTTCGTTATCCCAGAATCCTGTGGCACAGTAAAGATGAATGAACATACTGTGATGTAAACTCCAGTAGGCTACAGCCCACTTTGCCAGATGGAATTTGAATTTAAATAAGGATAGTAAGATGATGATAAAGAGACTCAATACCTTTTCTAAACCTACAAAGGTAGGTCAACATCTCACCACTCACCAACTATCAACCCTTTGCTCTCTCTTTTCACTATTACATATTCATGGATTAAAAGCAGTAACCCCCCCCCCCTTTGATTATATCATAGAACTACTTTAAGAATGGAATTAAGGTCAACAATTGTTTAATCCCTGCCTTAATTCTCTGTAGACTATATGTACTCCATTCAAAATATATTTCAGCAGTGCACAATGACACTCATAGTTCGGAAACAAACACAATGGTTTTAGTTCCAAAAAGATATACATGGCTGCCGCAATAGTAAGAAATGCCTGGCATGTCATATTACAAGAAAACACACAAGCCTCTTGTAACTTAATGTTCTATTTTATATCAGCTTTTTATTGGCATAATTTTCAGATTCTACAAATCCGAAACAATTGTAAATTTCTATGGAACTAAAGTTTTTCATGTATATTAATATGATTAAAGTGACAGAGCAATTATAAGATTCAAATTGAAATGAATAAAGAAAAGAACAGATGCAACAACACCCCCCTGCAAAATGATGCAAATAAGGTAAGTAAAACGTCCAATATTAGCATGCCTATAAAATGGTAAAGCATTTTGTTATATTTAGTTCTATTATTTATCAGCACCTGGTATTTAGATATTGCCCACACGCATGATGTGCCATACTAGTATATTGAGCTGCTTTCCTCTTTGAAATCTAAAAACTGAAGGTATTTCAAAGGTGATTTGCAATAATGTACTACTGGCAGCTCCTGAACCAGAGAAGGAAATATATCTTGATCATGGCCTAAATCAATCATTTAATCCTTACTATAGCAGACTATAGTAGGAAATCAACCCTGAGTGCTCACTGGAAGGACAGATCCTGAAGCTGAGGCTCCAATACTTTGGCCATCTCATGAGAAGAGAAGACTCCCTGGAAAAGACCCTATGTTGGGAAAGAATGAAGGCAAGAGGAAAAGGGGATGACAGAGGACCAGATGGTTGGACAATGTTATCAAAGCTACCAGAATGAATTTGACCCAACTCCGGGAGGCAGTGGAAAACAGGAGGGCCTGGCATGCTCTGGTCCATGGGGTCACGAAGAGTCGGACATTACTTAATGACTAAACAACAACAACAAAATCCGCTTTCCAAACTCCAATATACTATCTGATAGGTTTCAAGTTAATAGGGGTGTCCGTCAAGGGTGCATATTAGCCCCCTTACTGTTTAACCTGTTCTTAGCAGATCTTCCCCCTTTCTTATCTAAAGCTGCCAACCCTTCCCCCTCTCTTAATGGTGCCCCTCTTTCAGTTCTCCTTTACGCAGACGATGCAGTCCTGCTTTCTCTTTCCAAAGCCGGCTTGCGTCTCCTTTTAGCCAAATTCCAAGACTACTGTTCCGTCAACGATCTTTGTATAAATTCCTCCAAAACAAAAATAGTTGTTTTTTCTAAATCCAGCCTTCTGTCCACTTGGACAGTTGGTACACATTCCTACCAGCAAGTGCCAACATTTAAATACCTTGGGCTCACTTTCCATCACAAACTAAACTGGATCCCACATAAAAAATTGATTATCTCTACATCAACTACCCAACTCAATGCAATTTCAAAATTCCATTATCTTTCGGGCAACCAATTTGTTCCAGCAGCCCTGCATATTTTTCAGTGTAAACTTCTATCCCACCTTTTTTATGGGGTGCCCATCTGGATAGAGGCTGTAAATCATGACATTGATTCCATTGCTGCTGTTTTCCTCAGAAAGATCTTAGGTGTTCCCAATATGATCCGCCTCTCCACCATGGTACTCGAATTGGGAACCCACCTTCCGTCTACTCTTGCCTGGGTCACCACCTTCAAATACTGGCTCCGCATTCATCTTCATTCTAACCCCAATTCTCTCCTTTTTGACCTTCTTAGCGATTCTTACACATCGAACTGGTTCCAACTGATCGATTCTAAACTTCTTTCCTTAGGACTGAATCTAGAATTCCTCTTTGATGTTGGATTACAACAGGCCCACTCCTTGATCAAGCACAAACTCTGGCAGCTTGAGTATGAGACACTTTCAGCCGATTTGAACCCCACCTGTTCTCCTCTTTTTTTCAGTCTTCCTCCTTCCCTAGGACGTCCTTCCAACTACTTCTCTTCACTGACTAATCCTGGTCAGAGAAGAGCTTTTATGCTAGCTCGCCTGAATATTTTCCCTTCGGCGGTCCATGTAGGCCGTTTCTCCAAGATTCCCCGTGTAAACAGGCTCTGTTTTTTCTGTCATACTCTGCCAGACTCCCTGGACCATATTTTATTTCACTGCCTGGCTCATTCTTCTCTGAGAAAGCTTTTCCTAGAACCGTGGCTTTCTTTTTTCCCCAACTCCTTAGCCTTTTTCCTGAGTGATTCTTGCCCTTTGATTACATCTGCCATTGCAGGATATCTATTGGAAATTTCTATTTTAACCCACAACCTATGATATTACTTGCTGTTTTGAGTGTATTTCTCACTTTACTTTTCTCTTGATTATTGTTTGGTTTGTATCTACGTTTTGCTCCTGTCTGTTCATATGCCAATAAAGGTATCGAAATCGAAATCGAATCGAATTTGACCCAACTCCGGGAGGCAGTGGGTCTGGCGTGCTCTGATCCACGGGGCCACAAAGAGTCGGACATGACTTAACAACTAAACAACAACAAATAGTAGACCCCACTGGGTCTACTCTGATTGGGGCTAAGCACCAGATTGAAGCCCATATGCGCACAATCCTTTTAGGTATACAATGGCCTCTCCAGATGAAAGTACAAGGTAATATAGTAGTTTGTATACATCTTCTGATACATAGGATCTCCAGTGGATTAACTTATGTAAATTAAATATGCTTTATTAGCACTCACACAAGTAAACATTTATTTGGTAGATTATAGATTATTTCACCATTATTTCACTCTGATGGATTATTTTACTCATAACAGATAACAGATGGTGATGTAGCCAGGAAATATTTTTGCAGGAAACCTAAGCTCTGTGACCTATCATTTTAGGGTCTGTGCAGTTCTCTGTGCAGTTCTACTTAGAAAGTCCTCACACAAAGTAATACCAAATGTCTAACAGTCACAGTGGCCAGAAGAGACACTCAGCCACTATCCATGTGCTACTGGCTTGACCCTTTCCAAGGGAAGAGGCATACTGAACAATTCAATTTCTATTCATATTCCCAGTAAGGAGTAACTTGTCAAAGGCTGCCTTACAGTACATTTTATTATTGTATAAGCAAAACAAGGATAAACGAGGGCCCTTGTCCAGCCTGCGTTATGGCACGAGGCCAGAATTTTACAAGGTGCCCACAAAGCAGATCACATAAAGAAGAGCCTCAAATCCACGATTGCCATTTTCCTCAGCAGCCAGAGACTGGGCTCCAATTCATAGCCAAAAAATTCAAAGATTGTTCTTGTAGGTATCCTTCAGTCCCGAGAATTATAAAGATTATACCATATCAAAGCTGGAGAGATTTATCCATGGTTCCACATCAGAAGTCATTGTAGAATCAAAACCCACAGATTGTTAGGTACTACTGAAATCATGACTACTGGAAGGACAGATCCTGAAGCTGAGGCTCCAATACTTTGGCCATCTCATGAGAAGAGAAGACTCCCTAGAAAAGACCCTATGTTGGGAAACAGTGAAGGCAAGAGGAGAAGGGGATGACTAGAGCCCCCTAGAGTGGTCGAAATGACTAGATAGGCGGGGTATAAATACAATAAATAAATAAAATAAATAAATACTGGACAGCACGGTAAGGGCTGTTTTACTCTTCTATGCAGGAAGGAAGTGGCATTTATGTCCCCAGCCTCCCACAAATCCCCATATGCCATCCATACTAGAAAGATGGCTCCAGCTCATTCATTTCCCCTTCTCCTTGAGGTCACCCATTTGGGACCCCCTTTGCAGTGGGGAGGGCAACTTGTATGTGCTTCCCAGCACAAATTCAGCAGCACATCTAAGTGGGCATTGGCCCTTCATTTCCACTGTGACTTGAGGATCAGACCATCAGTGGGGCCCGCCAGGGCTCTGATGCTCTCTACTTCCTGGTCTCAGGCAGCCTTCCTGAGGCTGTGGGGCTGTCACTGTTTGAGCAGTCAGTAACATTGTTGGAATGAAATGGTCCATCCTCTTTCCTTTGGTTCTCCTCCTCTTTCTTAGATATAGGCTTTAAAGAGGTGCTTCTGCCCCTCCAGTTGGTTGGCCGTTTGTTGTTTCGTTGTCACTGGGCAACTGGCCATGTATGCAGTATCACTCAGTGGCGTTGCCCATGGGTATTGCGTTGGCCAGCAACTCCACTAAGGCTGCTGAGCACTATGTCTGAAAACAATGGGGCCTCCTCAGCATTTCACAATCACAGCCATATAGCCGTTTGCTAATTACAGTGATCTAATACCATTGCTACAAACAGCGTCAGTTCTTTTTCCTATGGAGACATGCTTGTGGATTTACTAAGGCTAACTATTCCCAATTTCCAGGAAGCCAGATAAAAGCCACAAGCAGGACGCACCCTTCAGTCTCCTGCAGAGCCCTGCTGCTATGTCACCACCCCAGCTCAGTGTTCAAAATGCTAAACATCTGCAGCTGGAATGTAGTCAAGTACTAAAAATTCCACTGCACCACACCATGCAGTAAAGGCTCTGGACTCTGCAGCTTTTAAAAAACTATCCCAAACATTGGCCAATCCCTGTGTAATTTGCTGATTCAGATCAGACCAGCAAAATCAGCCTGTACCTAGATCATAGTCATTAATAACCCCTATTCTGTGACCAGGGTCAATATGCTTTGCTTTCAAGAGCATTCCTGAAGTAGCTTTTTATAGGAGATACAGACCACAGACTTTCACAGTTCAGTAATTCTTGTTGACGAGGGAAAATCCAAAAGAAGCCTAGCATTTTGAAAACTAGCCCCAAAGAAAACACTTGCAGGGCTCCTTTACTAAAATAGAAGCAATTTGGTCACAGTTGCTGAACAGACAGATTTAATCAACTCCAAACATACACCATTCAGCTGTTCAAGAAGAAATGTTCCAGAGCTCCATAAGACCTTTTGGGAACACATTTCTTCTTCCTCCCCAGGCAATGCCTCTGCCTTGGTACTCATGTTAACTGCACAGCTGAGCAGAAAGATATGGTACCTTAAGAACCAAAAGCTGATCAGCAAAATATTTCCAAGTATGAACCAGATGTCAGAGTATCCTGGCTCAAATATGGCCTCAACTATGAACTTGCTACCTGGCCTTAAACCATGTGAGAAACCACACAGAGAGTTACCTCCATAATCAAGGGAAGAGGTAACAGCATCTGTGAAACTATTTGATAACTCTTAATATTTAAGCTAATAATCATACTGCAGGGAAAATGATGGGACAGTACAAGTATCAACATATTTTGTAAGCTTTTATTCCTCATTGTGTGCCTCTGTTAGTAGTTCTCCAGCTGTTGATTAACGGTAGCACAAGTTAGAGGGTGTACTACATACATGCAAGCTTGTGCTGCATATACACAACACAGTCAAATATATCAAAAGCGCTTTAGGAATGAAAATTCAGCCAAATGTTAACAAGTTTAGTATCAAAAGCAAGAGCTACAGAAATGTTAAGACAAGTTTTGTGTGGA
Organism: Pogona vitticeps; assembly: GCF_051106095.1. Lineage (NCBI taxonomy): Eukaryota > Metazoa > Chordata > Lepidosauria > Squamata > Agamidae > Pogona > Pogona vitticeps. The sequence goes on from NC_135786.1 coordinate 47,608,413, forward strand.
GGTCTGCAGATGTCTGGATAAAAAATCTGGGTCTGTCAACTGAGTAATCTGGCCCTTCAGTTTGTAAAAGATATTTTATGAAATACATATCTTGAATGTACAAAGCAAAAATAGATAATATAGGCAAAATGCTATTTCAGTATGTTGGGCCAGAGTATCACCAATGCAGAACATGAGATCATGCAACCTGTTCAAGTGTTGCTGTTGTGCAAATTGTGATTTCTATGGTGGTTTCCTCATTCAGTGTGATCTTGCATCAATCTGCTGGTGGGACCTTCCACTCAGTAGATGCTCTGTAAGATACTAGCTTTGGTCTTCCTTTAGAATTCAGCACTGCACTACAGACCCATGATGTAATAATAATGCATTTGCAGAACAGTGGCAGTGTATAACAGTGGACGTGTGCTAATGTACACACAGAGACATACAAATGTTAGTACATGATAGATATACAGACAGATACGGCACATCATATTACAAGTCCATTTTCAAAGCCCAAGTCTAGAGCTGTGGCTGATAAACATGTTGGGTTTTGATAAAGATTAGCAGTTCTGTATATTTAGGATGAAAACCTGCTGCAACCCAAATGTCTAAGAAGCCAGATCTAACTCTCCCTTCTGGATAGCAAAAGCACTGAATAGAACTGATAATGTGCAGCAAAATTTATTGCATGCCAAATTTTGTGCACAGTGCTTGCCCACATGTTAAATAAATAGAAGCACTTGCGTACGGTCTGTTTCTAGCCAAAATTGATCTCAGAACTGTAGTTATTATACTCTGCACAGTTCCAATGATGTCCCCAAACACTTAGTCCTATTCATAGCCAATATGGAAAGTAATCGGACAGGAGGAAAGACAATACAGATACAACCTGAGGTTAAGAGCTGAGCAAAAAAAATATTTACAGTATATAATAGTCTAGCAAATGCACACTGTTTCAGCACAAACTGCAGCCATTCATCATTTCAAATGCTTGATTGTTGCTATTGCAGCACTCAAGGGAAAGTCAAACATTTTTTTCCTCTTTTCTGAAAAAGAGGCAACTTGATTTACCGTATAAAGCTCATTCAGGACCTTCATCAAGTCCTCCTGGAGCTGCTGCCCAACTTCTTTGCTCTGCAACACAAAAAAAACAAAACAAAAAAGGTTAATTGAATGAGAAGAGAACAGAGGGTGGCGAGTGCAGGCTTCACACAAAACTCACAAATAACACAGACACAAATGATCATTATTCAAAGTAGCAAACCAAATAAACACTTAGCTTAGTGCTAATTACACTCAAATCCAACAGCTTTAATATAATGAAATATACTCTGTATAAAGCCAGCCAAATGCTGGTAGCACCTGGTCGAAGCAAGTATTCAGTGGTAGACAACGAACTCCAGTTGCTGCCAGGGCAGTTTATTGCTGAGTTTGCTCTTAACTCCTACTTTCTGAATACTGAAACAAGGTAAGTGAACAATATTTGGAAGGGGACAAGGAAAGATGGAGACAGTGTAACTCAGAAAAAGCAAAGTCTACTGCCTGGTGATTAACTTTGCAGTAACCAGACTTTAAACCTTGTCTCAAAGAAACTGGTATCTCAAGTGCTACAGAAGTGGCACTTATGTTTTTCAAATGCAGAGGGGCCATTTTAGCAAATGGCAGCTGCCTATACTCCTAGATAAGCACTGCGTGAGTGGGAGCACAAACAGCCAATGAGCCCTTGCTGATTGGAGACTAGTGCTGGTCAGCAACAGGCACAAATGAACACAGGCCTCACCGCTGCCACTTAATGACATCCTAGAGCAAGGGTTTTGAACAAGCAGTGTAAATACCACTCACTGCATACAGAAGTAGGCTAGGTAGGGTTCTGGTTTTTAATAAGTTATTCTCAGTAATACTACTACAATTTATGTTTACTATCTTTGTGTTCTATATTTACACTAGCAGTAAAATTTATCCTCAACAATGTTAGTATTGTGTTCAACTATTAATGGAATCATTGTTCTGTCCCTGTATTTATTCCCAGTAACTGCAATTTTTAATGTCCCTAAAACTTACTGAAAATTATAAACATAAAAATAGATTGCCTGTTGACATGAACATGTTCTTGGGAAAAAATGTGGTTTTTTCCCCTTCATTCCTTGCAAATTCATTTTCTTGGATATAGTGACTAGTGGGGCATAAGATCTGAAAGGTTCAGAACTACTGCCCTGAAGTTCACAATATGGAAAACTTGCTTAGTTCCCCAAATCCCCAGCTACCATGGGTCCAAACTCCAATATTTATTTTTTGCTGCTTCCTTAGACAGAGATAATGAGAAAAGGGGGGAAATGAACTCTGCTCATGTGAATATTGATGTAAATAAATGGTTAGGAGTCTATGTACTCTGCTCTTCATACCATAAATCTACTCTCCAGACAGAGTATTACAAATGTATTCATTACTTCAGGAGCTGTATGTGTAGGTAACCTAACCAAGGAATTACCATCAGTGTCAACTTTCATATCACCTCACATAATTTCAAATTGCAATGTTCTACAATTAAGTAATCTGCCAGTCATCAAGTCTTCATTGATTAAGTGACATATATAGTCATGGTCAAAAATATTGGCACCCTTGCAATTCTGTCAGAAAATGCAACCCTTTTCTCAGAAAATTGTTGCAGTTGCAAATGTTTTGGTACTCACATGTTCATTTCTTTGGTTTACATTGGAACAACACAAAGAAACAGAGAAGAAAAGTCAAATCTGATACAGTCCCACGTAGAAACCCAAAAATGCACTGGCCAAAATTATTGGTACCCTGTCTAAATTGTAGGAAATAATTGCTTTCCAAATATGTGATGCTCCTTTAATTTGTATTTAGGTGCACCTGTCGCAAGTAAGAGGTGTGGGCAATATAGTAATAACACTTGCAACCAGTTAAGATGGAGAAAAGTTGACTCAACCTTTGTGTTGTGTGTGACACTGAGCATGGAGAAAAGAATGAATTGTAAAGACTTGTCTGTGGATTTGAGATAAAAAAATGGTGGAAAAACATTGACAATCCCAAGGCTACAAGTCCATCCCCAGATATCTTAATGTTCCTGTGTCCACTGTGCACAATATCATCAAGAGGTTTACAGCCCATGGCACTGTAGCTAACCTCCCTGGATGTGGATGGAAGAGCAAAATTACTGAAAAATTACAACAAAGGGTTGTGCAAATGGTGAATACAGAACCCAGATTAACTTTCCAACAAATTCAAGCTGATCTGCAGACACAGGGTACAACATTGTCAGCTCGCACTATCCGTCGCTATCTGAATGAAAGGGATCCTATGGTAAGAGAACCAGGAAGACACCACTGCTGACACAAAGGCATAAAAGAGCAAGACTGGAGTACGCCAAAACTTATGTGACAAAGCCACAATCCTTCTGGGAGAAAGTACTGTGGACATATGAGACGAAAGTATAGTTTTTTGGTAAAAGACATCATAGCAATGTTTACAGATAAAGAAATGAGACATTCGAAGAAAAGAACTCAGTCCCTACAGTCAAACATGGTGGAGGTTCAAAGATGCTTTGGGATTGCTTTGCTGCTTCTGGCACTGGATGCCCTGACTGTGTGAACGATATCATGAAATCTGATGATTACCAAAGAATTTTGGGGCACAACGTAGTGGCCAGTGTCAGAAAGCTGCATCTCCACCAGAGGTCATGGGTCTTCCAGCAGGACAATGACCCGAAACACACTTCAAAAAGCACTCAGAAATGGTTACAAAGTGCTGGAGAGTTCTGAAATGGCCAGCAATGAGTCCAGATCTGAATCCCATAGAACACCTGTGGAGAGATCTCAAAACAGCAGTTGGGAGAAGGTGTCCTTCAAATCTGAAAGCCCTGGAGCAGTTTGCAAAAGAAGAGTGGTCCAAAATTCCAGTAGAGAGGTGCAAAAAACTCATTACAGGATTTGCATTTTTGGGTTTCTATATGGGATTGTATCAGATTTGACTTTTCTTCTCTGTTTTTTTTTGTGTTGTTCCAACGCAAACCAAAGAAATCCCCCCCCCCCGCATTTGGTAGTCACCTTTCAGGTCTCTCTCGGGGTCAAAGCTCTCAATCACCCTGCCTGTGATGATCTTATAGGACAGGCAGATCTAATCAGAAGGAGGTGCTCTCCCAGATATCAAGGTCCCAAACTATTTCAGGCCTTATAGGTTAAAACTATCACCTTAAGGCGGATACAGAAGCAAACAGGTAACCAGTGCATGGTGGCTAAGGTGGGGGAAATGGTTGGTATTTCCTGACCCCACTCAAAATTCTGGCCTCCAGTTTCTGGACCCGTTGGGAGTCTCTGTAACAGCTCCAAGGGCAGCCCCATGTAGAGAGCATTGCAGTAGTCCAATCTCAAGATTACCAATGCATGAACTAGCATGGTGAGGAATCCTGTGTCAAGATAGGGGCACAACTGGGAAATCTGCCTTAGATGGAAATGGGTGGAGCAGACCACAGATGCTATCTGGGATTCCACTGACAGCGTCATGTCCAAGAGTATGCCCAATACTCTTCATGGAAAGAGTAACCCCCTCAAAGAGAGGGAGGCACCTATCCAGGCCGCAAACACTAGGGGTCCCCACCCTCATAATTTCCATCTTGTCCAGGTTTAGCCTCAGTCTATTATCTCTCATCCATCTTAGCATGGCGTCCAGAGAGTACTCAAGGGATGGGACAGCATTGTCTGCAGAAGGGTGGAAGGAGAGATAGAGTTGAGTGTCATCCACACATTGGTGACACAAAGCTCCAAAAACTCCTGATTACCTTCTCCAACAGCCTCATATAAATGTTAAATAACATTGGGGAGATGTTATTTAAGATGTTTTGCTTTGTTATAACCTGTACACACTATGTTTGAACAGTTTACAGAACTATTACTATTTTAGAATCCAGTGTGAGTGCCAAGAGGAAACACAAAAGGAACCCCACCCAATGTACTTTGTATTCATACAAAGTCAAGTCTAAGCACACTTCCCAATACCCAGATGTGAGACTATCTTCAGCTGACAATTCTGTCATCTATTTTTAAAATCAAAGAACCTTAACAGAGTTACAGATTGATTGAAATACAATACTCCCAGGGGCACTTGGGTTACTAAACTGACCTGTTAAAACTAATGCAGTGTGACTCATAAATTTGCTCCTTTGGTATGAACTGTGAGCAAGAGAAACTTAGGAACATGGCTCACCAAGCTTTGGTGAACATGAGTTGTAGCTGGGGTTATCTGCTCTTTTAAAGGTTCTAATTTTCATGTTTACTGTACATGTGGAAATACACTGCTTTTATTTTAAAACCCAGCATGGTAAAGCATAAAAGGGGGAAAAAAGCATTTGGTCCTTCTACACCAGAGGCCCCAACCCCCCGGTCCGTGGCCCGGTGACAGTCTGTGGCCTGAGCCAGACTGAGCCATTGAGACAGACCTCCCGCCCTGCCCCCTGCACGCACTCATCCCCGCACAGCTGATTCGCATATGCATGCGCACTCCAGCATGTGTGAGCGCCACACCACCATTTGCGTATGTGCACGAGCGTGCCCAGACAAGCACCACACTGCTGTTTGTGCATGCGCACAAGTTTGCACTCCTTTGTGCAATAGAGAATGTGCACTTGTTTGCGCATGCGCACAAGTGCAGGGGTGCCCGCCTTCCCCAGCCTGTCCATGGGATGGAAAAAGTTGGGGACCCTTATTCTACACAATCTGAAGTCTTACGACAGGTGATACCTTTAGCATTCCACTAAAAATGCATCCCCACATCTCCAATATGGAGTTTGGCATGTTTCTGTATACCTCCACTCCCAGCCAAAAAGGATCCATATGTTTCAACATAGGACTGTAGTGGGATGGGAGATACTGAATGACTGGTAATCTGTTAACTAACAAAACTGGAAGAGATATTCTAAATTCTAAAACCTATACCTCTGTAGCTCTCTTTTTGGAACTTGTTTTAAACAAAGTAGGCTGGCCCACATAATTAGCCATTATACTTTGAGCTGTCATGTTTCTTTTGCATCACTGCCAGTTCTGATGTGCCCAGGCAGCCGCTGCCGGCGCCGCAGCAGAGCCGTCCACTCTATATTTTGAGTGGAAATGTTGGGGGATCGTCTTATATACCCAGTCGTCTTGTACGCCGGCAAATAAGGTATATGCAAATTTGTGAATTAAGGTTAAATGTATGGCTTATGTGATTCATCTCTTGTGACGTGCTCTACCATACTATTAAAAACCTTGCAATCTGGGTTAACTGGAAAATATATGATTACTTTCTGTAGAGGCAGGTGGATACACAGTCCTCTTTCACACAGACACACAAACTACTTCCACTATAAGATAACAGGGTTCCCCCCCTTCTTCCATAGCTATCAGGTAGAATAGTGTTTTCACTTTCTTAGCAGAAAAGCAGTGCTGTACAGAACCAAGAGCGTCTCTATACTGTCTATACAACAGTGTACAATATTTCCTCAATCATGCAATCAACATGGCTCTATACATGACACTGGAAAGACAATGAAACCAATAAAAAGACAATTATATCCAGGCAGATGTTTCCTTTCCTCGCAACAACAGTTCTGAGAAGGGATGTATCAAACAATATCCCTGTTCTCTCGAAGGCTTTCACGGCCGGGATCCGATGGTTGTTGTGAGTTTTCCGGGCTGTTTGGCCGTGTTCTTAAGGTTTTTCTTCCTAATGTTTTGCCAGTCTCTGTGGCCTTCAGAGGACAGGAATCAGCACACTGGGCACAGAGTTCTGACTCCTGTCCTCTGAAGATGCCAGCCACAGAGACTGGCAAAACGTTAGGAAGAAAAACCTTAAGAACATGGCCAAACAGCCCTGAAAACTCATAACAACCATAATATCCCTATTTATTTGAACAGGGTTCTGAAATGATTGTGACTTACTGTTTTATGCCCTGGCTCCCTGTGGAGACTGGCATTGTGTTTCATAAGCAATGTGAAACTCTATGCTGTTTAAAATGAAAAGGCTCATTGGAAATCCAAATTATTTCTGACAGAAAAGGGCAGTTGACAATTGCAGAATTTTAACAGTTGTCCAGGATTACTATGCTGTAAAAGGAGCTGGAACAGTGGCTCTATGATCTACAGATAACTCCACATTATATCCTTTTAAACACTGTAATTAGCTGTCTTAAAGCATGACAGAGAAGGAAACTAAGCATGTCAAAAAGGTCTCTGACTGTAAACCTGACTAGGAGGACAAAGAGACTCTTTACCATACGAAAACTAATAGGGCCGTCACCGTCATCGCTGTTCCCACACCCTCTACCAGAAGCTGTCTCTTCTATACCATACCAAAAAGAAAAAGCAACTTCGGTGTAGGCAGGAGAAAAGGCACAGGAGGAGCAAAAACAAAGTAAGAAAAGTCCTTTATTAGTCAATACAATGGATATCTCTGCAGTTTCATTTCTAGAACTTTCTCAAAGGTTTACCAGGAAACTAAGTAAGCAAAAAAATAGACCTTGAGGCTGTGGTGGAGAGCTCAATTAAAATGTCAACTCGGTGCAGGGCAGCTGTGAAAGAAACAAATTCCATGCTAGGGATTATTAGGAAAGGGGATGAAAATAAAACTGTCAAGTGTTGTAATGACTTCATATAAATCTACGCTGCAACCACACTTTAGAGTTTCACAAAGACAAAAAGGATGCTGAAATGAGCAACCATAAAGACCAGAATTATGACACTTTCACTATAAGAAAAGACTGAGGGGGAAAGAAAAGGTAAATGACAGTTCATTCCATTTATACAGTTATGCAGGGATACGGATAATGGCTCGTCAGCCATGGAAGGCAGCCCATCTAGGAGAAGGAAAACTCTGATTTCAAACCTCCACTGCCTTGTGGCTATATCCATTCATGGAAAGCTTCAGGAGTTAACCTAGAGGCAAAATCCGGAGCTGGAGTCCCGAAGGCAGTTCTTCTGCCAACTCCTGCGACGTTGCTGGAACCAGTTGTATTGGCTCTTGCCTTTCCATTGGACCATTTCAGCAACGTGGAGAGGGGGGATCTGCTGCTTGGGTAACAGCCTATCCTCCATATTAGTTTACCCAGGCTTCATGCTCTGGAGGCGACACTCCTCAATTCAGAGCATGTTACCATAGTCTTTCGAGACTGAAGGATGCCTATGAGATTTCGCTTGAGCTCAAAATTCTAGTAATTGAAGCCGTTCAAGAAAGTGGTTTGCAGTAGATTCAGGACAGATTACAGAAAAGACTTCTTCTGACAATGCAACTAATTTGTGAAGTTCACCACCACAAGGTGTCCTTATAGCTGCTACCTTAAGATGGCTTCAAAAGGCAGGGTGAGACAATGCATGAACAGGTTTTTCAGCAGCCATGATGGCTACACAAAACCTTCCTGTTCAAACATATGATTATCAGTTACTACAGGGAGGAAACCGTGAGGGAAGGCTTCTGTCTTTATAGGCTGTGGGACTCCCAGAGGTATTTGGTAGCAGCATGCTATATCTGGATGAACCTTTAGTTAGCTCCAGCTGGACTCTTCTTAGTAGCCTTAATGGAAAATGCACTGAGACAAGCAAATATGGATCTCCCTCTCTTTCTTGAACGCACAAAGATTTCTATTGTCGTAGAAGAGACAGCTCTATAGCCTGACTCTTGTCAACCAAAGCAGAGTTTCACATGTCAACCCTATTTATTCAGCTAATGAAAATATGCTTTTTAAATTAATGTGAACATACAACATACACAAATGTACTTAACTGTAACCAATATATGATTAAAACAAATTTTCCCTGTGTTAGCTAGCAATAGAAGAATCTTTATCACACAAAATATTTATGCCTAAGGCCTTTTCTGAATCCAGTCAATTTAGAAAAGGAAGAGGCACCAGAGATCATACTGCAAATATATATTGGCTAATGAAACATATCAAAGAATTTTGGAGGAACTAGAAAAGATCCCCAAGTATAAGGATATGTCACTGTAAACCAAAACAATCCATATTGTGGTATTCTTGATTAATATGTGCCAATGTGAACGGTGAATAGTGTAGAAAGCTGATGGAGGGACCAATCTATTCACAATGTTATGTTAGAGGACAGCTTTACAGATACTGAAGATTGCTAAAACTCAAGTGAGTTCTAGATTAAATCAACCCTGATCTCTAATGCAAAACTGAAATGACTTAAGCCATCATATTTTGGAAACATCGTGATAAAAAAGACTGAATGGAGAAGACAATAATGTCTGAGAAAGCTAAAGGCAACAGGAAAATAAGGAGACCAAACAGGATGGATTATAAAGAAATGCATGACCTTGAGTATGAATAGTTTGAGCAAGGCTTTTAGAGACCTCTCATTTACTGTACAGGGTTACCATTAAGCTGGAAGCAACCTGATGGCATGCCCAAATAAGTGTAAAGAGACTGAGTTCTGTCCCACCCTGTGTTCTTTTGAAGATACTTAAATCTGATTTTATTCCCATACCAGATCAGAGACAGAGACAGACACACAGACACAGAGAGAGATCCTAAAGTAAAAAGTAAAATTCTGACCTAAATGCAAGAGTGTAGTCATTCTTGCATATATACACACATATCACCATTATTTTTAGACTTTCATGATGTTTAAGATTAAAGCTCCAATTTCTTGAGCCTTCATATTTTACAAATAGCTTCTGAAATACAAGTTAGAAGCTCTGAATCCCCCCCTGAAACTATTTACTTAAGCTTATAGAAGTAACACATAATAGAATGAACCCATTAACAGGAAAAGGAAAGAAGTGGAGGACAAGGAGTAAACATCCAGCTGTTCAAGGTTTTTATAGCTCATATTAGCTACTAGGGAGGGGGAACTGAAAGGGGATACATGGCATGTGATTTTAACAGCCCCCCCCCCGGATATTCCTGGAGAAAGGACATATTTTCCTTTTTCCACTTGACACAACTGGACCCCCTCAGTCCTAGGTCCCTGCTAACAATACAGCTATTGTTTGTTTCCGTTCCAAACAGAGTTCCTTGCTGTGCTATAGCAAGGAGGATGAGGGCCAGAAGGAGGGATGTTAATGAAAAAAAAAAAAAGATATTGTCTCCCTTACTATTTGCTAAGAGCTGAAACAATATGTCATTAGAAGAGTAATCTCTAATCTGAAAGTCTCTGAAAATGTACCTCAAATCTCCCATGATTTACAAATTAGCCTGCATTTTTGTATGTGATTGACTTTCAGGACTTAAGCACAGGATTTATGATTGTTCACATTATTTCAACAGTACTGGGCTTTCAACTTTAATCACTGGTTATTGATAAGGTCTGTTTCTGCCCTGAAATTTTCCTCTCCTCTCTTCAACTTCCAAAGAGGTCCCAGACTACAAGACTTTTGTTCAAAGGTAGATCCCAAACAAATGCTCCTGAAAGTGCAAGAATACAATGCAGTGTTTTGTTTCAGGTCTCACATGTTCACAACAAAGGGATTCCAGAATAGCTGGAAACCTAGAGAACTTTCTTTGCAGCCTTCTAAAAGCAAGGGTTGAGGGCAACCAGCACACTTTCAATACCCTATGTATGTCATAATAGGCAACAGCTCTTCTAAGTCTTAACAAAAAACAGAAAAGCTAAGAGATATAAGACTGCCCAAAAAAGAACTGCACCAAAGACAATGAAAAAAGTGAATGAACTTTTTATTTAAAATACTCAGGGTGATGGGAGTGGTGACTGGGAAATTTATGAATACAGCTTGTATTTGTTATATTGTCTTGTTTTGTTTTTGAGATGGGAATTAGGAATGTAGGCTATGCTTGCATTTGAGATCAAATGTAACAGGAAACTGCAGACAAATACCAGTGGTGCCTCGCACAGCGAGGTTAATCCATTCCAGATTAACCCTCGCTGTGTGAAAGCATCGCTGTACGGATCAAAAAAAGCCATTGGAACGCATTAAACAGCGTTGAATGCATTCCAAATGGTCAAAAACTCACCGTACAGCGATGCTTTTCTGGGTCCGGCAGCCATTTTCGTGCCCTCGGTAAGCGAGGGGAGGGCGCAAAAACGCTGCACGCGGCCATTTCGGCAGCAGCGAGACCGCGGATCAGCTGGTCGGCGGGTCCAAAATGGCCGCCGGAACAGCCGAAATCGCCGCGCACAGCATTTTCGCACCCTCCCCTCGTTTACCGAGGGCACGAAAACGCTGTGTGTGGCCATTTTGGCGGTTCAGGCGGCCATTTTGGACCCGCCGACCAGCTGATCGTCGGGTCGCAAAGCGAAGGTCGGTAAGCGAACCGCTTACTGACCTTCGCTCTGCGATTTTCGCCCTATGCGGGCACCGTTTTGCGATCGCATTTGCGATCGCAAAACCGGCCTCGTAGAGCGGATTCATCGCTGTACGAGGCGCCCGTTGTGCGAGGCACCACTGTACTAATGTAAGTGAGGGAGAAGATTGAGATACTCACCACATGATATATTTATTTATTTATTAGATTTTTAGCCCGCCCCTCTAGACTATGACTACTCTAAGGCACTAGCTACTACAGTTGTCTATAATACAGCACTAGCAATTTGGTTAAGTCTGTAGTGGTTGAAATCCTGTCGCTTAGTGTAATAAACTGCACTAGAATAGGCTGATTGAATCAGTGGGGTTTTGTTAAGCATAGTCTTCTCTAAGTTCCATTGTCTGAAATGGCCTACTCTGGCTGCAATTTACCACAGTAAAATAAACATCCAGAGCACAGATTCAATGGACCAACTCTAGTATGAATTACTGTGTCAGGCAACACGATTTTGACCCAATATGTGTGTGGACCAGAAAGAGGCATAGAAGAAAGAGAAATATCAAATAGTTTTATAAAACTACAGTATATGTTTGGTTCCTTTGTAAATGGGGGAAGGGTGATTCTACAAACACTCACTATTATGCAAACCAAAATAAATTTATGAAATTGGTCAAATCAAAACCAAATTGTCAACTATTATTCTACTTCTTCCACTTCCAAAAAACATATCAGGCAGTTTCTCACTTCTTTTACTGAATGTGGGAAAAATTTTACAACATTCTATACAACTACTATACTTACTGACTCTCTAGTTTTCATATCCCTTGGCACATATGGCACAAACATAGACCTGCTAAGGATCAATGTGAGGGGAAAAAAATTAAATGGTCAGAAATGATATGTGAGCCGTACAGGTAAGTAAAGATTTGAACCTGGGTTCCCTTTGTCCTAATTTATATTAGTCCTTTCAGTTCAAGTACTTAGAGCCAACATCACAATTGTACACTTTGATACCCTCGTTCAAAGATTCTTGGGAAGCAGAAGGAAGCACAACAGATGTTTCATTTTCAACAATATTTTATTTTTTCAAAAATGGACAACCTACTATCGCATGCTTATTTTCCAGTCTTCAGCAATCCTCTGTAGGGTCCTGGGTATAAGCTGAAACCATTTAAGTATCTTGCAAAGTTTGATTTTAAAGTCTACAACCTCCTGCTGCTTTCCATCTTAAAGCTATAGTCAGGTGACATAAACTGCTCTTTTTCCCCTCCCATCTCTCTGCCCCATATTGTTCACATACAACCTAACAAAGAGGTCTAAGGAATTCAAAAGCTTGTACAGTATTTTGGCCCTGTGAGCCAATCCAATAAAGGAATTATATCAATATATACAAAAATGCATTTTGTCCAGTCTCTTTTTATTTTGCATCCACTGCCAGCCAAGCTAGATGGCCTTTCATGTTATATAAACCCGAGTCTCTTCAATAGCTTGAATCATCTACCTTTGTGACTATTACATGAAGAATCGGAAAAACAGAAAAACGGCAGCACAATCCTTACGGACTGCCCGCTTCAAATGGCCATAAAAAATGACTCGTTTGCAATTCAAGCAATTTATATTGACTCCTTAGGGAGAACAGTGCATAATTGGACTGACAGTGGCAAGTATGCCAAGTTTGCTATAATGTGCTCTTTGACATAATGTTTGATTGTGAGCTATTCCTTGGGCAGAAACTTCCTCTGGAATTGCCAAATACAGAATGAATGCTGTGTGCATAGCAATACTTTGCCATGTGATACGAAGACATTGACAGGCATGTGTTAAAAATGATAGCATAAACATCTGCTGTGTCAACATCTGGAATGAGTTTCTTTTTCAAGTCATATAAGAGCACGGTTGACTTTCTCCAGAGTTTGTGCTACCAGAACCCATGGTAGATTAAATGATTTTTTTTTAAAAAAAAATTAACTTCCTACCCTGTTTTCCTGAAAATAAGACCTAATCTGAAAAAAAGCCCTAGGATGATTTTTCAGGAAGCTCATAATATAAGCCGTACCCCAAAAATAAGCCCCAGTTAAGTGAAACACTGCTCTCTACCATTGTGCAGCAACTGGAAGAAGATGACATGACTATATTTGAATAAATATAGATTGTTGTACATGAAAAAAAAAAAACATCCCCTGAAAATAAGCCATAATACGTTTTTTGGAGCAAAAATTAATATAAGACCCTGTCTTATTTTCGGGGAAACATGGTATTACACCCATTTTGTTTTACTATAAAATAGCAATAATCATACAGAGAAAATGTGAAAAAGCCATTCAGAAAAAAAAAAGAATCCAGAATGAAGTTATTGGTTGAAATCCAATAGTAAATCACAACTCGCATAGCCTCACTGAATCACTGGAACTTACATAGGTGTTATTCTCTAAATTCCCACTGATTCAAAAGGCCTATTCTAGATGCAACTTACTACTGGATTTCAGCCAGTTGTTTTGTTTTTAAAAATTACAACCAATGGCTTTACACTTTCTGCACCTTTTAAACAAGGCTGACACAAAACCTGATGCTGAAGGTGGAAGGGCCTATTGTCTGCTTAAACTTGTCCCACCCGGACCTCTCCCCCCACTGCATTTGCCTGCACTGCATTTGCCTGCCCTGTGTCTGACTGAGAGCAATGCATTGTGGTCAAGGTGGTCATCAAGACTACTTGCGCCACAGTTCTTTTGTTGCAAAGACAGCAAATACTATTGCAAATACTATTTTAAATACTATTTTAAAGTATGGACAAAAAAGAATTTGACTTTAATTGACATGCTATGAAAACCATTTTGTGTACCTTCTAAGTCTCATGAGAAGAAATGTACCTTATCTTAAGAATCAATCAAAAACACATCCAAATCAAGTAAAATCCATAAATGAATGTACTTATTTAGAAACATGTACAAGTGTATAAAAAGGACGTGGTGGCGCTGCGGGCTAAACCACAGAAGCCTGTGCTGCAGGGTCAGAAGACCAAGCAGTCGTAAGATCGAATCCATGCGACGGAGTGAGCTCCCGTTGCTTGTCCCAGCTCCCGCCAACCTAGTCCCCCTGGCTAATTTTTTAAAAATTAAGATATAGACAGCAGGGCCATGCAACAGCCTAAAACTTAGAAAAATTGCACACTGAGCACCCTAGGAAGATTTCTTGAATGAACAAAATGAACAAACAACATTTAAACAAAAATACTGAGGTGGGAGTTGAGAGCACTCATGCTTACATTTGGACCCTCAGAAGTGTACTCTGACTAACTCTGCCTTAGACAGAAAAATGCAGATTTCTGTTTTGTTCTCCCAGCAAACACCATTCTGCACACCTCTAACTTTAAAGTGATCCCAGTGCTTCACTTCCCCATCTACCCACGTTGCCCTTGAGGTATTTCTTGGCCCATGTCCATTATTGATCCAACTTTAACTCTCTCTGTTGACCTGCTCATTTAAACAGCTTTGCCCTTTATCTTCATTGCCTCGTCTATCCTCTAACTCCTCTGTAACCGACCCATTTTGGCCACTATAGTACTATAATTGTTCCAAACTGCAATTTGTCCCCAACTCTAGTCAGGAAAAATAACATGAAATAACATGAATCACAGCTAGCTTCAAACCTGAAAGGAGCTGGTGGGGGAAGAATCTCATAACAGAATGAGAGAAGAGATAAGGAGAAGTCTACAAACCTTTTCCCAGTTGTTAATCATGGTTAAGAGATCAAACAGTGTTATATCTGCATCATGCCAATGAAAGGTTTACATGGCTCAACCCCTTCGTTGGGAATTAAAACTTCAAGTTATGAAAAAACAGTCAATTGGCTCAGGATTTCCAAACAGCTTTAGCTCAGATTACAGAAGGCAGAAACATTAACAAGGAAACGTGGGGGGAAACAAGTATAATCTAATTGTAAATGATTTTTCTGATTGATCACTTCCTCGCAGTACAGGCAAGGGAAAGTCTTTGAAACTGGCTCCATTCTTTTTTTCAAAAGAATTCCCACAACAGATGAAAGTAGCAATACATATTTTTTACTAATCTGCCTTTAACAGAAGCCGGTACCAGCTATACAAAAGAAGGCAGTACAAGTTAGATATTTAGTGTTTGCACTAATGGAATGGCATATAAATAAAATAAAATAATTTTATAACTCTTTTTGCTTTTATACTGTACTGTTGTTGTACGACATCTGTAAAATGTTCTGCTATCTGTTAGGAAATGTAGACTAATTACAAGTATCATGTGAACACATTCAGAAAATAATCAAAGAATGAAAATTCTGGAGGGAAACATATAAAAAAGATGGATTAGAAAGTCATTCATATCATCTTACCTCCCTTTTTGGATAAGCCTGCTAATTATCATATTGCTTTTCATTTTCATTCTGACATGTGCAACCTTTTAAAATGCATACTTAATTTGACACAAGTCTTTATTTGTATGTTGTGATCTTATTGGTTTATATAACAATTACATTTATTTACTGTTGGTGATCACTAAAACTATTCTTCAAAATACAAAAACAAAGTAGAAAATAAACAGCAGTGTCAGACTGTTCAAATGGCTTGAATTTTCACACTGTACTTCAACACTTGCCCCCAACTCCCACACCACTATCCTTGGGTGGCCAGATGCATTTCTAAGTAAATAAATCAAGACTGGAAGCTTGACAAAGAAAAGCTTTCTTTTATGACTGTTATACTCAAAAAATAGAGAGGGAGAGGGAGAGAGAGAGAACACGAACCAGCAGTTCCCAGTAACTGAGGAAATGTGCATCAATATTCACCAGATTTTTCTTAGCACAAAGAAGTTCAGAAAACTGGAGCGGTTGACCATCCCTAATACGAAAGATATTTATATGGTCTTGTTCATAACCGGAATTATTAACAAAGAAATGGAATCTGATATCCCAAGGATCGCAGCTCCTCTGACCAAAGAATGTATGTTATTTTAGGTCAGGAATCACGATGCAGCTAGTTCTATACCCGTCATTTCTTCCAGAAAACTGTTCAGAGGCCTGTGAGACAGAGAGCGAGAAGGATACCCCACTCACTGGAGAGCCTCCCTCCTCAACAGCAGAGATGGGGAGGTGGACCCCAAACCTGTACCCGAACCTTCAGTGGAGCCTCCGCGGGAGACAGTGAGAGAGGAGCTGACGGGAGATGTACAGAAAGTGATGATAGGGGAAGTTCAGTAAGAAAAGGTGGGAAGGGAAAGAAAGAAGAGGGTAGAGTTTGAAGCAGGAGCGGGGGAAGTGGAAAGGAGGGAACAGCAGTTACCACCTGGTTGGGAATGGGTCTGGATGCAAGATCCTTGTACTGGATTATGGGAAAGATTGAGAGTGCCAAAGCAGGAGGCAGATTACAGGAGAAGAGAAGAGATTCCCCCTAAACCCTCTTATTGGGGGGGAAAACAGAAGCGAGAGAGCGGAGAAGGAGACCGAGAGAGGACAGGGAACGAGTGGAGAGGGAAAGGAGAGAAAGATTGGAATGGAGAATGAGAGAAATGAAGAGACGGAACTACAGGGAAGACTCCGGAAGAATTGAGACCCTGATGGACGGATCTTGTGGGATGATGATCTGGACGAGGAGACCGTGCCTCTGCTGGAGGGCACGACGAGGCAGACAGTAAAGGACTGGGTCTCAAATGATCTCCAGAGATCCTGGGACTGTAGTTATAGAAACCTGTTCTTGTTTTCTTTAATCAATCCATCTTAGCTATGTATATAGAAATAAGTTTTGCAGGATTTTACTATCTATGTTATATTGTTGTGTTTTACTACTCATGTAAGCCACCCCGAGTAGACTTTGTCTAGGGTGGAGAGGTATAAGTCCTACAAAAGTAAAGTAAAAGTAAAAGTTTGACAAATGGAAGCCCCTTCTGGACCAGTTAACAGAAGGAGAAAAGACTCATATAATCATGTTCCAGACACTTTTTTATTGTTTAATCCTCCAATAAATCCCACACCTGTTTTGAAACAACACGGATCTGCTGATTTCTTCGAATTGAATTTGGAGCCTAAAGTTGAACCCTCATAAGGCCACACAAAAGTACTAAGGTAGCAATACTAAGGTACTGCACAATGTCACCTATTTCTGAGCTGAAGGTTCAGGATGAAGAGAAAGCATACATAAAAGGAAATCATTCAAACTGACACTTGGGTAAACAGAGATCAGAGAAGGACAATCAGGCAGGAAACATCATGGTGAACAAAAAAACCACAAATGCAGTTTAAATATTTCAAAATACTTGGAGCAACATGAGATTCACAAAAAGACAAGAAGTGGATTGCAAACTATAGAACTTCTCTGTAGAGTGGTAGAATATACCAGATGGGCGGGGTATAATTCAAATAAATAAATAAATAAATAAATAAATAAATAAATAAATAAATAAATAAATAAATAAATAAATAAATACAAGCCTGTTCAATTTATAAGTGCCACAAGCCGGAGATATGTTAATTTGTTCCAGCGAAATTGCTGTAGAACAAAAACATCGTAAAGTGATTTTAAAAGCCCATAGAAACGCATTAAAACTTGATTAATGCGTTCCTATGGGCTTGAAACTCACCGTCCAGCGAAGATCCTCCATAGCACGGCCATTTTCGCTGCCCGTGCAGCAAGGAATCCGTCCCAGAAAACAGCGGGCGGCCATTTTTTTACCCGGCGGCCATTTTGAAATTGCCGATCAGCTGTGCGAAAATCTTCGTTTTGCGATAATTGGTTAGCGAAGCAGGGAACCAATCATCGCAAAGCGAAAAAACCGATAGGAAACATCATTTTGCGATCGCAAAATCTTCGTCGTGATGTGATTTCTTCGTTAAACAAAGCGCTCGTCTTGCGAGGCACCACTGTACTAGAATTTCGGGCCAGGACAACTAATGAAGGCTTGTGGGAGTTTTAGTCCAAAACCATCTGGAGATGGAAGGTTGAGAATCTCTGAGCTAGGGGGTACTTGGTAGCCTGTCACTGCTGCATACCCTTTTAATTTAGACAACTTTTCTGCTAGCCCTCTTAAACACCCTTCTACTGCCTCACCCTGATAACACAGCAACAAGCTGTGAAAGGAAAAAGAAAAAGAAATGGCCAGTGGGCTGGAAGAAATCATTTATTGAACAAAGATGACTGGCCTGGATTGCCACTGCTATGAGGAGTCTGAATCTAGACTGTACAGCATGCTATAGAACGAGAAGGGACTGATCCTAATCAAAATGCACAGGCAAAGGAAGGACACCAGCTGGGATGGCTAGAAGGAAGGTCTCTCCAGAGCATCTGCTGAATATGTAGGATTATTGAAAAAGGATAGGATTCAACATTCTCTTCATTTAATTATAATGATTAGTTTTCATAAGGCTCTCAAAGTCAGGCAGGCAATCAAAAGCCTTCTTACTGAAGAAGTAACATACAAGGACAATTCCAGCTGCACCAGTAGATATGCATTGCAGATAAGCACAGCTTGGAGGTCATGAAAGAATTACACAATGGAACAAAGAGTGGAGGATGGTTTCTTTTAAAAAACCAGCACCGTGTGCCTGCCAATACAGCTGCAGGAAAGGAAAAAATACTATACAGAACTCTGGCAAGTTTTGTATTTTGTTGCCTTACTAAAACATCTTACACACACACGGACTAGAAAGGTTAAGACAGTCATACATGTATACATACGTGCATACATATGTGTACAGATAAGCAAGCATTAAGCGCCAGACATACAATACCCCTCTGCCTACATTTTTAGTCCCTATGAATCACGAGCAAAGCTTTAGGTCACTGCCACAGTTGACTGGAACATTAACTCTCAGAATACAACATCAGTTTCTCAAAGCTCTCTTTGTTTCCCCCAACCCAACCTCCGTTTAATTTAATCAAGATTCTTTCGATCTATGTCAATGTCTACTTGACTGTTCCGCATTCTACTGAAAATTAGAGCTGTTGCTTCAAAATATTTAGGGCAATAATAAAAGGGCAACTTACGTTGGCAGCAAGTTGATATGCTGTCAAGATTTTATGGTCTAAATATTATCTAAATGTGGTTGGAATCTGAGTAAGAAGCAGCAATTTGTTAATTCAGAATAATAACATTAAAAAAACAGCAAGGGATGTTTTCTCTCCATTCCATTGTTCATGACTAAGAGCAATTATATTACAGCACAGCTTATCTTAATTCCTAAAAAATTTTTTAAAAGGTAGAGATTACAAAATTTCAAATACAATATTTGCATTAAACAAAGGGCTAAAATTACACTGGGGAGGGACAAGTGATATTTGCTATGCGTGCTTGAACAACACAGAATGAGCACTGGAACAAACACCATTCAAAATTTTTAGTGTCCCTTATTAGCAGTCTCTAGCTGAAAGCTATATGGAATAATCCAACTAAAGATAAGATGCTACTTTACAGTTTTTTAAATGTGTTGACATGCACCAGAGGACTTAACAGACTTGGGGTTGTTCAGTGCCTGGGTAGGAGAAAGCCAAGACCTCAGATGTTGCCTTGAGTTCCATCATCAAAGACAAATATAATATAAAAATAAATAAACTACTATATGTTCCATATGTACACATGAACCAGCAAACCAGTTATGTCCTAGGTTCACCATTACTTGTACACATGGTGTTACCCCGTTTCCCCGAAAATAAGGCAGGGTCTTATATTAATTTTTGCTCCAAAAAACACATTTTCAGGGGATGTCTTATTTTTTCATGTACGGCAATCTACATTTATTCAAATACAGTCCTGTCATCTTCTGGATGCTGCACAATGGTGGAGGCTGGGGTTTCACCCAACTGGGTTTATTTTTGGGGTAGGGCTTATATTACAAGCATCCTGAAAAATCATACTAGGGCTTATTTTCAGGTTAGGTCTTATTTTCAGAGAAACAGGGTAAATATACATTTTATACAAACAACTATTTTTCAGAATGAATGTGGAACTCACAGGATCCACAATATTCCACCATGCTCATGAGGAGACCGGAGGTTTAACAAACATTTGGTCAATAAATTCAATGAAGTACTATTCAGCTTTCTGACTAAACCCTAAATGGTTATACTTAAAACAATGGTTTCTATTAACATACTGTACTAGCTTCATAAACCATAGTTTGAAATTAGCTTCTTTCAGCCTGCCTTAGATACAAGTAGCTCTAGTTGTCTGGATCTGGTTTACAAGGCAAGCTGGGACTAATAAAATTCTAGCTAAGCAAACCAAGAAATTTAGACAAAAAGAGCCCGAAAAACCTACCACAAACCACGAAAAATCTACCGAAACTGTACTAACTCAATTCATTTATCACCTGCATAGCACTTCCCAATAGAAAACATTTAATCAATATTTTATCAGCTTAAGTGATCCTACAGATTTTGGCTTTGGTGAGTAGCCAGTTGCTATTTCTGATCAACGTTATCATCACCAACCTTTCCCCTGCCTAACAGCCTATGGCAGAAACATAAACAGAACTTAGAGCAAGATCAAATACGGTTTTTCATTCTGTTGTGCTTTTCAGCAGACTGGGTGCTGTGATCATGGCATTTCTTTCTTCCATTACATCAATCCTGCCTTGGAAATCCTTAAGTTCAGCATCAAAAGATTTTCCCGTTTCCTTCCAAAACATCACATGGTGTACATGCCACAGGTGAATTGCCACTTTTCAGACACTTCATGTGGGACACCGACTCAGGAGTGAGTGCATCCCTGTTGTGAAAGCAGCACCTCTCCCTGTGCCACACAATCCTGCTTATGCCTTGTCTCTTCTCCAGATAGTAGGTGCATTGTCCCACACAGCATGCTGAGAGCAGCAGCAACATACAATATTTGCATGCTAAGTATCCTAGCTAGAACAGGAACTTTACAGAGGGAAAAGACACAGTGATGGCCTGGTTATTAAAAGCACCCACAAAGCAATCACACATGTGCAGGTTGCCAGAACTGATGAGGGCAAGCCCATCTTTCACACTGAACTCCAATACATATCTATGTATACCATTCCTCACAGCAATTCCATTACTATCTAGTTGTGAATATTTTCACAGGAGTGAGATGACTTTCCTCTTAAGTGGGACAAACTAATTTACTTCCACAGAGCTCACCAATGTCAGCCTTACTGTACAACTCTTCAGCTTATCAACTGGGCTTCCAGATAATGCTCCTTCTTGACTTAAATGTTGTAAGATCTCAGGTATCATATTCTCTGTGAAGCCAAAAACACTACTGTGTCTTTGTCTCCGCTAACTAGAGGGCCTCTGAAATATTGGGAGATATGTCCTATAATCCACCCTGCACTGTGTCAGTGCCATTTGTGACAAGTACACGCCTCTAACTTTGCTGATGTTCTATTTCAAACTTCCAGAAGAAATTTATTTTGACATGGTTGGCCGGAAGCATCACAGCTGGATGAATGACTTGTCATGGAGAGGGTCCTTTTGTCCACCCCTTGGCTGGTCTGAATCCAAACCGGCACCACAGACTTTGTGAATAAATACAGGGAAAGTAAATGGAAGTGTAACATGCTTATTATGGGCAAATCTTTTTCTAGACTACAAAGATTCAATTCTAAAAATTCAGCAAAGCCACAGACAGAAATAATATTTCCAAACCTGTACAAAAACTAATTTAAGTAGTCTAACCAGTCCTTAAGTTATAAAGTCACTGATCTAGAACAGTGGTTCTTAATGTGGGCGATAATGCCCCCCAGGGGGCGATTTCATTTTTCGGGGGGTGGTAAAACGAAATGGGGCGGCGTGGGGGTGCTGGAACAGAAGGGGGGCGATAGGGGGCACTGGAGCAAGCCACACCTGTGAAGATGGCTGCAGCCTTTTTACAGTGTGCATGAATATATATTTTCCTCCAATCTTAGTTTAGTTTCAGAGTTTTCATCTTGAAATTTTTAATTCCTGCATTGCGGTTTGTTTTTATATCCTTTATATATTTCTTTTTGCGTCTTAAAATTCCCTTGCAACTAAATCATTAAATGTTACTTTTTGGGGGAATTTCATTTTCTTGCAATTGAATTTTGTTTTCAGGGGTCATTGGATTTAAGTGTCTTAAATAAATAAATAAATAAATAAATAAATAAATAAATAAATAAATAAATAAATAAATAAATAAATAAATAAATCAATAAATCAATCAATCAATCAATCAATCAATCAATCAATCAATCAATCAATCAATCAATCATCACCATGGGGAGGGGGGCGATGATAACTTCCTCAATGGCTCAAGGGGGCGTTTCTTTCAAAAAGGTTAAGAACCACTGATCTAGAACAACACATATGAAATTCTTTTCCTAAATTCATATGGAGCATTGGACACATTCTTCACTGAAAATACACAGTATTTCTCTACCCCAGACAGCATGGGTGGATCAGACAACTTAAGAGCTTGTGTTTGAGTGTTTTATATCTGTAGGAAGCAGCTGATCATTTATAGTTCTGAACTCACACTCATCTGTGTTACTAGTTTCTTCTTTCACCATTGCTTGAAACACCATGAAATGGTTGGATGCAGAAAGAGCTTCAAAGAGAAGTTTAAACCAAGACTGGAGATGCTGAAAGATCAGCAGAGGAATACAGTGACTGAACAGGATAAAACAAAGGGAAGATTGAAAGAATGTACAGAAGAGATACAAGGATAATAAATTCCTTTTAAAAAGAATGCTTGATGAAGAACCATCAAACTGAACAGTACTCTCAAAGCATCTGGAAGAAATAAATCTCCAAGAGTAGATGGGATATTAACAGAGCTGCTTCAAGCTTTGGAGACACAATCTATTAAAATCTCAAAAAGATTGGAAATGTTCACTATACAGTACATTCAAATTGCAGGTGGTTGATGAAGATTTTTGCAGGTGGTTGATGAAGAGTTATATGATGGCTCTGTTCATCTGAGTGATAAGGCCCTTTCGACATGGAAGGTTGTCGAGATGGGGGTTTCTGACGTGATGTAAAAACCTGTAAAATAGCAGACCGGAGGAAGCAGCCGGTCGAGCATCCACAGCCAGCAGGTTAGAGAAGCACTGATCGGGGCAAATGTACCTACCCAATGAGTGTGCTGCGTGCAGCATTGGTTGACACGTGCTTGTGGAATTGCCTCATATACTGGGTGCACCTTATAGCGCACCGGTGGCTGTGGAGGCCACAGAATAGGGTACAGAATAGGGTACAGAATAGGGCACTGTGTCCAGCTGTGCACCGGCATAGAGAAATGTTTTAAATTTAGCAATAAAAAGAACTTGTTTCACTTTCAGACTCACCGAAGACAGAAATACGAGGCTCTTCAACACGGCGGTTGAAATAAATTGAAGGGACAGTCCTAGCGCCAAGGTACTTATACCGAGGGGGAGGGGTCTATTCTAATGTCTTTTTTCCTACTGCAGAAGCTCTAGAATATTCTGAAGAGGCACGGATCACCCTAGTGTGATTCACAGAGGCCACGAAGAAGAACTTGAGAGTTCTCTTTCCTCTGATTGACAGCAAACACTTTAAATTTCCTATGAATGACAGCAAACAATCAAAAATGCATGTCCCGGGATTCCATAGGATGAAACAATGGCTTTTAAACTAGTATCAAATTTTTATAAATTTGCAGATACACTTGAAGACAATCTGATCATCCCATCTATTGACTCACTCAAAGTTCATTCCCAGTATTCTCTTCCTAACCTAGTTATTACAGTCAACCCTTGACTTACAAACTTAATCCGTTCTGGAAGGACATTCGTAAGTCGAAAAGTTTGTAAGTCGAAGTACCATTTCCCATTGAAATGCATGGGAATGGAATTAATCCGTTCCAGCATTTCAAAAAATATATATACCAAAATAAAAATAAAAAGAGCAACCACGCTGGGACTGCAAAAAACACACATACAAAAAACCCCCACAAAAACATAACCCCCCAGTCCAAACCCACCCTCCAAAACCCACACAGAAAAGTTTTTTTTAAAAAAGGACTTACCAGTCTGAAGCCTGCCAGTGCTCCGCTGCCTCCGCGTGGCCTGGCGCCCAGCCAGCTCTAGCCTCCTGGCGCTGGGTGAGCGCTGCCTCCAATCATGGTGGTGGGGGACCCCAGGGAGGTCTCTGATGGCAGCGGGGAAGCTCCCAGGGCTTCTCCACCACCATCACAGACCTCCTGGGGGTCCCCCACCACCACGATCGGTGCCTTCAGGCTTTCCTGGAGTAGGCTCGGTCTACCAGGTTTCAAAGGGCTTTCCCCCAGCATCGGAGGAAGCCCTTTGAAAGCTCTGAAGCCAAAAGGTCAGGGAGAAAGGGCGGGAAATTCGAATTTCCATCCCTTTCTGCCTTTGGAGCTCTCAGATGGCTTCTTCCAATGTTTGGGGGAAAGCCCTTTGAGAGCTCCGAAGGCGCCGATTGTGGTGGTAGGGACCTCCAGGGAGGTCTCCCATGGTGGCGGAGAAGCCCTCGGAGACCTCCCTGTGGGTCCTTGCCACTACGATCTGCACCTTCGGAGCATTCAAAGGGCTTCCTCTGAAGCCCTTCTCTACAATCTTAAATTCTTCAAAACACAGATTTTCGCTTGACGATGATTTGCCGTGCTTCACGGACCATTTGTTCGCAAGACGATGATTTGTACAGCTGATCAGCGGCTTCGCAAAATGGCTGCCCTGTGTTTTCAGGACCCATGCTTCACAGGACAGCATTTTAACAGCTGATCGGCACTTCGCAAAATGGCTGCCCTATGGCCGATTTTTGCAAAACAACGTGGTATTTTCCCCATTGGAACGCATTAAATGGGTTTCAATGCATTCCAATGGGGAAATAGTTTTCACATGACGATGATTTTTAAACAATGATTTATATGGGACGGATTATCATCGTCATGCGGGGCACCACTGTATATCAGAATCTGAATATGATAGCTGCAACTATCTATAATATATCCTAATATCCAACGTCCCATTTACGCCTATAGATCAGAAAGCAAAAGGCTAGATTTCTGCCTGCTAGAGGAGAAGTGAAACAGAAAACTATTTCTCAGGCATCCTGGGGTGATTTCTCGAGAACACATCTGCACCAAGGGTAGTGAAGGCAGAGGAACCCGGTAACTCTGGATTGGAGTTGCCATACGTTTTTCAAGGGAAGGGGAGAAGGAGAGGAAAAAAGACAGTCTACAGCTGCTATTATGAACCCCCCAAACAAAATCTGTCACCCAGTTCCCACCCATCACAAGCAATCTGCTGCGCCAGTCTACCTGCCAGTGCTGCCCAGGGTATTTGCTCATTCCCCAGTGCAACCTGTCTTCTGCTTCCCCAATGCTGCTGGCATTTCCTGCTGGCATTCCTACTATTCAGGGTTCAATTAGTATGCCTGTTGTTGGTGCATTGCTGTTTGTTGGTGTATACTCTGTTTGGCACAATAACTAACAAGGTGTCAGAGGAAACAGGGAAATTCTTCAAAAAAATTGCCTGTTTGTGTTTTTTTTAAGGGGAGGTTAATGACTATATAGTATTTATATTCACTATAATGGTGTTCTAGATATCTCAAAATTCTGAATTTTTAAAATTCCAAAGTCTGAATCCAAGGCCCATAATTCTGAATTCCAAATTTGAATTCTGAATCTGAATTGTTGTGCTAGTGCATATCCCTACAAGTTAGTAGCAGAGACTAAATCCTGTACATTGTTTGTAAAAGGCTCTGAAAAAAGTCCCGGAGTCTTTTCTGGCTGACTGCTCCACAAACAGTAAAGCAGATAAAGTGTTATTCTGCCATGTGCAACCATGACACAAATTTTAACAAGTGGAACATAAGGAACTGAAGTACTTAAAAAGATTCTTTAAAAAATACATTAGAATGAAATTTGCTCTACTTCAGCTTACTACTTCATTAGTATTTTTAAGATGAAACAGAATTGATATGCAAGGTCCTTCAGTTGTCAAACTAAAAGGTATATAAATCAACAAAGCTGAGTAATGAGGTGGGTACTCAGAACTACAGCTTCATATAGGATGGGTAGCTGTTAGTCATGAATGGTACATCATGGTACATCATGGTTCCCCTATGTCCCTGCACATCCTTTGCTAAGGAGCATGAAGGGGAAGCTGTTGTTGAACTCATGGCTCACTTACAGACACACTACAGTGTAATAGAAAATATATGTACACCGATATTTCTGTCTGCTCAGATAACACCAGAATTGGTTCTTGGTAGTAAGTGAGGGGTGTGTGTGCGCATTATGTTGCAATTTCTCCTTACAACATAAAGAATGGATTGTTTTTTCACTGTAGTTTCTTAGAACAGAATTCTAGCTGAAGGATGAACATATGGAGGAAGCGGTGTCATGGGAAGAATGATTCTGGTGCCCTGGAAGACTCCAGTGAAGGAAATGGACGCAGAGACAAGAAATCTGAAGAGATTAGCTCAGCTTCCTTACAGATATATAAATATTCTTGGCGTTCCCTGAACATTTACCTTTCACCTCAACTGATAATGGGTCTTAGGAGTCTATTTAAGTGCAGAAATAAATTGTACAGAATCAAGCATTAAGCTATTTAAATGGAATTCATTTCTCACTTTCTTTTGTTACTGTATGCTGCTGTCAATCAGCCAAAGAAACTAGAGGAAATCTGTCTGCCCAGAAACTAGCCAGAAAAAAAGGGGGGGAAGGGGAGGTCTTTCATGGTTAAGCAACACAAGATTTGTTAAACCCCAGCAATTTTCATTTCTCTTTGGAGGAAGAGAACCTCTATTTTATAGATAATGCCAAACTCTTAATGAGCTGATACACAATTGGGTAGCCTGCCAAAATCTGCCACATATGTAACAGTTAAATAAAACATGGCAACCTCTGTTAGATTAAGGGACTTCTCTCCTTTACTGGCAAGGAATGGTAACGAACAAGTCCAAAATATGATAGTCTCTTAATAAAACAAGCCTATGTTTCTATATAATATAATATGAAATTATCTTAAAAATTTGCTAAACATATAATGGTGGCATTACACACAGAAATCACAGGCCCCCATAAAAAGGTTGAGAATCAATAGAGAAGGCACAGCCCTCCAAATGTTGGATTACAAATCCCATCAGCTCTCCTCAGCATACCTGGTGGTTAGGGATGTACCTTTTTTAATATATATATATGGATCATAACTCCAAGAATTCTCCAGGCAGCATTTGGGGGCTTTCAGCTCACAAACATACACCTACAGACACCAACATTTTGCTGACCAGGAAAAGGGCCAATTCTGAGGCTGCATGGCCAACCCTGGCCTATACTTCCTATCATTAATATATACAAATGGAAACTGCCATGGTTCTTCCTGGGAACTGCCATTGGGATCCACACAGGGTACCTCCTGAAGAACTACAGAGACGCCTCCCAAAGATCCCCATGAAGAACTACAGCAGCTTCCTTTTTGGTGCATTAACAACTGGAAGTACAGTGGTGCCTCGACTTACGACCGTCCCTACTTACGACCAGCTCCGGCCGCAAAATTTTGCTTCAACTTGTGGCCGAAGCTTCAAGTTACAACCTTTTCTTGTGCCATTGTGCGGGAAAAGGCAGGGGGAAAAGGCGGCAAATTAAAACTGTTGGTGGCAAAGAGGCTGCTTGCCAGGGCGGCTGCGTCGGTCTTTGGTGCTCCTCGCCACCCTCTGAAGGCTGCTGCCGCTCGATCCCTGGCGAGCAGCCGCCGGTGCCAGTGCCAGAGCAGGAGGTGGCATCGGGCACCAGCAGCAGCAGCAGCAGCATCGGCCTGCGGAGGGCAGCGAGGAGTGCCGAGGACTAACATGGCCGCCCTGGTGAGCAGCTGCCGGTGCCAGTGCTGGAGCAGGAGGCGGCGGCGGGCAGCAGCAGCAGCCCACAGAGGGCGGTGAGGAGTGCCAAGGACCGACGCGGCTGCCCTGGCGAACAGCTGCCGGTGTGGGTGCCGGAGCTGGAGGTGGCATCGGGAACCAGCACCAGCAGCAGCAGCGGCCCACGGAGCCCATCGGAGGAGGCTTGGGACTGCCTAGTAAGGTAAGGTGCCGGTTTTGCAGGACTGGAGGGGGTATATTTCTGTGGTGTGTTGTTGTTTGTTTTTTGTTTAGTTTAGTTTGGTGATTTATTTATTTTTTGCAGTCCCAGCATGGGGCTTGCTCTGTTTATTTTTATTTTATGGGGGGGTGTTGGCTGGAACAGATTAATCGCGTCCCCATGCATTCCTATGGGAATGCATGCTTCGACTTACGACCATTTCGACTTCCGTTCCATCTTCAGGAATGGATTATGGTCATAAGTCGAGGCACCATTGTATAAGATGGAGAAAGCTATGCAGTTTCACTGTAGCCACTTACCCAGATGAGCAAAATGTAGGTGTCTGTAGTTGTAGGTCTGTGGGCTGGAAGTCCTGGAATGAATGAATGAATGAATGAATGACCCCCAAATGGCAAATCTCTACTGGTGGTGAGGAATGAAGGGGGTGGGGGATGGTCAACAATACCTGGAAGGCGAAATGTTTCCCAACTCTGCTTTATTTCTCAAAGGACAATAGGAAAGGTCGAACAGAGTAGTAGGTGGAGGGATTCAGTGTACCCTGCTCCTTTCTCTAACTTTGTTCTTTTTAAGGCAATGCATTTAAACAGCATGAAGATTTTAAAAACAGCATACTCAATAAAGCTAAAATACAGAAAAATCAAAGACATGTATACTACAAAAAAAAGAGAGACAGCAAGAAACGAAAAGCAACACAAAAAAGAAGAATGGAAGCAATATCAAAACATACTGTTATCCAAAGATACCTAGGGAGAGGACCACAATGCAACATGAGCTAACATGTAGGGTTCACATCTGAATTTCACTGTACTTCATCCAGGCTCTATAATTAATGAAAGAAAAGAAAGAAACTATTTTTTCTTCCCTGGAGGCAGCAATCTGTGTAGTATTTAGATCATCTAAGGCTTGGATTCTCTTCCCATCAAATTAACATTTTATCTTCAATAGCAGAACCCACATTATTTAAAACAAAAACAAAAACAAAAGCCTGCATGTTGCAACATAAAAACTTGATGGTACTGTGCAGTAAATGGAAGTGGTGTGCCAAGTAGAAAAAAATGAAGTTAGGTTCATGAGGATGACATATAACCTTTTAAAAATTTGTCAGTAATTCTATCTAAACATTAAAACTCTTTGTGTTTTCTCTTGTGTTTGCATTTGTCAAAGATAAGCCTTGGCCTACTTGTTTAACTGTTCTATATCCACAACGCTATGGACTTTGAAACTGGCCAAATTTTCAAGGAATCCAACCCCTGCAAAGATCACTTTACTGATCGCAGTTTGGCAACTGGAGTTAAGTTATCTGTTCTAGCAGCAATTTGTTCAATTTGGTGATGACTCTGGCAATGTTTCAGTAGTAGACCAAGAATGCCAACAGTTTTTAATGGTAAATGTAAGAGAAGTATGATGAAAACATTGTGATTTAGTAAATGAAATTATTTGGTGAATGGATTCATCATTTAGAAAGCCAAGATAACTTAACTGGAGATTTCTTGGTGTGATCATGGATTGTAGCAAAGGAAAGAATAAAGCAGTTCTATTTTGGATTAAAAGGCTTCAGAGTAGTGTAGTAGACTAAGATTAGGGGGACCTAGGTTCAGATTCCACTCAGCTATTCATTTCAGATGAAACTCACTGGATGACTCTGGACCACTCACAGCTGGACATGCCTCACAGTATTGTGAGAGCAAAATAGTGAGCAGGAATACCATGAATGTTATGACTAGAAGTTAAATGGAGGAAAGGTACAACATTGTGTTTCAAAGTATTATACAGTTTGCACTGGCTGACTCAGTATGTTTGCAAGAATTGTCCTCCAAAGTAATTTCAAATTCCATTACAGGTAGAAGAAAATTGTGCACTCACATTTATACAGAATTTTTTAGGGGTGACAACTAATGACGTCAAATCAATCTTTTTATCAGGTACACCTGAAGCTGCACAATATATTTCAGTATTCTGGACTTCTATGCAGTGAGTACATAGCCAAAATTATTTTTTCCCCAGCACAAAAGAAATAATATCTTGCCATTTTAAATCCTCCCCATTTTGTTGCTCATTGGCTGCAGTGAGCAATAAAATGAAGACCACTCCCATCCTCAAAATAGTATTGTAGAACGTCAATGTTGAAACAAACAATCTCATGAGAGGCCTTAACAGTAAATAGATCAGAGCAGTAAACACCTCTGGGAGCCATTGAGAAGCCACTGAGATGTGTTAGTACCACATTTTGTCCCAGATGCCGCTCAAATGTGGGCTTTGGCAGTAAACCTGATTTCCCTTATCACTAACAATACCTTTGAAGTAGTTGGCAGGTTTCCATCTATTGCTCAAACAAATGAGATCTTCCCTTGCATCACAGCCCTAAAAAGGCTCTCTTAATCATGCAACATGGAAAGAAAAACTTTAATTGGATTAAATAAGACCATATTGCAGACTTTTTGCAAGAGCAAGAAAACTTGACAACCCAGGATAGGAATGAGACATATCTAAAAAACTTCAGGAGGCCCAAATATAAATTGCTTCTGAAGTTTGGAAGCTAATCATATTAAAAGGAAAACATGCCAAAACCTGACAGACAGCATGCCTTCACCATCCATATAACACCTTCCCTTCAAGACAAGAAAGATCTTGCAGTAAAAGACAGGAGACTTTGTTGTAGCCTGCACATTTCTCACTGGAGGGCTAGGCTACTTCCTTGTACATGCGCGCGCGTGCACATATACACTTCACAAAAAGTTAAAGCTGTTCTTTCCTGCTAACTGCTTTTAAAAAAGGAGATTCTTCCTATGGGATCTATGGCAATGCTAGGATTTACAGATAATAGCTGTGACAGGATGCATCTTTCCTTCTCTGCGATAAGCGCCAGAGGCTATGACTATGTCTCATGCAGACCTTATCACAGCCACACAGGCCTGCATAGCTAGAAGGCTTCAATACAGTGGCAGGCTCATCTTCAGACTATCCATGACAGGGGCTTTGCCTCATCTAGTGTGGAATGCAGCAGTTCCATCTCTCAAATGAAACGATCCCTTCCCAGTTTACCACGAACAAGTCCCAAGTCCAGCCCCAAATATTGCACCAAACTGAAACAGAAGCAACTTTTACAACATGGGAAACTGTTCTCCTACCCAGGGTTTTACAATCTTTATGACTGTTCAGGAGATGTGAGCACTTAAATTTGCACATAAACTTCAACATACAAGAATGAACATGAAAGATCCCTTTGACTAATTCTATAACTGGGCTAAAAGTATAGCTTGGAGCATCATCCTATAAACTAATGAATTACTAGTCAGTCCTAACGATGGCACGGGACGTTATATGGATGTTGAATACCTGTTTATGCAACAGCAGAACCCAGCAATAAGTGGAGATTGGGCAAGCTCTCCTTCCAACTGCAATCTTCCAAGCACCCTAGACTCTTGGTCCAAATTCTTGGGAAACTCTCCAAACCAAGTTATCACATGGATTCTAGGGTTGCAGGAGGGGGGAGGGAAGGAATGCCCTGACATTCCTGAGGACCACATTGTCTTAAACCCAGGCCTAACCTGTAGTAGAGCAACAGCCACAGGCATTTTATAATGATCCTCAGGACAAAACATGGATGGAATAAGAGGATGGGTGAGCAATTATCCCATGAACATTATTCTGAAAGTCATCAATCAGCCTCTCAAGCAGAGGCTTTCTCTAAACAACTGTTTCCTAGTAGTTGGGGGATATATCCATACAAGACAGATAGGCTGTCACTGTGCCACATGAAAGAAGGGTGTACACAGTTTAAGATTTTACAGCATGAATTCTTATACTACTATAGCTGAATCTGCAAGACTGCTCTTTAGGAAACAAAACTGCTTTCAAGCTTACACTTAAAGATACCTTTGTATACACCAAACAGACAAGTATATGTCATTGCAAGTTCTTTCCCGAAGCATCATGGCATGGTCAGTTTCAGAATCCATTTATTAAGAGTTGGACTTTACACATTGCCCAGGTGAACACAAACTATTTTATTAATTATGGTAGTAGAGTTTTCTGAGGAGCAAGAAAAGGTAGCCAGAAGTTTCCAAGAGGAAAGCAAGCAGGGCAAAGTAAAGATCGAAGATGGAAATTTGTTTCAGTTTGGACCTACATGTCTGAATTCTATAGGCTGTCCCCTTTTGCAGAAAGTTCTTAAGTTATACTTAATACATATACTAAAATTATGGAAAACTACATTTACACCAGTTGACAACAGAGGGTACCACTTAACAGAAGTAAACACACTATTTGACTACTGGTGACCTTGCTTCTATATCTGTGATTTCTGTAGATTAAGGACAAAGGTGGTGAGGACTGCATTCACAGGAGACATTCCGAGCCAGAGGCAGCAGCTTACTCTACGCAGCTATATGGACATGCAGCTGCTTGGTCAACTGTGAATGAATTGGGTAAAGGAGTTCCCAACATATACTTCTGTATGTAATTTTTGGATGTATTTCCTGTCTTAGGACACCGATAACTCATATCTTGTAAAACTTACTTATTGGGACTACAACTCTCAGAACCTTCCAACCTTGGGCCCTGGGAGCTACAGTTTCAAAAATTTTCCAAATTCTGAAACAGGTTTGATGTCAAAAGTTGGGATCAATTGAATGGTAACACAGGTTTGTTTCTTTGCCAGTAGGGGAAAAAAGCAAAAGATTCTATCTGAAGCTACCAACTCCATGACAAATGTGTTGCAACTTCAATAGAAGGATGGTTTCCCTTTGTGTGTGTGTTGTAAATATTGCTTTTGTTCCACACTTGAAATAAACAGATGTGTACAAAAATGTGAAATTAGAATTATTTGTGTCTTCTTGATTTTTAACCTGTCTAACACAGCTGATATCAACTGTCATGTTCCTCTTAACAAAAATGCCACAAAAATGAACTGATTGCTTTAAGATACCCTAAGAGATATACAGCAGTATAGACAAAGAATACAGTAAAAATGCAACGCATTAAATAGCATATGTACAGTGTCACTCCTTTCATAGTTCTGTAGTTCAACAGACTAGCTATTTACTAGATAACAAATTTGCTCCTTATGCACTTTGATATTTGGCCTTTATCAGTCAGCTGGTGCTAGTTCACACTTGTCATGTTGATTGCAGTGCAGGAAATCAAGGGAGCTTCCTAGCAAAGAGGACAATCACCAGTGGCTCTGGGTTAAGTTACATACTATTTCCATTTCACATATCACATGTCACACAGAGAAATTTTTCCCAAGAGGGACTGATACAACGAATTATGCCCTAGTGACACATAACAAGAATGAAGACAGTCAACAGAAGAACCCGCCTTGGCATTTCACCAACCTGGGAAACCTGTTATCTAGATACTGTACTAAATCCATGTGGTTTGTTTCCTGACAAGTAACAGCTCAAACCTATATAAATCTGTGAAGGGAAGAAAAACTGCATCAATGCTGGAAAGCAAATCAAGAGATATCTGTACCTACCATTTTACATTTATAGCATTTAAATTTCTGCTCCCAAGTAAAATTACAGTGGTGCCCCGTATAGCGAGGTTAATCCGTTCCGGATTAACCTTCGCTATGCGAAAACATCGCTGTATGGGCAAGGAAAGCCTATTGGAACGCATTAAACTTAGTTTAATGCGTTCCAATAAGCGTCCAAACTTACCCCTCCAGCGATGTTTTCGCGTCCGGCGGCCATTTTGGAGCCGCCGATCAGCTGATCGGCGGCTCCAAAATGGCCGCGGATGACCCGAAATGCCCCCCCCGCAGCGTTTTCGCGACTTCCGTAAGCAAGGGGAGGGCGCGAAAACACTGATAGGGTGCCATTTCGGGTCATCCGGCGGCCATTTTGGAGCCGCCGATCAGCTGTTCGGCGGCTCCAAAATGGCTGCCGGACGCCCCAATCGTCGCAAAGCGAGTGCGGCGATTGGGGCAGATCCATATAGCGATCCCCAAAAAGGGATCGCTATACGGATTCTTTGTTAAACAGTGCGCTCGTTAAGCAAGGCACCACTGTAATCTGTTACTTGTAAATTTTTGCTATACCTCCTAGTGTAGTAAAGTGAAAACAGCATCAGACTGAGACTCAGGAGATCTGGGTTCAAATCCCTACTCAGGCATGGAAACACAATGGGAAGTGGCAATGGTAAAATCAATTCACACATATCTCAATAACTTTGAAAGCTCTACTAGGGTCACCATATGGTAGAATCAACTTGACCACACATCCCCCTGCCGCCATTATCCTTCTAGATGGTTTATGACATTGTTTCTTTCATAATCATTAATGTCCTTCTAGTCTGTCCTCCCACTCCCCAAATTAAGAGATATCAAATTCTTGCTTGTTTGCAGAAATGTTTTGGTTTAGGGAGGGCTCTAAATTGTGAAGAGCAAGTGCAGCTGTGATAAACCTGCACAAAAGCCCATGAAAAGCTGCACAACTAGAAACTTGTATTAACATTGGTTTCTGCATTGGTGAGAACCCTGAGAAAGACTGCTGCCAGGGCCATCAGAAAAATCCACACTTTCCCATCAAGATTTTCAAGAGTGGGGACTATAAAAGACAAACACTTGGTTGACATGTTTTAGTGATAACTAAGCCCCAAGAAGAGTTATTCCCAAGTGAACACACCTGGGACTGCTGCCCATATCATTCATTTTTCAGCATATTGTATTTATGACCACTATGTAAGAATGTAGTAAGAGCATTTAACATGGAGTCACAGAAACCTTGCTGATAGACTAGACAGACTGGAACCTTCACAGTGCTTTTAACTACAACTCTCATCAGTCCTACACCTTTAAGGCTGATGGTCTGGGATGGTGAGAAATGTAGTCCAGCAAGATATGGAGCATGTAAGGTTGCCAACCCCCAACTTTAGCTCAAGAGTAGTCAGAGTTAAATCTGCATCTCAAAAATTAGAGTGAAATTAACTTATCTCCTTGACTGGAAATAATTCCCCCCTACACAAACAGAGAGAGAGAGAGAGAGAGATTGAGAGAGAGAGAGAGAGAGAGAGAGAGAATAAACTCCTATTAAAAGGTGCTCTGCAGTTGCCAACTAACTTCTTTTCCTGTGTTGTCCTCAATAGATTATGCTGCTTACTCCCTACAAGGGTTAAGCAAACTGAAGGGTCTCTGTCACTCAATAATCTCCTTTAAGTACTTAATCAACTGTAATGCAATTAGTGAAGTTTTAAAAGGTCACTTTCACAAAGAGTGATACCATCAGAAGCATCCCACAGAATAGGGGCATCTTTGAAAGGTCAGTTGGAGCATAAGCCTGAAGGACCTCAGCCACATCCTTAAACAATCTTGAGGATTAAACAGCCCATGGTTCAGAATGCCACAATGTTGTGAATTGTTGCTGTTCTTGTTAAGTAATGCTGCTTGTGGTATTTTTGACACAATTATGTTTTTTCTCTTTTCTCATTAGACATTTTCAACAGAAAAGCAGAATATACATGTTCTTAATTAATCCATTTCAATGCACATATAATTAATCAGTGACATTAGAAATATTCATTGTTACTTTTAAGCTTGTCTAAAAATTGTTTTAAAAGGGCAATTAAGCTAAAGATTTTCTTATTCCTGTCAACCCTGATCCAGTGGCGGCAACCCTTCAAACCAAGATTCCCTCAAAGGCAGAGGTCCCCAACCCCCACTCCGTGACCTGGCAGCAGTCCACAGCCTAGGCAGGACCCGTCTGCAGACACAGATCTGCTCCCCCCCCGCGAGCACCTCCTGTGAGCATGCATGCACACAAACACGCTCCGCCCCCTGTGAGCACACCATACCCCTGCAAGTGTGACATGCCCCAGCAAGCGTGCAACGCCCCCCCCCCCCACCGGTCCGTGGTTGGGAAAATGTTGGGGACCACTGCTCTAAGGTGCCCCCTCCGTGCAGCCTTCCCCTCCTCCACAAATTGAAAGTGATAATTTTCAGCCCCTTTGGTTTTGGATGTGACAAAACCCAGTGCA
Organism: Pogona vitticeps; assembly: GCF_051106095.1. NCBI lineage: Eukaryota > Metazoa > Chordata > Lepidosauria > Squamata > Agamidae > Pogona > Pogona vitticeps. The sequence continues at coordinate 47,644,665 of NC_135786.1, forward strand.
GGCATGGAGTCACGCACATAGGAAGGGAGTTGTGCATGTGAGGGGCAGAGCCCCGCCCAGTGGAAAATTGGAGGGAATGTTGCTTCAAATCCTTCCATTTGTAAAGTCACAGAAACAACTCATTTCCCCCCCACACACACTTTTTCCAGTGAAGAATGTACTAGTCCTGGCTCATCCATGAAATTAATTGGATGACCCTGGGCCAGGCATACTTTCTCCTGCCTTATAATAAATAAATAAATAAATTATAGCTGTAGTGGGGGATAGGATCATATCTAAACACCATTAACTAGATGAGGCCAACACTGTACTTCTTATGCTCGAGGGAGGCTGAGTAATTCTTGAAAACCTACCAGCACAAGCAGGTGGTGGGCTGTACACAAGGAATGCAGAAGAGAGAGACACCAGGTCTGGAAGACTAGGATTAGGGTTAGCTGGAATCAGAAATGCACAGTATGCTCCTGATAGCAGCACGTGTTTAAGTCTTGGAGAGAAAGAGAGACCACATAACATACCTAGATCAGAGTCACTGGGCTATTTCTTCCATTCTCACCTGAAGGTAAGAAGTCTTGTGAGGCTCAAAAATTCCTTGGTGAGAAATCTTGTTGATTCAAAACAACCCAAAAATTGGGAGTTTTCTCTGCATGCCTAGCCCACATTCTGAGTCACCTAAGACTAACAAGTGTTGAATTCATTGGCAGACTTAGTTAGGAGAAAATACTCACAATTTTAAAATTTTCTATACTGTTCAATAACATACTGGATGTACAGAGATAAAGAGCTATGTTTCCATTTCTAGAGGGATACCAGCATCTATGTATGTTTTGAAATTAATGGAATTGTGTGGCACTTCATAGAGTAAAGAATTAATTATGGCTTAAATTACTGAGGACTGCAGTCCAACCCATGAAAATATAGTAATTAGATGTGTGTATGTTTGTGTTGTCACACTACCATTCCCAGAATTCCCCAGGCAACATTGCCAGTTGTTGCCTATGGGATTCTGGGAACTCTACTGCAGAAACATAAACAACCTCCTAGCAGCCATTTTAAGTCGGTCAACATGAATATGAGACGTATGTGAAGTTGAACATTTCTATCTTTCAAAAAAAGAATTTATTTTCAAAGAATCTTCTCCCTGCATAGATGATTGCAAAATGAAATTACAGATAGCGAGCCAGAAATGGAAACTGTGCATTTAGATTGCTATAATGTATTACTGAAAGCCATAATTTACTGTTTTCATGAGTTTAATAGTCCTCATTTTATTCTGGAGTAGAATCTCTTGTCTAGCCTGCAAAAAACTCTAGCTACTTAAAATTACACTACACTTGATTTAATCTAGGAAGGGATTAAACAGAGAATGTCCTCTATGTGAACAGCAATCTCAGTCCTATGAGTGCCAGTTCCTATGTAATGAACAGAACACCAGCCATACATAAAAGGGAGTTGTCAGAAAGGAGAATAAGCTGGGGAACACAATGGATGCAAAATGCTGGTTGATCACTGGAGGAAGGATGTAAAACAGGGGTGGGCAATTAATTTCTATAGGGGGTCACATGAAAAATCTGAACTGTGTTTGGGGGCCGAACCAACTTCACTTAAAAATAAAATGAAACAGTGATGTTACGATTGTTTTTATTTTAAACTTGTTAATCTTCACAAATACTAAAGAGTTTTTTTGCGGTATGTTAAAGATAAGCAACTGATCAACTTTAGACAAAAAGCTATAAATGGTTTTGATGTTCAACTTGTTCTGTGAGAGAAATCCAGTCTGTCTTGGGCTTGAACAAGTGCTTAAACACCAGACTGGAGCGATGACCGGTGGGCCAGATAGGAGCGGCTCATGAGTCGTATGTGGCCCTCGGGCCACACTTTCCCCATGTCAGATGTAAAGCCAAAGGGGAAAAAAGATAGGATGTAGTGGCTGAAATCTTGAACAGAAATAATGCACACCAGAACTTTTTTTTCCTTTGTGCTCACCCAATTTTGTGTTACATTGATTTTGCACCTGTAATAACATTATAGAGACCCCACTGAGCTAGGTTTAAATAATGGCAGTGCCTTCAAATGTGAAGCTAGAGGGCAGATAATATTATTTACCTACTCCCTCATAGTTTATTCACTTTCTTACTTAAGAACAGTCAGAATGTTCTTTCCAATGTTTCCCTTGGAAAGGGAAGTGTTCAAGAACCAAGTTTTGGGGGAAAGGTTGAGAGGTGAAAGTCTCTTCTCTTAGGGTGCAGTGGCTTTTTGTTCCATTGACACCTCTAAAGTCTCCCGCTTTCTGATTTGATTTCTTTACCTTCTTCCCCAGTTGCTAATCACAAAATGGTTCTTCATTGGTGATTAAAATGGTGGGTCCAAAACCTGTGAAAACATTTCTCTATTGTTTGGGGGGGGGGGCATAACCCTAGGCACCATATCAATGCATAAGGAACATCCCAGGCTTATGGGGCAACAACTTGCCAGTGGTTTATGCATCGTGTACTCATCTCCATACTAGCCCACTGTTTCAGGATCAAAGAAGGTGTGTCAACAACATGACGTTCCCAGCATTTCATTTTCCAGTCAGTTATAGTTTCCTGACCTCTACGGGAACCAGGCCTACACTGGAGCCATCTTCTTCACGCTTTTTGGGGCTTCTTCCTCTTTTGAGCCCCTTGTTCCAGACATATAATTGTTCTCAGGATAGGGCCTGAGTAACACTAATAATACTAAAATAAAATTTAAAAAGGCAAATCTCTCATAAAAATACTGTAGGAAACATAAAGCAGAAGGCACAAAACAGTCAAATCCATTATGAATCCTAGAAAACAATCAGCAACTCAACAGACCCACATCAGCTGCAACATCCAAAATGTCCTGCAACAGTCTTCATCACCCAGCAGAAGGTGATAAATTTAGGGCTTGATGGCCTTTTTGTTAAGAAGCCATTGTACTAACGGCCTGCCACAACAAGTAAAGATGCCCATCTACTACTCCTCTAATATGAGCTGAGGAGACAGAATGGGAAAGAGCAAGGTGCCTGATTGAAGCAGATGCTCTTAAAATACATTAGATGGGGATCATCTGACCTTTAAAAATGTCAGAGAACTTTGAACTGATTCCAGAAGCAAAGTAGCAAGGAAATTGGATTTTATATAGGACATCAGATTCTAAACATGCCCTAGTCCATGGATTTGAAACTGTACTTTGAAGCAACTTTTGTTTACCAGACTCTCTTTAGCTGTAGCTCCACATACAACATTATTAATTCAAATACAGTAATTAATTCAAACACAGAAAGGATATAAATCTCCCATTCCTGTTCACGTACTACATCTGTGAAGATGCAGGTCCACTACAGCAATCTCTAGAATCATGAAAAATACAAGCCGCAGTATAACCATTACCTTTTTGAACAGACGCCCGGAATCTTCACTGACTTGAACAAATCGAGGGATGATGTTGTTCAGGTAGATGTCACTCAAGGTGGTATGATCCCTGCTCTCCCGTTTCACCTGGTTTAAGAGGAGGTTCCAGCAATTGACAGGTGAAAGAACATTCTGATCCTTCCTGCAAGGAAAGCAGAGTCACAGTATGATTTCTCTTCTCATGTTGGGTAAAATTTAGTGGGTGAATCTCTACCCCTCTGTTGCATCAAATTTTGAAGGTACAAAGGGGGATTGCAAAAAGAAACAGCCTACTTTCCACTCCACTTGAGGAAGCAACTGGAAACCACAGTTATATCCAACCCACAGTTTCACTATCTGAGGAAAGAAACTGTGATACAGTGGTGCCTCGCAAGACACGCCTCGTGGGACGAAAAACCGCAAGACAAATGGTTTTTTCAATCGCTATGGTGCCTCGCAAGATGGCTTCTTCTGTGGCCATGCTTCACAAGATGACCCCCCCCCCGAGACCAATGCCTCGCAAGATGAAAAATTCATTCGTCTTGCGAGGTTTCCATAGGAATGCATTGCAATGCATTCCTGTGGGAAGCCGCTTTTTGCAAGACAGAGCTTCTCGCAGAACGAATTACATTCACCTTGCAAGGCACCACTGTACCTTACAAGATCTTCCAACACTGCACTTTTGAAATATGAAAACTGAGTCATGTATTAGATGAGTCAAAGACATGTTTCGCGGGTATCACAGCACAAGCACTCTAATAAACAATGAGCAAAACCTTGTTCATGTCAGCATAACATAAAGTTATACAGTACTATCATAAATGTGCCAAGTATGTCCAGTAACAAGGAATTGTGGTATTATACTGCACAATTGCTTCTGTGTCTCTGGTGTGAACACTTGTGCAACATGCCAGCAGAAGTGTTTGTGGACACCAAATCTGCCTCGGTGCTATTGTAACTACTGTGGGTGCAACCTCAAGTTGTGCAATGTACTTATGCAATAGGATTATGCCCTATAAACACCTTTAAACCCCCCCTCCCTTTTTTTAGTATGTATACAATGACTTTCATCAAAATAGTCTCAGAGGAGGTCCCAACATAAAGACTAAAAAATCATTTAAAAAAAACACGATAAGTCATTACAGTTTTGAAGCTAAAGAGTGAAAATATAATATAGTATATAAAATTAAATAGGTAATTACTGGCAAGGTTGCAGAGTGAACTTCAAAATGAGAAATCAACACTGCTCTAACTGTCAATAATTTCTCTTTCCAATGTTGAGTTTGAATCAAATGTCAACAGGATTGTTTCCATAACCTTTTTCTGTGGAGAACCACTGAATGACTAGTGGTAAGGAAGTTACAGGTCTATCATCTGACAATCCTATCTACAGCTTTCCAGGAACTGTACATTCAATATCAGGAAACAGAAAGCAAATAATGTTGAATTTTTCAAAACACAGCCAAGTTCACTTCCCATCTGAGCAGCCATGAAGATAATCTCATGACAGGATACTCTAGGAACACTCACTTAGTCATGATTTTTCTTAACAACAAAGAACTTATATACCAACAGCAGAATTTCTAAAGAGAAGCCAGTTTCCAATTTGGTTGTCTCTTACCCATATAAATAATTTTCCTGTGAACTTCTAGGTGAGTAAAATCATCACAATTGCTTCTCTTTAAGCTGTTCTGGCAACAAGAGACAACAGACGTGTAATACAACAGCCTACACCAAGCTTTTCACAGTGGGGATTGGCTTTAGATAGCATAACTTTTGGCTGTTGCAACTAGAATAGGCCCATCTAAACAATATATATAGGTGTTGACCAAAGTCTCTGCGTGCACAAGAAAAAATATTATGAAGAACAGGGTGCAATCCTGTATCTACTTACATTTTAGCAAGCCCCATTTAATTACACATCTTATTTCTAAACAGACATGCATATGATCGGGCTGTTTAAAAAATCATAACTTACTTGGTGTTCCAAAAATTAAAGTTTCTGAAACATTTTGAATTTTTAGAAGAACTGGATTGGCTAAAAACAAAAACAAAACCCCTTGCCCACAAAGTGAAAGGCCATCCAACCACCATGATACTATTCAGTGCGCTGAAGTCCAAGACTGTCCACTTTATGTCCTGGTGACATGCTGCCAACATTCTGAAACTTCCAAACCTTCACATCTTTACAAATTGTTCTTTACAAAAGTAAGGCCTGAAATCTGCTGAAAGCAGAGGGAGTGGGATACATTTTAAATCCTCTCCTGATTGTCACCAGTTAAATAAACAAATACAGTACTGCATGTGCTGCATTGAAATATGGCCCCCATGTAGGGGGAGAGTTCACTTCACCATGGACTAGAGGTGCAAACTATGATAAATTGTAGATTTTGTCTAAAGGGGACAAGTGATTATGGTGTTTACAGAGTGTATATGCACTACACTTTCTATTGCCAGTTCCCAAAATATTTCACCCTATGACATTCTAATTCAGAATACAACCCTTAGTGAGGCAGCAAATTGTCCAAATCCAACAGTCCAAGAAAAAATTCCTTGGGTTGACAAAGGAACAAGATACAGTAGGGCTCTTTCAAGGTTTTTTTCCATCCCAATTTTATACCAAGTAACCCCCAATTCTGTTTGGATTACTCTGTAAACAACTAGGTATACATGTATTTTGCAGAGATGGAAAACCTACCCTCTGACTACAATAATTCAAAAAGGTACTTTCCCCCCAAGCTCTAGAATTTTTCATTTCTTTCAAAATGAAGGTTTTCAAGAAATATGACATTTTTGGCAAGAGATGAGAGTACTATTATTGAAATTAAGGTTCCCGGGAAAGGAGGAGAAAAAGAAAATCACAAGGTATGAAATGTCACCTAACCCGTACAGGTTTGTCTGGACAGGTAGGTTTATAAGGCCTTTGGCTCCACGGCAAAGGCAAAAAACTAATTTTTCTCAAATGAAACAGGAGAAGAGATAAAAAGAAAGAATCGAACACTCCTAAGGCTAAGGGAATAGCCCCTGTAGACAGCAAAGCCATGACAAGCAACCAGTAATGACTGAGATCCTAAACAAATAAAAGGACCTTATAGCTGCCTCGGAGTAATTCCAGGATTAAGGGGATTTCTGCAGCACTGAAGAAACAGCCTTTGCTTTTGGACCTATTCATCAACCATAAGGAGGTAATATAAAAATCAATAAGGAGGAAGGATCTCTTTCAAAACAGCTATGATAAACAGACGAAGATAATTATTTTCACTGATGACTGTCTGGATTAGTGGTTTTTAACCTTTGTTACTCGGATGCTTTTGAACTACAACTCCCAGAAACCCCAGTCAGGACAGCTGGTGGTGAAGGCTTCTGGGAGTTGCAGTCCAAAACTCCTGAGTAACCCAAGGTTAAGAACCAGTGGTCTGGATAATTATTTATTTACTTGTATACCACCCCATACTGCATAGCACTCCCTGGGCAGTTCACACCAGTAAATTCAATCAAATAAAAAACAAAACAAACATATAATTCAAATCAACAAATAATTTGTCCCCTTCCACATGCAGACCCAACTCTAAATAAAATAAATATTTACACAATTTAAAAGCCCAAGTCGATATTAGTAAAAACTGCTTTTAAACATATTGTTTTCAGTCATTTCTTTCTTCTTTTTTAAAAAGTCATTGAGGGAAGGATCCTGTCAAACCTTTATTGGAAGTTTATTTCAAAGAGATGGAGCCATGACTGAGAAAGCACAATTTTGGGTGCTAACTCTTCCAACCTTCTTCGGTGTCACTCTTCTTGACATCATGGACTGCAAAGAGCAGGTGAGATAGGTGTCCGTTTTGTAAGAGGGTTGTTCTAACAAGTGTTGAGGTCCTAAACCATTAAGGACTTTATAGGTAATAACCAAGACCTTGAATTGAGCATGGAAACTAACAGGAATAATGATTACATTACTTTTTAAAACTGTTCTGCTTTGAAATATATGTGCAGGCAATTATGTCTGGAAACGCATGTTTGCTGCAATAGTCTGCTGTAAACCAAATGTGCTGAAGGTAAAGTAAGCATCAGCAAACTATTTCCTATTGGCTGTAACTATGGTCAGTAGGATGGAATATGCAATATAAACAGGACAAAAACACTGCAAGACAAGAATGCTTTTGAACATAATCATTTTTTTCTTTTTGCACAAATTATTATTTTCATGTGAATGAACTGCCAACCTTCTGAAACTGATTTCCTAAGCAAGCTAAAACACAGAGCCTGGTCAAAGATTTTATCAATCAATCACCCATATTTTTACAAGGCACCTTTAGTTCTATAATCTAGCTTTCATTTACTTTCTCTTACAAAACTTGCAGGAAGAAATTAGAGGATTGGCTGTCTTTGACTTGATTCTACCCAACAGAGATGATTTGGTAGATGAAGTGGGGAACTCTGGTGGAAAGTGACAGTGTTCTGCTTGAGTTCTTGATTTCAAAGGAAACAAAAAGAGGGGTGTAGTGGCACATGCACACTGGATTTTAGGAAAACCAAAACAGCCATAATTTCTCCACTCTTTTTACCCTTTCTGGTGCATGTTTAAATGTCTTAAATTGTTTTAAGCTACTGGTGTTTTATCAATATTATATGTTTAATCACATTTTAATATTATAACTTATTCTGGTTTTAGTAGTATTTGCTTTTTAAAAATAATTTTGTAAGCTGTTTTGCACTTGGAGAAATGTGGGACAGAAAAAGAATGAAAAGGAATGAATAAATAAGAGATCTTGTGCAGCTCCTGTTAATTTAGAAGGGGTTTTCACCAGAGACTTTCCTATTAGACTATGCCTCTGATCTGTTAACTTGGCCACATTATTTTGTTTCCTTTTATATTTGTTTATATGTGCTCTTTTCTCCCCCAAAGTATTGTGTAATACTTGGAAGCGGCAATAATAAAAATATTTTGCAAAGCCGGGCTATGGCAAAAATGTATCCAATAGCTACAGATTTCAATTTTAGAGCTCATCGGAAATTAAACAAAGGAGGGCTATTACTTTCTCCCTTTCTCTAAAGAAAGATTAATTTTTTTCCTTTGAGGTAGGAGAAGGAGAGCTGTACTCGGTGTGGTATACTGTAAAGAGTAATAGACTAAGACTCAGGAGACCTGGGTTCAATTCCCCAGCTCTGCTGTGGAAACTTACCAGAGTAGGGGTTGGAACTGGTAAAACCACTCTTTAAATACCTCACTCGTACCCAGAAAACTCTATTGGAGTCGCAAGTTATGACTTGATGGCACATGAAAACAAGAAGAGGAGAGGAGAGGATGCTGGTTATCATCAAACATGAAGCTAGAGATGACCAAGTAGACAGATTAATGCTAAAGATCGTGATAACAATTGATAAAACACATCATCTCTTGACAACTACAAGCTTGAAATTCATTTGTTGGCTTGCCTCCGGAGACCACAAATTTATGTTTCTGGCTCAAGGGAGAACACCCTTGTTTTGCTCAACACAACTCAAGACAGAAGTAACACTCCAGTGACTCCAAGTGAGTATCTGGTCACTATGAATTCAGCCATTACAAATACAATATTAATTATAGTGTTCCTGATTTGGAATGAGATATTCATCTCATCAATAACGTCTTTAACTTAAGCAGTCCCACATAGTAAATCTGAGCTTGCCTTCAACACATGCATATCTAGAATATGAACATCAGTGGACCCATCTTGTTGAAGGCCACAAATGTTATATTTTCAGCCAAAGCATGGATGATTTTAAAGTATATGTTGGTTCCGACATATATCGTGTTTCCCCGAAAATAAGACAGGGTCTTATACTAATTTTTGCTCCAAAAATGCATTAGGGCTTATTTATTCAAATACAGTCGTGTCATCTTCTTCTGGTTGCTGCACTATGGTGGAGGATGGGATTTCACTTAACTGGGGCTTATTTTTGGGGTAGAGATTATATTACGAGCATTCCGAAAAATCATACTAGGGTTTATTTTCAGGTTAGGTTTTATTTTCGGGAAACAGGTTAGTTGGCAGAAGAAGAAACTGCTGTGCCTGTAGATGAACTAGAGCAGGCTTGTCCAACCTTGGCCCTCCAGATGTTTAGACTACAGCTCCCAGAAGCCTTCACCGCCACCTCTGCTGGCCAGGATTTCTGGGAGTTGAAGTCCAAGAACATCTGGAGGGCCAAGGTTGGACACCACTGAACTAGAGCAAGAATAGGCTTATAGTGCTAGACAAGCACATGAGAGACACATGCTTCTTAAGTTACAAAGCTGAATAAAAGACGTTGGGACAGTCACAGAAAGACCCGAGACAGGGGTGTGAGTTCCAAAGTACAGCCCTGTAGATAGGCTTGCTTAACATTGTGCTCTCTGCTTGTTTAATGTGATATATTTTTTTTGACTTATATACCGCCCCATAGCACTACAAGCACTCTCCGGGCGGTTTACAATTTTAATTATACAGGCTGCACATTGCTCCCCCAACAAGCTGGGTACTCATTTTACCGACCTCGGAAGGATGGAAGGCTGAGTCAACCTTGAGCCGGCTACCTGGGATTTGAACCCCAGGTCGTGAGCACAGTTTTAGCTGCAGTACAGCGTTTTAACCACTGCGCCACGAGGCTCATTGTGTTGATTCAAATTTGTATTGGTTTCAAATTTCCAGGTTCAATCCATATTTGCTCAATTTTTATTGGGTCAGTACACTGCAGATTAAACTTCCATAATCCTGCTTACCATAGTTCCAACTACTGAGTAGCTATAGTTGTGAAAGAGACCTCATCTGGATTCCCCCATCAGGTGTCAACCTAACTTACTTTCTAGAATTGTTGTGAGAAGAAACAGAAAAATGGGGGTGGGTGGGAAGAGTGGCATTAATCACCAAGACCTTCTTGGAATGTAGTCTAAACAAAAGTTATACATACAGTGGTGCCTCGATTAACGGGCACCCCGTTTAACGATGAATCTGCATAGCGATGCGGATTGCGATGTTCCCTATGGGGAAAAATCACTTTGCGATTTTTCCCCATAGGCCCCGTTTTCCCCCAGCTGACTGGCGGGCGCTTAGGAAGGAGTGTGGGAGAGGGCTTCCCCGTGCTCCTTCCCAAGCACCCGCCGCTCAGCTGGGCGATAATGCCGGCTAGGGCTTTGCGAGGACCGTGGGGAGCCCTCCCCCGCAGTCCTCCCAAAGGCCCCATTTTCACACAGCTGATCGGCGGTTCCAAAATGGCCGCCCGCAGCATTTTCACGCTGATTCCTCACCAAGGCGGCGAAAATGGCGGCCCTATGGAGGATTCCCGCTTAGCGGTGAGTTTACCTCCCCATAGGAACGCATTAAACAGAGTTTAATGCGTTCCTATGGGGTTTTTCTTTCCGTATAGTGATGTTTCCGGATAGCGACGTTTTTCCTGGAACGGATTACCATCGCTATGTGGGGCTCCACTGTAGCTATTAGTCTTCACATGTGCATGTCTTGATGTGAAGCACCACACACAATATACTTTATCTATCTATCTATCTATCTATCTATCTATCTATCTATCTATCTATCTATCTATCTATCTATCTATCTATCTGTCTATCTGTCTGTCTATCTATCTATCTATCTATCTATCTATCTATCTATCTATCTATCTATCTATCTATCTATCTAAAAGAACCCAAGGCAACTTACATAATTAAAAAGACAACACTTCAAAGCTAGAAAAAGTATACAAATATTTTAAAAAGAGTTAAACAAATATTCCATTAAAGTGGTAAATAAAATTTATATTCAAAATACATTTAAAAGCAAAAAGGCACAACTATCCATTTAAAAACACCCCTCTCAGACGGACAGCCCACTAAGAGAAAGCCTGAAAAGAAAGGTATGTGTCTCCTTGCAGAATGATAGCAAAGACAAGGCCAGTCTGGTCTCCCATGGGAGGGGCCTCTAGACTCTAGGAGCAGTGACAGAGAAGGACCTCTCCCATGTCCCCACCAAACATACATGTGAGGGTGGTGGAACAGACAGAAGTGTGTCTCCTGATTGCCTTAACACTGGGGCAGGCTCAAATATATCACCTGAAATACACAGTCCTGTGCCTTCCACCACTTGCACAGAATAACTAGTTTGCTTTTCAGTCATACATTTTATTTCACTTTTCAATTTCTGCTACCTACATATTCCACTGTGATGCAGATACAGATACCTGCAGATACCTGCATATTCCACTGTGATGCAGATAAAGCTCCATTCTCCTGGGCAAAGAACAATTAGTTCCAATAAATACATAAATACTGCATTTTCTTGTCAATAGTAAAGTTTTCATACCATAAAGGCAGCTAACTTTCCTAGAAATATTAGGATGACAGAAACGTTTCACATGCAGAGGGTGGGGAGGAGAGGGAGAGCAAGCAAGAGAGAGAGAGATGTAGTAAGAAGCAGATTCATTTTATTTCAACAAAAGAACATAGCAGGAGAATGCCACTTTCAACACAGCTGATCTGGCATTTCTTGCCCTATGAAAAATACATCAGGAAATGACTGAAGTTTGCAATCTGGATTGTTTCAGGGTTTTGTGTGTATGGGAAGAGAGGGAAGCTGGGGTGATTCAAAGCTACTAGTAGCTACGGCTGCCAGAAAGAAGCAACAGCACGTACAAGAGGGGAAAAATGCTGCTATTTTCTGGACTTGTATATGCATTCTGCTATTACAGACAAAAGCCAATAAAGAGATCAAAGGGCAACACTCCCTGAACTTGACAATAAGCCAGCTGGAGAGCAAACATACACACTTTCCTACACAAATACATATGTACAAATAGGAGAGAATAATCTCCCAAAATATAAAAACTGTAACTTCCACTTTAACTCATAGGCTACTCGCAAGTCAGAGCTTGCTTGGATTTTAGCATAGGTTAATTTTAGGATATTTAAAGAAAGTAACTAAAAGTGGATTCGGATTTCTTTTCCTTCCACAAACATCCCTCAGTTACAATGGGATCCATGCCTATCAAAATTAAATTCCGGTATTCCTTTCTATATACATTTATTACAAGGATCGGCAGAAATAACTGTTTAAATCAGTTAATATACAGGGCTAGGTTACCCTAGCTGTTAAAGCTGCGGTGCTGATGTATTGAAAAATATATGAGGAAGAAGCTGAACTTGCATCCAGGAAGTTTCCATTTAAATTTTCCGTTCAGCCTTGAAGCAAATGGGGAACAAGCCATTACCAGTCATCTGATGAAACAGGAATGACAGTATAAAATATACTACCATAGGGATCCATGTGGCGCCCTTACTTCGCGGAAGGAAAGGCGAACTAATAGCTGCAGAAAAGATTGGATAATCAACTGCTCTCTTCTGTCATTGACAGAAGTGATACCAAACTCATCCTCAAACCACTTTTTATTTTCCAAGGCATTTTAAGCAGCTAATTCTTTCTGATTTACTGTATCTACTTTTGGGAGCACTGTCTTATGATGAAATACTAGGATGCCCTATAAGGAAAGACTGAAAGAACTGGGCATGTTTAGCCTTGAGAAAAAAGACTAAGGGGAGAAATGATAGCACTTGTCAGATATTTGAAATGCTGCCATACAAAAGACGGGCTGGATCTTTTCTTGACCATCCCAGAGTCCAGGACATGTAACAATGGGCTCAAGTTATAGGAAGTCAGATTTTGGCTGAAGATCAGAAAAAACATCTTAACTGTTAGAGTACTACAACAATTGAACCAATTACCCTGGGAGGTTGTGACTCTCCAATACTGGAGGCATTCAAGATAAAGTCACACAGTTGTATGTCAGATATACTTTAACTTGGATTCCTGCATTGAGAAGGGAGTTGGACCTGATGGTTTTATAGGAACCTTTCAACCCCATTACACTTTTATTCTATTTATTTATTTATTTATTTATTGGACTTATATACCGCCCCATAGCGCTACAAGCACTCTCCGGGCGGTTTACAATTTTAATTATAAAGGCTACACATTGCCCCCCCAGCAAGCTGGGTACTTCTATGATTCCATTATTCTCTTTTAAATGTTTTACTGCAGTTGTGCACTATCCTGGAATGTGTAAAAGGTGGTTTAAAAAACAAATAAGCACAAGCTGTGTGTTTAAAGTTGGTAAATTTCTGATCTTCCAATGCAGATGGATAAATGATGGATGCCCACACTATGGTTTCTTGCACGATATGATTTTCAGTGGCTACACATCATGATGACTATGCATTTCCTCCAGTACTAGAGGTGATATGCCTCCTAATCTCATTTCTTGGGAAGCATAAGTGGTAGGGTCCTATTGGCTTAAGTCCTGCTTGTGAGTTTCCAAATGCACATGGCTGGCCAGTGTGCAAACAGCGCTCTAGCCCAGCTAAGCCTCTTGTTTCATCTTGCATTACTTTGAAATTTCTCAGGAATACCTGGCATAAGGAATTTTTACAGGCTGGAAGCAGTCAAGAGATGGAAAGTTTCTGATCATCAGATGTAGATGGAAAAATGATGAATCACATGTACTAGACACACTACAGTGGTGCCTCCGTTACAGGAAAATCGCTGTTAAGCGAAAACATTGTAAAGCGAAATTAAAAAGCCCATTGAAACGCACTGAAAACCATTCAATGCGTTCCAATGGGCTGAAAACTCACAGTCCAGCGAAGATCCTCCATACGGAGGCCATTTTCGGTGCCTGTATAGCGAGGAATCTGTCCCTAAGCACAGCGGGGAGCCATTTTAAGCACCTGGTGGCCATTTTGAAAACCCAACGATCAGCTGTTTTTGATCATCGTAAAGTGAAAATCGGTTCCCGAAGCAGGGAAACGATCATCGTTAAGCAAAATTCCTTCATTTAGTCCATCATTTTGCGATCGCAATTGTGATTTCAAAAACATCATCATAAAGCGGATTCGTCGTAATGCAGGGCAATTGTTAAGCGGGGCACGACTGTACTGAACTTCAGGAGAAGGTAATGGGGAGAGAGAATGCTGAACTGCATATTCTGTTGAGTCAGCATAGCAATGTTTTGTTCTCATTCTCTTGAAATATTGTTTGGCAAATTCATTAATACCCCACATGTTAATAGATGACAGAATGTTTTTGTTTATAAAAGAGATTTAGCTCATCTGATGTTTACAGGGCAGCAACCTTTCCTTCTGGATAGTATGGAACAATTCCACACTTCCATTGTGCTGTCAAAAATATTTTCCCCCTTTGCAAAATAAGCATCACATTAAAAGAAAAATCACACACTGTAACTGAGAAAGGGGAACATGTCCTAAACCAAGAATGTGGATGGCAGACATTTATTCAAATTTCACAAACCAAGAAACAACAATAGAACAATTTTAATAGTTCTCCATTGGGAACAAAACAAAGAAGAGGGATGATGATGACGATGGATTGATTGATTTCCAAGAACCCACACAACAATCACTGGCTCATTCTTGGCTTGAATTTTTAGGATAGAGCACAGGGCATTTGGAGCCAAAATCATTTGGAATGTTTTACCTCATATGCCTTTAGGGACTTAAGCTGTAGTTGATGATCTAATCTAAGACAGGGTTATAACAGAGTTAACACTGGTCATGATACCAGATGTCTACAAATGTACAAGTGGTGCCCCGCATAACGAGTGATTCGTTTAACGACGAATCCGCATAGCAATGTGTTTTTTGCGATCGCAAAAGTGATCGCATTGTGATGTTTCTAATGGTAGAACATCGCTTTGCGATGATTGGTAAGCGTTTCACTTACCGATTTTCGCATAGCAATGTTTTTTTAAACAGCAGATCAGCTGTTCCAAAATGGCCGCCAGATAAATAAAATGGCCGCCCGCTGTGTTTTTCCCCTATTTCTCGCTTACCGGGCAGCGAAAATGGCAGCCACATGGAGGATTTTTGCAGAATGGTGAGTTTTTTGCCCATAGGAACGCATTAAACGTGTTTTAATGCATTCCTATGGGCTTTTTTGTTCTGCATAGCGACGAATCTGTATAGCGACGATTTTTGCTGCACGGATTATCGTCGCTATGTGGGGCACCACTGTAATCTGTCAATAATAACACAACAATATTTTTTTGCATAAAGATAAATGAGGCCTGGTTCAAGCATGACAATAAACAAGGGTTCAGGAGACATTTGACTTAATGCAACTGAAGAAATATGGCTCTTCCTAAAGTGGCAGAAGAAACCATAGATCCTCTGTCTGTAGTATACATATACAGTGGTGCCTCGTATAACGAGTGCCCCGTTTAACGATGAATTCGCATAGCGATGGCATTTTTGCCATCGCTTTTGCGATCGTATAACGATGTTGCCTATGGGGAAAAATCGCTTTGCGATGTTTTCCCCATAGGCACCATTTTCCCCCAGCTGAGCGGCGGGAGCCTCCGAAGGAGTGCTCCCGCAGCTCAGCTGGGGGAAAATGCCTGCGGTGGCCTCGGAAGGACCCTTCCGAAGGGTCCTTCCGAGGCCACCGCTGGGATTCCCCTTCCCCGCGGCTGGCTTCCCCGGCCATGGTCGGACTTTCAGGAGTCCGACCATGCATGGGGTAGCCTGCCGCGGGTGGGATCCAAGCCGCGGGGAGAGGGTGGGGGGATCCGGATGGATCCCACCACCCTCCCCCCACGGCCTGAGGAGGGTGGGAGGCATGGCCGGACTCCTCGCCAGGCACCGCGGCTCCGATCCGATCTGAGCCGCGGTGCCTGCCAAGGAGACCGGCCATGCCTCCCACCCACCCCCACCTCCTGCGGCTTGAGAAGGGGGAGGCATGGCCGGACTCCTCGCCAGGCACCGCGGCTCAGATCGGATCGGAGCCGCGGTGCCTGCCAAGGAGTCCGGCTATGCTTCCCACCCCCACCCCCACCTCCTTCGGCTTGAGAAGGGGGAGGCATGGCCGGACTCCTCGCCAGGCACCGCGGCTCCGATCCGATCGGAGCCGCGGTGCCTGCCAAGGAGTCCGGCTATGCTTCCCACCCCCACCCGCACCTCCTTCGGCTTGAGAAGGGGGAGGCATGGCCGGACTCCTCGCCAGGCACCGCGGCTCCGATCCGATCGGAGCCGCGGTGCCTGCCAAGGAGTCCGGCTATGCTTCCCACCCCCACCCCCACCTCCTTCGGCTTGAGAAGGGGGAGGCATGGCCGGACTCCTCGCCAGGCACCGCGGCTCCGATCCGATCGGAGCCACGGTGCCTGCCAAGGAGTCCGGCTATGCTTCCCACCCCCACCCCCACCTCCTTCGGCTTGAGAAGGGGGAGGCATGGCCGGACTCCTCGCCAGGCACCGCGGCTCCGATCCGATCGGAGCCGCGGTGCCTGCCAAGGAGTCCGGCTATGCTTCCCACCCCCACCCCCACCTCCTTCGGCTTGAGAAGGGGGAGGCATGGCCGGACTCCTCGCCAGGCACCGCGGCTCCGATCCGATCTGAGCCACGGTGCCTGCCAAGGAGTCCGGCTATGCTTCCCACCCCCACCCCCACCTCCTTCGGCTTGAGAAGGGGGAGGCATGGCCGGACTCCTTGGCAGGCACCGCGGCTCAGATCGGATCGGAGCCGCGGTGCCTGGCGAGGAGTCCAGCCATGCCTCCCCCTTCTCAAGCCGAAGGAGGTGGGGGTGGGGGTGGGAAGCATAGCCGGACTCCTTGGCAGGCACCGTGGCTCAGATCGGATCGGAGCCGCGGTGCCTGGCGAGGAGTCCGGCCATGCCTCCCCCTTCTCAAGCCGAAGGAGGTGGGGGTGGGGGTGGGAAGCATAGCCGGACTCCTTGGCAGGCACCGCGGCTCAGATCGGATCGGAGCCGCGGTGCCTGGCGAGGAGTCCGGCTATGCCTCCCACCCACCACCCACCTCCTGCGGCTTGAGAAGGGTGGGAGGCATGGCCGACTGTGCTTGCAGCAGCGGAAGAGGTGCCCTGTGGAGGAGAAGGCAGGAGCCGATCTGTCATTTCTCCTCCACCGGGCACCTCTTCTGCTGCTGCAAGCACAGTCGGGGCAGTCCTTTGGGAGAAGCCGGGCTGCTCCGAAGAAAGGCAGAAGCCCATCCAATCTCCCCCCCCTCCACACCGGGCAGCTTCTCCCGCTGCTCCCGATGGTTGCGAGGGGAGATCGGATGGGCTTCTGCCTTTCTTCGGAGCAGCCCGGCTTCTCCCAAAGGACTGCCCCGACTGTGCTTGCAGCAGCAGAAGAGGTGCCCGGTGGAGGAGAAATGACAGATCGGCTCCTGCCTTCTCCTCCACCGGGCACCTCTTCCGCTGCTGCAAGCAACTTCGGGGCAGCCCTTTGGGAGGAGCCGGGCTGCTCCGAAGAAAGGCAGAAGCCCATCCGATCTCCCCCCCTCCACACCGGGCAGCTTCTCCCGCTGCTCCCGATGGTTGCGAGGGGAGATCGGATGGGCTTCTGCCTTTCTTCGGAGCAGCCCGGCTTCTCCCAAAGGACTGCCCCGACTGTGCTTGCAGCAGCAGGTGCCCGGTGGAGGAGAAATGACAGATCGGCTCCTGCCTTCTCCTCCACCGGGCACCTCTTCCGCTGCTGCAAGCAACTTCGGGGCAGCCCTTTGGGAGGAGCCGGGCTGCTCCGAAGAAAGGCAGAAGCCCATCCGATCTCCCCCCCTCCACACCGGGCAGCTTCTCCCGCTGCTCCCGATGGTTGCGAGGGGAGATCGGATGGGCTTCTGCCTTTCTTCGGAGCAGCCCGGCTTCTCCCAAAGGACTGCCCCGACTGTGCTTGCAGCAGCAGGTGCCCGGTGGAGGAGAAATGACAGATCGGCTCCTGCCTTCTCCTCCACCGGGCACCTCTTCCGCTGCTGCAAGCACAGTCGGGGCAGCCCTTTGGGAGAAGCCAGGTGGTGGGGGAGAAGGCAGGAGCCGATGCCGTCTTCCCCCCCTCCCCCGAGGCTTCTCCCAAAGGGCTGCGCCCGATAGTGGGGGAGAAAACCGGATAATCCATTCCTATTGGAACGGATTATCCGGTTTTCAATGCATCTCTATGGGAAAACACGTTTCACTTAACGATGTTTTCCCATAACGATGTTTTTTTTGGAACCAATTAACCTCGCTATGCGAGGCACCACTGTAATGAAATCTGAACCAGGGATTCTGACTATATACCAAAACAAACTGGAATCATAACTCATAGTTCATGGCTGTGCTTTGTTTGAGGACAGACACCTCAGAGTTCCTGGGTTCTTCAGAATCCTGGCTTTTGACCAAATCAAAAGCAGACCAAGATGTCAATATTAACAGATAAGGGAGCTGTTGTCAGTCAAAATAACCAGTGCCAAGTTATATGAACAAATATCATGATTAGAGATGGGGGTATTCATAGACGAATACTAATATCCCCCCACAGGTGGAAATAACGAGGGTCCGGCCCCATGGAGCTGGACCGTCCATTCACTGTTCAGCTGCTGCTGCGGGCACAGTGGCACCTTCCTATCATGCCATGCTCTGCAATGGATTAGTCACTTATGGCTGGAAATGGGTTGACAAGCCTCTCTGCCAGGTCGCAGAGTGGCTAATCCATCGCAGAGCATGGCATCTAGTAGAAGGTAATCTGAATAAGATTATCAGACTATACATATATCTGGCATTAAGTGCCACTGAAAGCAATCAGATTTACCTCTGAACCCTGCTGCCCACTGCTATGGATGGTACTATTTGAGGTATTTGAGATGTTCAAAGAGCGGTTTAACCACTGCCACTCTACAGTACGTTTCCATGGCCAGACAAAGATTTTGACCCAGGTCTCCTGCATCTTAGTCTGATTTTCTATCCACTATATCGCACTCTCATGCTATGGTTATGTTTGCTTTTCCCCAAATCTGTGCGGATTAGAATGGGAACAGTACATTCGCTTCACAAGGCACTGTCATATCTTCTAGCAAACATACGATGTTTTGTCCAAGAATAAAAGTACCAGAAAATGTTCTCAACTACTCCTTCTTTGCCAAACTTAACAGTGCATACTAGGACAACAGGTACTGGTGTTTATTCAGGACCAGTGTCCCTTGCTGCAATATGTCATCATGGAAAATTTGCTAAGGCATGCTTACCTGGCAAAATTGACTAGCATAAGGTATATACTATGGTATATTTGCATAATACCTTTCCTGACTTTTCACTATGAAAAGTCCTCAAGGAAGCTAGCTTACAATACCAGCATTTGCTTTAATACCATTTTGCTTTTTTAAATGTAAAAAAAAGTAAAAGCTTTTACAATAAAGATCTTATGTGTCATCAGTTTAAGCTTGAACGTTATGCCTAAAAGCTGGCGGTGAAGTATGCAAACTGGTCTATGGAGTGAGTTGCATCATGGCAACCTTTTTATAGAGGCCAAAAGTCTGGTTTTAGAAAGATGTCTCATTTTCAACCAGGCCTACTTTCACATTTTTGGAAAAAAATGCCACCAAATGGAAGGTATTCCTTTGCTGTACAGTCCAGCTGGAATGACATGCCAAGGTTTCACTTAAATGTGTGTTTTTCAAAGGAAAAACAAAGACTGAAATTGTGAGATTTCCTTCCACATATGCAATTAGTGCCAGTGCTCCATTTTCCATGAATAAATTTATAAAACCATCAAGAACTTGCTATGATACAAACAATAAACAGCAACCATTATATGTGCCACTACTAAAATCTACAGTTGCCACAGGGGCATGTGCACACATGCACGCACACACACACAGATAGGAACATAAAGCGGAAGAACTGAGATGAGTGGTCTATAATTCTTTTAAGACCAGCTCAGCAGCACAGACCGAAACTGAGATGACAGCAAAAGATGCAGGCACTAAAGAGTTACAGGGACAATTCTCAGCTGTCCAAACTGCCACACCACAACTCACACAGCTATTCCAAGGCAGCACATAGCATAAATGCCAAAGGCCCACAGAAATATGGCAAACAGAACTGCTGGTGTCCAATGGCGCTGGTTTGCATGTTAACACACTGCATGCGGTTACACATGAAAGGCCACAGAGTAGAGGAAAGGAGGGGAGGGAATAGGATCAAACACAGCATGATTCTAATTTTTGTACAGGCTCATCACCACACCCATATCTCAGACTCATACCATCAGGACACAATTTCTGTAACCTAGTTTAGACTTTGTGTTATACTGCGGGGGGTGGTGTGTGCTCAAATCTTATTTAATCCTGTTACATTAAGCTACCCTTTCATGTTTTTACACATTGCATCCTAAAGAGATTTTTAAAATAAACTGACTGTTCAAATAATGTGTATGTAACACATAGCAGCTCCAGGCCGAGAAGTATTTGTGCAGATAAGGACCCACCCTGAAGAAGAGATTCCAGACTAGGAAAGACCAGATATACTGGAAAAAAACAAAGGTGAGGTTAAAAAAACTCTTTAAAAATAATAACACCTCACAGTAATATACATGCATATACAAGAATTGCTAGTCATAACTGGAGGGCAACTGCCTCTGATGGGAATTTCATGGGTAAAGGACCTAACAGGATTTCTAACTAAAACTACAAAGACGTTTAAGCACCACTAAATGCAGCTACCATGCCATGGAAGCGAACTTTTGCTGCAACAATTGTAAATGTTCTGATTTAGTTTTATGACCACCCAAAGAGAAAGGCTCAAGCGTACTGTGCTCAAAAGGAAACCATTCCTTGATGCAGGTCAAAGATCAGTTTCAATTCATTATTTCTGGATGGATATTATTGCCTAAATGACTTAGACTTAAAAGGATTAAAGGATGAAATTTCCCCTAAGACTGAAATTAGTTCAAGGTTCAATCATACCAGGCTTCTAATGTCCAAAACATTGCTGCTTCTATACTAGGAAGGAAGGAAGGAAGCTGTATTGATCTTGGGACTGATCAAAGGTATTTCCAATTGCTTCTTAAACAATTGTGTTGCTGAAGTGAGAAGACAAAAAAGAAGTACCATGAAATAAAAGGTCTAGGTGGCCCATCATTTTAGAATTACAATCTTTAGTTTCCCATAGCAATCACTCGGTTCACATTAAATGTGTCAGTAGGCAGATCTCCATAACGGTATAGCTAGATCTCCGTAATCATAAAGATATACAGTACGGCCAAAAGCATTAGCTTGCCTCTAAATGAATCATTTAGGAAGTAATTAGGCTTAATTTTGATTCTTCAAAAGGCCCAGGTAAGGAGTGAATAATTTCAGTTTTCAATTCCATTATACTGCATGAATCAGCCATCCAAAATCTAGACCTCTTCAGACATGCTGGACTGTAATTCTTATTTTCACCACCAGCAGGTCAATGGCCAGGATTACTAGGGATTATTGAAGTTATAGTTCAACACTCCTGAAAAATATGTAGAGGAATTCTGGCATAATATTAAAACTGAGACAAGGGAAAACAATAAAAATCTTGACTGAATGGGAAAATTTAAAGGTAGGAAATCTTCAATTTAGGAAAATGGCTTGTCAAAACAAAGCTGTAAAAAGAGACAGATATGCACCTTTCCAGACAGGATGACATTTGTATGACGCATTCTTAGGATACAAGTTTAGACATTCAAATCAAATGTGCCTATTTGCATTAATTGTGTCTGATCACATGTACCTATTTCTCTATTTCCATTGTTCTTTTCTGAACCACTTTCAGTGAGGTTAAATAACAAACACAGTAGCTTGTAAAATCTAATCCTCAGATCCCAAGATCTGTTGTGGCAGCATGTAAGCACTTAGGAAAGGCTGTATCAAAGGCATACTTAATTGAGTATCAAAATAACAAGATGCCAACTATACTTAAAAAATACTGAAGTTTAAGACGTCAGCAAAGACTCTGATCCTGAGTACACTTGGATAAAAGATCCACTAACCCAATAAAGTGTCTTTATGATTATGAATTACTTTTCAAACATAAATACTGGTTTCTTTGTACACTTTTCCTAAAATAGCACCAAGTATCTAACTTCTCCATTGCTTTATAAAGCAAAAATGATTTATTTACTAACATTCCCATTGTGTCAAACGTAAAAATCAGTGCTTGCATTCCCTATTTTTGAGAAGTATCAGTATACTGGCTGTTATATACCGGTATATTACTTTTTAAAAATATATTTCTTCTTTCCGTCACAACCTTTCCCTTCTCTTCCTCTGCCATCTTGTATAATCTGTTAATTTACTTGTGGATGTCATAAATTTTGTGTATATTTGTCTGTTTTGATTTAAGTATCTGGAAGCCGCCTAGAGAGGTCCTTGGACCAGATGGGCGGGGTATAAATGAAATGAAATGAAATGAAATGAATGAATGAATAAATAAATAAATTCTGTTTGCTAAAACATTACAATGCATAACCACACGTGCTTTCACATCACTTGGAAAAACAACCTGTGTGTTAGAATTTTTAATTCTGAATACTTCTAACACAGAGGCTGAAATCCTGTTACTTAGTGTAGTAAATTGCACTAGAGTTCAACACACCTGGGAATTATGTAGAATTAGTGGGGTTTGGATGAGTCAACTCTTCTGTAAATTTCACTGATTCATATGGGCTTCCTCTAGTTGTGACTTACTACAATGAAGTCCTAACTAGAGAAGGTCCATTTGAATCAATGGAACTTATGGAAGAGTTGATTCACTCAACCCCCACTGATTTGATGGTCCTATTCTAGTGCAACGAACATACCCTCTATTTTTCAGCCCTGCTGGGTGGGGCTCCATCTCTCCCCCATGCGACTTCTCCCCTGCATGTGTGTACAACACCACCACCCCCGCACACGGGATTCTGTCACAACCAGAACCAAAGGGCTATGCAGAGGAGAATGAAAGCTGGGTAGAGGCATGCATGTGCTAAGTCGCATGTCTTAGACCAGCAGTCCCCAATCTTTTTGGAACCGCGGACAGGTTGGGGTGACTCTGTGTGCAGGCGGGCGGGGGCATCCCTGTGCTCGCAGGTGGGTGTGCAGGGACGGATGTTTCACATGTGCACGCATGCACGATAACCCCCGCGCATGCATGTGAATGCAACGCTTCCCCATCGCAAACATGACACGCCTCCCCTCGCAAACTCAACATGCCTACTGTGCGTGTGGGGGGTGCAGAGATCCGTCTCCACAGCCCAGTCCTGGGAAGCCCACGGACCGGCACCGGGAGTTGGGGACCACATCTTAGATGGAAGCTTGAGTGATAAGCAATAGGATTTCAGTCAGAATTTACTTTTTCCAAACATGTAAATTGTTCTAAGGTAATCTGACAATATATTTCAAGAAATCTGAGTAGGGATAATATTCATGTCCCCCCCCCCGCAATCCTCCAACCCATCTTTCAAAATTATGAACATATGCTGTTTAGAAGTGCTCAGCCTGAAGGCTGCCAGGCTTGTTCTGCATTGTCTTACTTTATGTAAACAGCCCAGTAGCCACCTGAATTTTATCATAGATCTGGCTATCCCGATATACTAAAATTGACAACTGCTGCTTAATAACATACTTCTGAAGACTATCCTTGTTTTCTGAAGCTATTTTTAAATTCCTGACTTAAACAGATGACATTTCTTTAGCTGCCTTTAAAGACATGGCAGGGATGTTGATTTGCATATAAAAGACCTCAAGTTCAAACAACTCCAGTTAGCAAAATAATGGGAACTCCCAATCTGACCTACTACGGTTCATCAGTAGGCTATGTCCTCTTTCTCATTCTACCTTCATTTGGTGGGCTATATCCCCTTCCTCATTACATTTTCACCATCCAGGTTCTCTATGTGGTTTCCCCTTCCCCAACTTCTACACATTCAAACAATTCTCATAGGGTTTAGTTACTGGTAATAAAATATTCAAACTGAGGTATGATGCCATTTTGTCCCACTGTTCTTGGCCCTGCCCATTACAGAAATGTAACTTACAAGAATTTTTCCCAAAATGAACAGAGTTTGGCCTCTGGACAGTAGAGGACCCCAAGCAGACAGACTTGAGAGGAAGCTTTCCATCAAGGACAAATACAGCAAAAACTACTGGGCAAGAAAATTCATTGCTCTGACTCTAAGTGACAAAGCTATTTACATTCTGATAGTACAGTGGGGATGGCAAACGAACAGGTTTCCAAGAACGTGTAGTAGTGGCAGTTCAAAACCTTTTTAGAGCCAACATTTCTGCATTGCCACATTAGAGAACAGTTTGGAGATTGCTACACAATGCAGCTTAACTATTGAAGGTAGGTGCATGTGACCAAGTATGATGCCTAGATTACATGGAATCCAAATGGACCTCAGTCAAAAGTAGTTGCTTTATTACAATAAGGGAAATCAGGAATGAGCCTCTTGGCGCAGTGGTTAAACCGCTGTACTGCAGCCAAAACTGTGCTCACGACCTGGGGTTCAAATCCCAGGTAGCCGGCTCAAGGTTGACTCAGCCTTCTATCCTTCCAAGGTCGGTAAAATGATTACCCAGCTCGCTGGGGGTAGGCAATGTGTAGCCTGAATAATTAACTTGTAAACCGCCCAGAGAGTGCTTGAAGTACTATGGGGCGGTACAGTATATAAGCAGCACGCTTTGCTTTTTGCTTTTTATTACAATAAGAGAAATCAGGAATGTTAGAGTAAATTCCCTTGAAGACATGGTCTTATAAAAGAAGAGGGAGAATGTGTGTGTCTTCAAAAGTCACTGGTCTGTAGCTGTTATCATTCTCCACCCTTGTCTCTCCCAGCTAGGACTGGTAGGACTGGCACTCTAGCAATATCTGGACGCCTTCACCCTTGCTTTATAGTGTAAATGCGTGCACACATCAACTTTGGATAATCCACCCTCTATATGATATTGAACTGCAGTTCCCATCATTGTTCACAAATGCCTACATTTGCTAGGACTGACAAGACTTCCAGATCATCAAAACCTGAAGATCTAGACACCACCCATTCTTGCTTCATAAGCTAAACAAATACACTGGCTTTGCTTTATATCAGTGTGTTTGGGAAGCAGAGGCTGATTTCAATTTAGATTCACTTGTTTAAAATGTCTGCATGTTGCCCTGTATTCAGAAATATCAGGGCAGAGTACAGGAGATAAGTTTTTATGGAATATTCCTAGTCAGCAGAACCTGGAACACCTCTAGGCACCTCTGAAATGGCTCAGCTTACTCAGACACAAGGGGTTTTGTATAGTTTAGCGATGCTGCAGATTTTCCAAGGGAAATAATTGGTAATAGACAGATGTCTTTTGATATAAACAGCTAAGCATAGGCCTTTGAAGGGTAACAGACCTCTTACAACAAGAGAAAAGACTAAGTAGCAAAAAGGGTCATAGCTTACTGCTAAAAACATTTTACCATTACAAACAGTATTCCTATAGCAGAGAGGTCTGTAATAAACTGTTATCAAGGAGACATGAGGTTTAAAATCTCAACATTCAGGTAGCTATTCACAGCAGAAACAGTAAGGGTTAGTCTCCTTATACGCCTAGAAAATTCCAGACTTTTTTCAAAAGTTCTCAAGATTCTGGAGATGTTACAACGTTGGTATGTTACAAGTCAAGGACAATAATTTAGAGCCCTGTAGAAGAGGGGAAAATGTTCTCCAAGAAACCTCCTGAATGCAGTGAGAAGTGCAGCATCAGAAATAAGTGTAGCATCAGAGGTAAAAACAGAAGGAACATGACAAGACCACTCAAGGCATGCCCTGAAGAAAGAAACCTTCCCTTTGAAGAGTATTGGCTTCTGGGTTTGATATTTACAAAGTCACCAATGGCTATCCTATATAGTGAGACAGAATCTTGTGCTGTCATATCTAGCAACAGCTGTTCCACAAGCCTGTTGGAAACAAAACAATGATAAGCAGGATTCACTCCATCAGCCTGAGAGAACCAAAGCTATTTGATTCTTTCCCTTACTGAATCTAGCAGCGCTATTCTATCAGGCTGCAACAGACATAGAAAACAAGGCTATAAAAGCAGTTCTGCTGAAAAACTAGCTTCGCTGGACTCTTCCTGAACCATTTCCATTCTAACTGGTCACTATAAGAACTGCTATGCAACTTTAAGAACTGGTATCTGTTTTTGCTCATTTTCCTCTTTCCTTCACATATCGTTTACTTTCTTTGTCTTGTTTGTTTGTCCTGGATTCTAAGCCTGCGGATACGGCCTGTCTTTTTATTTATTTATTTTGCATAATCAACTCTAGGAGCACTTTCAATTGAAGAATGGAACGAAGGTGTTCTAAGTCTTTCTGTTTGTGACTCTCTCTCTCACACGCACACATGCACACACAGAGGGGGGGGAGAATGAGAGAGAGAGAATGTGTACATTTACTATACACACCCACACATCTATAGTAAAACCCATGGATGCATTTACCAAAACCACAAGAAGGGCATGAAAGTTAACAACAATTAAAATTCCCTTTTAAATATGCTGAGAAATCTTGGAACAAATGTGCTAGTTATTACAGCAATGACAACTGAAGAGCATTCTGGTCTACCACTAATGGTGAGGCAATAATATGCAATTTAAGGTAGTCATTCCAGTATATCTGATCTTACTATCCAAGAAAGTGTATGTTTTTAAGTTTGGCAACAGTACTAGTAAAAGAGAAGGTGATATGTCTATGCTTTGCTTTATGGAAGAAAAATAATTAACTTTATAATTTAGAGCAATTGCATCTAATCCAAATATTATCTGTACCCAAGGATAAACTATGGGCTTCCCTTCTTATAAGTTTTTCTTTATGTATGACCATCTTTCTCAGATGCCTCCACAATAATCTTACAGTAACCTCAAGCATGGGTTAAATATATAAATATATATTTGTTCTTTCTCAAGTCTTACACAATGTGCTATTTTTCCTTTATTTTAATAAAAAGGCTCCTAGGCTCCAGATCTGGAATAGAAGAAATACAAGAAAACCAAAGCTTCTTTTGCAGTTAGTATGACATAAATAATAAATGGCAAATTTGTCATAATGTTTCTAAAACACTGGCAGGGAAGAAGCAGGCAAAAAAATTGAAACAAAACAAAACAAAAAAGACAAAAACATGTGGCACCTTAAAGACTGAGTGTTATATTTTAATGTGAACTTTCATGGACAAGTCCACTTCGTCCCACATGTGGAAACAGAATGGAATAATGGATGATTATTTCTCACTAAGAGCAGGCTATTTATCTAACGAAAACATAGGATACCTGGTCTAGGACTATCTTAACCAAGATTCTGGAATTCCATCAGGGAAGATGTCTACTGTTATTGTTACTATTAAATATTTCAACTGCAGATATTTCCATACAGTAGCTTGAAAGGTTATGCACAGCAAGTTAGAGAGGCAGCTCCTATTTATCCTTGTATGCAGACAATCTTTCTATTGCTATTCAATCTCCAGATTATGCTGACAGTCAGCTTTATAAAGCAAAATAATTAAAATGGAAAAAAAAGTTGCTAGGAGTCTTCATCTAACACTTGTGAGTGACACATAGTTGCAGCATCAATTAAAACCCTGCTGAGCCACCTTCACTTTCACATCAAAGGACTTTAACAGAATCACCAAACAAAAGGAATCTAGGCTGTAAAGCTCTAATGAGAGCTGTTCCACAAGGGGAATTTGACACCATCATTAAATAAAAGCTTATCCTAGCATTTGCAGCTGGACAAACCTGAAATCTGATTATTTGGAATGTGGAACTAAGAGATATCTAAAAAATGCCATGTATCTTTAACGACACACAGAATATAACCAGGCTGTAGTTTTCCATTTTTCTTTAGCCTCCCACTGTCAAGAGTAAAAGGCTGGAAAACAAAAAGTTGAAGGCACAACTATTGTTCTATAAGTACTGTATGTGAAGGACACTTTCACCTCCCTTTATTAGCTATGCTTAGAGGTCAGTTTAGGTGGTAGAATAGCACAGCCTATGTTTTTAATGAGGATGTTTTTATTAAGTATCAGTAACAGGAAGAACAAAAGGTGCACCACATGAAAGCACTATCAAAAGGGAAGCCAAAGAGCAAGAAGTTAATGGCTTTCAGAAAAAGGCTTTCTAGTGAAAAAAGAAGGTTGCTTGTTCCACCACAGTCAACTCATATTCCAAATACAGATTAAATCATCTAATAAAAACAAATCATTCTAATCCAACAATGGCTGGAAATTAAACAAACTGAATTTGGGACGAAGGCATGACCAGATGGATTCCTTCTCAAGAGGACAGACTGCGTATTCTGGAGCTGAGATTAGCTTGATCCCAAGGACAGTTTTACATCAAGCTGCCATTCCAGCCGCTATCCTGACAGCAGAACTCAACATACTTCACACATTGCTGAGATATCTGCCGCAGTAAAATTTATTTCCCTCTTGGTAGCCTACCCTACAGAACCACAACACTTCCTTCTCTATGCACAAAACCAGTAAAGCTGTTCCAAAAATGGACAACTTCTCCACCAGAAAGCCATTCTAATGGCTCACCATGAGAAGGAAAATTCAGTCTAATTTATGCATCATATGCATATTTCACAGAACATTCCATAAAGCTGGCAGCTGTCAAGCTACAGCTGCAGTTAATATGCTGCCTATATTCTTCCAGGGACATGAATTCGACATAGATAAATGTGAGAAATTTGCAACAGTTCTGGAGACAAAAACCTTGCTAAAAGTGCACCACATGAAAGCACTCAAAGTACTGTACTGCTGAAGTACTGAAGGAGGAAAAAAAAAGTTTAAAGCATGAATGTGCAACAGCTGGTGCTCTCTTATCTATCTCCCAGTTTCTGTTCTGCCAAGCCATTTTTGCCACCATATTTTTATTCCTACTTCTGAAAACATGACCCCTAGAAACATTTTAACCCCTAGAAACATTTTAAAACAAAGATAATATTTTAGGTAAGAAATCTGGACACTAACAAATCACTTTCTACGGTTGTGTGCAACTCTTAAAAAAAAAAAGCTTATATCATCCTATATGAGGTACATCAGGCATATCAGAAGTGGAATCAATGAAAGGGAGGATCCACGCATTCACAGAAAGCATTTTGCCACATATAAGTGAAAACTGTACATAAAAATCCCACTTGAAATGTACAAGGAGAAACATTAGAAATTAGGTTTATTGTAGTTTAAAAATTAAGCACATAACTCAGTGAGCCAATGGAATTGTGGGACCCAAGAGAAAATAAGATTACTTTCTCTGCACTGGGAATGATATAAGAAGGATCCTATTAAAATAAAAGAAAAAGCAGATACATTTTCTACACACTCTGTTTTTAGCCATTTTCCCTAATGAGGACTATTTTTGCATGGATGTAGGCCACTTGGTCCAGCTGATGGAAGCTTGAAAATAAATCAGAGTGAAATATACCTTTTCTTCTCCCTTCTTTAAACAGACTGTTAAGTACAGTTGTTTAGTCCTTCAGGCTGCTCTTCTGTCTGGCCTAGAGGCAAAAACTATGCAGCAGTGAGCATCTTCAACTCACCTTTCCTATAACTGTGCAACTTCCATTATTTTTCAGAGATATATATCCTTGCAGATACCATAAGCAGCAGCAAACTTCCACTTTCTCTTTTGCAGTAGATGGAACCCGAGCATATCTCATGACTGATGACAAATACAGTGCTGCTTTGCTAGACGATAATAATCCATTCCACTGAAATCTCTGTTTAGCGAAATCATTGTGTAGTGAAAAGCATTTCCCCACTGGAATGCGTTGAAACCTGTTTAATGTGATCCAATGGGGAAGAATCATCGTTGTCCAGCAAAGATCGGTCATAGGAAAGCCACTGTCTTGCAAAGCTTAGGTCCCAAAAACACCTGTTTTGCAAGCGCGGAGGGAGCTGTCAAAATCGTCTATCAAAAATCGGTTTGCGAAGCAGGGACCAAACATTGTCCAGCAAAATTCTCCCATAGGAATCACTGTTTTGTGAATCACTATAGCGATCACAAAAAGTCAATGTCTAGCGAAAAAACTGTCATGCAGGGTAACTGTCTAGCGAGGCACCACTGTAGATCATAAGGGCAGAAGGACCTCCTATGGCAACCGAAAGCAAGTGGGTGCAGTATGTTTATTTGTACACGTGAAACCTCAAAGCTGATATACTTCAAATGCACATATGGCAGCTCATATGAAGCAGAAACCTGTTACAATTACAAAGTTAAGGAAAGCCTATTTGTCTACACTGTGCACAATAGGGATGGGGAATGTGTGGCAAGGAGTAACCCTGGCATTTTTCATTTCATTTGTCCACCCATTCATATAATGACAATCTCCCCAAATAATGACTCCCCCTGCCCATGTTTTGTGTACATTTATTAACTGAAAACCGGTGGGTTCTCTGGTCTTGCATCTGACAGATCATTAGCAGAACTGACAAATCAAATAATCTGTCAACAGAATGGATGTCTGACTAGAGTTGGTGGGATGTGCCATCAGTCATGAGACCATGCACAAGATGCTGGACTGTAACTGCCCCGCCTCAAACTTTACCTGTGGCTGTGCTCCATGGGACTAGAGGTGCAAATCAAGCAAACCAGATGACCGCATATTGCCCAACAGAAATATAGGATTATATTAGAGTTATACCTTAAATCTGCAGGGCAATTTCCTGTACTCTTAAGTCACTTTGTTTGATGCACAACCACCAGTGCAGGAAGCAGCACCACAGCACATAAAGGTATCCGATTTCATACTAGCTGGTGCATCTTTCTACTGTACAAACCACTAGGGCTAAGATAAATACTGCATGACTGCAGATAACATATGCTGATTTAACACATCTGAGATCTGCCTCCAGCTAAAACTGCGAGAGAGAAGAGAGACTATTGTACATTTGCACTGCAGACAAAAAGTCACAGATAAGAACATTTATCAAACACTTTGACATTTACAAAGTGATTGATTTGAGCTTCAATAACCCAGCTTCCTTCACATTCTTATAGAGAACCACCCCACTCCCTATCCCAAAGAAGAACACTTTACTTGAACTGCTGGTCTTTAGTGCTCCTTGTTTTTGCCAAAAATCGTTCTGCCAGTTTTTCTAAATTCCTGGAGTAATCCATCTCAATCTCAGCCTTCTTCCGGAAAAAATCCTGGAGATCTTGGAGTAGCTGGACTCTAAGCTCACACTGCTGATCAAGACATTTCAGTTGTTCAATAAGCTGGGCTCGAATCTCTGTAAACCAAGAGTAAAAAAAGAAGAAGAATCATACATGATCACCATTAAAAGTGAAGGTGAAGAGAGAATTATACACATTATCTGATCGTGCATGGTGCTGGTACATTGTTAAAGCTAATAGTCTAAAGCAAACCAAAACAGGTATCACCTCATCCTCTGTGTATGTTATGTGCCATTAAGTCAGAACCAACTTCTAGTGACCCTAATAGGAATTTCAGAGTAATTGAGCTATTTAAGGAGTGCACTTACACACATGGATCCAGTGAGTTTCCATGGCCGAGCAGGGAGTTGATCCCAAGTTAGTCTCTTACTCTATCCACTATATCCTGCTGGGTTATTAAAATAAAAATTAAACTGGAAAAATATCCTCCTGAAGTGAAGCAATTAGAAAACTGCTTGGTAATTAATCACTTCACCACCCTGGAGGAAAAGCATGAACCTACAAAATAATGTGCATGGTATTGTGCATAGTGCAATAGAATTAGAACTAGAAGACCCGAAAAGCCATTCAGTCACAAAATACTTTGAATGGCTTCACTTCAGAAGGATATTTTTCTAGTTTAACTTTTATTTTAATTGCATTTCACAGCAAATAAACAGAAGGAATATTGTGTAAGAAAATGAAAATCTGCAAGATGATTATTTTGAATATTCTAGACTGAGGCACACATTCCACAATCTGAATCCATATTCTCCAATCAAAATCAACTCATGTTTAAAGTTGCTAAGGAAACCAAGCCAATAGGTTTCTGCCTGTATCAATGTTTACTAAAAAGAAGACCTCAGCTTTCTTAAAGGAATAAAATTTGATTCCACACATTTTTAAAAGATGCAATTTTATGAATCAGCATACTGTCCTACATTTTCCTTTTCCCCTTTGATTAACTGTATAGATGTGTGTCAACCACCATACTCCGGCTAATAATATATGAGAGGTAAATGCCAGTGACCAACATGAACGATATGACTGTTCTGTAAATTCTGTCTGTAATATGAAATACTGCCTTAAATATAGTGAGTGGATTTGGTATAAATCCAGACTCATAATTTCCTTAATGGTAGTTACAGTCATGATGTAATATTATTTTACTAGAGGACAACATCACCAAATATGGGCAACAAATGTTCTTCAGGATGACATTAAGAATAAAATGGGATGGCCCCATGGACACTGTTTTCTGTTCTTTGGAGGACGGGCAGGACGGGAATGCTATAAATACTGTATTATATAAAATTCAGTTAGTCAAATTAATGTTAAAATTACTCCCCCAAGCTCAATATCAGCAGAAAGCTCATCATGATTAACTATGCCAAAAGATAAGAAAAATAACTACTATTGTGCTTTGGACACTTTGGCCAACATGTAACAAAAGACACCAAGAATCCAATGCAATTCACTTACAAGAAAAGCTTTTGCTGCTGCAAATTCTATCAACCAACAGTGTCAAGGGCACATTCGGCATCCCAACGAAGCAGTCACTGTCCAAAAATGTACTGAATCTCTGTCTAGATAAGAGCCGCAAGGCTGGATAAAGCTGCAATTCCTTGCTGTCAGCTCAAATTCCCTCTAGAAACCTTCCATCAAATTCCTTTGCAGTCTATTCCTAGGTCAAAACCAAAGCACTGGTTGTGCTGGGCACTCCCAGAAGACACCAATTTGGGACTATTCAATTAAGACACTGGTTCTCCAGCTGCATCACTGCAATTAAATGACACACATCAAATTCAGCATACTTTGCCTTTGGAAGGTCCAACAGATCCTCATTCCCGGTTAGGAAAGGTCACAGGAAAGATTATTTCATTTTGAATTGAAAAGGTCCTTTTGACTAAAATATGCAACACAGAGTACTTTTAGCATATGTGTTGCTTTTGTTATGGACTGATAAATGTTTTATATAGAATTCCCAATGTCTCCAATTGCCTTTGGAGATATGCAATTATGTGTTTCATGGAAAATTAAATTAAGCTCACCAGGTAGCAGTAAATCTGGAGACACTGTTGTTGATTATTTTATTTTATTGATATATACATGAGTACTCTACCTTTCTGGTAAGAAATGACGCTAAAAACAGCTCAGGACGATTCCTAAAATTAAAAATTATCACCCCATCATTTATATCTGTTAAGTAAGTTGGTTCCAGGTCTTTTAATGATACATCCCACCCCACCCCAAAGCCAATCAAAATGACTGAACTAGGCATTTTCTTCCATCCCTTCATGGACGCTTAAAATGCAAATGTGAGCTTCCCAACATTGCAACTTATTCATAAAACAGCTTTGTTCCAAGACTGAATTTACAGTACATAATATAAATAAGCAAATCCTAACCTTAGTATTCAGCACACTTCTGCTTTATGTATGGCTAAGGATTATTTGGATACAAAACTCAACAGGAACTGTTTAATTCAAAGGTACTGTATTTAGTTTTGAAGAGTGTTTTATTTTTAAAACAGCCTATTTGAAATATGTGTGCTTACACAATTACGCACATTTGTACACAAACACACACATACACCCTATTCAGGTTTTACATCTCAGATCACAGAGAGAGCTAAAAGGGAGACAGGAGAGGGGACATACACATAAGCTCCACACTCCTGGTGGAATTTTATTTACAACCTTGCATGCTGTATGTAGTCTGAGTGACTAGGAGGGTTTTTTCTGGGCTGGGGAGAGAAGAAATCTTTCTGTTTCTGAAATTCAAAGAGAGTTTCACCTCTCTGCTGAATGTTCTATCCCTTTTTCATTGGTCAGTGACAGTTGTTTGTTACTCTTGATCTGTTCAGCTGGTTGCTAGTATGTGTGCAGTAAAGAAAGCAGTATACCCAAATCTGTAATTTCAAGTGACTGTAAGTAATGTTTTTATTCTTCCTCTTGCAAATGTCTCTGAGTGAATTACTGAGACTTTAAGTGACAGTTAATGGGAAAGGGGTGAATTCTGAGGATAGTTATTATCGTCTGGATTTCTGTGCTTCTACTGGTAGCAAAAAGAGAAATTTACCAGAAATTCAAAACTCTGCAACATCTCCCAACCCAAGAATCACTCCGCTTTACCTGTTATGAAAAGTTCTGAAGCAGAGCCTGTAAATATGTTCAGCTGAGTTCAGTTACAAAGCTCATGTGATTCAGAGCTCTTCCTTACTGTGGTTCCTCATTATGGGAGCTCTGTAAATATATTAAGCTGAAAGTGTTTTAAAGGTTTGCAAGCCTTTGCATTTATCATACAAGTTTCATGTTTATTTAGATGTACTAGCCCATAGGCCATACACCCTGTCAAGTTTCAGAATTTACTGTACAAATATCTAAGTGATTTTCAGGAAGGCAGGACACATAGGCGTGGAGTTTATGTATATGCCATATTCCAACCATCTTTTACCTGAATAGAGTCATGGCTATATGGAGAAGAAAGAAGGATGGTTTTCTATATCTACTAGTTCGGCCTTAGTAACAGATCCTATGTTATATATAGTAGTCTGAGACTCAAATTGTAACTTTGCTTGGAACACATACTGAAAAGATGCCTTAACCTTTAAGCAGCACCCTTGAACTGACACCTCCTTTAAGATCTGGTCTGCCTCTGGTTCTGCTCTATTCAATGTTCCCCAAGGTTGGGAATGTCGGCCCCGCAGCCAAGGCTGCCTGCGGCTCTCAGCAGACCCACATTTTCTTCCAGATGACAGGCGCTGATCGACCAACAAGGCACTCTGCATGTGTTTGGAGCCACGGGTGGTCCCCCCAAGCGGGAAGCAGAGTTCACTTGGGGCACTGGCCAAGGCCACCATGCCGGCTCTTTCCAACCCGCCCCACCCAATGACGAACAGCAACAGATGCTGCTCCCGTCTCATGGCCCCCAGTGGAGGTGGGGCCAGTGATGCCCCTCAAGGGCGCCCTGGCCCTTCCAAAGGTGCGGCTGCGATGCTACCGGATTCAGAGTAGCTCCGCTTCCTTCACGCGAGCCGCCCGAATGGACCCCCCCCCGGTCAAGGCGGGGCCACTCCTGCTCCAGCAACTGCAAGGATTGCGTCTCAGAGCCAAGGTAGGCATGTTCCCCTCCCTGCCCGGGTGGCTGTGTGGCGTCCATCGGCAAGGGAAGTGGGGCTCCGGCAGTGGGAGATGATTCCCCTGCTGGAAAAGGAGGAGGCAAGGGCTGCCGGGCAGGGCCGCCAAAAGCAACGGAGCTGCCACGGCAACGGTGAGAGCAAGGCTCCAATGGGAAGCCCTGGAAGGCAAGTCACACTCGAGGGTGGGGGTGGGCAGCGGAGGGAAGCAACCCTCCCGGAACCACAGAAGTTCCACTGACAAGCAGCAGCACCCCGTGCGGCCTGGCCCGGTTCAGCTTTCCCACCTGGGAAGAGTTGGCTGGGCAGGAAGCAGCAGGATTGCGTGCGCGCTCCTGCCGGGCCACTCGCCCTGGGTGGGGCGCCGCCGAGCCCGGTGCCAGGCCATTGGTGCTTCCTGGGCAGACTTCCCCACAGGGAATGGGTGCTGCTCTCCTGCGAGGGGCACTGGGGGAATGCTTAGCATGAGTGTGACACGTCCACCCGCAAGCACGACACGCCCCTCTGCAAGTGCAACACGCCCTCCATGCATGCAGGGGGACAGAGATCCGTGACTGCGGCCCAGTTCAAGGAAGCCCACAGACCGGCAGCGGGCTGTGGACTATGGGTTGGGGACCCCTGCTGTAGACAACTGAATTAACTTTGCTCCTCAGATGAACACGATACGACAGTAGTCTTCAGCAGCTATAGACTGAGAGTCCCATCTACCTGAAATTTCATCATGAGAAGTATAACATGTTACCATCAAATCCCTCTTTTTTTCTCAGAGTCAACACCTCTTATGCTGCATTCCCTCCCCATTCCACTGCCCTTCTCTTTTATAAAATGATGCAAAATTAAAAACAACAACAATACTGTTGGGATGGTGTATGACACAGTTTAGGGTTAGCTCATAATCCAATGATCCATGGTTTAAATTGTAAATTTTACACAATCAATTGGCTGTTTTATAGTGGTTTATTGATTCCATTATAGCTGGCTGGATAGCTCAGATCTAGCTGCAGAGCCAGAGATTGGGAGTTTGACTCCCCACTGTGCATCCCAGAAGAGGTCGTCTGGCCTTGGGCAAGCTGCACAGTCCCAGGATGCCCTCGGAAGACGGAAATGGTAAACCGCTTCTGAATATTCTTTATCTGGGAAACTCTGAAAAGGGCCACCATAAGTCAGAATTAACTTGATGGCACATGATTAATTCCAACGGAATATTAAGATCCAGTAATAGCTCCTCTTGTAAGTATGCAATAACATTTAGCACTTGAAAACTAAAGGAAAAGATTAAAAGTATCCCACTGGTACATAAGAAAATAAATGTATCAGAAATCAGAAAGAAACACTGAGGGAATGGGAAGGGAGGATGACACCTAGTGAGATATGGGTGATTCATATCTTTTGCGCATCAGACGTTCTTGATGTAACTTGATTTTATTGATTTCTTATAAAGATGGGGTATATAGCAGGTTCAAATAAATAAAAATTGTAGCGCTGGGAGAAAGTAGTGGAGGAAAGACAGGCTGACTTAGAGACACACTTCTTCAACAGAAAGATGTCATGGAATATGGTAAAATGCTGAAATCATTCAATTTTACTGCTTGTTGATTGAGAAAACTGAAATGCTGCCTGACTATCCCAAAAAAGAAACCTATCACTTACTGTAAGACTTCTAATTTGTTTTACCTGGAACTGTATTCTCCGTTACAAAATTATTAAGCCACCCTGGTCATTTCAATTGCTATACATCAGAAAAATTCCCTATCATCTTAACAGTCTCCAGCACTAGCTCTTGAACACCAACCTCATTAATGGATTGATCCTTGAAATGACAGACACCACAAAACAAAACTATCATTTTGTGCATCTACTTTAGTTGTTCTGGGAACCAACCCATTAACCAGGGTTTAAGAATATATGGGAAAAGCAGGTTGTTG
Source organism: Pogona vitticeps (assembly GCF_051106095.1). Lineage (NCBI taxonomy): Eukaryota > Metazoa > Chordata > Lepidosauria > Squamata > Agamidae > Pogona > Pogona vitticeps. Next base: position 47,682,103 of record NC_135786.1, read on the forward strand.
TTTCTAACATCTACACGTTACACTTCTGTAATAGTGTAACTCACAGAAATCCCACTCTACAATTTTAAGCTCAAGAGCAGCCAAAAGACCATTTCAAAATTTCATTACCCTACTCTGAATTCCTCAAATGCAGAGGTTGAAAAAGTTACTTTGGAGGAACTACGATTTCTAGATACACCCCACCCCTACCGGTTACAGTGGTTGTATAATTGTGTGAGTTGTAGCTATTTGTTTTTCATAGTTTTTCCAAATTTTTTTCCAAGCTTCATCAGACTGAATACCATGTCCATGTAAAATCCTGATTATGCAAACAACAACCTAACAACACTGCCTTGTATATTCCATACGCCAGGGAAAACCTCTACATTAAGTGACTGACCTCAACATACTTCTGCAGATACCTACTAGGTCAACACTAGTACTCTGCAGTAAATTACCACTATGCTTCCATTAAGAGGGAAAGGAACTGAACAGCTGATTGGGCTGCAGGCAGTGGAGAACAATAGCTCATTGAAGAACCAAGTACCCAATCTGGAAAACTTAGCTACGGAAGAGCAGTCTTGCTCACTGATAATTTTTGCAGTGTTTTGTTCTGACTGCAAATAAAATAAAGTCAAGAATGCTGGAATTTCCTGAAGCTCAGAGAGCTCTCTAAGGCTGTACAATGTCTTCTTGTTATAGCAACGCTTATACAAGCAGGAAGGCTTTTCAGCCCACTGTCAGACCATACTATGGTACAGTGGGTTACTGTCCCAAAGTACTGCTCACAGAAATAGTAAATTGTAAAGCCAATATGTAAACTCACAGAATTGGTTAACTCCTAAACTACATGGCATAAATTAGAAGTCTCTACTCATTCAGTTTTGAACTTCCTTCTCCTTTTAAAAATTCTACTTCCTTGTTTTCTTTGATGGTATCAGTCTACATAAGAAATTAGTGTGCCACTAGGAGGGCAAGCAAGAAAAGGTATAATACACTATTAAGTTTAATTAACAGAACTATTGGTTAGAGTACTGGACTATGACCCAGAAGGCTGGGGTTCAAATCCCTATATGACTATAAAGTTGACTGGGTGTTGCAACCCCAATCACATTTTCTCAGCCTGGCCCATCCTGCAGGACTATTGTAGGAATAAAGTTGGGGGAAGGACAACCACATACACCACCTTGAACTTAGTCAAAAGAGACGCTCACTTGCCCATCTGAACTGGGGAAGGTTTTCTCCCAGAATCAGTTCCTCAACAGGGACAAGTTCAAAAGACATTGATAAAATGGAAAAGAGGAACATGCAATGCAATTTTCAGCCATGTTGTGAGACTGCTTTCCTGCTGCCTTCAAGCAGATTCCATCTTACCCAGCTATTCTTCACTTCCATCTGAAATCAGAAACAAGGAAGGACTGGGAGATACCAAAACAATATAATACCTTTTTCTTTTTAACTTTATAAGCAAATGGAGAAAGAAAGGGGACTGTATTGGATAGTTTTAACTTTAAAGGCTTTCTTAAATCATTTGGGCACAATTAATTTTCAATCACAAAAAGGTAAGCCAGTTGTAATGAGCTGAAAACAAGAACAGAAACTTGTATAATATATTCTTTACAGCAGTGGTCCCGAACCTTGGGCCTCCAGATGTTCTTGTACTACAACTCCCAGAAGCCTTCACCACCACCTCTGCTGGCCAGGATTTCTGGGAGTTGAAGTCCAAGAACATCTGGAGCCCCAGTGGGGACCACTGCTTTATAGTGGTGCCCTGCATGACAATGATAATCTGTCCCATTGAAATACAGTGGTGCCTCACTAGACGATGATAATCCGTTCCACTGAAATTGCTGTTTAGCGAAATCATTGTCTAGCGAAAAGCATTTCCCCATTGGAATGCATTGAACCCTGTTTAATGCATTCCAATGGGGAAGAATCGTCGTTGTCTAGCGAAGATCGGCCATAGGAAAGCCGCTTTGCAAACCGCTGATTAGCTGTTTAAATAGCTTCCTTGCGAAGCTTAGATCCTGAAAATACCTGTTTTGTGAGTGCAGAGGGAGCTGTCAAAATCGTTTTCTAATGAAAATCGGTTTGCAAAGCAGGGACCAAACATTGTCCAGCGAAATTCCCCATAGGAATCACTGTTTTGCACATCGCTATAGTGATCGCAAAAAGTCAATGTCTAGCGAAAAAACTGTCATGCGGAGTAAATGTCTAGCGGGGCACCACTATAGCTGTTTAGCGAAATCATCATCATGCAAAACGCGATTCTCCACTGGAATGCATTGAAACCCGTTTAATGTGTTCCAATGGGGAAAATACCTCATAGTCCTGCAAAGATCACCCATAGAAAAGCCATTTTGCGAGCGCCGATCAGCTGTTAAAATGGATGTCCTGCAAAGCATGGGTCCTGAAAACACAGGGAAGCCATTTTGCAGAGCCGCCGATCAGCTGTAAAAATCGTCATCTTGTGAACAAACGGTCCGTGAAGCACGGACCAAAACACCTTCCAGCGAAAATCCCCCATAGAAATGACTATTTTGCGGATCGCTATATTGACTGCAAAAAGTCATTGTTATGTGGATTTGTCGTTCAACGGGGTCGTCGTCTAGCAAGGTATCACTGTATTTAACATATGTAAATCATATTCCTTATCTGCTATAACCCAACTCAGCAGAAGACTACCTTGGATTTTAACAAATTTCATATTGTTTTCAGATTGTGGAAGAAACAGATGCAGCTTGTACCTTCCTGCAGCACCATGAATATGAAAAGCTGGAATTAAATTTAAAGAGCACTATTAGCAAATCAACACAACAAGTACTTTTACCAGGACATTTTCATACTTCTTGTTATCAGGTTGGATCCAGCTTCCCTCCCTGGCCCAAGTACTGTACGAGCACTCCCTGGGCACCATTCTGCCCAGGATACTCCTGAAGACAGGAGGAGAGAGAGAGATTCTTGACCATTTTACCTCTGCACCTCCTCCCATGGTGTCTCAGTGGCTTCCAACTTTCCAGCATACATTTTTCAGAGGGCACATGGGAACACACATGAGAAGGGTGAATCCTCTTTCTTCCACCAGTAGAAAAATTCCATAGCACTAGAAGCCTTCCCTAAAGAGTCCTTCCATCTACATGGGGACTAATCCGGATCCATGCTCTCTTCACTTGGCCCCACTCACCCTCTCTTTATATCACTGCATTGGAATTTGTAAGTGGGTGTGCTGTACTCAGTGATGTGAGTTAAATTCAAGGACCAATACCATTCTGAAATTCGGTGATAACAATAACCCTCTACAGATGCTGAAGATTTCTGGAAGCATATGTAATAAACCCCAGCAAAGAAATAACATTTATAGATCTATAGACGTTTATAGACATCTAGGAAAAATCAGAAACCTGGTGTTCATCGTATGGACATACCCTCTCAAGCAAACATTAAAAAACAGCAGCGACAATTTACCAAGATGATATGCACAGAAATTTGAGCTGGCATAATGCCATGTCTTTCATGTATCAGTACTGCTAATTATAATTAACTAACTCCAACTGGCATACAAGATGAAAAAAAAGAGAAAAGAAGGAACATTCATTCTGTACAGCAGTCCCAATACCAGATCAAATTCATAGCACATTTTCCTTTGTTCCAGAATTCATAGAAATCTTGGCTTCTCTAGAATTTACAGCAATACAGTTGTAAGATAGCAGAGGAGAAAGCTTTCAATCCCTAGGAACAGTGCTTAATTTCCAACCTACACTTGGAGGACAATGAAGTTGTTCATATGTATGACGATATTGCTTATGGAGCAGTGGGAATCTGGTAAAGGCACAAAATTATGAACCAAAGTTTCTATGTGGTGGCTACGATGCAGCCTGTACCAATTGTACAATCATTAGTACTCAAAAAACTGACACAGTGAGAAACCCCAGGTAGTGGCACCCATTCACACATTAATACCGCCACTGAATTCTCACTAGGCTCACTGTGAGAAGGGCTTCAGGATAAATGAAGAATTCACAAACACAAGATCTTAAGACTGCATTCTTTAAAAATCTTTAGTGAAGCAGCATTTCATCCATACTAATAAGGTGATTTGGAAAATGATGGCAACAGGTTATGTGGGTGTTTTAACAGCCTTGACACCATTTTTCAGTAGTACAGTACATCCATTTAAAAAGTCAGAAATCCTCTCCACACTTATTGAGTTTGAATTCAACATATTGGACAGAATCTTTAAAAAATATGACCTGCTAAGGACAGTCAGCAACATTTCCTGTAAGCTGCACAGGTATGTAGGCATACAGCACTGCAGCGGGTATGCACAGTTGAACCAGTGTTAGGTATCCTTCAGTCTGAGAGACTATGGTAACGTGTTCTGTATGGAGGACTTGGAACAGCATCTAGTGTGGCTGAGGAGGCCAATTCGGAGAATGGCAATCCCTTTCCGTGTTGTTTCGACACTGTATGCAAAGCTGGAGTGTCCTCTCCAGAGCACGAAGCCTGGGTAAAATAATATGGAGGATAGGCTGTTACTGAAGCAGCAAATCCCCCTCTCCAGGTCGCTGAAATAGTCCAATGGAAAGGCAAGAGCCAATACAATTGGTTCCAGCGATGTCGCAGGAGTTGGCAGAATGACACGAACTGCCTTCGGGACTCCGACTCCGGATTTTGCCTCAAGGTTAACTCTTGAAGCCTTTTCCATTAGTGGATATAGCCACAAGGCAGTGGAGGTTTGAAGTCAGAGTTTTCCTTCTCCTAGATGGGCTGCCTTCAAAGGCTGATGAGCCCGACCTACCTGGTCTGCTCCCTAAGAGTGTGGAAGTATGATCTGACCCCTAAAACTTTCCTGACCCCCAGGTGTATGCAATGCTATTTGCCTTTCCTATTTACCAGATTAGAGTAAAAAATAGAATCAGAGAATTTCATTTAGTGCTTCTGCTCGCACTCATTTAAAGCCAAACCCCCACCCCCTTTGGTCAGAGAGAGCAAAGGTCAGGCTAGAAAACTATACTCCCCCCCCCAAAAAAAAATGATGTGCTCCCAAGAGAGCTCACCTTCTGCCTCAGCTTCCTTCTCAGGGAAAGGGCTTAGAACTATAGCTCACATTCATTTAAAGCCAAACCCCCATCCCCTTAGACCATGTAGTCAGGGAGAACAAAGGTCAAACTAGGAAAATATACCTCCCCCCCCCAAAAAAAGTGCTCCCAACAGAACTCATCTTCTGCCTCAGCTTCCTCCTCAGGAAAACCTGAGTGTTGCCGCCAGAACCCCATGTGCAAGGGGTGAAGCCACCACAGTGCTTTGGAAAATTAGCCTGCTATTCAGGATGTGACTGTTTCCTAGACCCAAGGAATCAATGGAACACAACAGGAAGACAGCAGTTGTAGGATTTACATCACTGCAGAAATCCAACAGGATTGTGGCCACAATACCTTGTAGGAACCTCTGCTGATTAAGCGCTTGATGTAATTTATCACAATTTAATATACATGAATGAAAGTCATGCAGGGGTACATAAGGAACAATTGCATGAAAACTAATTATCTATTAACATTTATGCTTAAGGTGATGGCATTGCAGTCAAACTATTTAAAATCTTAAAAAAGGATGCTGTTAAGGTGCTACACTCAATATGCCAGCAAGTTTGGAAAACTGAGCAGTGGCCAGAGGATTCGAAAAGATCAGTCTACATCCCAATCGCAAAGAACAGCAGTGCCAAAGAATGCTCCAACTACCACACAATTGCACTCATTTCACACGCTAGCAAGGTTATGCTCAAAATCCTACAAGCCAAGCTTCAGCAGTATGTGGACTGAGAACTTTCAGAAGTACAAGCTGGATTTCGAAGGGGCAGAGGAACTAGAGACCAAATTGCTAACATGTGCTGGATTATGGAGAAAACCAGAGAGTTCCAGAAAAACATCTACTTCTGCTTCATTGACTACGCAAAAACCTTTGACTGTGTCAACCACGACAAACTATGGCAAATTCTTAAAGAAATGGGAGTGTCTGATCACCTTATCTATCTCCTGAGAAATCTATATGTGGGACAGGAACCAACAGTTAGAACTGGATATGGAACAACTGATAGGTTCAAAATTCAGAAAGGAGTATGACAAGGCTGTATATTGTGCCCCTGCTTATTTAACTTATATGCAGAATACATCATGCAAAAGCCTGGACTGGATGAATCCCAAGTCAGAACTGAGATTGCAAGAAGAAATACCAACAACCTCCGATATGCAGATGATACCACTCAGATGGCAGAAAGTGAGGAAGAATTAAAGAACCTCTTAATGAGGGTGAAAGAAGACACTGCAAAAAATGGTCTGAATCTCAACATCAAAAAAAACTAAGATCATGGCCACAGGTCCCATCACTTCCTGGCAAATCGAAGGGGAAGATATGGAGGCAGTGACAGATTTTACTTTCTTGGGCTCCATGATCACTGCAGATGGCGACAGTAGCCATGAAATTAAAAGGCGCCTGCTTCTTGGGAGGAAAGCGATGACAAACCTAGACAGCATCTTTAAAAGCAGACATCACCTTGCCAACAAAGGTCCACATAGTCAAAGCTATGTTTTTTCCAGTAGCAATGTGTGGAAGTGAGAGCTGGACCATAAAGACTGCTGAAGAATTGATGCTTTTGAATTTTGGTGCCGGAGGAGACTCTTTAGAGTCCCCTGGACTGCAAAGAGAACAAACCTAATCATTTTGAAGGAAATCAACCCTGAGTGCTCGCTTGAAGGATGGATCCTGAAGCTGAGGCTCCAATACTTGGCTATCTCATGAGAAGAGAAGACTCCCTGGAAAAGACCCTGATGTTGGGGAAGTGTGAAGGCAAGAGGAGAAGGGGACAACAGAAGATGAGATGGTTGGACAGTGTCATCGAAGCTACCAACATGAATTTGACCCAACTCCGTGAGGCAGTGGAAAACAGGAGGGCCTGGCATGCTCTGGTCCATGGGGTCACGAAGAGTCGGACATGACTTAATGACTAAACAACAACAACAAAATTAACAATGTAATTCCATCAGTTAGAAATCTTCAACTGGAAACAATTTCAGAAAAAATTCATCCAGCCTGTGGACCAGAGTATGACACACATTTCATCCTGCAAACATCGTATATAGCTAGACTTCCAACAGGTTTCAGCCTTCTTCTTCATCTCTTTAAATATAACAGCCCCCTCCTAACAACCAGCTGTACTTATTCCTAACACTTAATAAAAGACTGCTGCTATGTTTTTACCGGGCTATGAGAATGCTAACAATAATCTCAGGAATCCAAAGGGAAATGAAATACCTTTGCGCTGTCTGTTGTACAGGAATATAATTGCTTGGGTCCTTGTGAATTTGCTTTTCATCTCTTCTTTTTCATACCTCTTATCTCCAACTTAATCTCCTTAACTCTGCATAAACAATTCGGCATCTGGTTCAATCACTGTCATAAAGAGAGGCAGGATGCTGTACTATTTTACATTTAGTCTTCCCATTTTGCATGGATTTAACTCATCTGCTTCCCTATTGCTGTATTCACTGGAAACCAGTTGAGTAGTAATAAGAAACACTATTATCACTTTTGTTTATACAGGAAATTGCATGAATTTATCTTCACATGCTCATAAGGAGTGCAAAGTTTCTCTGCAGATCAGCTAATCTAACAAAATTTGCCACTGCAAAAGAAACACCCCTGGAGTAAAAATTTCCAAAGAAGTAACTGCAGTAGTCTGTCTCAGAATGTTGGCAACATTTAAGCTCACCCATCCCAAAGCCTTACCTTGCTGCAGCACTAAGAGGAATTTCTCCCACTTTTCCTAGAACACAGTACAGGCGTACCTTGGTTTATGAATTTAATGCATTCTCCGGGATGTTTCATAATGCGAAAAATGCACAAATTGAAACACGGTTTTCCATAAGAATGCATGCATGGGAGCGATGCTATAAACCTCCCAGGCGCAATGCAAACTTGCAGAAAAAAAATCATAAACCAAGGCTATTTTCAATGGATTTTCGTTTGTAAACAAAAAAATACGTTAACCGAGGCGTTCATAAACCTAGGTACGATTGTACACCACAATAACAACATCTCAAGCACTCAAGGTATATTCAACATCCTGCAAGCACTGTCACAGCAGTACAAAGAGGAAGAGAGAAATTTCCCATGTAAGTAAAAAGATGGTCTAAGTATCAGAGAAGGGGGGGGGGAATCTCCTTCGAAGAACAACCACACTTAAAAGTGTACCAGGTCATATTCCAAAGCAAGCAATTTCATACCACAAGCACATAGCAAGTGTGACTTGCCTGCAGCAATATCACTACTGTATAACTCATATAATAAGAGGAGATGTGCAAGAGACTTCTAGTTCATAGCTTTTAAAAGTTATTTCTTTGCTTCTGCAGCTTTGAAAGATTATTTTTTTAAAAAATTCCCTTTCTGAACCAAAGGGATTTGGCATGTTACGATGGCTATTACGTTCTGTTACAAGCACCAAATTGGAGACCCAGCCTATTGTCTCTTAAACAGAAAATTTAAAATAAAGAGATCTGGGACAAAAGCCAAGATTTCCTTGGCACCCTTTTATAGGACTTCCAAGATGCTTTTTTCTAATCCCAAGCATTAAGTTGTTTATAATGATAAGACATTGAAAGAAGGCATGAAACACTCTACAGTATATCTAGGCCTTCCCTGACAGTACTTAAAAAAAGCTCCCCCCCCTCTCTCTCTCTCACACACACACACACACACACACACACACACACACACACACACACAAATATGTGTGTTATTCTTTAAGGTGCTACTATGTTTTTCACTTTTGTCTTTTAATTTTATTTTGTTTTATTTTATTTTATTTACTTTTATCTTGTTTTTACCTATAAGAAATAAAACTGTTTACGCCATCCATAGTTGAAATTCACACGCATGGCTGATTCTGACAAAAAGGTGGGAAAAGAAGAGATAAGTAGTGATTTGGCACAAGAGACAGTTTCATTTTTCATCCTGATAACTGAGAATAGCCTACACACAGAGAAGGGGGGGGCTCTTTTTCAGTCGTTTCCTGTTATTATAGTACACTCAGATTACAAAAGCAAGGAAAATAGAGAACAGGGCATGGATGGGCAAAAGGTAGTTCCTAAATTAAGCTACTGTAATTAAGAAAACTTTGTGAGGGAAAAGAAGTGGATTTGTGCATCAGATTCAGTTTTAATATGGAAAACAAATGTCTGAGATGACCATACAAAAACAAAGAATCACACTGCTCTGTAATTCTATGTCTTCCTGCTTCACAATTTTGTTTCTGAGTACTGTACAGTTGTTGGACCTTGGAGTTCTAATAAAAAACAATGTAATTCCATAAACCCAAGTCTTCCCACTGGTGGCTAGAAGGAAAAGTCACAAGAATTATATGTCAACTGCAGCAAAACAATTATAAAGTTTTATAGCCCTCAAGTGAATTACACTATATAAAGCTACCTAAACAAAACAGAAACCCCAACTTTAATTGGCAACTTTAATTAGTGGTGTGGCTAAGCTAATCTTTTCTCTTTGAGCAGGTCAAAAAAAATGCTGTCGAATGAACACAGAGCCACATTTATACAGTCTGCTGATGTTGTAATTTTAGATGTTAGACCTCATCTGCAATCAGCCTCTAAACCAAAACAGAAACTCCCGTCTCATAAAGCTATAATTAACTTGTGTTCAGAAGTTTATTCAAATAGAGTTCACATTAATGCTGCGTTTTGCCAGCTAGCTCTTTAAACTCACTTGAGAAGTTAAGAGTGTTGGTTCAGACAAAATGAAAATTCAAAGTTTATGGCCTTTTATTGCTTTCCATTTTTGAAGCAGGGCTAGAGGCCATCTAGTCTATACTCCCATATCCAATTAGCTCTACTTGTGCATGCAAAGACTTCCTTCCATATCATCTCAGTACATACCTACAAAATATGACTTTACTACAGTGGGGTCTTGACTTGAGAACTTAATCCATATTGGAAGGCAGTTCTCAAGTCAAAAAGTTCTCAAGTCAAATCTGCATTTCCCATAGGAATGCATTGAAAACCATTTGATCTGTATCTGCCCTTTTCCGTCCATAGAAATTAATGGGAAACTGCTATTCCTCCTTCAACCACTAGAGGGGGGTATTTTGTTTCTTTTTTTCTTAGGTCAAGAAAGGTTCAGGGAAGGCAGGGAAAATACAGTCCAGGCAGTACAGTGGACCCTTGACTTACAGAATTAATCCGTATTGGAACGATGGCTGCAGGTCAAAAAGTCTGTAGGCCAAGTCTCCATTGAGCTACAGTGCATTGAAAACCGATTAATCCCGTAACAGGCCGTTTTTGTTCCATTTTGGTTTTTTTCTAGTCTGTAAGTCAAATCTCAGTCTGCAAGTCAAATCTAAATTTTGCGGCTAGAGAAGTCTGTAACTCAAAAAGTCTGTAAGTCAAGCCGTCTGTAAGTCAAGGGTCCACTGTAACTTCAACAGTAGGTAACACCTACACAGCCTTTCACCCTGCTTACGGTACTATTCCTAATATTTTCGCCAGAACTGACATTGCTTAGTTATTTTTAAGACTTTTTGGTAGGTCAGATAATGGCATTACCATAACAGAGTTTGGAATTTTTCTTATGGCCAACACAGCTTCCTCATGTTTTGAGAGAAATAAAACTAAGAGGCTGGATGGAACTCAGTATTCTTGATAATACGTAAAAAAAGAAAGAAAGAAACACTCCAGCCCACAACAATGTGTTGCAAGTATTACAGCAAAACCAACGAAACTGAGTTCCCTCAACTGAGTTTCTTATTTCAAGAGCAAGTACCTAACTTGGGGTGGGTGGATCCACTATCAAATTGCTGTGTTAAGATGTGGTCGCTCTGTTTTTCACATAACACCAAATGTCACTAAGCTAAATGTCTCATCTGCTTCTAGCGAAAGCAATACTGTATTATTCTGCTCATGTATGGTTCTGTAGAAATCTCACGCGTAAATGAATCACTGCAGGTAAAAGTCACTACTGGATGTAAGAGTTATGAGGTGCATAACAGCCCTAGAGGTTTGTTACAGCAGTCCAGGGGATCCATGTCCGCACTATGAGGAAAACAAAAAAGCCCCACTTGTCATAGGAACTCCCAGGGGGATGGCACCAGTACACCACTCCTCAAATACCTCAAACACTTTGAAAACTCTACCAGGGTCAACAAACGATATAATATATCTAGCACTGAGAGGAATGTACAGTTTGAGAGCATTTACATTCCCTGCTTCCAAAGAATAAGATTAGTTATCAGGTTTAAGCACATAAAGTCACAACAAAAACTGTCACATCTTTGTTCTTAAGAAGCGACCTCCCTGTTTGCATGCACTAAATTGAATTAGACTTTAACATTCTACACAGACACTCTGCTATGAGTGTGGCCTCTCAGAAAAACCAACTTCCACACTTAATATAATTTCTCTCTTTTTTTATATACATAATTTCTCTTTTTAACTACCTGTGCCAGTCAGGTATCACCCCATATAGAAATGGCTGGATTTAACACTCATAGGCTCAATATGCAAAGCTTACCCTGCACATTTCCTCCCTCACATTAAATGTTAATTAGGACAACATGACACTCTAGGATAGCAATGGCAAACTTATGGCATGTGTGCCACAGCTGGCACGCAGAGCTCTCTCTGTGGGCACACAAACCATAAGTCACTGGATCACTATGCCCCTCTCCCCCTGCAGCCAAACCTGCAGAGGAGGCAGCTGCAGCCACAGTGCTGGCGCTCCAACAGGCAACAGGTCAGGATCTGGAGCAGGTGGCACCAGCGGCGGATCCGGAGTGGTGTCTCGAGGCACCTCCATGCCCAGAATCCCCCCTTCCACTGCAAGCTGTTCTCTCCCCCCCCCTCAGTTTGGACACTCGGGCCCGAAAAGGTTCGCTGTCACTGCTCTACAACAACTGCAGGAACCATAGCTTATTGCACACCAGCAACATGCTGGCAAAGGCAGCAGCTGAACAAACTACAGACCTTTGCTCTGAGGTTTATTTATTGTGTTGTCTGAATCCAGGCAGAGCTACCAGACCTTGTCTCTGCCACTGCCAACAATCAAGACAAAGAAACCTTAGGATAAATCCTAAATAATTTGTCTTGCTTTGGTTGGAGGACAATACAAGGTGGCAGTTGTGCCCATCTTCAAAATCTTTTTTGTTTCCACTGCATATACTGTAGAAGCTTTTGAGCATCATGTACCAGTACACTGCTTGTGGTCAATAGGCCAGGGTTCCTATGGGCCTAGGTGATGTATAACCCTGGCCTAAGTGATGAAGTAGTAGCCATAGGAGTCAATCCATCAACTGCTCGGTCACCTTTATTTATTTTAATAAGGACTCCACAGGCTTCACTGCAAGACCCCCTCCAGTGAATAGAGAAGGCAAAGCATCAGCTTGATCAACTGTTTTGTAATTTAAATTTAAACTGGTGACTGGTTGACATTCTTATTCAGACAAAGGGATCAATGCCACAGATTTCACATCTGAAGAGAAAAGCACACATTAAAACTGTACCAAAACAAAACCACCTCTTTTTGAGAAACTGCCCCATTACACTTTTATATAGGAGGAAGTTAATAGGTCTTGTTTTCTTATAAACAGCAAACAGATATATATATCAAAGGAGCAGGCAGAGGTGTTAAAACCCAATGTTTCTAAAAGTTGGCTTCATACATGTGGGTGTGCCAATGCTCTTAAGTCTATTTCAACCATTCTGGACAAAATGACTGCCATGTACTTTAAAAATACAGCAGTTATAATTATATCATGTAATTTAGCTGGCACTAAAAATAAATCTATATAAGCCAGCCTCAAATATATATTTTTTTCCAGAAGCACAATTTTTCTATATTTACACAAGGTCAGAAGATTTCTCAGACACCTCAGCATTCTACTCACTTGGACTTTCCTAGCATTCATTTCATCACATTATTTCTCAGCCTTTTGCACACTGGCCAATTTTCCCATCAAAAAAAAAAAATCATGCTAAGTGACAATAATCTTGACATCCTATTGTGCACACCCTGAAGCACCGGCTCTTAAATTTCATTACAAAAAGCTTCCCTAAGTTACAGAAACAAATGCAGAACAATGCAAGTGGAGTCACTTGGAGATTAATGGGATTCTTTCAAAGAAGAAAATGAATGGTTCGGCTTTGCATCTGTTTCAATTCACATTGAAAATGAGGGGTGTTCTGCTTGTGTACTAAATAACAATTCTTCCGCAAGCAAATGATCTTTATAATCATTGTATGAGCTTAAGAATTATGTGCAAGCATGTACACACATGGACACAAACACTTTGGGATGTGTTTTTAAAGACTAATATGGAATATCTCAATACAGTGCTAAAAATATGGACTGCGCCAATATAAAGCTAAAGAGACACATGCATTGTTTTTCAATTTCTTCACTAGTGTTACAGATGCATCTCTGGAGCAAACACAGCATTGCTATTAAATAGCAATATAAGAGAAGATTCAGCAGCATCCATCCTGTTATGTCAACTGTTCCTGTCAGACCTGCTAGCAGAAAGAATGGAGTGACATGGAGAATGAACTTTCCCCTCTCCACTGCAATACAGGGTTAAGGACACAATGGTAGGGAAGGCTGCACTCCTGCCGGCTGAGCTATATCTTTTTTTCTTTGATAAAAGGCTTCAGTGTTCGAGAATGTCAATCTGGCATCCTTCACTTGGATTCCAGTCCCTTAAAAGGCATATAAATAAAAGGTTACACAGGGATTGATGTCAGGTGTAAGAGGCAGAAAGAAAGTCTCACTGAGACAGCACTCACAATCTACATTTCACTGATTAAACAACAAAAGATACCTGAATATTTGATCCTCTCTCTTTAGTTGTCTTTCAGTAGTCTGCTCAGATAACACACAGAGGATCCTATTAAATGGCAAGCAGTTTCTTCCTAGGAGTGTCTAGTTAATAAACCAAATTGGGGAGCGCAGAGAGGAGACAATATTTGTGCTTGAGTATTACCTCCTACACACGCACATGCACACATGCGGACGCACACACTTTACTTCCTCAAATATTCAGATCTTCATTAAATACAAGTGCATTATATTTGCATGCACACATTTCTGATACAACATCAATGGATCCCACGGCCAAATACAATAATAAAAGCAATTCAGCCTAACATAAAACAACAACAAAAATTCAATGTATAAAATCAGCAATGGTGACTCAGAACTAATAAAACCTGAGTGCTTGGGTAAAAAGAGATGTTAACCTGGTAGAAAAATGAAGTCAGCATTAGTGCTCATCAGGTTTCAGAGAGGCATCCCAAAATTAGAATGCCCAACCACACAGTGTTCCCAACACCAGCATGCATGAGAGACCCTTCCTCAGCTGTCAGTATTTGGGAAATTGTACACAAATTCATAGACATCGCTGTAAAATAGTGTGCCTAGTATAGTGTGCCTCCTCCAACACAGGGCCAAAAATGGTACAGTAATACAGTGGTGCCTTGACTTACAAACATCCCGACTTACGACCAATTCAAGTTACGATCAGCTCCAGCCGCAAAATGTTGCTTCAACTTGCAACCAGAGCTTCAAGTTACGATTGGAAAAAAGGCAGGGAATTCAAACTGGTAACCGTTGGTGGCAAAGAGGCATGGTTTTGGGCTTGGGGGGTTATGTTTCTGTGCTGCAATGGGTCTTGCAGTCTTTGTTTTTTTGGGAGGGGTTTCTCGCATTTCTGATGGGTCTTGTAGGGTTTGTTTGCTTTCTGGGTTTTCCCCCCTATTTCCGATGGGTCTTGTAGGGTTTGTTTGCTTTCTGGGTTTTCCCCCCTATTTCCGATGGGTCTTGCAGAATTTGTTTGCTTTTTGGGTTTTACTTGTTTGTTTTTTGGGGGGTTGCATTTCTGATGAGTCTTGCAGGGTTTGTTTGCTTTTGGGGTGTGTTTTTTTTCTTTAGCCGGAATAGATTAATAGCATTTCCGATGGGTCTTGCAGTGTTTTTTTGTTTTGTTTTGTTTTGTGATTTATTTACTTTTGGCCGGAAAAGATTAATTGTGTTTCAATGCATTTGTATGGGAAATGGTGCTTCGACTTATGACCATTTCGAGTTATGACTATCTTCTGGAATGGATTAAGTTCATAAGTCGAGGCACCACTGTATACCAAAATAATGATGTATTGCCATGAATTTTGAGTTCATCTATCTGCTGTTATCACTAGAGTGTCTCAAAAGCTCATTACAATTTGCCTTTCTCTCAAATCTTTACTTACCTTTGTATTTGTTTACTTTGTTTCCATGCACACTCCACAATACAGCTGCTCTGGCTGACTAATAAAATATAACATTAAAGTACAACATCAGCCAATAAACATTGCTGCAACTAATTGCAGTTATGTTTGATAATTAATGTCCAGTTTTTAAGGTTACAAGTCCAAACTATGAGAATGGCCATTTCTAGGCACAGTGAGGCCTGGGGACATATTCGGCCCCTAAGATCACCCACCTCTGTTATGAGTTACCATTAATTTAAAAGATTTTGATAGAAAGATCATCCTGCTCAACCTTGGGGTCACTGCACTGACAACATTCTAGAAAAATGTTATAGGAGTCCCACTTTGGCAATGACTATCTGAATTTGGCTGCTGTGTTAACAATTGGAATTCCAGGGTCAAACTAGAATTTGGCAAACAGGATATATAATCAAATTATAAAAAGTCAGAAACACCTTTGGCAAAGGCCATAAAAGGCAAAACACTCTTTATACCTAACCAAGATACGACCCATCCCCAAACAAGATTGCTCTCTAACAGTTATTCATCTCTTTCTGTGTGATGGTACTGTTTAGAACATAATGTGGGAGAATACACTCTTTTAACTAACCTGACCAAGCTTTTTTGGTGTTTTAGAGGCTAAAATCTAAACTTTCAATTGGGACTGCCAACTGACAAAATGCCAATACTGTATAGATGCCCCAGATGCCCCTACAGTGCTCTTACAGTCATGCCAAAAAGGCAATGCATCCCATGAAAAAGAAATAAAGCTAGATGTCATCTCCTTGGAAGTAAAACCTCAGATCAGAAGATCTCTAATTCCTAGAAACAAGCAAAAGACAAGGACTTGTTTCTCAAGTTAAACTGAGCACTGGAAATACTCTGAGACACAATGCAATGTCAGAAACAAGACCACAGCCTTTCCTTGGATGGTTCCAGTCTTAGATGAAGGCCATGGCCATATCCTTTCAGTCACACTAAGAACTTTAAAAGTGTACTGAGATAGTTTCAACTGCCTTTGACACTCAGCAGAAAGTTGAAGATTTAGCCTCCAGCTAAAATATTGTTAAAATATCGATATCCTCAACAGTTCAGCTTCTTATCTCATTAATTCTTTAAGAAAAAAAAGCTGAAGACTTCTCTATCATGCTCTTGGCTATAACCAAGAAATTGCTAAGCTCCTAAGACCCATTCCTCTCCACCTAGTCGTCTCGACTTGAATAGAAATGAGTATAAAGGCAGTTCTCAATGCAGAATATATGCTTCCTTCCCTTGTGTGCATGCTGCCACTATTGCACACAGAATCACATAAAAATGCTCAGTGTATATAATTTACAGCCATCACTGTCATTATTGTTGTTGCAGAATGTGTTGCAAAAAGTCTTGATACTCAAGGCAGCAGCTAATTTTTAATGCATGTCTGATAAGAATTTTTTAAAAACTTATCTTGTATCCTGTACTGTATTTGAAAATATGATCAGCTGGTGTAAAGATAATGAATTGTAGATGTATATAAAAAATTAGAAATAGCAGAGAAATAATATATTTTCACTGCAATATGAACTGCTTTTTTTGAAAATATGAATGCTGTGTGCCACATCCTTCCCATGACAACGGGATAACACAAGTCTTTACACCATGCAGGAAGAACCTATAGTATGATGTGTCTCTCTGGACTAATCATTCCTTTAAAAATCGCATTTTAAATTCCTCCATTTTCCTTTCTCTCATCCAAGCACTGATTATTATGAAGCACACCAATGTATTTAATTTTTAAAGGCTCTTCATGTTTGTCATGTTTTCTTTTTTACTTAGTACCACCAGTTTTTCAAATATATTTTCTTACAGGCAGTAATTTTTTTAACCATAAAAGAAAAGCACCAAGTACACAAGCAGCAGAAGTTTAGTGGGTACTAACTTGCTTTTTGGCCATGGCTAATTGCGTATCTCTGCAATTTTGGGTTCTTTTGGGGAGAAAGGCAGCAGAGACATATTTTAAATAAATATTAAATATATAAATTTAACAAAAAAAAAGAGTGGATAGGTAGTGCTGCTGCTCCCAACCATGCAGGAGGGCAGGCATTCCCCCACAAACTCTATTAATTCTCACCAGAATGACTGGCAGTTGAAACTGCTCTAGAGGCCTCAAGAATATATTTTGCTCTTCGTCCATTCTCCAGTCAGCCCTTGGAGAAATCATTCTCATTTATCTGAAGGAAAGATAATCCCCTGCCTCAGGAATCTTCAGCAAAATCAAGGTTCAAATTGTCCTGGGAAATGATACACACCCCACCTTATTGGATATTGAACTATTTTGTCTGCTAGTCAGAAATTCAATACCTTGGCTCTCCACATGAAACCTTGTCTTTTATAATGCTAAAAATGGCCTTTGCATATATTTGTCTGTGTGTGTGAGAGAGAGAGAGAGGGAGGGAGGGAGGGAGGGAGGGGGCAGTAAATAAATTCAAGTCATTTCACAAACCAATCGAGTAGTCAGTGGGAAAAATGTTTTCTAAGCACATCATTTATTACGATTGAGCCAGCTGAACAATTCCAAATGCAGTATTTATAGATTACTCAAATACAGCTTTCCCTCACATTCCCCCTCCATTTATGCAACTTCACTTTTGAAAGAAGCTTAAATATCGCTCCGCTTGCTTCAGTCAAGCACCCAGAAATGAGTGTGCTTAAGCACTGCTTCTTGCAAACATTGAAGACTGCATACAATCAACACATTACACCCCATGCTTCTTACATCTTTGTTTAAATTGTTGGTGTTTAAATTCCCTATGGAATTACCACACTCCTAACAGGGATTGTGTAGGAGATACTATTGGTGGCTTGCACCAAAGCAAACTAAATTCACACAACAGCAACAGTGATACTAGAAGGTTCACAAAGGTAGGGTGGGGTTTTTGCTAAACTTGCAGTTCGTTTTCATAGCTAATAAAGCATTCTTCATCATCATCATGCATGTCATCAAGTCAATTCTGACTTATAGTCCCCTTTCCAAACTTTTTCTAGATAAAGAATATGTAGACTTGGTTTGCCAATGGGCTTTGGAACTATGCAGCTTGCCCAAGGCCACACAGGCTGGCTCTTCTCCCAGGAAACACAGCGGAGAATTGAAATCTCAATCTCTGGAAGACGCCTAACTCAACAAGCTATCTAGTCAGCTACACTTTAACATGCACATTTCTAATACTAGAGATAACTGAAAGATTTTCTATGAGTGCTCTACAACTACACAAGCAACTGGAATTAGTCAATTCCATTTTTATATAACAGATATTCATATTTGAATTCCCAGCTCTGCAGTTTCCTTTTTGTAGAAACTGTCAATTGAAGATCATGGACAACTTCTATAATATAGGTATTTCCAACAGTTAAGCAGAGTTTTCATAAAAACAGAAAATTCTAGCTACTTCAGTTTCATGTTATACCTCTATACATAGTCCAGGACACTTGTATCTGAATGCTCAGGATCTACTTTAAATCTAATGGGCTATTAAGAACAGATGTTTAGAAACAGAGAGGCCAGAACCTTATTCATGTTTGCATAACTTGCCATGGCTAATTATGGTTAATCAATATGGTGCCAGGGTACATTTTGGTCAAGTATCTGATCATGTGCCTGACTGTGCAACCAAGATGCACCCTGAACATATCATCAATTAGCCACTGCAACCTATGCAAAACACAAATAAACATCAATTGGATTCCAGTCATAAAATAATCACATTCTTCTATTGCTTACCTGCTTCCTCCTCCTTTTGTTGTTTCACTGTGCCTAATTCAGATTGTAAACATCTCTTTGTAGAGATTAGTATTCTTTCTAAAGTGCCTTGTAAGTAGCTAGCACTATATAAACAATCAACACAAAATAAAACTGTCTTAAAACAAAGTCAGATTTTTGGTCTGTCTAACCGAGTACTGTCTACTTTGACTGCCAGGATCCAAGATCTCAGGTACAGGTCTTCTTCTTCATCTATTACTTAACCTTTTTAACACTGTGTGGATTGAATCTAGGACCTTCATTGTGTAGAAGCAGAAGTTTTGTTACTGAGATGCATAGTGCTATCCCAAATGTAGCTGACAAAGGCTTTTATTCACACAGCTGGAAAAACTCCACAGTTCAATGGCAGACCAATGATAAGCATACTATTATAATTAAATGTAAGTGGCTATACTGGATTAAATAACTGATCGTATCCTAATTTGTGACAAATTTTAGTATCTAAAACAGAATGAGAAAGGCTTACAATCCAAACCTATAGACGGGGTATTATTCAATGTGGTGGACATGGGCAATGTGTGAGAAGAATAACCTACATGTGCTGTCTCTTCCTCCCTATTTCAGAGTTTCTATTTGTACAAAGAACTGTGATAAAAGGAAAAATAGTTCCATTCCCCTCCAAACCCTAGAAGAGGCACTCGTTATCACAAGTCTTTCTACACTGAACATTATATGTATTTAAATACTAAGGATTTTCCATGATTTGAAAAAAAAATTGCATAACAAATCATGGGTGGGGGTGTCAGGTTCTTAGAATCAAATATGTATTTTTCTTCCTATGCGTTCAGATTCAGAAATTTTTTTTTAAAAGACCTGAACATAAACTGTGTCAAATTCCACATCACCCTCTAAACAGAGGCGTAACATAATCAGTACTCAATTTCAATAACTAGACGATGGAATCTAACTACCGTATTTTTCGCTCCATAAGACGCACCTTTCCATAAGACGCACCAATTTTTTAGGAGAAGAAAACAGGAAAATATAATCTGTTTTCTTAGCTCCATAAGACACATAGACTTTCCACACCCCTGTTTTGTGGGAAAAAAGTGAGTCTTATGGTGCAAAAAATACAGTATTTTGCTATGTACCACATCATATTTTGCGATTTATCACATTACTGAGGCCTAATATAGCAGGATGATTCTTATGATCTCAGTTGGTCATGGAAAACTGCCAGCATCTTCAAAAAGAAATTCAGCCTGAGGCAAACCTAAAAGGAAAACAACAAGAACTACACTGGATAAACAACAGTACTGGAATAACTGTGTTTTTTTTAATTGTCTAGTGGGAAGTATCCTATAATTCTGCATGCAACTGAGATACAAATGTAATGGATAATTTCAGTTTGTGATCTAATATCACCTCAGGATTTCTCTCTCTCTTGTTTTGTAACTAGCATATTAAACATACAAAAATGATCAAAAAAAGCGTGGCGCTAGATGAAATGCTGTAATTTCAAAGCCCTACTGAAAAGCATTAAATGAACGGATATTAGGAATCAGACTAATAACGCTCTCCACAGGAAAAAGAGGGTGAGTATATTGAACATATTGCCTTTCACCTTGTTGTCAAGTAAAAGAGCTTGCCCCTCATTTTGGACATCTTCAGTCAGTCTGAACACAGCACTTCCTTTTTTATTCCCAGCAGACACAGCAGCAGTAATATGTGTCTTCTGAGCTGAGTAGTTTTGTTCGTCTACGGAAAGATAACTTCAAGACACCACCTCTGTAATGTGTGTGTTCATGCTGCCATGGCAACCAATACTTTTCAGAGATTCTGTCAATGTCTCCCTCTCATTTCCACAAAGTATTCTTGATTTAATACTACTGTTAGAAACTACTCAAGACATCATAAACTAGATCCCAACTTAAATCTCCCCAGTAGAAATCTATATTTCATTTTGCTCAGTATTCTTTCGACAGAATAAAGAAATAAACTTTAAAAGTTGCAGGCAAATGGTCAATCATTCTGAAGGCATGTAACCTCAAGGGCATCTGGAGGTTTTGTCCCAATCCATTTATTTTTTTTTTAGACTGAAGGATATAAAGTTTCAATGCAATCAAAGGACTATCAAGAAAAAGAGAAGAAACAACTTCAGAGTGTCCCCAACCCATCAGTAATTTCTCATTTACAACTTGCTCTAATACACAAAACATTACTTACCATTCATTTATTTTCTGGTATACCACAAGTCTTTTATGGTTTCTCAAACTACATGCTAAGAAAATAGGTATCACTTTGGAGTGATATTGCTAGTTCCTGTTTATAGCCTATTCTAAGAGGTTTTTAAAAAGACAGTTTGCTTTATTCAAATCAGATGTTGCAAATAAATGAAAGGTTCCATTCCCTTTTCCATTTTGCTTCTTCCACCCACCCTCCTTACAATACCCCAAAGCAGGCATTAATTACAATCAATTGTATTAATCAGCTTAAATTGGTCTTTTATAAGAATTTCCAATCCTATTAAAAGGCAGTTTTAAAATATTTACACAAGAGATCACAACGAAAGCTGCTTTTAATTCACTTGTAGCATTTCTACTGCACAGAAAATTTATTCGATCCAGAAATAGGACACCACACAATGAAACCATCCATCATAAAGATTAAGTCAGTATCTCCTAAGCAAAATTCCAAACCTGTGTATCAGTTAAAGGCGTAACTGCTGCACACTCCAATATTATGGAATCTGAACGAAATAGTAAGAGGCAATGAGGGAGATGACACAGCCTCCAGGGTGATATCCCAAATGGTGGGGTAAGCTTCCATTTTGTCCTGTAGTTATTTATAAATTCCACAAACTAAGACCCAATTTTTTTTCTATTTAAAGTCCATGTTCAGCCCACATTCAAGAAACTGTATAAATATGAGTTTATACATGAGTACAGAAATGTACCCCTGAATTTAAAAGTAAAGAGTCTAATTCTGGCACATCTTAGCAAAACTGCCTTAAATTTACATTTAAATTTAAGAACAGTAAGTTCTTCATTACAAGCAACCTTCTGAGTTTTCAGATAATAAGCTGTTATACCAGGATGTAACAGGATGTTCTGAAAGAAGAAATTGCAGTAAAGTGTAACAAGGTCTTTACTGGAGCATTTACTAGATTGCGCCAGTGCAGAATGCTTTGATTTGTAGAGATGGTGGTACACAAACTACCACTGGAATTATAACCCTGTAAAAGGTACTATAGCCAAAAGACAAGCATTCTTTTGCACTCAAATTATATTTTTGCTTTTTCTAAACCCTCCTTCTCTTCTACTTAATGCTACAATTATACAAAAGATGAAGCTGCTATAATAAAGAGCTGGCCAATGTCTAATCTCCATCAATTATGGATTGTTAAGCGTTAAAAAACATTTGCACCAAGGGAAACCCTTCACATCTCAAGCACTATGGCACACAAACAAAGTGCATAAAATTGCATAATTTTAAAAAGTGCGTAATTTTAAAAAAGAATATGCTACCAATACTCAAAAGCAACCAACTGTCTGAGCCAGATCAGTGAACAACATAACCTTCTCCACATACACTGAAAGCATGCATCTAGTTTGGACTTGCAAACTCTATCTTGTTTCCAATGCATATGCCAGCTATGCTTCTGCCAGCTCTGGATTCAGCAATCACACACCAAGATATGAATAGTTTTCTCTATTTAATGGGCTATTCGGGCTTCTCATTTGAGTTAGAAGCTGTTTTACAAACTATGTAAAGAGCAGGCTGCTTTGACAAAAGCTTTGAGCACAACCTGAACCCTCCTGACCATCTCTTTTTCCAGCAAAGAGCATCCAGCAGAAATTCTCACAATACAATCTGTAACCTAATATACAGATTTTGCTCCTGGACAGTCCCAAATGCTGTGGCCATTAGCCAGACAGATTATTGACCAGAACATACCACAATGATCATGTTACTCTCATGTTCCAAAATTTTCACTAGTACCATATGTTTCCTCACACTGTTCAAGATCTTTTTGACAGAACCCCCATCTCTTTAGATTGCTCATAGAAACAGCTTGAACCCAAGGACCTGAAGAACTGGCACCGATTCTTTCTCTTTGCATCACTGAAGCTGCTGGTTGTAAGGAAGGAAGTACAGGTAGTTCACAACATTGCTGGCCACTATAAAGCTGCATTCCCTTATTTAGGGCAATACTTCATTGTGCAGAAAGGCCTTGCTTTTTATTCTACTCTCCCAAACTTATAACCACTAGTTTCACTTCACCAAATAAATGTCTTTCAAAAAAGTCATTGACTTGGGTGAGCCTGAAATTTCATTACTTATTTCTATAGTCTCTTTATATTATTAACATGAATAGAATGGCAACTTGATTATCCTGCACAACTTTTTTATTATAAAGATCACTTGAACACTTCTGAAGTCAACCATCCTAACTGTCCTACTTCCTGGTTTTAGCTGCTAAGAGATGTCATAAAAGCACACAACCAATGGTAAAGCTTCAAAGTGCAAGACAACATGTGGTTTGGGAATGCAGACAGACAAGTCTTACCAGTGGTGACAGTACCAACATCCAAGCAAAACTAAACAGTCCAAGATCAATGGCTGGCAAAGATAGCAACAGTACAATGAGGAAGAAACATAGGGCACAGCAATGAACAGCTCAGATCAAGCACAACATAACATGGCTACAAGGAATATAACAACAAGCTCTGGCAGATGCAGCCACATGGCAAATAAGGAAACTAGCAGCTCTGGAAGCTTGGAATGCCAGCAGCTTATGCTGCTGCTGAGGCTGCAACACCAAAGGCTCAAGTCATCCTGAAAGCAGGGCTGACTCTCTTAGAGACCACTTGCTTTTGAGGAAGCCCTTGGTCATGATGAGAACTCTCTTGGAGGCAGGTACTCCTTTTTATTATCTGTAACTAGGCCCTTCCGTTTTCTCAGCATCACCCTTACAGATTGGGAGAGGGTCCAAATGCCTTGTCTGAATCTAGAGTCCAGACTTGTCCATCCGTGGGTGTCAAATGGAAAAGTCCACCCAAGGCCCTCTGGGTCCAAAGAAGCATCCAGCTGTTTTACATTTCTTCCCCCAAATAAATTTCTTCCTCACAATAAGATTCCTCTGACCAGGCATGACACTAACCTGCTTGGATCCTTACTGCAAGTAAGCTGTTATGGGTTCTTCCTTTTCTTTGCCACTCAAATTCCAGAGCATGCCAGCCAAATATGTTAACTACTGACTGTGCCATTAGGCATCTTTCCAAGGAGTATTTATTTGAATCCTTTTTGAAGCAGTAAACTGTATAGCAAACAACAATGCATTTGAATTGCTGGGAAATATTTTATTATCTTTAATGGCAGGTAGATTGTACCCTAGTTCATTAACTACAAAATTAAACATGAATGTTAATTGACATTCAGTTGGAGTTTTCTCCTGAAGGGATGTTTCAACACAACGTTTGGCATTACTTAAACCATGTTCTTACTCACACAGTAGGTACTGTTCCCAAGTGATTTTTCCAGTGATCTAACCTAGCTTAGTCAAGACAAAATGATTTTGCATGCATCAAAATCACTTTAAAAAGGCAACTTCCCCCAAATTGGTGCCAGCAAGATGTTCTTGTATAAACCTCTTATCAATCCCAACCAACATGCACAATGATCCTTAATAACAGAAATTGCAATAAAATACAGATTACCTTCAGTTGATTACAAGATATGACTTTGGGTGAACGTATGTTAAAGCAATATGCGCACATATGAATACATTTTTTTCACCCCATATGTGCTAGACATGCAGTCACCAGTATACCAAAGTTGCCTACAACTGCTCACTACAGAACATATGATACAACTATGAGACAATATTTTTGAACTAGTCTTAAATCAACACAGGAGTAAACAACACTTATACAAAACATTGTTAACCATTCTCAACAGTATTTTCATCTAGAAATTAAGACAGGAAATCACATTAGCAAGAACTATTCTATTCTCAGAGAAGCTAGGTATTTCTCCCATGGAGATTTACACCCTAAGTCACTACGATATATATAATTGTTCATGGCCATTTTATGTAGGTCAACCATAATATTAAAAAGTTACAATCCAGCAGCATTTATGTAAATTCATACTCTTAAGATGCAGAAGGCATATGTTTTCAGACACAGTGACAAGAATTTAATACAAATGATGCCTAAAGAAAAACAAAACAAAACAAAGTGACAGTCAATGCTTTTAAATACTGTACATACTTTGAATTCTACAGCAAATCTCTTTATCTGCATTGGAAACCCTTCAGGTTCTTAAACAGCTTTTATATGCCATTCCGTATTTTTCAATAACCTCTAATTCCTTTCCCTTTCATCATCACTTTGAGAAAGCTAGAGTCAAAAGTAGGGTTTTTTTAAGTGTATGATTAATTGACAATGTGTTCTTAACAACAAAGAGATCCTTTAGGCATGCTTGTGACATACCAGCAGAACTTTTTAAATAAACAAAATAAAAATTGTCACATGTTGCAACCACTTTTGAAAATCTATCCCTAAATAACAAAGTTGTTTTCCCGAAGGCATTTGGTAAGGAGGGGACTGTTGTTAAGGAAAACAGCAATAATAAGAAGCTCCGGTTTCTATGTATCAGCAATGCTGTCTTGACAATGACTAGCAACTCTGCTATCCCCCTGTACTGCATTAATATAGAAAAAATGTTTCATTTTGTTTCAACTCCATTCACATCTATGCAGAGTCAACAGTTGAGTGCATGCACAAAAATACATTTACACATGCACAACAACACACACACACAATTGCAAGAGGCAGAGACATCTGATGGATGGTAAAGACGTGGATAGAGAAGTATTAAATTAAAATGAAAAGCATTTTGGAATGACAGATGCTTTACAGTGGGGTCTCTACTTAAGAACGTCCCTACTTAAGAACAATTCCACTTAAGAACAGCTCCATTTGCTAAATTTTGCTTCTACTTGAGAACAAAAATCCAGATAAGAACAGGAAAAAAAAACTTTCCTGCTCTTTTTTTAACCTTAGGTCATCTTAGGTTAAAAAAAAAGTTCTCCCCCTAGTGGTAGAGTACGTATTAACCAGCTTTGCATTAGTTCCTATGGGAACTAATGCTTCAATGTACGAACGCACCTCTACATAAAAAAAACAGCCAGAACGGATTAATTGGTTTTCAGTCCATTGCTTCAAAATTAGCTTTGTCAGAAGTGCTTTTAACACTGTTCCCTGACCTAAGGGGAAAAAAAAGAAAAAAAATCCCCCTCTAGTGGTAGAAGGTGGAATAGCAGCTTCCCATTAGTTTCTATGGACGGAAAAGAGCAGATACGGATTAAATGGTTTTCAATGCATTCCTATGGGAAATGTAGATTCTACATAAGAACTTTTCCACTTGAGAACCACCTTCCAGTACGGATTAAGTTCTTAAGTAGAGACCCCACTGTATCTTGAGACATGAGAAAAGTAGGGAATCTCCTACCTGGTAGAAAGTGGAGAGCACATTAATCATCCTTGCTTGATGATGAGTCAGCCACTTTCTTAGTTTAGCCTACTTCACAGGGGTGTTCTAAGGACATAATTGGTTGAGCAGGAACCATATACTATACATTGATTCAAGCTCCTGGGAGGAAAAGTAGGATATTAACATAATAAATAAAGCAAGTGAAGGTAGTGTTCTTCAAACTCAATACTTCTTTGTTCTGGATTGAGAGTGAAAGGTGTGCATGCACTTTCTCAGCCTTTTCCAACTGCCAGTTAGTAACATACTCCATGTGCATAAAGGCTGATGACATCCAGCTGCCGAGTTTAATCTTTGATTTTAAGTGTTGTATTTCCCTTGCTGTAAGGTTTAATGGCATCATAAGCCTTTACCAGCATAGAGTCACGCAAAAGGTTCTAACCACTGTGATGCATTATTCCCAATAGTGCTCTCAGCCTCAACAACCACTTAGTCATCTCAACTGCATTTCCTTAGGCTGCTTGCTTTTGAGTAATTAACACAATTTTCATTTTCTTAACATTCATTCTTTAGAAAGTGTTCACCACTTACTTTACTGACCCTTCCTCAATGAGAACTGAGCTGAAGTGAGCAACTCGCCACTAGATTTTCCTGAACTATTGCTTGGATCATTCCTTACCATGAGTTAAGGTTGAGTCGAGCAACACACAGGAAGCCACACATTGCTCATCCGTGAGATGAAAGCACATATATTTGGTCAACTGTAAGGGAGCTGACATTTCTCTACTTTAAAGCCACACAGGATGCCACTAATGATTAATACAAAGGTATACTGAGAAAGCCTATGAAATATCTTGATGTACTTCAGGAAAAATAGGGAGACTGAATAATATTTCGGCACATCTGACAAAATCCAAGAAAGAGATGTTCAGTATTTCCTTTTATTTATTTATTTATTTATTTTATTTAGCTATTGAAATTGCATGCTTCCCACACTCTGTAAGAGTCTCTTTTAAAGAATAGGTTCTTGACAGACCTTCTACTTCTCTCATTTTTCAAGGATAAAAAAGGCTTATCTTAAGGAAATGTTGCCTTAGAACATAAGTACTCTTTGAAGTGTTTCCGATGCTCTTCCTACTCGTTCCATCCTATCAATATAATCACATCCCAGGAATTCATTCTAAGGTTTGTATGGCAGCCTATTAGCTTTGTTCACAACAAAGGGGAAAAAAACTTTCTTTAAAAAAAAAATCATTATTGTACAGTGGGGCCTTGACTTACGAACATTCCTACTTATGAAAATTTCAAGGTACAAAAAGCTCCAGTCGCAAAAATTTGGTTCGACTTGTGGCCAGAGCTTCAACCTATGAAAGGCAGGGGGAAAGGGTGGGAAATTCAAAGCCACTGCCACTGCCCTCTGCCTCCCATCCCCGCTACCGCGTAGCGGGGATGGGAGGCAGAGGGCAGCAGGGACGGGAGGTACAGGGCAGTGGGGATGGCTTTGGACACCTGGGAAGCCCTGCAGCGGCAGAGGCAGCGGGGATGGGAGGCAAAGGGCAGCAGATCGGACTTCCAAAGCCGCCCCGACCGCCACACCGGGTGCTAGCTTCCCGGGCTTCCAAAGCACCAGCACCTGGTGCAGCAGTCAGGGTGGCTTTGGAAGCCCGGGAAGCTGGCACCCGGTGTGGCGGTCAGAGCAGCTTTGGAAATCACCCCTGAGTGTTCAGTGGAAAGACAGATCCTGAAACTGAGGCTCCAATACTTTGGTCATCTCATGAGAAGAAAAAACTCCCTGGAAAAGCCCCTGATGTTGGGAAAGTGTGAGAAGGGGACGACAGAGGACGAGATGGTTGGACAGTGTCATCGAAGCAACCAACGTGAAGTTGACCCAACTCTGTGAGGCAGTGGAAGACAGGAGGGCCTGGCATGCTCTGGTCCATGGGTTCACGAAGAGTCGGAACCCAGCTGGAGAGAACAGAGAGTCAAACGAAGATGGAGTCTCTGACTCCAAACGGGGGAGGGTTTAGCTCAGTGGGAGAGGTTCATTCTTTTGTTTGTTGGTGTTTTGATGATGTGAGTTGTGTGTTTTGTAGTATATTCATTCAATAAAATGTTTATTAAAAAAAAGAGTCAAACACGACTAAATGAGTAAACAACAACAAAATGACCACGGAACTGAAGGGCAAAAGCAAAATAAACAAGAGGAGGAGTTTGATACAGTGATATAAAGGAAACCTTGCTCTGAATAAATAGAACAGGAAGAGAAAATGGTAATGGAGTAGATCTTTAGCATATGAAAGATAACCATGCATCAGCTTCCTCTGTTCTGTACAAGAGAATGCACAATCACTCTTTAAAAATAAAAAATTAGAATCTGACTCATACCATTACCATCTGGAAGAGACATTGAAGCCTAAGAGCTTTAAAAATATTTTAAAGGCTTTAAAGAGACTTGCTTCTAGACAGGCTCAAATTAAAAAAGTGAAGGGGGGGATAACCCATCTTACTTGTGGAAGATTGCCAGAGACTCTTTGAAAGCAGACAAAGTATAGGAATTGTGTGTCCCTTAGGATATCCTACTAACCAATTTTTTGAAGTTTCAACATTTTCAGACACATAGCCCATAGAAAAATACTAGAAATGGAGTTACACAAAGCACATATGGCAGTCGTCTCTCATGGTGAATGGCCTACTAAACCAAAGGGAAAGATTAGCTGCTATAAGGAAAGCAGTTTATATGTAAGTAAGTAAGTAAGTAAGTAAGTAAGTAAGTAAGTAAGTAAGTAAGGAAGGAAGGAAGGAAGGAAGTAAGGAAGGAAGGAAGGAAGGAAGGAAGGAAGGAAGGAAGGAAGGAAGGAAGGAAGGAAGGAAGGAAGGAAGGAAAATGGATGAGATCAGAATGTCCTATAAAATTTCAAAAAAGTTGCCTTCCTTCAGGTCAGGTAAAGTAAAAGGTAAAGGTAAAGGTTCCCCTTGAGATTTTCAGTCCAGTCGTGTCCGACTTTAGGGGGCGGTGCTCATCCCGCTTTTCAAGCCATAGAGCCAGCGCCTGTCTGAAGACAGTTTTCCGTTGTCACGTGGCCAGCGTGACTAGGGAACGCTGTTTTACCTTCCCACCGAGATGGTAACTATTTATCTACTCGCATTTACATGCTTTCGAACTGCTAGGTTGGCGAGGAGCTGGAACAAAGTGACGGGAGCTCACTCCGTTGCGTGGATTCGATCTTACGACTGCTGGTCTTCTGACCCTGCAGCACAGGCTTCTGCGGTTTAGCCCACAGCGCCAGGTAAAGTAATGGCTGTTAAATTAGTCATCTGCTTCCATTACAAGTAGTCGTATATTCAGCTGCTTTTATTTGACTACGGTTCTGCATGAAATCTGGACATGTTTGATCTTGCCTTATCCCCGTAGTCTGCAAACAAATGAAACGGACAGGAATTCAAAACTGCTTTACATTCTCTCTTCCGTGCCCCATACTAGTTTACTCACAAACTACTTCTTGGTCAAAATCATTCTAACTATCCTCTTCTTCAAAGAAAGGCATGCTTTACATTGATCATATAAAACAGGAGACAAGGTTCCCTCTAAGGTCTACACCTGTGTGCATGCACACAGTTCTGCCCCCTCCATGCATGGCTCCACCTCCTCTGTGCACCCACAACAATTGTTTTCAGCCCCTTTGGTTCTGGTCATGACCAAACACTGTTTGGGGGTCAGAGTTGTGCATGCACAGGGGTGAATTCATGCATGGAAGGGGCAGAGCCCTGTCCAGTAAGGCTGAAAATTAGAGAGAACATTGCCAGGAGATCTTCCTTGAAATCAGTGTGGTCACTGCAGAGGTGATAATCTAATCATATTTTCTCTGTGATAAATCTCCTACAAGTCCAGGCTTCAACCTTTAAAACACTGCAAGTGGGAGCAAACAGTCAGTGCACCTCAGCACAATGTAAACAAAAACTCTAGGTTTCCCCCAGAACTGGTCATGAGATGGAAAATGGCCGATTTCCCCCCACACCATTTTCACAACACACATTTTTTATCTGCCTTAGAATATCTGCCATTGTTATTATTTCTTATAATGATAACTCTTTCACTTTTCCAAAGTTTTGTTCCCTTTCACCTTTCAACCCGGTTTTTAAAAGTTGTGGAAACCTTTGCATCCTAAATTGACTAACCAAGCATTGATAAAGGCTGCTGTCCCCGCTACTTATCCACATTTATCCCACGACATATGCATGGTGAGAATACAAAAACAGAAACTTGTATAACAGTACCAACATGCCCCAAAATGTGCAGGACAAAGAGGTGAATGCTAAAAAGACCGTAATATCTACCAAGGCATTTATGTTGCAACCCTAAGTCTTTCTGTTCTGCGGACAAATTGAGCCAGCAGCATATAGATAAGACTAACCCTAAAGGCCACCATTTTAACATACAGGCAAGCATTTTCAATATGTTCTCTTATATTCACACTTTCAAATATCTTTGCAAGATGGCATTTAACACACTGCTACATAGGATACCAGCTTTACAAGAGATTCATTTTCTTCTGCTCCATCATGAATTTTATGGCAAACATAGGACTGCAGTTGCACGTCCTACATACTAAAGTGGATAGTTTCCATTCAACAATTTGGAGACTGCCAGGATGATTTGTCTATTCAGCACTTGGTTGCTCTGTTATACAGATTATACTACTTCATATGGCACCATTCCATACCACAGTAATTTTGTTAAACTTTCTGACTTGCAAGAAAAATGTGTCATGACACAAAAAAAATGTTTCATGACATCAGCATACTGTAATTCTCAGGAAGAACATAACAGCAAGCAGAAGAACAACCCAGCCCTACCTGTTAGCCAAAGGAGGAGCATCTGCAGGCAGCTTGCTTCCCTCTTCCTTGACAGAAAGAGCAGTTACAAGAACACTGAAACTTAGACATGGTAGGCTTATTTTGTTCCTCCTACCTTCCTTTTACTTTCTGCATTGTGTCTTTTAGTCTGCAGCCCTGAGGGCAGGGGACTGACTTATTAGCAATCTTTGTCAACTGTTCTGGAAGCCTTTTACAGTGAAAAGGGCAAAACAATTTAAATAAATAAACACCATAAGAAGATCCAAAAGGATCTGGGGCCTTGCACAAGTGCTTCTTCCTTTTGCACCCATACCTCCTTGTCATGCAGTGAAGGTTACTCTAGAAGCTGCTGTGCGTTTGTTAAGCCATGGCAGAATGGGCAGTGCTACCATTCCTCCATACGCTGAAATGAAGACATCCACAATACAAATAAGCTAGCTAGAATCTTATAGGTGATTTACATGTGCATTAGATAAATTGTATAATACACCAGAACAAATTTTTGCTAACTAACAAGGTGCCAGTCATATTACAGGGATCATGCCTGTTGCACAATTGAGAATGTACCTTTAACCACAACCAGTACCAGCCGCCTAGAGTGGTCCTGACCCGACCAGATAGGCAGGATATAAATAAAATAAATATAAAAAAATATTAGTGGCAATTCACCGCAGCAAGTTACATAATTTAAGTTACACATATAGAAATCACTAGCAAGATTATGACTGCTATTTCATTCTGGGAAATAGAGAATGACATACCACAGTTCAGTTTTAATATCAAAACCTGTATTTCCTTAACTAATGCTACTATATCACCCTATCAACATTAACACCAGACAAAATAATGAGATTCTGAAGGAACATTTGATCTAAAACAGTACAATCAAGTGCCCTTCAACTACTCCACAGGCAACACACAAAAGCATGGGTATAGTGTTTTAGAACGTGCATATAACAGGACTTCGGCCAGAGAAATTAGCTTGCCTGCTAAAAGAGAAATATTAACAGCTTGTTCAGTTTGCAAAATTGTTAGTGAAGGATTAAATTTTTAAAGAAATGAACTTTGTGATGATAAGCTGAAAACACACTGTCTTTCAGTCAATGCTGTATAAATTACCATTTTGAAATAAACCAATAATGCAACAGGTTTACACATCATTTTGGATCTAATACTATATTCAGTCTTCATTAGAGACATTTTAATTTCCAGAGTTGTTGCTATACGTTTGTACACTGTATGTACTTTCTTATTATCAGAGCCCAGTTTCACATTCACAAGCACACACGTCCATACTTCTGGTGAATTCATCCCCCTTGGCAAAACATATTTGGCCATTTACTTCCTCCATAAAACCTCCCTGCCTAATTTCCTCTCTCATGGCCATTCACTCACATTTCTATCTTTCATTTCCTTGACTGCAGAAAACATACACTGATATTCGGATGCAATGGTCAATGATGGCTTGAATGTCCAAAATAGCAAGAGATGTGACCTGAACATCCACGAGAGGAAGGCGAAACTTCATGAACACTAACACTTTCTTTGTAATTAAATGTGATATGTCCCAATGCAGATAGGGCTCATGCTAGGTACTGATCTTAACGTGATATGCTGGAATTTCCTGGAACTACATCATGGTCATACCTAGACTGGAATACTGTAGCTCACTAGATCTAGAAGAGGGTTTTTAGTAGAGCAGAAGTGAAAATTAGTCACTAGCATAATACAGCAGCAAAAAACATCAATGCTATATAAAATGATACACAAAAGTATTGTGTCGACGTCTAGAAAAGGAACAGTACCATTCTATTCTCCTTCGATCTGACCTCATCTGCAGTACTATGATCAATTTGAGACACCACAATCAAAGAACAATCTCATCAATCTGAAATATGTCCTGGAGGGTAATGGGTGGCCAAGAGGGAAAAAAGTCTTGAAACCAAAGTCTGTGAAGAATGATTCAAGGAGTTGGGTATTGCTTAGCCTGGAGAAAACTAAGAGGTGATATGAGACTCCTGAGGGTAGGATGTGGAGTAATGGGCTGAAATTACAAAAGAGAATGTTTTGATTAAATATTTAGAGGAATGTCTGAGAAGCCTGGGCTCTCCTTCATAAGCAATTTTTAAACTGAGACTGGATGGCCATCTGCTAGAGATGCTTTAGCTGTTGATTTCCTGTTTTGGCAGGAGATTTAGTTACCCTTGAGGTCCATTCTAGCTCTACAGTTCTATGATTTCACAGAGGTTAGATTGCAGCAGACTAGCAAGGTTAGAAAACTGTATCAGGAAGATCTCAGGACTACTTGGCCTATATCCAATTAAAACCAAAAACAGCCTACTAACGTATCTTAAGTTCTGAGTTGTTCTTTACTGACTCCTCTATTGAAACATTGATTTCATTTCTCTCAACACTGTTGACAAATCCATTTTCAGTATTGCTATAGTGACCAAGCAGCCTTCTGAAACCAAAAACTAGGATTTATGCTGAGTTGAATGATAATATGGGGCTTTAGGATGGACCACCTTGATGAACTGGTTAACAACTGAGGAGGATCAAAGGGAATTATAACACGTTGAGACTGTCAAGCTTTGACATTGCAAATTAGGGATGTGCACAACAGAAACTTTGGTTTCTTGTTTTGATTTCTTTCTGGGGTACCTCTTCCATTTTCAGTTTGTTTGTTTGTTTGGTTATTTTTTTAATGTGCTACTTTCATTTATCATGAACAGGAGCAGTTCCTTCAATTCATTTTTGTTTGTCTGTTTCCTCCATTCTTTTTGTTGGCACTAGTCTAAAAAAGCAGGAAAGACAACTCAGCAGCAGTAACAGCAACGCAAGGAGAAGAAGGGGAATACAGTACTGTATGTGTGTGCTAAGGAAGCATACAGCAGCGGGGCAACTCAAACAAGCAGAGAGGGAGCAGAGGCAGGCATGCTAAGGAAGTGCAAGTGACTCAGGGAAAAGAGCAGGGAGGGCACTTCAAGGAGGCACCTAGGGGAGTTGAGGCAAGGAAAAAATCCCAGCCATTTTTAGTGAAGCAAAAGTTTAACAGAAGAGAAAAATACGGGAAAATACAGAGGAAAAAACATGAAATGTTTGTGTTCTCCTCTTTTGTTTAAATGGATCCTTCATGTTTAAGAGGCTCTATTTCAGGAATCACTGATATAACCCGAAATTAAAATGGCCTCTTTGTGTGCTTTCCCCCTTTCTTTTTAAAACTAAGTCCCATCCATATTATACATCTAAATATGGAACAAAGGTACTGTATTCTCAACCATGACCTATAAATGGGGTGAAAAAAATGCGCTCTTATCACAGGTAGCCGAGACTATGGGAATGGTGGTTTCAAAGACATTGCTATTTTTAAATAATGTAGCTGCTTAAGGCTCCCTTAAAACAATACTCGATTTAAAGTTTTGGCCCTTCATAGCCTACCTTAACCTTTAGAAAAGAAAAACAAGATTAGATTCCAAATAAACTATAGCACAAAGTAAGCGCCTGCAAGCCTTCTGAGTATCAGAATTAAAACACATCATATCTATTCAGTGGCTTCAGTGTGCAATGCAGTAGCTACAGCATTTCATTCCCATTATTGTGATCTAATAATAGAACTGCAGAGCTAACATAATCAAGCAGTCTCCACAGTATTGTGTTTTCTAACTATCTGCATTGCCATCTGAGAGCTATTTAAAGTGTGAGACCAGCAGGTTTGCCTTTCAGTGTCTGTTGTTACACAGAATGCCAGCGTACATAATATTACTGAAATCACCAGATTTCAAAAGAAAAGAAACACTGACAATTTTGAAATAGGAAAAAGGTACCATAGCACTTGACACTTATTGGTTTTTCAACGTATGAGCATCAGTGGGCAAGAATTGTCTACACATCATTCCAAATCTTGTACTTTCCAGAGTTATGAAATCCAAAGTGAAACATGGTATTACAGCTCAGTCCTCAAACCTAGAGTGTACACCTTGCACTGGTGCAAATCCCATGTTCTACCATCAGAATCTATAGCCTAAAACCCTGGAGAGCCACCACCACTCATGTCAAAAACAATGCAAGATAACCAACAAGCTAAGCAGCTTTCTGCCTTCCACATGTTCTCTCTTTTCAGAACAATCCTTTGTAATCAACTATGCAGCAAAAATATGGATTCATAATAGCATGTCATTTCCAAGAAATTTCACCTGTATCTGCTGTATTTTTAAATGCTCAATTTTTCTGTGTACTTTCTGGTTGTTTAGTTTTTTCATGACACTGAGGTCTAAAATAGAGTATATTTAATTGAAAACTCCTGGTTTCGGTGGGAGTCAACACAATCTGAGTTAGGCCATATTTTCCATGCTGTGTCATGATTACAGCCAATGCAGACTTTTTGATCTGATTAAGGGTTCTTTTATAGAGACCATGTGGTTTTGTGGTGCTGTCTGTTTGTTTCTAGTTATAAGGCATGCAGTATTCATGAGTTACAAGCCAAGCTGCAAGCTCTCTCTGAATCTAACTTTTCATGCAAGTGAATATTTTATAATTATATCTCACAACAAGAGAGGCAACAGATTACATGCAGACCCTATTCTGTTTTAGCCCAGAGACAGTGAACGAACTGGAACTTTAGTCACAATTACTTCAAGTTCCACTGGTCAGAATCTTACTAGCAATTTAAATATCTATAAGTCGAAAAACGCAAATCATAACAGGAAATTGCCAGTAATTAGCAAGATGCTGATTCTTGGTCACACCTGGCAGCTCATTTATTTGTATCAATTTGTCACTGCAACTTATATTTTACTTATACATATATCCATAAATCACCAACAGGATTCTGGCAACTGATTTCAGGAAGTCTGTGCTAAGTAGAGTTGACAAATTAATATGACAGTGTTGGTCACCCGTGGAGACTCATCACTTCAGAATTTCTGCCTTACATGGTTTGCCCAAAGATATATCCTTCTCAGAAACTGAGAGAAAGAGCGTACAACAAAAAGGCACAATAGATAATACTTCTCATAGGTCTTCTTGCACAGGAGAACTCTGGAAATGGGAAGGGGGTGGTCTCCATTTCCACTAGGTTCTGAAGAAGCAGAGGAAGAAGAGACTTGTACTAAATCTTGCCTTGGCTTCAGAGGAAAAGCCAGATGTTCATTAGGCCTCTCACCACAGGGTACAACTGTAAAAATCAGTGGCTGAAATCTTGTTCCTTAGTTTAGCAAATCACAACTAAATTAGGCTCATTTAAGCAGTGGGGATTTAGAAAGTCCTCCATAGATTCCACTGATTCAATGGGCCTGCTCTAGCTATACATAGTTGGCCTCTATCACAGACACATTCAGGAGTACACACTGCACAATTTTCTTGCATTGTTCAGACTTATTTTTAATCCACAAATGCACATTTTCATACACAGTTTCTATGATAAACCATTTTTCACTGAATCAGTGCTATGACACATTTTTGTTTTGTAATTTTTGAGCCAAGACTTGCAGCACAAAATGAGGAACCTGAAGAATGACCATATTAGTGTGAGAACTGTAAACTAGGAATTTATTTTAAAAAGCAAAATTCTCCATCAGTCCTAAAGCAAGCTGCAAACTGAATATTCTATTATTTCCCCAAAGTACAGAAATGGGCAAGTTCTAACTTGACGTCACCTAATGCAGGCTTTGAGTCTGGCTGGCAAAGCACCACCTCACTGCCAGACTCAACAA
Source organism: Pogona vitticeps (assembly GCF_051106095.1). Lineage (NCBI taxonomy): Eukaryota > Metazoa > Chordata > Lepidosauria > Squamata > Agamidae > Pogona > Pogona vitticeps. Next base: position 47,719,176 of record NC_135786.1, read on the forward strand.
ACACTGCACTATGAGAACTTGGGAATTCCTTGTACATCCTTGCCAATACTACGGAGGAGCAGCAGCAGCAGCAGCACATTTCTATTTCTAGCAACAAAAACAAAATTCTCCAAAATCTCAGTTGTCAGAATGGATAAACTATGATGTGGACAAGCGTGACCAGCTCTTTGCCAAACCGGTTGACGTACTTGCCCCCAAACCAAGATCAAAATATTCAACATGTTTTTTTTTCCATATGCTCTGAGTGCCTTCAAACAATATCCACAAAAGAAGTTCTACTAAGTTACCAACATTATCAAAACTAGTTTCCTACCACTGGCTTACAGCTACAACAAAATTTGACAGTTAATGTGTGTGTATAATAGAACATGGAAGCAGAAGATCAGATTCCTCCAGCTCAGTTTATGGATGTATTCTCTTCAGTCAAAACTCCAGTTTCATATTTGAGACATCCCAATTTAGGTGTTAAATATGGACAGATATAATCAAGGTGGGGGAGGGTGTATATACAAGTCCCTCACTTTTCCCCTCATTCAGAAGAAACAGAGACCTTTGCAGTGAAGGTCTGCAGAAATGTGTGTAAGCATGTTCTGTTAAAAGCATATACAGTACTTCCATATTAGGATTCCTGTCATATCAGAGCTCCTGATAGAAACAGCAAAAGTGTGTTCAGCTGAACATGTTTAGAACAAACTTCTGGAGACGTTCAGATTTAGCACATAAAGATCAACCTCACGTTCAGATGAGGTAAGGATTTGTAGTTATGGCTCATCTGTGTCCCCAAGTCACCACCACAGATATCCTGAACTGTCAGAAAGATGGATACATGAGTCCTAGATCAAATCAAGCCTGAAATATCTCTGGCAGCAAAAATGATTAGACTGAGTCTGTCCTACTTTTCGCACATCATGAGAAGACAGGATTCTCTGGAAAAGACAATAATGCTGGGAAAGATGGAAGGCAGGAGCAAAAGAAGAAGAAGACCAAATATGAGATAGATTGTTTCCCAAAGGAACCCACAGGCTTAAGTTTGCAAAGGTTGAGCAGGGTTAGTGAGGACGGGACATTTTGGAATCCATGGGGTCACCGTAAGTCAGGGATGATTTGGCGGCACACTACCACCACCACCAGAAGACTTCCCTTACAACTAATGCAGAATATGCTTTACTCCTTCAATCAGTTATAGTGCAATAATAGAGAAGATATTTTAACACACATGGTGTGGAACCGTTCCATTGGTTCTAAATTAGAGAGGTCACTGTATCAGAGATAAATTAGAAAGGTCATTATATATCATTTGCAGCTCAAAACACTGGAATGGATCTGCTTCATCCTGTTGATCATCAGCATTTCAAAACACAGAACAGAAAAACAAGCACAGTCCACTAATCTACCAGCATACTGTACAGATACCCTTACTTGATACAGTATATGTAAACTAGCTATAGGAAATACAGATTTGATGCAAACTCTGTATTGCAAGCTTACATTTAACTCTATGCATGACTTGAAAGTCAATGTATTTTATTCATGTGTCTCTAAACGAAAGACCTGAGGAACAAACAAATCTATAAGCATTAATTACCCTTTCACCTTCTCCTCAGCCTCTCTTTTCTCTTTGCCAGCTTTTTTATTTTAGCTTGGGGTGACCTTGCATTGTTAAAGTTATGGTTGCTATGTTAATATTAAATAAAAACAACATATATAAGTACTGAGTACAAATAATGACTTAGAAAAAGGTCAGTTCCATAAGTCAGTCCTTGTATCTAGTTAAACCAATCTAAATTGTATGTCCAAAAAACATAAATTCTTTGACTTAGATTATAAAACAAGTTTACACATACTTGTGTTTTCTGTATCATTTATTATAATCATGGAACTGAATTGCATAAGCAGGTATGCTGAGCTTTCATCCACAGGAAACTATATTCCATTCTCACCTCCCACAGGCTTTTGAAATTTTTCCAAATACAGCTCACAGTTTCATGCCTCAATACATCATAAAGGCTAAGATTGGGGGAGGGGGAGCAGATTCTAGGATGACAGCTTCTGAGCCCAATATCCCAGAGCTCGTTAAGGTTGCCTTTTAAAAAAAAAAGATAACTTCCAGAATCCTCCAACCAGCATGGCTATTTGCAATGTCACCTGGGGAATTCTGGCAGCATTCCTGAAAAAAAACCTTTTTTTACAAGTTCAACAATATCCAGTCTCCCACTTGCACAGCATACACAAGGTCTTACAAAATGTGGTTGAAAATATCCTGAATCCTTATTGTGACAGATGTTCAACAACTGTGGCAGAGAGATATGACCAAAGACATGGTAACTTGTCATCAAAAGAACCCTCCAAACAACAGTTTATGGGAAATCACTTAATAAAACTCATCAAAGCTGTTAGGATAAACTTGCTTTCTAACTGGGGCAACAAGATCTTATAGCTTTCTTCCTAGAATTTCAATATTCTCTCCCTGATTCTGAAAAGAAGTGGTCAGAGACACATCTGAGCATCTATGATAAACAGCCTCTTCCACACTGGTTATTTTAAAGATTTATATCCACCTTTCCATCTGTTAGTTCCAACATGGCTTACAAGAGATGCAAACATTTTTTAAAGAAATATAAAGCAATTTCTGTTTAGGATAGGATGGCTACAAGACACACTGAGGGAGGGGCATGTGATATTACGGCTTCCTTTCAGCTCCATGATGTCCTTACTGCAGTTAAAAGTGTCTGCAGTCAGTCTTAACGAGGAGGCTGCTGAGACCCGGCAACTTGCAATAAAAGTACTGTATACAATTGTATATAGGATTTTAAAGGAGAAAATCAATAGTAATTCTTCAGTGACGTTTTGCCTAAAATAAATTCAGCTAGACCCCTGACCTCACAGTGGATAACTTCATCAATACTCAAGAACCACACTGATACCTTCCCCTTTTTGCTAAAAACAACAGCAATTGAAGAGTTTACAAGTAATTTAAACCCAAACCATTAAACAGTTAAACTCAAGCTAAAAAAGTGTGGTTTTGGTTATTTCTCTCACATGTCCCTCTCTTTCCTTATCAACAGGCTGCCCTAACAGTTCATTACAACTAGTTCAATGAAGCAAAATACTTCTTCCATGAAATGTCAAATGTTAGAACCTCAGTCACAGTTACCAGATGGGGTAGCCTGAAAGACTACCAATAAAAGGTACAGAATCCTGTGAGGACGTACTCAAACATCCCATAACAAATCCAAGGTGAAAACGGCTGTGGAAATGTTTTGGTTTGGGTGATAACCAATGAAGACGGATTATGATTTCATTCTTTTGAACTCTTTAAAAAAGAGAGTGATAATAATATCCAGGATAGAAGCAGATTATTTTGAGCAAGTCAAACCTGTCAAAAGCTCTTTGAAAAGCAACAGGCACAATAAAACCGGTTGGATACGGTAAACTTTCCTGCACCTTTGAACACATTCAGAAAAGCTTCTCACACCATCCGAGCTGAGTATACTATGTATCAAAACAATTCTAGTTGACAAACAGAGTCTGTATGTTGACAGTTAAGGCTGCCTTTCCTTATAAGGGTCGCTTGTAAGAGAAGATGTATCACTGAACAGGGGGAGAACAGCTTCTGAGCAAACTGCAACACTCGATTGGGCTGCAAATGTAATATCGTTTACAAATCTGAATTATTCATTCTAATGCAGTGTCCAGTTTCAGAAAGCTGGACCCCAAGTGGGAAGAACATTTACAAAGGGAGATGCAATGACATACTTTCGATTTCACAAGTTTCCATCATAGAATTAGTTGTACCCTCCCCTCTCTGAAAAGTATGTTCAAGAATTTTATCAAAACAGAACTCTCTGTCTGCTCAAGGTCATGGTTCCTGATCACAGGGTAAGCCAGTTTTCTTACTAGCCTCTCCAGCCATTTGGGGATAAGATGGTAATTCCTGTGTTGCATGGGCAAAAGAGACTGGAATAAGAGTAAGCCTTTGCCACACTGTTACATATGCTTATTTACATTATTACAGATCTAACAAAGCAGCATACAAGTACCGAATATATAGTGTGCGTGTGCGCGTGTGTGTGTGTGCGTGTGTGTGTGTGTGCGCACACACACACACACACACACAATATCTAATAATGATGGGGACAGGGAGCAGGGCTTCCTCAGGTAAGGTCTTATGGGCAAGGCAGTCCTTAGAAAATTAAGGGAGTTACACACACTGGATAATTCAAAGACTGGAAACATTGAGAATGATTTTACCCGTGTCTTTGAGATGTTTTAAACCATGGCTTTCATAACAGCTTACAGTGGTGCCTCGCATTACGATGTTAATTTGTTCCAACGAAATCACTGTAGAACGAAAACATCATAAAGCGAAATTTAAAAGGCCATAGAAACACATTAAAACCTGTTTAATGCGTTCCGATGGGCTTAAAACTCACCGTCCAGCGAAGATCCTCCATAGGGCGGCCATTTTTGCTGCCTGTCTTGCAAGGAATCCGTCCCTAAACACAGCAGGGAGCCATTTTATTTATCCGGCGGCCATTTTGAAACTGCCGATCAGCTGTTGGAAAATCATCGTTTTGCAAAAAATCGGTTCCCGAAGCAGGGAACCAATCATCGCAAAGTGAAATTCCCCCATAGGAAACATTGTTTTGCGATCGCAAAAAGTTCATCATAATGTGATTTCGTCATTAAACGAAGCGATCGTAAAGCAAGGCACCACTGTATAGTCCTTTCTAAAAAGACAAAAGAAACTGTAAATCAGGGAGACATCCTGTTACAGGAATGCTACAAGTTGTTTTGGGGCCAGAGATCAGTCTGTCAAGGGACACAACTATTTTATACCTATAAGATATTACAGAAAACTTGGTTATTAATGCATGTAGTACATTAACAAGCCACTGTGGCAAGACAGAGGAAGCCGTTTTAGAACATTTCAACCTCCCAGAACATTTTTACAGATTTCAAAATAGCTACTGCAGGAAAAAAAAAACAGAATTATAACAGGAAACTGAAGAGGCAGATAGGAGAAATGGACTAAATAAACTTGTTAGAGAGCATCTATAAGGGTCTCAGTAGAGATCAAGTCTTCTCAACATACCATTTATTTATTTATTTAACTTATATGCTGCCCACATTACCCAAATGTCTCTGGGCGGCTTACAACAATTAAAATGCAATAAAAAGACAAAACAATTAAATGCAATTAAAATACATACTCTAAAAAGTTAATCACCCAGCTTTTTGCAATATTTTGTGGGTACAAAAGAGTTTTCTTCTTTGACAGACTCTGATCTCTGTCCCCAAAATATCTCTTAGCATGCTTATGACAGCCAAGTCCACCCAGTCTACAGTTTAGTACCTTTGCCAGATACAGTTCTAGTCTTTGGGCTAAAGCTTCATGTAGAAGTTCTGACATACCAAGGGTAGACATCTAAACAAACACTCAAAAGATAACAGTGATAACAGTTGCCGTCAGCCTAGCATAACTGATCTCTATACCAATAGAAAAGAGCAGTTATTGCCAGCACCACCCTTTAAACTCCATTGTCTTTGATAATAAAGCATTTTTCATCATTCAGAGACAATAGCCTCTCCCCCACCATGGAAAAAGCAATATGGGCAGAGTATATATCTTGGTGTTTGGTGAGATTTTCAAACACATAAATTAGAGACTAACTGCAAGTTTTCCAGAGTAGCTATTCTGTCCTTATAAAATAAAATTACCCAGAAAAACTGTCATTTGTATTTGAAGTTTATGAAGACTGAACTATTCTAAATGCTATCAGACTGGCCCTAACTGTATAAGATGGAGAAATTTAAAAGCACAAGTCTCATTGAGTATTATCAATTTTGTGCTCTCAAACACTTGTGGCAAATTTGAAAAACTTCTTATCGAAACCCAGACTTTACAAAATAGACTGGCATTACACAGTTCAAGATCAAGGACCAATCTTACCATTAAGCAGAGTGAATAGAGAAGTTGCCTTAGGCAGCAGGTGATGGGTGATGTTGGTGGCAGCTGCCCCTGGCCCTTGCAGCTCTGTCTTCCAAAAGAGACGATGTACCACATGACCTACTCTTCCTCACAATCAAGTTGGTTGTCCTTGCAGGCAGAGAACATTCTTCCACTGCCAACTCAGTCAAAAGCAGCTCCAAGTTCAAAACCAGAGACTCTTACAAAAGGGCAACCATTTCAATTGTCCATATATAAATGAGATGGGGAAAGTCTTTGCAGGCCAATTTGTGAAAAGTAGCCAGGCACAAAAGATAGATTATCCTCTTCTGATATATATAAAGAACAAAGCAATATTCCAAGCGATTAAAAGATGAGTTAAGTCCTATTAATAACTTGATAAACTGCATGGGAAAAATAAAGTATCCTGTTACTCCTACATGCCAATCATACCAATGTCCATTAATGTGCTTCAACAGTCAAATAGTAATGCTTTAAATGTTCAGATACAGACTGTAAAAGAGAGAAAAAGAGGAAAGGAACTGTTCAGTTGCTTAGTTGACAGAGTCAAGCCAGCATCTATCATGGGTGCATTGCAGAGCTCATGTTGCAAGCATAAATCTAAATATAATCCAAGTATTTAGATTTTGCTAACCACTTAAAATACAAATGCTACCACTAACAGTGTACATCTTATATGTTAAGCTTATTGCTCTTGGCTGTCTGGATTCCCTCCCCCACCCCAAAAATAATTCTTCCTGTTCACCCATTCGCACAGCATGCGCAACTGCCTTTTGATGATTCCTTTCTTTTAACCTGGAATGAAAAGAAAAGGAAATCTTCATCATCGACTAGCAATGTTAGGTGCTGGGGCTGCCTGCAAGCTAAGCTTCTTATCATGTCCATTTGTCAAGAATCAGCACAAAACCAGCCTTCCCCCTTCCCCTTTCTCTGACCAACACCAGCTTCCCAATACAAAACTGGGCCAAAAAAGGATGGAGAAGGAGGAAAGCTAAACAACCCCCAGAAACACACCAAGCATGCCAGATGAGAGTCAACACTTTTTATTACAATGGCTTTGCAAAAAGGAAGACGCTTGTGTGTTTATTCTGGAATCAGTGCAACCCCTACACACACTCAGTATTCACCCTTAGAACAAGCCATCCAGCCTGGTTTAACAAGGGCACTCAAACAAAGAGCACTTTAAGTAAAAAAGAACCCAAGAGAACCTCCTCAAGTACTTTGCTCTTATTGATACTCCTTGATTATTCTGCCACCACCCAGGACTGCAGATTCCACCAAACTTTGTTTTCTCAGTTAAGTAAAAAAAATAAAAAATACATACAGAGTTGCACACCTCAGTAACAAATCTAAAGTAAACATTGTTTCTGAGGGGAAATTTTTTTCTCTTCATTCTGTTAAACTGAATTAATAAATAAATTACTGTAAGAAAGTTTTCCAGCCACTGACACGTACATGACTACTGCCTGTATGAATGAGCTAGATGTCTTCCCCATTTAAAAGATAATGCTGTGCCTTTAAATTTATATAACAGGCTCCAAAAATGATGGGTGTTTGCTGTCTATGAAGCTCGCATGCACCTTGCCTCTTGACAAACTGAGCTTTATAGGGTATATACAAGAACACTTTATGTTCATTTGGCAGTTCCAATTCTCACCCAGAGTATCTAGTATGGACTCCAGGACTCCTGAATTTGAAACCTATGCATTATTTGATCTCCTTAGCAGCCAATTATATATAGTAACATGGCACTCAGAATTAGCTGGTGGAGCCTCAGCCAGAATTTGCTCTTCAATATCAGGGACTGCTGTCTCTAAGGTGTATATTTGGGAAATTTCCATCTGTGTGTTTTTTCTAAGTGCTGCCACTGCTGATGGAAGCTGGGGGTAGGAGTATTCCAATGTATCTTCCTGCCATTTGTCTGTGATTATTTAATCAGGATTTGAAAACGCTACAGCAAGATCCCCTGGAACATTTCTTAAGTCATGTATTCCTGCCGAAGCCTTTGGGACCTGCCCAGAATTAATGACCTGGAGCTGTGAAGGGCACTGACTCATTAAGGCTGGAGGGATGTCTTTTTCTATTGAATCTGTTGTCCCATCACATTTCCTGTCCGCTCAGTTGTACCTGTATGATGACAGAGGCAAAAAGTTGATGAAACTTCACCATTTATATCCTGTTCCATGCATTCCTCATCTGATACTGACCATATTCACAACACACTGTTAATTTTCTTGAAAACCATACCTTTTAGTTCACAAGCAACCAAGCTGACACTATTTAATCACTCACACGGCCTCTCCTACACAAATGAGCAGATCAACTAACCTAGACCTTACTGGAGAAGAAAAGCTTATTGCTAAGCCCAAACAGGAGTCCCAGTACATTGGTCCTTTAATGAGCTAGGGTGTAAAGTTTAGGTTAGTTTGTCTCTTTGAGTTTAGTTTAGTTTGTCGCCTTGAAGATCTCCGATTTAGTATTTTGTGTCAATGTGGTCATATTTATGTTAAAATCTCTCTTTGGTGTTTTAAATGTAGCTATCACTTGCTAAGTTGGGCTACTTTGTCCTACGTATTCCACAGTGCAGATACAGGCAACATGCAGTCTATGGGGCCATGTGCAGCCCTACAGGGTAATTTTGTGGGCCAAGAGTCAGCCTAGATCCCACTAAACATGGCCCATTTTGGCACACTCAAAAAGTCCCAAGGATCAGTTTTCTGGTTCTAGGCCTTAGGGGGGGTCTTCCCAAAACTCCCCTATCCCATCTCCATACACACACCCAAAACAAACCAAAAAGTGCTTGCTCTGGCACTTTCTGCTTGATTTGTTCTTTGAAAATAAAAATTGTCAGCCATTTCCTGGCCTTGAATTTAGCCTCCATGCCTTCAGACCTGCACCCATCCATCCCATGGTACAGTGTAAGACACTTTCACTTGTTGAGTGTGAAGGTCCAAAAAAGACCTTGATCTTCAGCTGAACATTCTTACAGAGCTCCTCTGATGAGAACCCCTGCCTTATTGGGCTCATAGGAGCAATGTCATCTTTAGTGAAATAAATATGTCTTCAAGCCTTTGCACTAAATGCATCAAGGTTTACAGAAGTTTCAGGAGATGGGGATCATAGAATCATAGAAAGGTGAAGGCCATCAAGGCCATCAAGTCCAACCCCCTGCTCAACACAGGGGAGCAACTTATATATACATCCTCATCCCTGCCATGAATTTTGTCCTAAATAGGAGCAAGCAGATATCTGTACAGTGTTTGTTCTTTCGTACTGCATTTGATCCTATTGCCATATCCTTCCTCAAACCCTACTTTTGCCATGTCCTTCAGCTTATCCTCTCAATATTCATTCTCATCTGTAAATAAGTATGTGCAGTTTTAAAAGAGAAAGCCATGATTTTCTGTGCAGGAATATCAGGCAAAAACAAAAGAAGAATTAAAAAGACAAAAATATTCTGGCACTTTAAAGACTAACTGTTACATTTTGATGTACGCTTTCATGGAACAAATCCACTGCCTCAGACACAAGAGTGAGATTACATGACAATTTTCTATACATTTATCTATGGCACCAAAATAAAAAGGCATTGGTCAGTTGGTTACTAGACATATCTTGCAAATTGTGTGAGTCAATGTGGTATTTCACAACTGGTAATGATTTCTGTTTGATATTCACTTCTTTTTCATTGAAGCTTTGTACTGTAAAAGGCAACAATGGCTAGTGGGTGAAGGAACCCCTGGCATAGAATAACAACAGCAGAAACAATATGATTGTTAGTTATATGTGGCTAGAAATAAGAAGACTGGAATTTCACACCTGGTAATGACTTTTAAGACCCTTGCTTGATATTCAGTTCCTGGGATTTTGTTAATGGCAACTGCCTCCATCATCATTCCTCAACCTGACTGCCTCAGTTTTGCTGAACTACAACTACAGACAAGAGATTATGGTGACTATAGTTAAACACATCTAGAGGGTGCCGGGTTGGGAAAAACCATTTTATAATCTGGCCTCTGTATCCATGCATTTCTCCTTTGCTTTCCCACTAAACTCAGTAGGTTTACAAGCTGTTTTGGACTGGATCCTATCCATGTTTCCTCTATAAGTGAACATATGCTAATGGCATGTGCAAATATATATGTAAATAAAACAAACCATAGAAAAGGATTACCATTCAATTTATATCTCAAATTATAATCTGTTTCAGTTGCTCTTAATGCGACTTTGCAGCAGAGCAAGGCCAAATGTGATGGGGGAGACCAGCACTATTTCAACACCAGAACCTGTGAACCTAGTTAGGCTATGGTTACTATGATTCATAAAGTATAAAATAGCAAAAAGTACAGCATATTTTCTAAGTCTCAGATTTCTAATTGATTCAGACTTAGTGGTGACTAAGCCATTCAAACTGTCACCTATGCCACTTCCTCTTTTTAGCTAAATAGCAAACGGTTCATTAAGTTTATCTCAACTAGAGGTTTGGAACAGGGGTTGTACTATGGTGTACTGTACACCATAGGGAAAAGTTTGGGATAACAAACTTTAAGTGAAAAGTATTTTAAGACTTTAACAAAAGAGTTGTTCATATTTGTACAGAGCTCTGGAAATGCTGAAGTATTTTATTAAAGCAGGGGATTGTGCTAGCACATGCACCAATTGATAAAAGAATACTACATTTCTCCTGCTTCCAGTTCCCTAGGATTTGATAAAGTCTAATCCGTTCTATGAACAAAAGCCAGTAAAATGAACATGTCATAGGTTTTATAGTCTCAGCAGATAGATTTTCTTGGCAGACCATGAGTAACTTTAAATCACACATTTGATATCCAGGACTTTCAATCAATCATCTTTTGGGTAGCATTAAAATTCACTTAAACTTTATCTTCTTGGAATAAACCCTTAAGAGGAATCATCTTTATAGCTTTGTTCTCACAGGTATGAAGTAGTGCCTAAATACAAAAAGTATTTCTTAAATGCTTCCAAATTGCAGACAAGCAAAATTAAAAAGTTTATTATTAGCTGAATTCTACATTTGTGGGCTCAGGCATACAAGAGTAAAAACTAATAATTTTAAAGCTCTGTATTTGACTCTGTCTAGAACAAAGCTTAATTTGTATTTAAAAAAAGAGAGGCTACATAAAGTCTCATTTCTCCATATTTTGTGCCCAAGTATCATATATCAAATCTGGCTGAAATCTCAACATCATTTATGTGCATGTCTATTATAGATCATAAAGTTGTTTCCAACTTACGGCAATCATAACAGTATTTGAGGCACATGAGATGTCCAAGGAATGGTTTTATTATTGCCACTCACAAGTGAGTCTCCATGGACCAACAAGTCTCCTGAATCCAAGTCCAGCATTCCATTGACCACAGCACACTAACGCTCAATACACAAGACCCATTTAAAAATTAGGGGAGTTTAACAACAATCCACATAATAGTCTGGAGCTTCTTTCTATCAGAAAAATATCCATAAAAGCTTTTAAATGTTCTTTTTGATTCCTCGTCATTATATTCAATAGCAGTATGATAGAATATCTTTTCAAAGGACCAACATCACCACAAGTCAAATTGTCCTATGATTTATCCTCTTAAAAACTTCGGGCGCCTAATCCCTAAGCCACTTTTTGAAGTGTTGGAGAATGCTAAAGAACATTTCTGAGCTCCTTTGGAAGCACCAGATAAGAAAGAAATGTAGATATATTTCATCCTTTGGCATGCACTATTCATGCAAAATTATGTTCACAGCCCATTCTGTTTATTTCCTCTCATAATGGGACACACGGTGCCTCACAAAAATTAAAATACAAGCTTAAAAAACAATAAATACACAATTTACAAATGTATCACAATATAAAAAAACTGATCATACAAAACCACTAAAAGAACCTTTAAATGCACACTTTAAAAATCAAAATCACTATTTGAGAGAGAGTTCAGCTAGGATGCTCACTTTGACTCTTCAAAGTCTATTAAGACGGAAACATCTTTACCTGATGCCAGAAAGACAAGAGGGAGCAGACCAACCTAGCTTTCTAAGCAAGGGCACTCCCCCAATGTGGGAGCAACCTCACATTCCCACCAAATGGGCCTATGAATGCAGAATGAATGAGAAAAGGGTCAACTCTGAAGTTCTTACAAGCCAAAAAAAGGTTCTTACAGTAAGATAGCCTGTGTTTGCAGGCCTTCTTCCTGTAGTGATGCAATCCTCTGTGTCAAGAACAAACACACAGGACTCTTCACTGCCACAAGGTCACAACAGTATGATGCTTTTTCCATCACTGTTATGCCACATACTTCTGGACAGAAAAAATGAACTTGACTAATCAGCAGTCCCCTCACAGATTTCATTTTTATTAGGCACATTTATCACCACATTTACCCATCACACAATGCTTTCAAAGTGGCCTACAAAGCAATCCAATCCAATTTTATCACTACAACAAATAGAATAAAGTCAGGGGGGAAATGGGTGCAACAATAAAAAGCCTGCACAATCCCCCTTTTTAAAGGGTTTATCAACAATAAAAAGAAAAATATATATAAAATGTCAAGTGGTTGGGGGAAAATGTTGACAAGCTTTCCTCCAAAGCTTCATCTTGTTCCACATAATTAGAAGCCATTTTAGTTATGGCAGAACCTCATTTTATTTATTTATTTTATTAGATTTATACCCCGCCCATCTAGACCAAACGTCTACTCATGCCCAAACAGAGTTCATGGCCCTAAAATAACAAAAGATCAAATACACACCCACATTTATAGGTTTATAGTTATATGCAAAATATTTTATTACAACCAAACAAAGACAGGAATTTGAACATAGGAGAGAAGGCAGACTGCAAGCACTCATCTCCAACCTCTTCACCATGGTCATATTTCAGCTATGAAATCTTGCTCCATAAGCCAAGATATGCATAAATGTTGCATTACTCTAGAATTGTTTTATTAATGATGGGGTTCATCATCTTGGGTCTAGAAATGTTGCATTGCTCAAGAACAAGGAAAATATCAAAGGAATGCCTTTTCACAGAAATACTGTTATATTTTAAAGCATACATTTTCACTGCATTTTTACTTTTCTAAACACATGAGGCCCTGGATTTTTTTTTTAAACACCACTCCTGTATCTATTTACATCCATGACAGAATCCTACTGGGGACTTATGCCAGCGTAAATTTAGCTGTGTAAATCACAGAAGTCAATTGCTCCTAATAATCAAGTTACCACTCGCATCCCATGTTACATACCAAGTTGATTCACAAGCATGCCAACCAGGAACGCCAGCAGCATTTGTTAACTAATAGCAATTTGCCTCCACCAAATTGTGTGGTGTAGTCACACTTACAACAGTGTAAATTCTTGATAAGATTCTGGCCATAGTAATATATTCTTGGTGTATTATTAGGCCAGTGTAAAAAGAAATGAAGGCTTGGTACAGTAAAGTGTCAGATAATCAGCCTGCTGGTGCCAGCATGACCTTGTTTATTTGTTTTTGAAACCCTGTTAATAGGTAAACAAACATGTGAATTAGGTTTAAGCATCTGACTGCAAATCCAAGTTTGAACAAGTTATAATTGATTCACAGAGGTACAACTACAACACAGTGCTTACTGTAAAGAACATCTCTTGTTATGACTTTCAAATTCAAAGAACACAAGTAGATTTCATATCCATATGGAAAATATCATATAAGCATAAGTATTGTCCTGGGGCGAGTGGTGGACTTTGGACATGTACATTGAAAGCTGTGTTATCCTGAACGACACTGGGTTCTTTGCAGGCCTTCTTAAATGCTAGAACATGGGACCTTCTGCACGTAAAGCATTGGCTCTGCCACTGAACTACAGTCCTTCCAATGGCTCAAAGCCTGAACCAAAGTATTGTTCAAGAGTTCCTTTTAGACCAGACCTGGGCAAAGTGTGACCCAAGGGCCACATACAGCCCGCGAGCCGCTCCTGTCTGGCCCGCCAGTCGTTGCTCCTGTCCAGTGTTCAAGCACTTTTCAAGCACAAGACAGACAGGATTTCTCTCAATGAACAAGTTTAACATCAAAGCCATTTATAGCTTTTTTGTCTAAAGTTGATCAGTTGCTTATATTTTATTTTTAAGTAAAATTGGTTCGGCCCCAAACACAGTTTAGATTTTTCATGTGGTCCCCTACAGAAATTAATTGCCCACCCCTGTTTTAGACAGAGATACTTTACTACCTTGTTTCCCCAAAAATAAGACAGGGTCTTATATTAATTTTTGCTCCAAAAAACGCATTCAGGCTTATTTTCAGGGGACGTTTTATTTTACAGTCATGTCATTTTCTGGTTGCTGCATATTGCTACATAATGGTGGAGGGCAGGGTTTCACTTAACTAGGGCTTATTTTTGGGGTAGGGCTTATGTTACCAGCATCCTGAAAAATCATACTAGGGCTTATTTTCAGGTTACTGTAGGTCTTATTTTCAGGGAAACAGGGTAGTGGCCCAAGATTAAAATTCTGCAGTTTCATACACTGTGCCATTTTAAGACTCCTGAGTATGGTCTTCCTATAGATTAATAAAAGCACTGCACTGAACCTGGGGAAGATTCAGTTTTAGATATGAAAGCTGCAGAGGAAACCTAGAAAGAAAAAAAACAGGAATACTTTCTTTGAAGATGCATACAATGGGGGAAGAGGAAAGAACAGAGAAAATATTATATTTATAATGGAATCTCCCCACCCCATCCCAAACTTCCTCAAACTAACACAAGAGGTTCTGTAGATGATTAGCAAAAGTACGTAACTAAAATATGAAATGAACACATCTTTACTTGCTTCAAATTTTGATCTGGTTTGTATAGCCACACAAATTTCTTCTTTAGAAGTATATACCGTGACTGTCTATCCAGTATTCAAAGTCCTGAGAGCAAGTATTAAGCTCTTCCAAATTTTCCGCTCCATAATATAGACCAAAAAACCCTGTCATTTTGTTTTTTAATAATGTGATTTTTAAAATTTTGTCACTCTTTAAATATTTGTGTTTTTAAAACCACTTTCAAGCTCCCCCGAATTCCCTCTACAGAGAGGAAGGCAGGTTAGAAATCAAACAAATAAATAAAATTCCGCAACCAATTTTAGAGGTTTCAAAATGCAAGTCAAAAAAGTTACTTGCAACAATAGCTTTCATAAGAACCCCTGTAAATAGAAGGAAAATTGACAGCCAAGAGAATATGCAATCATAAAGAACATTTATCAAACAACAATAAGAGGCACTCTTTGTATGCAGCATGGAACCATATAGAACCATTTATCACACAGCCATAAGAGACATTATTCCCTCCAAACATCTCCCTTTCAGGAGGGCAGAACAAGGATAACCTGTAGATTGAAAGTCCCATTCCTGAGTTCCTAGAGAGCCGCTGCCTTTCAGAGCAGACAACACAAGATAGTGAGACCTGATAAAAGGCAGCATCTAACACATCCTCTAAGTGACATGATCACCGAGTGTTCAGTACAATGAAGTAAGAATATTTAACACTCAAAGAACAAAGCCCATAATTAAACTATG
Source organism: Pogona vitticeps (assembly GCF_051106095.1). Lineage (NCBI taxonomy): Eukaryota > Metazoa > Chordata > Lepidosauria > Squamata > Agamidae > Pogona > Pogona vitticeps. The sequence continues at coordinate 47,734,698 of NC_135786.1, forward strand.
TTCTTAAAAGTTTATTTTAAAATGACAGATTGGGGTTAATCTTGATATTAATAAAATTTATTCTAGTCTAGTTGTTTAGTAATAAACACTATTCTAGTTGTTTAGTTAGGTCTACAGAAATCTTCCTTTATGAAGACTATGAAACTGCATGTTGACCATAGAGTTACTTTTGAGTTACAAGAATTTGTGCTGGTGTTTTTGTGTCTTTGATTTGTGTAAACTTCTTGTTTTTAAAAGAAGGGATCCAGTGAAGTAGAAACAGAAGTAAAAGAGCAGGCAATTTCCTCATACACCAGAGAGCCCATTAGTCTATTCACAGAGATGGATTTATTTTTTACCACTTGTCAGATAATCCAAGTCATTCTGAAAGCACCATTTAACCTTCTCACAAGAAACAACACAGGTCAAGTTGGCTAAATGCCAAACAGTTAAGAGACCAGCCAAGTCTTCCTACAGACACATCTAACATCCCCCAGTGGGTCTCTCCCCCCCCCATTTTATATAGCAAACACCTTCTGCATAATGAAAGATCACTTGGGGCACATTCACTCTCACTTAAAAGGAAGAGATGCTTCTACCACTTCCTTTTGAAAGCATCACAACACTACAGATATTCACAAAGAAAAGAAGGGCATCAATTCTGTAGAACCATGAGAAAAATTCTACTAGTTCAGCTACTTCTCTGAACTTTGAAGATAAGGCTGAGCAATATCTTTATTAGACCATTAAATTAAAATCCATCTTTGAACATTTCAGTTAAGCACTGTGAACAGATCCTTTGCCTAGTGCTTTCTGAAGACTGTGGGAGGCCGTCTCAATCACCACTATTCCCTCTGTTGAAAGAAAACACAAAACTCAATCCTGGCACATTCTACATGCAGAGAATCCCCAAATCAGGCCCTAGCATCTCCCCAGTGAGGATCTCACTTGGAAAGATGGCAAGCCAAGCAAATAGAAAAGGTGGCAACAGTACTGTATGAGCCAATGGATATGAGCATGCTTATGAAGCCATCCTTCATAAGCACACTCATGTACTATTGTACAAGTCACTGTCCTCTCTCAAGTCCCTGCAAAGAATGAGTAGATAAGCATCTACCTTCACAAGGAAGAACTTAAGGGAATATTTCCTCAGATCTTGGGCTATACCTCTACAAATCATCCTCATAAGAATGCAGTGAATAATAATTACCAGGTTTGAAATCTTTCCATATTACCTCAGTCATGCAGAGCAATCATGGACAACTGGATTTAGAGTACATATAAAATGTCACTGACGTAATCCTAGAAAAATGGGACTGGATGCAAAACAATGCAGGACTTAAAGATCTCCAAAATATGCTAGGGTGTGTTCAGTTATCTTGCTTGCCCCCTCTCAAACTCTCATACACACCCTGCAGTGTGAGTATTGTCTGGTTAAATTCCTTAGATTTTGTTTATATGCACAAGGTCATGAATGGATACTGTGAATTTGGAAAGAAACAAGATTGCAAGTTATAGTGAACACACCCTTATCTCAAGAGCACTTGCAGCAAGGAAAGCAACCTAAACAGACTGGATTCCAAAATATGTCAACTGTTTCTATTTGCTATATAAATGGAAATTATCCTAAAAGCAAGACATTAACCAAAATTGTTGGCTGTTTACCCACCATGTGTGCGTATTTGTGTGTCTTCTGCCATTAGTGTCAGATCAAGGCTGAAGAGTCTTTCTAAAGCTAAGAAATCATTAACTGTTCTAACTACTTTGGGAAAAAGAACATTTTTAAACCATGGAACCAGGCATGCATACATATATTGAGACTTTGACACCTGAATAAGCTGCATGATGCAAATGTCTTATCCAACAATCTCCCCATGGAATTAACCAAATGGATACAGTGAGCCCAATTTATATCATTTACATCCTAGGGTTGCTGGATTCCCAGAACATTCCCTCACTGCAGGTCTCAAGACGCTGCATCAATGTAAAAGCACCATACATATACATATGCACACAGGCCCTCAAAATGAGTTCCAATCATCTGCTGATGCAGGCACCTTTTAACCTGCACAACCCAAAGAGACAGTAGATACCCATGTCCTCAAGAACATTACATACCTCTGATCATTCCAAGCTAGTCATCTTCTCACCCACCTAGCCAATTCTCACACCTCCCTACTTCCTGCAAGTCAGGCATCATATTCAAAATCTCATGTACAGGAATACAATCAATGCACATGTTTTGCCATAACAAAACCAACTTGCATAGTTAGCTCAGAGCAAAATTCAAAGTGGTGCTGGAGGAGAATCTTGAGAGTCCCCTGGATTGCAAAGAGAACAAACATATCCATTTTGAAGTAAATCAACCATGAGTGTTCACTGGAAGGACAGATCCTGAAGCTGAGGCTCCAATACTTTGGCCATCTCATGAGAAAACTCCCTGGAAAAGACCCTGATGTTGGGAAAGTTTAAGGGGAAGAGGAGAAGGGGACGACAGAGCGCAAGATGGTTGGACAGTTTTACCGAAGCTGCCAACATGAATTTGACCCAACTCCGGGAGGCAGTGGAAGACAGGAGGGCCTGGCATGCTCTGGTCCATGGGGGTCACGAAGAGTCGGTCATGACTTAACAACTAAACAATAACAAAACTCAAAGTTCTAAAAGAATTGATTTGCTGGTTTGCCATTTCACCTCCCTTCCCCAGCTAGAAGAAGTTCACTGGAATCATTGGAGTGGAAATGCCCGCAGCATGAAAAAACTATGAAAACCTCTATTCATGTCCTTTAGAAATTCAGCTTTACTGGGAAATCCAAGTGCACATTTTCATTTACAGCACTTAAGTTTCCATCTAAACATCTTTCCTGTTTCCTGTGGCCTTTGCAATGCTTTAATTGTCCTTCCCTTCAGCTTTCCCCTCCCACTCCAGATGTACAGTATTTGGCTTTTTTAAAGAGTCTTGTATTCATATTATAGTTTCTTCCTGCAGTCCTCTGGAGTCAGCCCTATTGAAACATAACATGGATAATAGCAAGCTGATTGCACAAAAGCAGACTGAAAAAAAATCACAGGAAGTACACTGAACTTGAAGGCTGATAGGAGAAACAGAACTCTTTTTCTACAAGTTTAGAATAGTCATGATTATAAAAAAATAAAAAATAAGAGCAGTTTGTTTAAAAAGAATATTTAAAAATGGGCGAAAGTCTACTTTTAAAACCTTTCAGAGCAAAAATATAGCAACAATTTATTCAATACTGCAGGTGAGCAGAGGGGAAAAAGCAAAAGGTTTCTAATGGATAGCAATAAAAACCCATAGGAATATACTACTGATAAGTCTGCTGAGCACATGAAGCTGGAAAACTACAAAACAGATTTAGTAACTGAATAAGAAGGAAAAAACATTTCTATTCAGTTAAACCAAAACAATTAATTCTGACATAATATTAAGCCTCCAGGAAGAAGAATGAAGAAGATGAGGAGAAGACAACAACTGCACAACACAAGCATGGTAACCAGAGAAGAAAACGAATCACTGAGTATGAACACAAGATCAGAAATGTCACAAGATTTAAACAACTCTCTTTCACCCTAAATTTTGTGACACAAAACATACAGAGCCTCTATTAGTCAAAATGCACTTGTCTCCTATTCAAACATGTTTACAGTGTACAGTCTGGCTATAGACTCTCCGGACCAGCCTCACATGACTGGCCTACAGAAATAGAATCTAGATAGAATTTTCAAATTCAGTAAACATCAGTCTTCTCAAGTGGACAGCTGTATTATTTGGTGATTTCGTATCTCCTATTCCAAGATGTTAAAGTCAAATGCATCGGCAAAAACAGTCATGCAGGTCAAAGGCCACTGTGATCCACCACTTTAGAGCACTCTAAACTGACACATAACTCTTAGGAAGTACTGCCATAGTTCAGTCAAAATTCATGCAAGAGTACTGAAAGTGTGTGGGGGGGATGTGATCAGAAGCCTGTTATTTAAACCAGCGGTCCCCGACCTTTTCAGCCCCACGAACCGGCTGGCAAAGGCGGGGCACCCCACTGCACTTGTGTGCATGCACGAAGGACAGCGCAGTGCTCGCGTGGGCGCGTACATGTGCAAAGGGCAGCACAGCTCTCAGGGGTCACTCGTACAGTGGGGGAGCGCTCATGTGGAAGCACGTGCAAACGGGCTGCGCGGGGGGAGTGCGTGCAGGGGGGAGGTCTGTCTCCGTGGCCTGGTCCAGCTCAGGCCGCGATCCGGAACCGGGCTGCAGATTGGGGGTTGGGGACCTTTGATTTAAACAGTTCAATCACATCAGTAAACCTAACTCATACAGAAAACAAAATGGGTCTAGTCCTCATCACCAAATAAAAACCATCCTGCTCCTACAAGATGTGTATTTGTCGTGTCACCAAGTTGCAACTGATTTAAGGTGACCCTGATCAGATTTTATACGTAAGTTATATGTATCTGTATGTGCCATAAATCAATTCCAACTTATCGTATGTGTGTCATCAAGTTGATTCCAATTTATGGCGACCTTTTCCAGGGTTTTCTAGGTACAGAATATTACAACTGAGCTATCCCAGGAGCAGTTTTACCATTATCACACCCCAATCAGTTTTCATGGCCTAGCAGTGATGTGAAGCCAAGCCTCCTGAATTCAAGGGCATTGTTATAGCCACACTGTACACCACACTGGCTCTCTGAGCAAACTGGCTTTTCCAGTAGCTTCCATTGTTCACTTTCAATTACAATTACCCTGAGGCATCTATTTCCACAGAAAACAAGAGAACATCACAGCAGCTGTGGTTTTCCGAAACATACAGTATTTTTTTTAGAAGTACAACTTTAAAGTGTAAAGGGAAATAAAAAAACTGGGACTGTTAGTTCTACACAGTTCAAGATTTTCATTCAGTAGTTTCCTAATTTATTCATTCCTTTGATCTAGGCTTCAACAGCTGTTCACTCCCATTCTTACTGTTACTTTAAAATTGTTTCACTTTGAGGTAATCATGTAACACAGAGCAGAGCAGAACTGATCTATCCAAACCTAAAGTGACAAATACATGCTTATGAACAAGTCCTATATATTATAATAGCAGTCTAGCTTAGCCAGACTGGATCGATTTGAAGTATAATTCTATGCATGTCTGCTCGTAAGTATTAACATGTCTTTGTCTGGTTAACAAATCTTTTGTTCCCATTGTAAACAGTTATCAGACTATTTGTAGATCTTGGACTCTAAGCATAAATCTCATTCATTGCTTCTGAAGGAATTCCAATTACTGAAATAGTTAATTTCCACTATTAAACAATGGCTAACTATGCAAGCACATTAAGCACATACTTCATCAGAATAAAACATTGTACTGTAGGCCGAAATATTTAAATCTAAGCTCCCTTTCAAAAGTTTTTTTAAAATTCTATTAAAGAAAAAAAAAACATTATTTTTCGAGTGTACTCATAATGATAAACGGATTGACCAGGCTACTTTTAGAGGTTAACAAGGTACTTCAGCAACCCTTAGACAACAGAAACGAGAGCACTCCCAAAGCCTATATAAGCACTCCTTCCCAGTAGGACAAAGCTCCACTGCAATATCGTATTAGCTTCTTGATCAAGACAGGCAATACTCATTTGAAATAGATGATGCTGAAAAGATCTTTGTTGATAACCTAAGCAGTCTTCCCCTACCCGAAGCCCTCAATATATTGTGTTAGATGTGTCATTAAATTGGAACTTAAACAGTAATACTAAAAGGGCTTACAAGATATCTTAGTCAAGATAATTTGAGTGGATGACTCAAATAAAAACATCAATAAAGTGTTCAACAGAAGGGCTTTTACCCAGTGAGCAACCATGGCCAAGTGAGGTTTTGAACCCAGGCCTCCAGAGTCCTAGTCCATTAGTCTACCCACTATACCACACTGTGTATCCCTCACTACCAGGCATGTTAGCTGAAGCTCATGATAGAGGTAGTCCAACCAAGCACAGAATATGAGGTTGGGGAAGACTGAGCCTAAGCTATACCAGTCCATTGGTACTGGATATCTAACTGACAGAAGAAACAGACATCAGCAATTCAAGTGAGCTCTATGCTGGCAAATATCAAGATGCTGCAAGGAATTATCATAGGCAAGAAAGAATCAAAGTAACTTGCTTGGTAAGCCCTGGACTCATTCTCACACAAGAGAGTATATTGTATGTCCTTTTGTTCCAAATGTGAAAGGATCATCAAAGAAAACAACCAAGAACTAGAAGAACTCTCAATGAAAGAACTAGAAAATACAGCACTTTAAGTGAGGGAAGGGAGGAAGGGGCACAAGGGCACTGAGGCTCTGTTAACTAAAACTGAAAATGCAAGTTCTATAATTTTCATTCCCCATAATGAAAGTATGTAACTGCCACATAAATGTTTATGGTACTTTAACATTATGGGGGAAAAGGACACTGATTCACATACTCAGATAAACTATACATACCTTCAGACCCACACAGGTGTGCCATCAGTATAGTTATGTTTATTCAGAGGGTTGGGGAGAATGCTTTCAGAAAAATTAGTATATCTTGTTTTCAGATAACGACCCTAATTTTTAAGCCAGAATTACTAGCATTCAATTCTAAGCTCAGACATCTGTAAGTTGTTATGCTCCTGTATTTATAATTTACATGAGACTCTGTGCTCAGATAGTAATAGAAAAATACTAGTTTTGAATACACAAAGCCTGGAATCCTTCTAATATGAAAAAAGCCTAACAGTGGTAAAATTAATAGCACTAAACAAATTTTATCACAATTTGCAACACCCAGCACCCAAAAAAACAAAATCTTTTCTTAAAGGAAAGGTAAATTTGCTCATTCAGTTACCAGATTTTTTTATACTTTCTAGAGTGAGATGCAAGTTGTTTCAAGTCAAGAGTCTGTTTTCATTTATTTTACAAAAATATCAATGATTTCTTCCAATTCAATTGTTTATCAACAATTATTTCACTATCTCATGTAAAGCACAGCAGTTTCTCACTGGAGTCAAGACCAATAGGTCCCCATTGCACCGATGGGAATGAATCACAGACCTGACCCTAGTTTGTAAGGCTAGCATGTTGGAAACATCTACAGGTTCCTGGTTTGTCCATCATCATTGATTAAATAAAGGACGATTTATCCAAGACCAGTCAAAGAAACAGAGGCAAGAATGCCAAAGCTTCCAGGTTGTTCACAAAGGCCATAGAATCCAACTCTATGGAGGAATCCAAATCCACATATATCTGCCAGATGGCTATCTCATTTTCTTTTGAAAACCTCTAGCATTGCCAAGCACACTACCTCCAGAGGTAATTTAAATTCCATTATTCTATGATTCTATATCAAACAAACCAGACTGTTGAACCACAAATATATCTCAACTGACTCATAGAGCCCTTAAAACTCAGTTGTCAAGCTGACACTAATGGGAACAAGGTTAATTTCTGAAAATATGAAAACCTGAAAATCTAGACTAGCAGCCTAATTTAGCCTTTATGGCCTCCTGATTATTCAGGAGGTATATTCAGATACTTATTTTAACAATGACTCCTTCTCCTACTCAGACAATAAGTCTGGAGATGGAAAAATGAAAACAGAGGACAAAGAAAAGGCAGAGGTACTCAATTCCTATTTTAGTTCAGTCTTTTCCCATAAGACAAATTATGAATTTCCAAACAAATTGGAAGTGTAAGTGGAGAGGGGACAAGATTGCAGCTGTAGATTGATAAACAAATTGTCAAGGAATACCTTACCATCTTGAACAAGTACAAATCTCCAGGGCCAGATGAACTGCATCCGAGAGTACTGACGGAACTAGCTGAAGACCTCTCAGAACCGCTATCTATTATTTTCTTGAAATAATAGGAAATGGGGGAGGTGCCAGAGGGCTGGAGGAGGGCTAATCTTATCCCCATCTTCAAAAAGGGCAAAAAAAGAGGAACCTGGGAATTACAGGCCAGTCAGCCCGACATCAATCCTAGGCAAAATTCTGGAACAGATTGTAAAGCGGTCATTGTGCAAGCACCTAGAAAACAATGCAGTAGTAACTAGAAGCCAACAAGGATTTGTCAAGAAGAAATCCTGCCAAACTAATTTGATCTTGTTTTTTGATTAGGTAACCTCCCTGATAGACAGAGGCAATGCTATATAGTATATCTTGACTTCAGCAAAGGTTTTGACAAAGTGCTGCATGATATCCTGATTAGCAAGCTAACTAAATGTGACCTGGATAGACCAAGTGTCAGGTAGATACACAATTGGCTACAGAACTGTACTCAGAGGGTGATGATTAATGGGTCCTTCTCTAATTGGGACGAGAGATCACAAGTGGAGTAACCCAGGGCTCAGTCCTGGGCCTGGTGCTCTTCAATATTTTTATTAGTGACTTAGATGAGGGAGTGCAGAGAATGCTTGTCAAATCTGCAGATGATACCAAATTGGGCGGAATAGCTAATACCTTAGGAAATATTAAGTAAAGAACAACAGAAACAAAATTCAAAATGACCTTGATAGGATGGAGTACTGGGCTAAATGCAGCAGAATGAAATTCAACAGGGATAAGTGCGAAGTATTGCGCCTCGGAAAAAGAAACCAATGGCACAGTTACAAGATGGGGGATACTTGGCTCAGCAAAACTACAAGCAAGAAGGATATTGGAATTGTTGTAGACCACAAGCTGAATAAGACCTGACAGTGTGATATGGCTACAAAAAAGGGAAATGCTATTTTAGGCTGCATTAATAATTTCCAAATCCTGCAAGGTGCTAGTCCCCCTCTATTCAGCACTGGTTAGGCCTCACCCTGAGTATTCTGTCAAGTTCTGGACACCACACTTCAAGAAGGATGCTAACAAATTGGAACAAGTTCAGAGGAGAGTGACAAGGATGTTCAGGGGGCTGGAAACGAAACCTTCTGAAGAAAGGCTGAAAGAATTGGGCATGCTTAGCCTTGAGAAAAGAAATATTAAGGTGGCCTCATTGTTGAAAGCATGTATATACTTCACTTCTGGAATTGTAAAACAGCATACAGTATCTTATATATTTAAAAAGGGAATTAAACTGAAATAAGGGATCATTAATCAGGGTAAAGGCATAACATGGTGGCTTTTAAGGTAAATTGAAGTTAGATATAAAGATGGGGCAAAACAAATAGTACTTAATGAATATATATTAGTTACGATGTTGATATGGACATGATAGAAAATGTGGAGATAGAAATGGCTAAACAATTATATAAAGAAAAATTGTATAAAACTAGTCAATATTGTATACTAAAACACACACATGAATGGTCTAAATGTTTAAAAAATGTATAGATTTTGAAGAGACAACTGAGAAGACACCAAGATGCAAAGAACAAACAAATGTAAGCAACCCATGTAACACGATGTTTAACAAGCATGATTAAATGTAGATATATTGAAAAATTAATGTTTATAATTAAAAAAGAAAAGACTGATTGGTGATATGATAGCACTTTTCAAATATTTGAAAGGCTGTCATACTGAGGAGGGGCAGGATCTGTTCTTGATCATCCCCAAGTGCAGGACACTCAACAATGGGCTCTAGTTAAAGGAAGCCAGATTTCACTTGAATATCAGGAAAAACTTCCTAACTGTTAGAGCAGTACAACAGTGGAAGCAATTACCTCAGAGGTTGGTGAGTGCTCCAACACCGGAGGCATTCAAGAAAAAATTAGGTAATCACCTAGCAGATGTGCTTTGATTGTATTCCTGCATTAAGTGGGGGGTTGGACTTGATGACCTTGTGGCCCCTTCCAACTTCACTTTTTTATGATTCTATGATGATTCTATTATCTATATCCTTCACAACAGGCAAGCAAGCCACTGTGATGCCAATTAGACTGTCTGTGTTTGGCCTATATCTAACATTGGGCATTCACTTATGTAACAAGAGAATCCAATAGTGTAGGAAGATTTCTCCTTCCAACCACAACTGGTAACAGAATCCAATCATGGAGGAACAGTTCTCCTTTCAACCACAGTCTCCGAATGCCCCAGAAATCTGCTCCAGAAGGCTCTGAGAGTCTTTGGAGATGTTATTTTAGGTAGCTGCTACAGCAGGAAGGAAAAGTGGAAATAGAAGGCAGTTCCATGATGTGTATTGCTAGATTCAGTGATATATTCTTAATGATCAAGTACCCCTTCATGGGAATTCCATCACTCACCTACATAAATGTATTACTTAGCATAAGAGTATAGAAGTCTTTTATAGAATATATAGACAGACATTCATACAACCAAGGAAAAAAGGTTCCCTTCTAAGGAATAGTTTCTCATTTCCACACACAAGAAATATACACTTCTCACACATTTCATCTGATCGAAAGACCATGTTCTAATTAACAGCTAATAAACGTTCATCTCAGGAGAAGGGTCTCTCTATAGTGCCCCTAAAGGTATGTGTACAGTATGTGGTTGACCAAATGTGCCATAACAAAGATAATAACTCTTACTTTAGCCTCTTTCCAGGATCTATATATTTGCTTTCCCCATTCTAGCATACTCTCTGCTTAACATATAACAGGCTGTAGACGCATTTTGCCCAGTGGTAACTTCTTACCATGTCTCTTTCTCTTTAATTCTTATCTAGACATACCACAGACTACATACTAATGTTGTAACATCATGACTGCAGAACTTCACTCCCAAATAATTCTGATTCTTCTAAACACAAGATCATTTTACATTTAGCCTCTCAAAAGAATCCTCTGCTTTGCACCCTCCCAATGCCAAATTTCTGCATCACACACAAAGCATTATTCACTCTCATTCAGCCTGCTTCAGAGACAGGCTTTCAGGGTCACAAGCCTAGCAGTTATTAAAAGAAATTAAGCACACAATTCTGTAATTTTAAAAGGAGGTTTGCCCAGCTCATGTCCTTATGAGTGTAGGATTTCCTTTTGAAAATAAGGAAGATTTCAAACCACGTAATAGTCTGTACTCCATAATATGTGAAGTTGCCAACAATATTGTTTTTCTTGAAAAAAATCACAAAAATAGAAAAACTCTGATACTGCAGATGCACGTCCACTAAAGAAACCCAAAAAACTACTTAGAGAAAACTGCTAGTAGAAACTGTGCATTTTTCCTGAAACAAATATATAAAAAATATCTTGTTGCAAGATTACTAACAGTAACCATTGATTTGCTCCAACATATTACTGGCATTAAATTAATACACAGTTAACTACACAAAACTCTCAAAAGTATTCTTCCTTGCTGTATAAAATCCAAAGATGAAGTGTGCCTCTCTTTTACCAAGCATGAAAGAAAACATTATGTTTCAAACCTGAACATCTGAAAATGTTCTTTCAAAACATACCCTAAAGTTTCAAAATTACCATTATTACTTTGATCTTATTAAATGGCTCCTCTTTTTACACATATCTGTTTAACACACTGAAATACTGGCTGAAATCTTGTTGCCCAACTCTGTGATTGCAAATGATGATAATGTCATCAATCACTGATATTAATCTTTAATTTAAAGCTTCCTGTCTCTGCCATGCCCAGGTTCCAAGGCTCCCTAGGATTCCCCTTCAACCAAGGGAAGTCTTTGGGACTTGGAATGGGGGGTGGGGAGCCTTTAACATATTTAGCTTATTTTTCCGGATGCTGGTTTTCTTGGAAGAAGGATATTAAAAGCTGACTCTTGCATAGGAATTAACGCCATTGCTTTCAAGGAGTTCCAAAAATGCACACAGTTAGGCAATTAAGACCATTATATCAACTCTACAAGGCAGAACTGCCGCTATAACCAGAAAGATGTCAAGGCTCCTGATAACTGGTCAAGGCAAGACCTGGTTTTAGTACAACAAATACTCTTAGTCAAAAACCCAAACAACTGAATAGAGAATTTTAATACATTTTTGAAGATACTGTAGTGAGAAAGACAAAAAGGCATGAGTTCCAAAAAGATTCCAAAAAGTACTTGGAGGAATCAATCAATCTGAGGCAAAGGCTGAAACAGTTAAGAGAAAGACACCAGAAAATTTAAAAAGTTAGCTAATCTACCTAATGTTCACATATTAGCGTACCATCAGCATGGTTTTGGAGCATGCACAGTCTGCATCCTTCCTGGCATGAAAACAGGGTAGCAAAATGAGCATAGCATTTCCTGAGAGGTAAGCTAAGCCAACAAAAGCAAAACTGTTTATACATAAGCCTTCACATTCCGGACTCTTCCAGATGATCTGCCAATCAAACTTCCAGTTCCCTCCGATGTTCAGGAAGACAAGATAACTCCCCACCTCCCCATACCAGCTGAAGTCATTTTCCAATTAGCACAGTACCAGGGAACAAGCTGACTTGGCCCTGTAGGCTACACTTGGAAAAGATAAACTGCAAGTATTGCTTCCTTCTCATTATTGACCCTTCCTAATTCTAGCCAGTCATTTCCAAGCACCGACAGAAAAGTCTGAATTTTCCAGAAAATCCTCCTATTCCATGTCTCTAATTTCTCAGCTTCTTCACACCATTTGAGAAGTGCTGATGTTTAGATTTTTATGCAAATCAATTAAATCTAATATTTCACTAGGATGAGAAGTAGAACAAACATTAAAAAATAGCATTGTTTCTCTTTGTCTTGACACACCGGACAGAACACATTTAGACTCCCAGTAAGAGTAGTAATCTTCAACCAATCCAAGAATTATAAACCAAAGGCATCTACAGAATGCATACTGTTAAGAATAAATTAGCTTGGTGGCACATAAGAAACACAGAGAGCCTACTGAGTGAAAATGAGGAACTTATGCTGTTGGCAGTGTCATATGGAAATCATGCAGATACCTTTCTAGCTGCAGAATCCTTAATCTCCATGGAACTCATAGTAACACAGCAAGACAACATTCTCTTGAAAGAAGGGGAAAGGGTGAATTTTTAAGAAAATGTCAGCTATTTGGTATATTCCTGCCTTCAATGTGCAGTGCATTTTTAATAAGAGTCAAGACAACTGTTATGAAGATAACTTCTCTAGGAATGCAAAGGTGAAAAAACGTTTCAAAACAATCAGATTTTATCAAATTTACAATAACAGATGCGATCACACTTCCAGTGGCAAAAATAATCACAGTTATCAATATATATGTTGAAACTATGTGGTTCTCCTAAAATTCTCAGGAATCACATGTGGCTATGTTTATAGCTCACATCATTGGTTCTCCTTGGGTTACACTTATCCAACAGACAGAAACCTCTGACTTTTTGGAGTCTGAATATTGCTAGTTGTTAGAGAGAGATATAGTAGATTTCAGTAGATAGATATAAGTAATGCATATTAAAGTTTTCTCTTTTTCTTTTAAGGGCTGTTTTAAAAGAAACCACTAAAAATCATAGACTTATTCATAGAGTATGTGGCTAAGTGCCACATGAGGTATCTGTTTCTCCAACATACTGTGTAACATGTGGTATTTAACCACTTATCTGGAGGATTTATGCATCACTTAGAACAGTGGTTTTCCTTTGCTAAAGGAAAGCCAATTTTAAAAGAGGCTGGAAAGTTTACATTATGAGCTTAATGCATAGTCTCTGTTTCCAACACTTATTCTGCAATGACAAATAAAACCAGAGATGGAAGGAAAAACTCCTCACTAGTCAATTCATCTGCAGAGTAAAGCTGTACATCACTAGACTATGACTTAGAACATAGACTTTTGAGTACTGTATTTAGGATCTTGTCAATCAGGGATGTCCTCCTAACCATTCAATAAATGAACCTACACATCTCCTTTAAAAACTGGGTTAAAAGATAATTACAGTGAACCCTTGACTTACAGATGGCTTGACTTACAGACTTTTTGAGTTACAGACTTCTCTGGCCGCAAAATTTGTTTCACTTGCAGACTGAGATTTGACTTACAGACCAGAAAAAAACCAAAATGGAACAAAAACGGCCTGTTACGGGATTAATCAGTTTTCAATGCAGTGTAGGTCAATGGAGACTTGACTTACAGACTTTTTGACTTGAGAACCGCCTTCCAATATGGATTAAGTTCTCAAGTCAAGACCCCACTGTAACCAGGTTTTGGCACATACCTCAGGTTTATATTTAGCAACTTAGCTGATCATCATAGGTGCCAAGAATTCCTTGTAGGAGAGCAAAGATGCTAGCTGAGGAGGGATGGATCATCCATTCCCCCTCCAGCTGCCTGCTTAGTTTCCTCATTGTGAAAGCAGGAATGTTTCACAATAGGAGACACTTCCATCAGACAACTGAAAGGCTAGTCACTTGCATTTTCATGCTGTTCTTACAAGAGGGATATTCCTACTGCCATTACTCTGCTGTGGTCAACACAGAAGCTCAGGTGACTAACCCCTTGGTAAGCAAGGTTAAAAAAAAACCTGGCAGGCTAGTAACTTTGTGAGCTTATTTGCAAGGGAAAACATAGAGGTACATGTTCTTAATTTGCATTATTTAGCCCTAAGTACAAAATCAAAGTGAATAACTTTAATACTTTTTGCAGCAGGGGACATTGCTCTGCTTCAGGCCATGCTGAAATAACAACTCAAAGAAAACAATTACCACTAGAACACTGCTTTCCTTCCAAAGATGCCATCCAGGTCTATGAACAAAACAGCAGGCTTATGTTAAAACATATCTTGTCCTTTTCTTGCCTATCTTAAATGCCTTCCCCCAAATACTGACAACACAATACATGAGCAATCACTTGTAGAGAACAACCGCCTTTTGCATTGTTTCAACAAGCTGGAGGAGGGAACCCTCCCTGCTGTATCCTGAAACAAAGGAAATTCAAGTCTCTTGCGCATATATTTTGAACACTGCATTTTAAGACCACCTGCCCTTCCAGACTAGACAGCAATCTATTGCTGGATGGAGATCATGCTTTTCTGAGTCAGTGCCTCCTGTTGGCCATCGGAATTCGGAAAGCCCTAGTTGCTAGTTCGCAAAGCAAAAGATTACATTAACATTGGAAGGAGGAGGAGGGGAGGACAAAAATGCTTTGACTGGCTACTGCCTCAAAACCAGGAATCCTGAAACACTTCTTTTAAAAGCTATTTATGATCCATGCTTTGTAACCTCTTTTTAAACAAAAAATAGCATGTATTGCTTTTTCAGTGAAACAGAGAGAGCTGGAAACTGGTAAAGACAGAATATGCTAAGCCCACAAATTCACATTTGCTTATACAGCAGAAGACCAAGACCTATTGCACATATACTTCACAACTAAAGACTAGTTAATTTTCGGCAAACTCAAAGCCACTCTATGTATGTTTATCCTGTTTTGTACACATACAAAGCATATCATGCACTTCACATTCAAATGAGTGTTTCAAAGTTCACCCCATCAACATGGATTTTTGTCAGGCTGTACCTAAGCAAGAGCAAGATCCTGCAACACACACATGCATGGTTATGCTGAAAAAAACTCTGCAGACACAAAAGAGTTAGGCAAGCATCTCTTTACTGTGCCACCCAGGACATGTGATGGTGTGAAACCAAGCCCACTCTCCTAATGTCATCATGATATTATTGCATGGAGCATGCCTATCAAGTTGTTGTTGCAAACATAGCATACATGGCCTTTATACGCACATCTTGCACCAAAAACCCCCAGCAACCATGGAATCCCTAAAACAATTTATCATTGCGCAGATCCAGTTTAAATTGAAGGGCGTTGCAGCCAGCTGCCAGGGGTGTGAGAAACATGCACATACAGGAGGCGTTTATGAAGAGTGAAAGCTTTTTGGTGCATACAGTTGCAAAAAGCTCCTACTGTATAAGCCAAAATCCACAATACTGCCAAGCAACAAAGCTTCTTAAGTGAACACATAAATTTCTCTAGGGAGGGTACTATTTACAATCAAATATGAACAGATTTCATGTTACATTTTAAACACATAAATAATTTTTCACCATATACATATATTTACAGTAAGCCATAAAAGTGTCAAAAAATCAAAAATGTATAAAAAATATGGTGGTATATCAAGAACCCAACCCATAAAGCAACATTCACTGTCAATCCCTTCTAAAACTGCACTATTGAAAAGCAGTGCAAATTCCTGACGATCTGTAAATGCTTTTCTCTTCCACACCCATATAGTATGAGTGCCTGTATTTGCAAGTTGCAACTGAAAGACACTCAGAAACAGACATTGTACATACAGTGCAGAATAAATAAATATATATGCCTTTTTTAAAAAAAAAGACCTCACCTTTGACTTGAGTGTCGTATTCTGCTATGATCTCCTTATCCTTTTTGAATTTAGCTGGCGACGTCATGTTTTCCTTCCCCCCCCAAAAAAAGGACTATCCTCAGAACAGATCTTCCAGATTACAAGAGATAAATGCAATTTCTCTTTCTCCCCTAAAAAGGATCACGTAGTGGGGCTCGCCTTCCCTCAACGGCAATCAGTCCATGGAGACAGGGTGTGAGATGGTGTGTATGCGAGCAGCAGAGACATGCAGATGTGAAGAGATCAGCGAACAGAAAAGGCAGCAGTTTGGATTCCCTGCACCAAACCCCTTAGCAGCAGTGGTGGCAGCAGTAGCATCAGACTAGAGAGGATCTGCAGCCCCCAAAGGCTTTTCCTGATTGCTAACATTAACAGCACAGCCAGGGAGTGGAAGTCCTTCTGCGCAACAACATGTTGTGTGGGCTTGACTTGCTGCTTTTTTTAAAAAGATAGCGTCAGAGATGATGCAAATTAAATCCCAAATGATAGAAGAAACAAAAGCTTCAAAGTCACTTTCTTCAGTCCAAGAGCCTGTAAAGTGAAATATGTAATTGATTGTCAACCAGTTAAAAATACATAACAAATGCAAGTTAAAAATAGGAATCCTAACTATAAATGTTACCTATTTAAGCCACAGAAGAAGTGAAAAATAACATCTTAACACAAGAAAAAAGTGAAATACCTACATTCTGGGTAGATTAGGGAAGGTGATACCATTAGTATAAAACTGACTCAAGAAAATAAAGAGAGGGACAAAGGAACACTCTACCTATTCAAAATAAAGGGGGAAGTGATATTTAAACTAAGCATGAAGGGAAAGAACTAGAGACAGAGCAACATGATCTGCTAAAGAGAGAAGTCAGATCCTAATCCTCCAATTACATGACCTACAGGGGCTCACAAATGAATCCACAAGCCACTGTATAAACAAGATTAATCCCTTTGGTTTCCCCTGAGGCTGTAGTCCTTGGTCCAGCCAACAGAACACATTTTGGGAGGGGGTGTATGTATCACTGTTAACTTTTCAGATTTGAAGTCCACTACACTGAGAATGAAAAAAAGGGGGGGGCAGACATTTGCCTCAGACATCAAAGCCAATTTGGAGCCAGGAAAAGCAGCTCAGTTCAGTGTGGGCAAGACAAGATGCAAAACTCTCAGAAGTGGAAAGTCAGGGCACAACTTTTCTTTTATTACAAGCTACTGTTGTTGGCAAATGTGAAGAGGGGGCTGGGGAAAGAAAAAACCTGGATGCACACCCACAGATGAACAATGTGGTCACCGAGACAGGAAACAGTAAATGATAACCAAGTCAGAACTGAAGCATTTGATGAAAACACAGAAAGTGTGGCTGCCTCCAAAGGAGTTGAAGTCTATTTTTGGCTAACTCTAGAACACATCCTATCAAGAAGCTACAAAGAAATAATGAATATATCTTTAAAGCACTCACTAAAACTAGGGAGATAGATCTAATGCGAATTTGATGGATCAGGGTGTTTTCTCTTCTCCAAAATATATGACCTGCCAAACTGTTTTCTAGCTCGTCTGATTCGGAGATAGACCATATGTAGGAAGTCAAATTGAGGCACTATTCAGATTCTTGGAGTAATGATCATAATGGCAGAGCAACCTTGGTACTGTGGTTTTAAATGTTAATTCTCCCAGGCTCTACAATAGGCAAATCTTACTGTCTTGTACAGATGCATTTACTGTAGTAAATTCTCAATAAAAATAAACAGGAATGAAATGTTCACCTACTCATCTGCCTCTTGATAATTTGTTTCTCTGCAGCCCTTAGCCAGTGACTTACTGAGACCTTAGTGGAGCAGCATAGAAGCTGATGGGCTGCATTTTGTTGGTGGGTTGCAAAATTGTCCACGAAAGCTGGCAGCTATGCCTGCCTTTCCTTTTGGTTGCAAAACCTATCAGAAAGAGGATGTTAAAAAGTAAGAGTTGCCAGTCTAGGAACAGCCAGGGTGTATGGCCTGAGGGCACAGTTGGATGTATAGCTTGTCTGGCAAATAAACAGGAGGGAGCCAACGCTTTTTCAGCTATGCACAATGGGAAAGAACAATCACGCCACAGGAAATAAGCATTTGCTCACCAGGGAATATTTTAGTATGGACGGAGAACTAAATTTTAGGGGGGAAAGCAATATAAAAAGCTGGGCTACTTTCGAGGAAAAGGAGCAGGAAGAACTGGTGCCGTATTGTTTTGTTGTTGTTGTTTTAAGTGGAAACTTTCTTGAAAAGTTACTCCCTGGTGCTATGGAAAGTCAACCCTCCGAAAGAGCTCGTTAGAGCATTAAAGGGCACATCAACAACATCGTTTTCGGGACGGGTTAACAGTCCTTCCAGAAAACTGCGTCTTTGCTGAGTCTGCGAGAGTCCTTCTTCCTCATGAACACGACACAGGACACGAAGATCAGATTCCCCCGCTTGCCGCATTGGGAAATATTATGGGATGGGCATCGATCCTCTGTCCCTGGACGAGAGGACGTCTCCCACACGACCGTGTCTGCTCCTGCCTTACTTTGTGCCCAAAGCGGGTGGTGGGGCGGGAGTATTATGGGCTGGGGGGAAATGCTGTAGCCTTCGAAAAAAGCAGCGCTGTTTCCCGAATGGGCTTCCTGTCCGGGCGGGAGGTTAGTACACATTCACTCATTATGCTCAGCTTTCTCAAGGCGGACGGGCGGATCCCGCTAAGGAATATTATGGGAGTGGGGAAACTGTGCCGGATCCTAACGCGAGAACGGGACACGACCTCGGATTCCTTCATCCTGGACGCAACTATTACCTGCCGCGCGGCACAGACGGGACCGGCTTCCCTCGAGTCGCTTCCCCCTCAGGCTTCTCCCGCGGTCAACGTTCCCTCCGCAGCCCGACTCTAAAAATCCCGCCCACTCCAAAAAGAAGCATCAATCACAAGCGAAGACTTGGAAGACTGGCAGTTTTCCTAGCCAATCGGCGACGCACAGCTTCCTCCCTTTACCGCCCTGGTCCCGCCACTTTTCCGTACTGGCACCGCCCAGAGAAGGAGAAGGAGGACCATTCAGGAGGCTCTGAGACTTAGAAGCTCAGCCCAACGGGTTGTGTCCACGAAGGGGCGGTACATGTAAATATAAGTCCTAATTCGACCAATCGAAAGTTAGGGGCGGGACTTCATTCTCCCCCACCACCTCTTACCTCTGTCGATAGGCGGGAGCGTGGCCTAATTTCTCCATTGGTTAACAGGGGAGACGTTTTTGCCAATCAGGCTCTGGAGGCGGGTTAGATTTCCTCCAATGAAACACACGACGACAGATTCAAACTTGATAAGGGACTGGCAGGAGGTGCGCAGTTTTCTGAGGAGGTCCGGAGCACATAGGGGAGAGAGAAAGCGAGGGGTAGCATCCATCTTGGGGGCTCTGGCGGGAGGTACAAAGATCCGGATCTTCGGGCTGAGAAGCAACGAAGGCTTCTGAGACAGTGGGGAATCATATCAAGGGGGGAAATTGTGGCTATTCCTTGAAGGCTGGGAAGCTGATCGGAGAGAGGGGTGGATGGGAGAGAGAAAGGAAAGATTGTACCTTGGCTGAGGCAACACTCTTGAGAGACTGGAGAAAGTACTGTATGGTGAGAGCCCCAGTGGCTTTTATTTAAAATTATTGGGGTATTAGTCAAACTTTAAAACCTTGCGCTCCCTCCCATCATCACTGTTTTCCTTGCATACTTATAGAAGTTCATTTATTTACTTGTTTATTTAATGCGTTTGCATATCATCAGTCTCCACACACCAGGATTCCCGAGACGAATTTTCTATGATCAAGTAATTAATTTTCTTTCTGAAGTATGCCATGCCTGGCAGATCTTCTTCAAGGTGGGTGCTTGAATCTGTGCTGTTGGTTGTGAATTAGGGAAACCAACGTCTCGATGTGAGTGAAGATCCACCAAAAAGACAAGAGCAGGAAAGTTAACTGGAGAAGAGTAGCTTTGCTCCTGAAGGAAGACAATACCTGTATCTGTCCTATTGGGAGAAAAAGCACAGCAACATACTTACTGGAGTCCCCTCTGGCACAGACTGACGTTGCCATGTCCACCAGCAGTTGCAGTTTCGCTGACAGGTGTGTCTCCCTGCTGTGCTGCAAGTTCTGTCAACAAGTGCTAAGCTCACGAGGCATGAAAGCTGTGCTCCTGGCTGACACGGAGACAGATCTCTATTCCACAGACATCCCTCCCACCAGGTGAGTCAATGTGGGGGTCTGGGGGCATTTAGAATCTGATGACATTTCAAATCTAATATTTTGCTTCTAATCTTGGACCCGTAAGAAATTCTAAGGATGTTTTATGTTGCCAGTAAATTGCAGTAAGTTATCTTGATTGGGATCAAAATTCTATATTTAATGCAACCTTATGATACTTGCATAACATGAGGTGAAAGGAAGTGGTCAAACCATGGGGGTGGAATGCAGGAAGCTTTCAGCCAAAGTGTCAGGGCTGGCTTTACTATTAAAGCAGAGCACAGCAGTTGCAATGGATGCTGGGAAGTGGTAGTGAAACAATGAAAGAAAAACCTATGAGTTACTGGGCCTTCCTTGCACCCCTTAAGCTCTAGCTGTGCTGGGGGAAGCTTGCCTCATGACCAATTATGGTGAAGTATTCAAACTTGCAAATGGGTTTGGACATGGAATTTTTCTGTTTGTAAAGATTCAGCATTTGAGAGAGGAGTATATTGGGGGTTTCCCAGAATAAGCCTTACTCAGCAATCTAAATTTAACCCATTTCTATTGTGCTTTGGCAAGTACTTTACCGGTTTTGTAGATCCAAAAAAGCAGTCTCCCCCAATGCCCAAATGCATAGAGGTTTTTGTTCAGGCTGGCTTGTGACAGCTTGGCAACTGTCCTAAAATGTCAATCAGCTTAAAGTATGATAGAAAAACAAATGGTTCTAATGTTGGGATTATTCCACCCACACTACAGTTCAGTATTGTGTACTGTACTGGCATTATGCTGGAACTGTCACTTTCATTTCCCTTAGTCAGTTTCTGGTCTATTGGTTGTGGTAACAGTCAAAAGTACAAAGTATTGCATATAAACCACAGAAAGATACAGTATCTACTACCCAAAAGCTTCAGTGGTTGTGATTCAAAGTAACTGTAAAAAAAGGGGGGAGGAGAGAAAGTGTTAGAAGGCAAAAAATTTTGAAGTAGCTATAGTGCTAATATACATAGGAACTTCAGTGCTTTTGAGATTGAGAAGTGCCCCAAATTTAATTTCCCCAGCATACGAACATAAATAAAAATGACGCAAATAGAGGCTATCCCAAAGTGATGGTACTCTTGGGATAGAACAGCACACCTTCCCAAAATTCAGCAGTATGATTGCAAGCAATTCATATGATGCATAAAAAATTTGATCTGCCCTCATTTCTATACAGGGCATGTACACCACATGATAGGTTACATGTGCACACGTGTACACATGCTTATGTTTTCATGCAGGAGTGGGCAAACTTCAGACATGCAAGATCTATTTTATTTATGTTTTCTATTGGCATCCTGAGATCTGTTAGTAGTGCCTGGTACAAAATATTTGCACAGAATTCAAGAGTTCTGAGCCAGGAAATTATTTTGAGAACCAGTGGTGAACAGACCTCACAGTCTTTAAAAACAAAAATCCACAATTGGTTAACTTAACTTTTCTTCATCTCAGCAGAAGATGTTCCTCTACTGCAGTGGTCCCCAACCTTGGGCCTCCAGATGTTCTTGGATTTCAACTCCCAGAAATCCTGGTCAGCAGAGGTGATGGTGAAGGCTTCTGGGAGTGGTAGTCTAAGAACATCTGGAGGCCCAAGGTTGGGGACCACTGCTCTACTGCACTGGTTCTTAACCTTGGGTTACTCAGGAGTTTTGGACTGCAACTCCCAGAAGCCTTCACCACCAGCTGTCCTGACTGGGGTTTCTGGGAGTTGCAGTTCAAAAGCATCCGAGTAGCAGGTTAAGAACCACTGCTCTACTGTTTTTGTGTGTGTGTTTTTAAAATCCTCTATGGTTGCCATGGTAGTAGTATTTTCATAGCTATCTTCCAGAGGCTGATATTAATTCTTAATAAGAAAATATGTATGTTTTTCTGTATTTTTACTGAACAATTATATATTGACTTTCAAACCTTATGCTTCAGCTATTAATCCAGAAAAAAAAATTCCAAGTGATGCCTAATAAGCAGATTGAAACAAAGCTGTAGTTGCTGAGGTGTTACAAATGAAAGCCATGTTTTGTTGCCTCAGGAGATAATTTACCACTATTGGTTTCTTCATATTGTAGTAATAGCACAGAAGCCAGGTATATTCTGTTAGGGTGGAGTGGCTAAACCTGAAGGGGAAAATTTAATATTGTTGAAAAGTGGAGAATAAAAATGTTATTGATTCTGCTAAAATGAAGAAACCTAGGATAACCCAGTGTGTCTTTTTGTGTTCAAGTACTGCAGGCTTTCTTCAACTCTGGTTCTCAAAACAAATTTATGAATTCAGAATTCTTTCAATTCTGTGTTTGAGATAGAGTATCTTTTATACTAGGCTGGTGAAAAGTCTACATTATTGAACAGCAGATAAAGAATAGCAACACTATAACTCAGCATTGGTATGCATCTACTGTGGCAAGTGCTAGCAGTGGAAAATTAAGAACTGTCTCACATAAACCAAGTCAGGGAAAAAGTATTTCTGGTGAATTATACAGCAAAAGTGTTGCTTCTGCTCAGGAAGGCAATAACAGTAGTTATTTTATTAGTAAGCAATGAAATATACTTTTAATTAACATTAATTAATTAAAATTGAAAACAATTCACATTGAGATGTAGCTTCAATTATTTTCTGAGATGCTGTCAATGTGTTTGGTGCACACTACGTGTAGAATTAAAATTGATTTAAATCTTCCACATTGGTTTACCTCATCCTATTTCTATAGTTCATTGCTTATTGAGTGGTAGCAGTTGTCAGCTGAACCCATATCCATCAGTAACATAATGAGAAATGAAAATATAATTGCTGTATTCAGTAATGTAAGCTGACCAATTCTTGAAGAAATATTGCAGTAATTGATACTGTTTTAGTATGTTTACTGGGCACCACTTAGAAAAATGTGTTTTTGGACTACAACTGTAATAATTTCATCATAAAGATGGCCAGTGTTTAGACTGGCTGATGGACTTGGCATGTAGTAATCAAAAATTGAATTTCAAAACTATGGATTGGGGATGTAACCATACATACAGAGCTTGGAGACAAACTGTTCTATTGTCTCACACAGTGTCAAGAAATAATCGACTGAAACAATGTTGCAAATGTTGGATGTACTTCGTTATGACTACTCCCAATGTTTGCACTGCATATATGAATATTCAAAATACTCTTGAATTGCTGGATAGATGAAACGGTAGTCTGAAAGGCCATTTAGCTATTTGCTAATCTGTCATTCCATTTTTTTATTGCTTGTTTTCTTTGCTCAGAGAGAAGAGAAGGAAAGAAGACTAGGAGTACCAATCTAGGTGTAAATATAGAAAAGACAAGAGGGGAAAGCACTGGGGCTTGCATATTTTTCAAGCTATCTGGCTATTGCCACAATCACCACCTCCATTTCAGAGACTTGCAGTGCATGTTTACTCTGAAAAATGTTGAACTTGCCTCTGCATAGCTTGCCCTACTGCTAGCAGCTGTGCTTAGGCTTGTAACCTTGAAGTATGTTGCATTTAGCACTGGAATTCCTGTGACATCTTTAGTCCATTAACTCTAGTATGGATCCTTGTATAAGGTGGCTAGGGTGGTATTAAAAATTAATCTATTACAACATTTTCTGCTAAAGGACAGAAGTAGTAAACAACTTGGCTTTCTCCATTTATTTTGGGCTACAACTCTGTAAAGCCCCAGCCAGCGTGTCCAGTGTTTAGGAATTGTATACATTGTGACTAAAACATCTGGAGGGCAAATATCCTAATGAGATGTGACCCTGAATAGTGGTCTTAACTTAAAACAATCACCCTGCTATTCTAGCAATCTTTTCTTTTTCCTAGATTTTAATACCTAAACATTAATTCTTAATATGCTTTCTCATGACAATGAAACTGTTATCCACACTACATTTAGTATCCTAATGTAAGTAAAATAGTTACAGGCACAATGCACTTTGGGAAATAAAAATAAATAGGACTTGTCTTAATTAGAACAAAATTGCATTTCATATGTAAAAGGTAATATTTCAGTCATGGACATCAGAATTTTACAGAACTGGTTAAAGTGTTTCTCCAAAGGACTACTTTGTTTCATCAGTTTTTGGAGAGATAGTATATGAAAAAGACTCCTTGGTAAAGTGTTTTTAAACAAAAGATTATTTATTTATTTATTTCATTTATACCTCGCCTATCTGGATCACCGGACCACTCTAGGTGGCATTAAACATTGATATTGTTATGTTATATCACCTTAACTATAGAAAGGCTTATGATGGCTTTTAGAAAAATGAAAATACAAAGAAATGACAAAAGCAAAGGTGATAGCTCTGTTGGAAATTTAACTACCAGAATATTTCACAGCTAACAATGCGAAACCACAACAAAATTCATTTCAAGTAACTGCAATATATTTCTTCTCTAATCCATACCAGCACCGTGGACTTCATTGGGCACTGCTATTTCACAAAAATCTGCAAGTGTAAACTAAAAAATATTGCTTGTTTGAAATGGTAAGTAATGCTATAGTTTCAGTATAATGTTCAGAATCAGGCAGCTTTGTATTCTCTCCTCCTTTGTACATTTGTGCCCAAAAGCTTGAAGCTAGACTAATTATTTAACATTCGCTTGGGTTATATGACAAGTATAGGCCCAAAGTATTTTCACTAGAGTTCTACTTACAGCTAAGCTGCTTGATGACCTAGAAATGAAAATGGTGCCTATTTTCACAGCCATTATGTATGAGTCAAGTGTTTTCATAGACCCTACCCATTGTAAATATTTCTGTCAAAAGAACGTTGTCAGGTGCATATTTTTGAGGACACTCCTAACACCACAATGTTGAAAGTTGGGGGAGTTAGAATGGCACATTATCGGACTCTGCAGCCAATTTGGCTGAGTCCCATATAAAACTGGGCTAATCCAGACTGATTTGGAATGGACCCTGACGTGAAATGGATCTGAATTGCTTTAGATGGATTGGGTGATGTGGATAATAAAGCAAGACCAGACAGTGCGTCTCCAAAATACTGCAAAACAAAAATGCTCCGACAGGGGGCAGAGGAGAGCTGGAGCTATCATTGGCAGCCATCGTTTCTCATGTGGAGCAAAACCCTTGAAATCATTCTTTAATAATGGTGCCTGGAGAGATGGACAGTAGTGGGTATTCTTTAGCTTGAGGACAGTTATTAAACTTCCATCCTTCTTTCCTAATCTTTTTTCACTTTCCCACACTGTATTATTTATTTGAGAAACTCTGTATGTTAGTCCCAGTATTATTTCAGTAACAGTTTTATAAGTTTGTAACATTCTCTTTATCCTTTTAACCCCCATTTCTCTTCTGGCCTAAGGTTTTAAGGTTTGGCTTTGATTTGGCTCCAGTCTAATGTTGTTAAGTGCTTTCAAAAACTTTTTTCCTATCGTGTATATGTATATTGTGTAAGTATGTTGCTTACACATACACAAGCAGCACACATACATCATAGACACCACTACCGCCGTGCACAAAAGCACCACTCATTAGAAAACTTGAAAAATATTAATGCATACACAAAAATACACCCTCAGACAACTTGTTTGCAGTAGGCCGCAGTTAATTTCCTCTAAAATAATTTTCTACCTTATTTCTTCATTTCATTAACTTTTGTGGGAAAGCAAAACAAATTTAAATAAGTTTGTCAGAGAAACCAGTGGGACGGCTGGCCTGCAGTTTGGCAGTTATTCACCAGATTCCATGATCTCATATGGGGAAAAAATAAGAAAGTTATGACTATTTTAGTTTCCTTATACAAATCAATGGGTAGCACAACATTTGGGGGATTAAGATTTGGATCCTCGTACAAATCGGAATGAACAAATTGGATCCCAATAGCACATTGGTGCTTCTTTACTGGGGCAGGGAATATTCTTGTGCTCAGTCAGGAAGCCCTCATATGGTTGTTATGTGGCCAGGATCCAGGGAGGAACCAGCTTTGGGTATGCTGGATCCAAAGCCACTCTTAGAATGAGCCTGATTTGTGTTTATCTGCTACTTTAGCTGAAACTGGCACAATATATTTTTTTTTTCCTAATTCACTCTTTGTTTCTGCCTCAGCTAGCACAAAGTGGCAATGTTCAGAATGCAGTGGTTTGGTCCACCTTCCTTCCTCCTCATCCCTGCTTTGCGTTGCTCTGCTTATTATTTCTTATACTGTGTTTTATTAGAATTAGGTTTTTCCCTGTTTGATATATTTCTGTACTGTTTTTAAAAGGAATTTTTCTCAGTATTTAATCAAACAGCCATGGTCAGTTTTAATAGATGGTGGAAAATCCCATTTTATTAATTTGCCATTTACTCAGAGTGTTTTTATATACCTCTAGTTCTTGTAACGTTAACTTTTGTCTGTCATTTCACCTAAGAAGTTGCATGCCAGATATTCTTCTTTTTCTTCTAGCGGCAATGTCGTAGGTTACCATGTGATTGCTCCATGCAAACCTTGCTTACTCTCCTGCAACAATGGACACTTCTGGATGTTTCACAGCCAAGCCGTTTTTGGAATAAACAGGCTGGATCCCTCTGGTATGAAACATTTCATTCATCAAAGACTTCCTTTTTTTCTTTATCCTCTTATATAGTTCTGACTTAAATGTTTTTATTACAGCAAGGTGCCTCAAGAAAATGTACACCACAAGAGGTACTATGTCGCAACTAGGATAGGCCCCTTTGAATCAACAGAACGTATGGAAGAGTTGACTCACAAATTCTTGCTGTTTCAGTCAGCCTGTCCTAACGCAACTTAATATGCTAAGTAACAGGATCTCAGCATCTGAGTCATTATGCTTCCCAAATTTCCATTTATTCAGTGGGCCTATGCTTGTTAAGACTAATAAGTGGTTTTGAACTTGAGATGAGAATGGCCAGCCCTGGAGCATCTTCTGATGCAGAAGAGTGAACTTTCAGAATTGCAGATTTTCCAAGTCTTGCTGTCCTTTGTCCACTTGTTGAAAGTCTCTCTTCTCTCTGCAACTATTTACAGGAGTCAATCTGAAAAGACTGGCTGTTAGCCTTGTACTAGATGGTGAGATTTCAATAGAAGGATGATAGAAATTATGGATTTCCTTATTAGATACTACTTATGTAAAGATTTATTAGATACTAACCCTGACTTAGTATCTTGTTAATATGCGCTGGATTATGGAGAAAGCCAGAGAGTTCCAGAAAAACATCCATTTCTGCTTCATTGACTACGCAAAAGCCTTTGACTGTGTCAACCACAACAAACTATGGCAAGTCCTCAAAGAAATGGGAGTGCCAGACCACCTTTTCTATCTCCTGAGAAACCTATATGTGGGACAGGAAGCAACAGTTAGAAATAGATATGGAACAACTGATTGGTTCAAAATCGGGAAAGTAGTGCGACAAGGCTATAGATTGACCAAACTCTGGGAGGCAGTGGAAGACAGGGGGGCCTGGAGTGCTCTGGTCCATGGGGTCACAAAGAGTCAGACACAACTTAACGACTAAACAACAGCAACAAAAGTTGTGAATAGGATTATGGGATTTTTTTTGTTGTTGTTGTTATCTGCTCATGTTTGTGGGGATTTTCAGTCACTTTTAAATTGTGGTCAAAGAGTACAAATGAATTTGTTTGCATTTCTTTTTCAGGTGCAAACTTTTTGCTTTGGGGCAACTTGCCAGATCTAGAGGAAAGTACAGTGGAAGATGAATCAAGCATCATTGAAGAAGAATACATCAGATAAATATTTTCAGCAGTGTGTTCTGTGGTGTGTCTCTTGCATATGTAACATGCACAGATCTCCACAAGGCATTTGCAACAGTTTGGGGTGGGGAGATGCACTTCAAAGGGTAATACCTTACACTGTTTGATCTAGGAAGCATCCATTTATATGGTCAAAATGCAGTCTTTGTTCACCTGGAGGGATACCTGCTAACAATATTCATGGCTGGCTTCTACAATCGCTTGCTGTTGCCTCTTTTCTAATGGATAGTGTTGTTGGAGAGAAGATCAAGGAATAAGCTCCACACCAGCATCAATTCCAGTTGTCTAAAGGAAAGACTGGCAACAGTATTTGGTGTGTGATGTATTACAGCTTAGCCTGCATGGCCTCCTTTTCCCCATACAGCTGGGTAGGCCAGGGGCTATGCATGGCTTCCCTTCAAGGGCCACAATTAATGCTGTCGCATGTGGAGCCACTTGTGAATACTGACTTTGTGCTACTGCCAATAGCCCATAAACCTGTGTTGGCTTAAAGGAGAGTCGAGTATTGGAACACTTTTAAGTTTAGGTCTCTCTGAATATGTTGTGCAAGCATAGAAGTTGAGTTCTTTTAAAATACTGTACTAACTTTCGAGGAAACCTTCAGAATAGCTTTTTTGCTGCCAGTGTATTTGTGGCCAACATTTGTGAGGCCATAGCCTGGGAACTGGCAGGCTTCCCTGCTCCTAATGGAAATGGAAGATGCAAAGGAAAAGTAACAGGACTAGAAATTTCTGTTTGTTGAATTGCAGATGCATTCAATCCAGAAACAAAAGAGGCTTTAAAAAGTATTTAAGCAGCAGCATCTGTAACTGTATCTACTTCTGAAGTTATTTATGAGAAAAAGCAAGTGGTGACTGTGACCCTGGAACTGAATGTAATAAATATAAGGCCAGGTTCAATAAAAAACTTCTGGTTTCTCTGTTTCTACTGGCACAAGAGTATTCCCTATATAACTGGTGGCACGGTGCCTTTTGGAGAGGAAGGAGGAAGGCCTGACTTGAACTGAATCTTGCCAATAGTGTACTAAAGTCAAAAGCAGCAGTTAGATAAACTGCAAATTGAACAGTTGTTTTTTCCAAAATTGAAGTGCCATCTGGAGTATGATTTTTTTTTAAAGTATGTTTGTACTCTTTGGAATCGAAATTATTACAAGAATATTCAGGCAGTCTGGATATGTCAGTGATCAAGTTTATAAGCTGCTTTATTGGTCTGGTAGGCATCTAGCACCTTTTCTTGAAGAACCTACAATTGCTAGATTGACTTTTTATGTCTACATCAATGTTCATTTACTTGAATGGAACTCATCATACACAAAACAGACTGACTATTCAAGGCAAATCAGCACTTACATCTGTTTGTTTGCTTTACAGATAATTTACTTGATTTACTTGCTAAGCCTTTTTTTTGGCATGGGTAATATTTATAAGAGGGACGTGGTGGCGCTGTGGGTTAAACTGCAGAAGCCTCTGTGCTGCAGGGTCAGAAGACCAGCAGTCGTAAGATCAAATCCATGCAATGGTGTGAGCTCCCGTCACTTGCTCCTGCCAACCTAGCAGTTCGAAAGCATGTAAATGCGAGTAGATAAATAGGTACTACCTCAGTGGGAAGGTAACAGCATTCTGTTCTAGTCGCGCTGGTCACATAACCATGGAAACTGTCTTCGGACAAAAGCTGGCTCTATGGCTTGGAAACAGGGATGAGCACTGCCCCCTAGAGTCAAACATGACTGGACTAAATGTCAAGAGGAACCTTTACCTAATTGTGATGATCTCCTCTGAAGCCCCTATTTCCCCAGACCTTCACGAGGTTCTTGCCCTTCTTTCTTTGCTGCCACCAGGTATTTCTGCCTCAATACCATTCACTCAAGGAGACATGTGTGCTTTTAAAACTTAAGTTATTAGATCAGGGAAGTTCATATAGGATAATTATTCAATAGGTAAATCACAGGATGCCAATCACTGGTATCTAAGTCAATTCTACTTTAAAACTCTATCAACTCTCTGTTCCATTCAGTGTTCTTACAGGCCTCCAACTCTAAGTTCACTTTTAAGTTTCACACTGTCTCTCACTCACAGAATCTCTCTCCACACCCCATACACCAGCCTTTATATCTAGCCCCCTCCCCCCTTGGCTCCACCTTCCGTCGTCTCATTGGCTCCAACTCCACTCGGACAGGTGAGGGCAGGGCTTGGCTGTTCGCTACACTAATATTTATAAGACCATTATTATTTGCATAAATGCTCTATAGTTGGTAGTACTAGGAGATTGCTCTTCTGAGGCTGGTTCATACTATGGTCAACTGTGTTCATAGCAACTGTTCTATGGTTTTACACGTATGAGATTCAATATCTGCATAAGTGTGATTTTAAATGTGTTTACAGCAGGCTTCTAGCTGTTAGTTTTCCAAAACAGCCTTCACTGTGAGCTGTTCTGGTAATTTTTACACTAGCTAGGTCATGCATCCTCAGGATCTTGCAGTCACCACTTAGACACTTTTTTCATATCTTAACACTTAAAATCCTAGCCACCAATCCTTGGTGCCACAAGAAAAGGTGTTAAAACTACTTTCTCACAAGTATTTTGGGTTTTATACTGTCCCACCCAGGACCTTCTTCATGCTAAGTTGGTCTTCCAGATGACTCAGGTGTTATATGGAAGTGTTTCTGTGTCCCTAGTACTAAAGTATAGCTTCATGTTACATGGGTATATTTTCCTTAATATTGGTTCAAACAATCAAATAGAATTTTAATTAAGGACTATAGGTAATAGATATGAAGGGAAAGGTAGGCCAAACAGCCAAAAAAAAAAAAAAAACCCCTACATCAACCATCAGATGGATCCCAGCCATGAAAGCCTTCAAAAATACAAAAGTAATGACAAAAGTGAAATCCAAATATAATATTCAGAATTATATTACAGATTTTCAATCTTAAACACAGTACTTGAACTACCATAAACAGCACTTCTCTTCCGAAATTATACTGCAGATTACTACTGTCAAACAGACTTCTTTCATCTCTAATGTTCTGGTCTCTAGATAGCCATATATCAACTAACTCCATCCAGATCACAATCCCACAACATTCCACCATTCAGCTATTCAGCTATTCAGCTGCCAGTCACCACAGCATGTTGCCTATGCACATTCAAAACTGCTTATACTCAAGCCTAACATGTGTACACTTCTCCCTTCAACAACACTCGGGTTAGGAGCACCAGCCCCCTTTTGTTGTTCAAAATCCACGTATAATTTTTGTGCCTGCAAAAATGTAACTACAAAACATAAACAGTTGTGTTTATACATATACAGTACAGAGCAGTTCTTTCAATGGGGGTTCTTTTTCATAGGACTGACAATCCCTTCCATACACTACCATGTGTAATCAACTTTAAACAGCCTCGTGGTGCAGTGGTTAAACTGCTGTACTGCAGCCAAAACTGTGCTCACGACCTGGGGTTCAATCCCAGGTAGCCGGCTCAAGATTGACTCAGCCTTCTTCCGAGGTCGGTAAAATGAGTACCCAGCTTGCTAGGGGCGGGCAATGTGTAGCCTGCATAATTAACTTGTAAACTGCCCGGAGAGTGCTTGAAGCAGCACGCTTTTGCTTTTAAAGATCCTTATGACTCCCTTATTTAGAGGCTGAATTGGAGATGCTGAGTTTGGGGGCAAATAGACCACTTTCATGCCTTCAGTGCTAAACTCATGGGGTTCTGGGTGGCCAGAGACACATGCTATTTGGACCTGTGCAATTCAAGGGAGAAGTACAATTCTCCATAACGTTAAACACACCGTCTTCAAATGTGCAGAATCACCACATACTGCATGAGTAAAACTGGTGTAATATGAATGTCCAAATGTCAATGTCAAAATACACCAAATTTGGAAAAGCTTACCAGTAATAAGGTAACTAGATGCAAGACCGCTACATAGTACTTGCCCTTCTTTCCAGCTAGTATGAATTAAGCAAACTGATATAATTTATATAAATCACAGAAACCTGCTCTTCTCTGAACAGGATTCAGCTGACTTTTCCATCTACCTGCATATAAACCTACTGAAGTCTCAGGGTTTGCAGAACATGGTTGGCATAAGCAAAATACATCAAATTTGCATTTATTTTAGTTCCCTGGATTTAATGACAAAAAAGTGGGAGGAAGTCCTCATTAAATTAGCAGTTTAGCAGGGTTGTGTCATTATTTTACTCAGAAATAAGGCACATTTAAATGGCATTGCTCCCTGTTTGAAAATGGTTGCAGCCTTAGTCATGTCTCTGAACCTTATGTCTTAATACCAGACCAGATATGCTAAGTTCATAGCTGCTTTACTTATTTGTTCAGTTTCGGTCTGAAAAGAGGGAAAGAAGTTGTAAAACGTATTGGCGTGCATGCTTTGTCTGCTGTATCCATAAACTTTATAACATGTTTCCTAGGAGCATCACTCACTCCTCAGTGATTTCAAGTTTGCAGCGAGATGCTTTCACTTAGTGCCCTTGCCAAAATGTATGTCTTAACTAGAAAAGATTGAACTTATTGATTTCTCTACTTAAACAAGGCTAATTTTGGACAGCAGCAAAAGCAAACGAATTTGCCAGGTCTGAGTTGTTCAAAAGAACTCTCACATTTCATGTGGTTTTGGCTGCTGTTTGCCCATCATTTGGGGCTCTTCAAAATACTGACAATGTGATGTCTCTGGGTAATATCATACACCAGGAAAATTTGCTCACAATGTATCTTACTAACTTCCATCTGTGTTTCTGCATATATAGAATGCATATGAAAGCTTTAAAAAACCCACATTAATAGGGAGGAATAGTACAGCTGCTGTTTTCCAACAACAAACATATTTTAAAAACTGAAGACTATTCCAGTTCTAGTACAATCTATTAAAACTGTAGCCACATAAATATTCCTGCTGTCTTGCATTTAAACACACTTGGTATGTATATTAAATATGAAAAGCAATACTTCCAGAAACATGTAATGTCATTATCCCAATTATGTTTCCTTGATTCTTCATAAACCACTGTAAGATGTGAAATCTCCAAGGACATCATTGGTCTTGTTCATCCGTGTGAGGAAGTATTTAAGTGAAGTCACAGGTTTTCCTGTTTTCTGCTTGTGTGTGAATATTGCACAGACACCTATGCACATTGCATGCATGGTTGTGAAATACAGAAGATTAAACAAATATGCTTTCATTGCCAAAAATGTCTGAATTGTGAAAATCCTGAATCCTTTCTGAGAGAAGGTTTCATCTACATTTAAAAGCAAGTCATTTTATGTCACATTCTAGGGTATTCAGTGGAAGTGGCAAAAATAGTGGATTTTTAAAAAACATATTCTTACATAAAAACACTTTTTCAAATCCTTGTCTTCCCATCTTTGCCTGGATGGTTTTGCTGGTGCTAAAAGCCAACCAAAAGGAAGAAAGAGCTATAGTTCAGTACCTTCTGTTTGGGAGTTACAAAGTCTTTTATCTAGGAGTTATTGGTCACAGATTTCCCTACTACATGGAGACTATCACTTTTCCCCACCACCGGAAGCAATCGGTGTCTTTCTGACATCAGCAACAACTACACCAATACTCATCTCATGTTCTCATGTATATTTGCATGCCTAGAAAGGGCCAAATTAAAGGAATGGATCAATCATGTGGCTTTATCATGTGCTCCTGTTAGACCCCAGTAACAGTTTTCGGTGCCAGAGGCTATCTGCCATGGCCCAAGAGTCCAGCAGTACCCTGAGCACAGAGACTAAAGAACTGGTAGCACTAATGGGAGGCAGCAGATCCAGGCACTGAGACCCTTGAGCGTGAAAAGCCTGAGACCCTGTAGGTAGCTCCTGAGTCTAATGTTTGCACATATACCCCATAGTTCCACAATTCCCTGAATCATTCTTCTAACACAAGCAAAAAGAAACGTTAGGTGCCAAGCCAGATACATGTCCCTTTATGGGTTTTAAATTTGTGGGAAGGAGTGGAATTTGAAAATGATAGCAAGAATCACACAAAGTCATTTCTCTTCTAGGTGCTTAGGAACTGGCTCGGCCCACCATGCTTGGTTCCTGCTCTTAGCCTCAATATGACCTTAGCTCTCAATTTTTTTTAAGTACCCCAGACAAGCTTGGAGTGTAATGCTCTCTCTGTGCAAACAAACATGACTTGCTCCTGATGACAGCCTACATGCCTCACCTCTGGAGGAGAAAGGTCTGAATAGAAAGATGATGAATTCAGTTATACCACCACCCCTGGATCTAGAACCCAGATTGCATGAGATTCCCGATCATATATAGCCCAAGTGGAATGAAGCAGGGTCAAAGCACAATCACATGCTACTGTTCCCTGGATATAGAGTAATTTATGAATGCTATAATAATGCTTAAGGACAGAGAACTGCCCCAGGAAGAACAAAGTAAGGGGTTCCAGAAAGACTTGAACGTCCACATTGTTTTAAATTATTTCAGTGCTGGTCAGTAATGCATGTGTTTTTGACCTCAACTCACAGCAGGCCCAGCCAACATGACCAATGCTTAAGGTTTCTGGGAGCTGAAGTCCCAAACAGCTGAAGAGTCAGAGGTTGAAAACCATCAACCTGCATCAATATAACCTGCTCAGTACCTGCTTCCACTATTGGATAGGCACTTTGACAATAAGACTATAACTCTCAGCCTTTGCACAGCAGTGTCCAGTCACAGAGGCAAAAAAAAATTAGTTGCATGATATGACTTTTCTGGTGGGAATAGGTGAAGAAGACAAAAGAACATAAGAACAGCCCTGCTAGACCAGACCAAGGGCACTTCTACTCCAGCTTCTTGTTTCTCAAAATGGCACCACCAGATGCCTCTGGGAGCACACGAGATAACTAGATACCTGCCTCCTGATACCCCTCCCCTGCATTTGGCATATTGACATTAAAAAGTAATATTTAGGGTTGGGTTTGGGGGTTTGTTGTTTTTTAGCATTTTTTCCATGAAGAGAAACAGGTGGAGATTTAGCCACACTTGATGTGCTTGGAAAGAAGGTGGATCTTCAGGCAAAAAATATCTGAGTTTTTCTTCACCTTCCCCTCCAGAATCTGGGAGAGGCTCTGCTATGCAGAGTGAAGTCTGGGCATGTCAGTCTGTCAGATGTATTTATTCAATTACATAGACTGGAGTTGTTGTTTTTATCTTAGTAGACAACTCATTACTCCACCTTGCCCACAAATGATACTTCCAAATTATTCGCTTTGTGCATTCTTCTTGTTATTGGCTGGAGAATGAGACTTGAATGCTTCTGATGTGTTAATTGTATTAGGCATGGGAAGAAAGGTGGGTGTAATGTTATCATGGGCCAATGAATCTTTTTCAGAAGTTGAAAAGTAGGTCATGATTCCCTGAATGCCACCTGGCCTTGTTGACAGGGAGATTCTAGGATTTACAGTAAGGTCCAAAAAAGTCACTTCTTCAATGTATTCTCAAAGGCTTTCACCACCAGGACCCGACGATCGTTGTGGGGTTTTCGGGCTGTTTGTCCATGTTTGGAGGTTTTTCTTCCTAACATTTTTCTTCCAGAGACTGGCAAAATGTTAGGAAGGAAAAACCTCCAGGACACAGCCAAACATCCTGAAAAAACAAAACAAAACAAACATTATGATGACTTTGAGTATTTGAGGCAGGTTTCCATAGAAGAACTAATGTATAGCAACTCTTAGTGCAGGGCAATTCATGTTACTCAATGGAAGGCTGGGAATCCTGTGGAAGAGAGAAGAGCTAATGAACAGAGTTTGGGCACCATTCATGGGACTAAACAATGCTAGTTTAATCATTGGCAGTGTTATGAAACTTAAGAGACAATACTTGCTATAAACATTAAGCATGAACTATTCATGTTAATATAAATAATTATAAACTACACAGATAGGAAATCTTTCCACTTAGGGAAGCTTTTTCCATTGTATTCTTTCAGATCTCAGCTTCCATCATACCTGACGTGACAGGGATATTCAAACAGCTAAAGGGTACAATGTCAAGGAAGGCTGGCTTAGGCAGCCACGGAAGTGTCCCATCTTACTTTAGGACATATGATATCCAAGTAATGTAAATAGGAGTGCACCAAAATATATTGGGTGTTCACTAATTGTGACATTGCGCACCATTTGTATTTACCGTATTTTTCCATGTATAAGACACCCCCATGTGTAAGACACCCCCCACTTTTCTAATCCAAAATTAAGAAAAATAAGCAGGGCTTAGCAAGTGTAGGGGAAAAGGGATCAAAGCGCTGCAGGATCGCTTTGATCCCTGCTTTCCCCTCCAGTTGTTTTTGTTCTCTCCCCAGCTTACTTCCGTGTATAAGACGACCCTCAATTTTTAGTCTAAAGGTTTTATACAAAAGTATAGTCTTATACATGGAAAAATACGGTACCTTCAAGTTACCCTTTGTTGCCACAGTGTCTGCCAGGCGACAATATGGGCAGTACAAAACTGTGATGTAGCCTACAGCAGGTGTTTTGGGTCAATGTGTCAGAGTTCCTCAAAGCCCTCTTCAGACATATCCTCTGCAATATGTCTTGAGGACGTCAGGGAATAAAAAGCACTGGCATTTCACTTTGATTTGCTGAAGATGTGACAAGAAAAGACTGACTTGCAAAAAACAGTCAAATTGAAAAAGAGACACTCTGAATTAGAAAAGGGGGGAATTTATGATCTCGAAACCACATGAAAGAAAGATTATGTAAAGAAGAAAGATAAATACCTCTGGTGAATAAAAGAGACACAGATATTTTGAAGCATTCACCTTTTGGTTATGAGCAGCATACTATAGAATGGAGCCTACACAGTATCCTTGGGAACCAGGAAGTAGGTAATAAATCATCAGTGTCAGTGTTTTATCAGAAACCTCAGGCAACCAAAAATGCAGCTATTGTGGGAACAAAGAAATTCCTGCCTAAGATTAAGGGCTTGGTCCTAGAACCACTATATAGTATCCCAATAGATCTTAAAATGGACAAAATATTTATTAAGCATGGTGGTGTGGTTCCACCCCCCCAACATAAAAATATTTTGATTATCAGAGGAGTGATGTACATTAAAACACTGGCCAGATGGAGTAAATGGTGCAGTCCCTGTCACATATACTCGCTCTTCGGTGAATAAGCCTCACCAAACTAAGTGGGACATATTTTTGAGCAGCTATGTACGGTATAGGATTTCAGTATCAGTAGTCAGGAGTTAATCCTAAACTGAAACAAAGCTTCCTATTGCTGTCCTTCAAAAACAGCTGTTTTCCACTCTGTTCAGCTGAACTTGGAAAAGTTGCTTTTCTATACTATAATTCCCAGAATGTTATGTGTTATCAAGTCTCTTCATATTTATGGCAAACTGGCAACCCAAATAGGATTTTCAAGGTAGGTGACATGTTAAAGGGATGGTTTATCACTGGGTAGCTTGCCCTCTGTGAGCCTCTACACTCAACAAGGATTTTAACCTAGGTCTCCTGAGTCTATCCACAACACCACACTGGCTTGCAGTATACAGTATAGCCTGAGAAATAATTTTGCAACCTCCATCAAACCCAGCCAATATAGGCATTGGATATGCAGTCTAAGAATTATGGGAATTGTAATTCAACACATCCGGAGGGGATCAGGTTAAAAAAGCTGTGGCAAAATAATAGCACAGTTTAAGTCAATAAATTAACAAATACCATAGTGACTACAATCACTTCAAAAGAAAAGTGAATGTGTACAGTTCAAAATTTAGCAGCTATGTGTCTATTGTAAATAAAAATACATGTAAACATTTTTGCAGACATTACAGCATCTTATGAGGATGGATGTGTTCTTACATAGGTGCTAATTTGAAGAATGCACAATCAAAAGCCAAGTTTCAGTTTGATAAAGCCAATGAAACCCAAGTGAGGCCAAAATAAGGCACTGGTAAATATCTGGTGTTGACTATCTGGAAATAGTGTTTTAGTGTTAAAGCAAACCAGTGAACAACCATAGTTTTAAAGCATCACATTCATATGGTTTGCTTAATATGATGGCTAAACGCCATCACTTAAATATTCCAGCAAAAATGTCAGCTGAGAGGAGGGGGATATTACAAAGCAGCAGTGGTTGCTTAGCAATTTCCCTCCTCAACTTTCAGCTATTTTTTCCCCACATTCAAATTGGAAAAATTTTCCTATTTCAAAACAGTTGTTCTCTCTTGCATTATTCTACATGGCCAGGTACTCATGAATGGATAATATGCAACACTGTGTAATTCTGATTTGATTTCATAACATTTATATGTTCATAAACACATAAATATACCAACATGACAAAATGCATAGAATATCCATGTGACTATAGTCCATCTGGATGGAGCTGACAGGGGTTGGGAGTTTAACAGCATCTGAAAGGTCACGGTTTCTCTGCCGCATTTGTGTGTGTGTGTGTGTGTGTGTGAGAGAGAGAGAGAGAGAGAGAGAGAGCCAGCAACATGCTGTCAAGTTGAAACTGACCTATAGTGACCCTGATAAGATTTTCAAGGTAAGTGAGATATTTAAAGAGTGTTATTTCCAGTTCCACTCCTCTAGTGGTTTTTCATGGCTAAGAGGAGCTTTGAACTCTGTTCTGCAGAGTCACCAAACTGGGAATCCCCTTAGGAGATAGTAATAAAGTTGGATTGAATGCCATTGGAGTGAATGGGGTTATGGGAGATATGAGGGGAGGGGGCAGGACAGTGCCTGTAATCCTGTAAAGTCCTCAGTGGTGAGCACCACACTGCAAAAACAAGAACTATCAGTTCTTCCTACATGGTGTTTTTCTGGCAATGTTGTTTAACACATCCATAACAGATACATAATGCTTTCAAGAATGTGATATCCTGTTTGTAGAGCTTGCCCAAAAAAACCCATGTGGTTTTTCGGGTCTGATGTAACATTTTCCACATGTATGCCTTCATAGGAAAAATTCCAAATCAAAGCAAAAGCATGCTTGTGGGAGAAAACACTGGACTGCAGAAAGGCCAAATCAGGAAGGAAAAGACAAAAGAAGCTTTTCATCCACACAACATTCCCGTAGCCGGAGCAAGCGTTCACAACACTAAATTAAAAGCAAAATAAAATGTAAAGTCTGGATTAGATTCCGCACAGAAAAACACATTTCTGTTTAAAGCTAACAATTATGATTGAAATGACACCCCTAAAAGTAAATAAATTCAGAGCAAACATAAAAACCCTAAACCTCACTCAAAATGTGGCCAGAATGAAATGCCCTTTTTGTACCTTAATTTCCACTTCAAATAAATATTACAAAATAATCCCACTAGGCACTCTGTTCCATATATAACACTTCACTAGTAGTGTGGAAGAGTTGCAGTAAAATTTAGGGGACAGAATACTCTTCGTGTTTGCATAAGGTACACAAAATTTGCCACAGCTAACTACGTATGATTAATTGATGAGATGCTGGGAGGCATCTTGGTGGTACATTTGGATAGATGACCATAACCAAGATGCATTCCAGGAGCCCATCAATTAGCCATGGTTAGCTGTGACAAGTTGGGCAAACTTTTTGAGGACATTAATAGGATCCTGGCCATTCTTTGATCGCCTTAGTACCTGCAAACAGTAGGTTTACAGCACAGTTCTACCCATACATATATAATCTAGCAGTCAAGTCCAACTGGTTTGTATTTAGTGTGAAATTATAGTACAAAATACATCAGTATTCATATTTTGGATGGACTGAATCAATTTGTGAACTAGGTGTCTTCCCCTTTTTCAAGTATAGTTTCAACCACAACTTTCTACTTTAAACTGAAGTTGTTTTCTCCTTTGGAAATTCCCTGCTTCTTCAAATGTAGGAACACACAAACATTAACATCAGGCAAAATCAAAGCAAAACACACACACAAACTTTATTTATGAAGTTAAAGTGTGAGCTAAAAAAGATACACTGCATAAATAAAGAGCTGCATAAACCCTAAGACTTGATGTACAAAGCAGACCATCTTCTCTGAAACAACTTCTCACTGGATCGCCAAATAATCCCCACCCACTCATAAAGGAGAGGGAACTACTATACAAATCTCAGGGAGACAGGTTCTACAAACTAAACGGCGTTCCTTACAGATCTAGTTTCCATAGGGGGCTGATATGCTGTTTGGTGCTTTCCCCTAGAAAACACATTCTAGGAACAGATGTATTTCACCCAGAATTAGCCCTACCCTGGAGGGGTGTAGAAAAGTATATATATTTAATCCCATAATTGCCATTGTATATGGTCTGCTTGGGTAAAAGGCACAAGTAGAAATGCAAGCTTTCACAAACAAGTGGATTAAGACGTAGACCTGCGTTATCAATTAATACAAAGCATGATAAAAATGTTGCCAAAAAGGACAAAAAACTTGTGCTTGCATACCTCAAATGTGTTTCTTCATGTTAAGGAGCTGAGGTCCTTTTCTGTTTTGTACAAACAGATCCTTGTTGTGCACAAGGCTTTACAAAGTCAAAGAGAAACAGATCCCTGCCCCAAGATGCTTACACAAGAGAGGCAACTGAAAGGCGGGAGACGGAGTGAGAGAGACAATATGGGTTTGAGTAAGTTACATATACCATGGCTCACTATTGGGAGGGGTTGAGGCTCTGTGCCAAAATCATTATGGAAAAAGTTCTTTTGAGGAGTACAGATAAAGCTGCAGAGAGATATCATCACAGTGGTGTTCCAGGAGATGGCCCCAAGGATATGGGGCAACAAGGAGAAAGGATAGCACTGTTTAAGGGAGCAAAACACCTCCGGAGGACAGAGAGTCCAGGAGGCAAAGGAGTGAAGGATGTGAGCAAACATATGCAGAGCTTGGAAATGTTACTACAAAGTACAGTTCCCAGAAACCCCCAGCTAGCAGCATTTCTAAGCTCTAAGTCTATGAAGGCACAAAGATGTGGAAGACAAAAATAGCACTCAGGGTTTAAGGCAGAGTAGTCTCCAGATATTTTGCCATCTGAGACAAAAGACAGCATACCTCCTCTCTGCTCCATTGTTCAGAAGCCAACTGAACTGGCTGTATCTTAGTACAATGATGGCAATGAGACAGTGTCTCACTCCATGCCTGATAGGTTAACTTCAAGGTACAAGGCATGGCAGGATACAGCACTCCCTGCTCCTAAACCACTACTGATTGATGAAGCTGCCTCTCTTGACCTAATTGTTTCATCTGATTTCTCCTTGTTCTTGGGTAGGACAGGATAGAGATTTAAGCAAGGGCATCAGAATACCCTGTTCATAAGAAAAAATGGTATATCACTTCTGATACACCTAGAAAATGCTGGAAAGCGTCACCATGATTTGGAATCAACTTAAGCAACTTTTATTATTATTATTATTATTATTATTATTATTATTATTATTATTATTATTATTATTATTATTATTATTATTATTATTATTATTATTATTATTATTATTATTATTATTAGTATTATTAGTATTAGTATTAGTATTAGTATTAGTATTAGTATTAGTATTAGTATTATTAGTATTAGTATTAGTATTAGTATTATTAGTATTAGTATTAGTATTAGTATTAGTATTAGTATTAGTATTAGTATTAGTATTAGTATTAGTATTAGTATTAGTATTATTATTATTATTATTAGTAGTAGTAGTAGTAGTAGAATAATTAGCATCATTATTATTATTATTATCATCAGCATCATTATTATCATAATCATCAGCATCAGACTCAGCCAATCAAAATTATAGAAATATTGACTGGTATTATATAACAGATACAAGTTCTAACCAAGAACCTAAGTTTCTGTTAATTATCAGTGCAGTATATATGCTGTTTGTTATATTGCTTTTTTTGATAACTCTGATGGTGTTCTTTCTGAGATCTGCTTATTATTAATTATCAGTTATCACTACCACCATCATCCAATAAACATGTTTCACATGTACATCCTCATGCACTGATGAGGAAGTCACAGTTGCTGTCCCTGTCCCCAGTCAGTCCCATGTTTGCCAGCCACAAACAGAGACCCACATTGAGGAACAAGAGTTCTGACTGGCCTTGGGTTCCCTTCTCATGTAGAGGAAGAACACAGCGCATGTTTGGTACACCTGTCATCTGTAGGGGCCATGCTGTCAGTTTGTGAATTTCCCTACTGTTTGAGCTTTAAAAGAAGTTCTTTTTTTTTTCAGCAGAAGACTACATAATGGTGACACAGCTGAGGTTTGACTTCAGAATGCCAGAAATAAGAAAATTGTAGGAGTCACAAGAGGACAGGAACATTAGCTGGAACTTTTGCTGAGGGATAGGAGAGCAAGAGTCATGTTTCAGTCTGCTGGATTGCATAGTGATGTGCAATATAAAATTGTGTTTCCTAGAAATGAAAACACGTTCCCTTTCTACAAGTATTTTAAAACCCAGGATGTATCTTTGCTCGGTCAAAGGAAAGGGAATGCTCAGAGTCAGCCTATACACTACGGATATCCCATTGTTAGGAGAGGTAATTCCTTAAGGGTTCAGAATGTCAGATTGTTACAACATCAACGTTTGACACTTGCAGTTTTTCAAATTAGCTTGCTTTGTTTTGTGAGTGGTCTTCTGGACGTCAGCATAGTCTTCATTGGCAAGTCTGATTTCTGAAGCACGGAAGTCTGCCAGGACCACATATTTGGAATACCAACAGATTTCAGTTCTAATGTTAAACAATTTTCAGTGTATAGTTTGGACCCCAATGATACATTTTGAGGAATCCAGTTTTACAATGGAAACAATATTCTGGTAGCTGCTGATCTTTCTCTGGTGTAAGTTAGACTTCACTTTCAGCACGTCTTCAATTGATAGAATATGCAGAGGAATGTCTCTGGTGAATTCAGAGCAAGGCACTAGTGAAGTGGCAGTGTGTTAAAACTTTTGTATGACAGCTGTTTTTAAGTTGGGATAAAGGACAACAGTTGGTATCTGGTTGGAACATGCAGTGGTGGCTCAGTCATCACTTATCACATGGCAGTGATTGGGCCAAGTGGGAAACACCTGTAAATGCCATCTGATAAGGGTAATGAAATTAATGCCACACATGAGTGGTATGGAATGAAATTCCTGGTCCAAAACTCCGGGTCCTTATGCTCACCAAGTAAAAAATTATTTTGACTTTAATTTAGCACAATT
This sequence comes from Pogona vitticeps, assembly GCF_051106095.1. NCBI lineage: Eukaryota > Metazoa > Chordata > Lepidosauria > Squamata > Agamidae > Pogona > Pogona vitticeps. Next base: position 47,778,016 of record NC_135786.1, read on the forward strand.
GTCTGTTTCTACCAGGTGAACAAACCAAATTATAGCCCCTAACTTATCCTAGAGGCTGCTATGTTATTGTGCTGTTTTCCCCAACCCCCCACAGCCAAAAAGAAACTGAAGTTTCAAAGCAGGAAGTGTGTATGTGCATGCGTTGCGTGCATGTGCATGCGTGCGTGCGTGCCTGACCATGCTGCAAAAAGACTTGAGACTGCAGCCTCAGACAAATTAGATCAACTTTCACAGACATGAAACTACCAGTTTTTGGACTCTTGTGTATAATTTTTCTGCATTATTCATAAAGGGGTTGTGCTAAGCCTGAAGAAGTGAATTTCCCCCCATGAAACCTTGCAATTTGTTTGATTCATAATGCTCCAGTAAAAGGTATCATCCATTCTTCCGTTTGTGTAATGTTGGGGACCATATGGCCTCTTCCTTTTTTATTTCAGAATGTGATTGACCCAAGTGTATGTGGAAAAGAGAATGTCTGGAAATTATAAACAAAAATACTAGCACACATATGTAGTTACCTACACTAAGTCCCCCAAAAGATGAGAGGGGCTTCTTCCAGAGTAAGTGTAGTGCTAGTTAGACAGAAGTGAAGATGTTTTTGTAACTTATGCAGAGTGATTCATTTTTGGTACCTAGCTCTGTGTCTCTATTTTAAACATTTAGAAATCAGAACTAGTATCTGCGACGTCTCTGCTCTGCGTCCTCTCATCTCCCAGTTATGTCTGCAGAAAACCTGCACCAATTTCACAGGTGCTCCCAGTGGTTCTGCAGCCTGGAAAAGCCATTTCAAACATCAACTCCACCTCTGGCACTGAGAGAACAGCCCATTAAGGAAATTCCCCTGTCGGTAATGGTGGAAATTAGAGACACAATAGAGCTAGAATGGCTCATCTCTGTCTGAAAATATCAGAATGGGCTTTCTTTAGCAGGATCAGAGTGCCTTTAGCTTGTCTTGTCATGACTGGCCCTTTTTATATTACTGTATCTGTCAATTGCTTAGCTTCATAAGTGTGAAGGAAAGGAGGACGAGAGTGCGCCATCTCCTCCAGATAGCAAGGACGTGGTAATCAAGGAAGGGGAGAGGGAGGTAACAAAACATAGGGTTGATGAAGAAAGAGCTAAAGTAGAGGTTTAATGGTTGTTGTGGGTTTTTCCGGCTCTTTGGCCGTGTTCTGAAGGTTGTTCTTCCTCATGCATCACCAGTCTCTGTGACCGGCATCTTCAGAGGACAGGAGTAGTGGTTTGTTCTACAGAAGAAGGGAAGGAGGAGCAAAGCATTGATGTGTGGGAGGAAGCGATAAAGGTGGGAGCTGGAGAGCAGGACTTTTGGATTTCAACGAACAAGAAAGGGAGGAATAGAGATGTGAACATGTGAGTGAGCTGCTAAAATACTTTCCCAATTTGAAGGTGGGAGGTCTGCTGCCAGACCCAATACCAGAGAGAGAGGGAGTGACTATCACTGAAACTTCATAGAGGACAGTGGTGGTCTTTCTGAGGGGACGAGGTCGCTGGAAGAGGATGGTGTGCCCAGATGCCACCTACAACAAACCACCACCAGAGGGGGACTGAGATCGCTAACCATGCTGTGGCATCATTTGCGTGATGAGGAGAACCCCGATGAGGAACCCAATGGACAAGGAATGATTTGGCCCAGCTCCCCAGTATTAAGAAGAGATGTTTATTATAATAATTCTATGAGGTTTGAAAGACAGTTATATGATTGGAATCAAGTTGTTATTGACACACCTACGCTGAATCTGAATAAATCTGTTAATAGTTTAAATGAGTCAGCCGTTCAATTCCCGCACCAAGACTTATCAAGAACCCAATCACAATAACCAAATACCAGATAATCACCAGCTATGCATTTTATACCTACTGTAGTGAGCCAGCTTCTTTAGGTCACCAGTCTGAATGCCACATCTGTGTTTCTCATTTGTTTGTCTCTGACTGAACTATCCATTTTATTGTATTACTGTATACACTGATTCAAAATTGACACTATATCACCATCTGCTGTTTCATTTTAAAAACGCACTTTAATAAATTGGAAATACACTATAAAAAGCAGTTTTAGGGTGTTGTCATAAGTGACTGCTGGTTGAATTTCCCACAACTGCAATAAAGTGAGTTAAAGGCTTCAAATGGACAGTGCAGTCTATTGAAAGATGGCTGTTTTCCAGTTCTATGTCATATGCAGAACTCAAAAATAAGAAGCCAAAAAATATGTCAAAGGGCTTGTACTCTTTTCATGAAAACTAAAGAAGGTGAATTTTTCAAAGGATAGTAGTATGATCCAAAAAGAAACCAGAGTACAGTATATAGAATGTAGCAGCAGCAAATGCACTAATGTAGCAGGATTATCTCTATGTAATGATTGTACTCTCAATCCAAACGATCAGATTCGTAACATTTTTTAAAAATTAAATATTAATGTCTACCTTTCAAGGCTTGCAACAAAATTTAAAACCCCTACAAAAAAGGAACAATAAGCAATAAAACCAGAGCTGGACTTAATAATTCACAGGGTCCCTTTCAGCTCTGCAGTTCTAAGATTATTAATAAATGCACAATATTGTTAAGTCAATATTACTCCTTTGCAGGAAACTTTTCCCAGTAGAGGGCAATATTGTAGTACAAGAAACTGCTTTCAGTCAATGCCTAGTTACAGCTTTTCTTGTAGCATAACTGTACAGTACTCTGCAAAATCTACTTTTCCTCTGTAACCAAAATTTGGATAGATTATGAATGATACAAAGAATACTCCAGGGATGGAAAAAGATGGCCAAGGGAATACCATTTTCCAGAGCATATAATGAGATGAGGGGCTTGTAAGAGAGGTTGTTTTACTTAGTCCGATGTGATCTGGAAAAATTAGGGCACTCAATTCCCAGGAAAATCAAGGCTGGCCCTATCATTAAGCAGAGTGAGGCAATCATCTCCAACAGCAGATGGTGTCAGCATGCAGCACCAGTAAACTCCTAGCTGGCCCTCCTGAGCTCCCAGTGATTTCTATATGTTGAAGGATAGCACTATGTATGCCAGGTACATAGTCTTTCCTAATTTCCTCAAATGTCCCACTCCTAGGTATGGTAGAAGATGCTTTCTCATCACCAGTCCAGCCAACTTCTATATGGGGAAGAAGCTCCTAATCATGTCCTTTATGGTAAGCTGAAAAGTATGTTGTTTGGGAATCCTGATGGAATTTTGTTGTTTTGTCCATGCACCTTCAAGTCTATCTCAGTGACCATAAGGAAAATAAAACAGAAAAATAAAAATTCTATATGAGATCATCTTGATGCCTTTTTATGATTTCTTGCTGCTGGAATGAGTAAATTGCTCAAAATAATAGATTTAGAAGAGGTAGCTGCGTTAGTCAGTGCAAGCATATTAGGCAAAACCCAAAGGAAAATAATAATTGTAGTTAGAACAAGAGATGGGCATGAACCGCCGGTTCAGTGGTTCAGGCTGGTTCATCCTTTAGACAAACTGGCTTTCGGTAGTTCCTGGCCCGGCCTCCTCTTGTGGGTGCCCACTCAGAGGCAGCACCCAGAGGAGGTGGGCAGGGAAGTCAGGTTGCTGTCCTTGAGTGGGATATGCAGCAGTGGCAGAACTTATTTGTCTGCTGGTTGGGAATGGCAGCAGTAGTACTTGGAGGGCATCATGTTGTTACTGTCTGTTATGGCTGGGGAGGCAGTGTGAGAAGAGGGCAATGATTTTGGGCTCACTAGTGAGAAAACCCTGAAATTGGTCACTATAAATCAGAATTGACTTGATGGCACACAATTATGGTATTAGGCTGGATTGCTTGGTTGTGTCTGACTGTGGAGTCTGAGGCTGAGAGTTTGATTCCCTACTGTGCCTCCTGGGAAAAGAGCTGGCCTGTGTGGGCTTGGAGAAGCTGTACAGTCCCAGGACACCCCCAGAAGGTGGGAATGGTAAACCACTTCTGAGTACTCTTTACATGGAAACCCCGGGAAAGAGTCACCGTAAGTCAGAACTGAGTCGACATCACACTATGATGATGATGATGATGATGATGATGATGATGATGATGATGATGATGATGATGATGATGATGATGATGATGATGTTAAAATATGATTATTTTAACTAAAACCATGTCTTCTGATGGTGTGACATTCAGCATGATAATATTTTGTTCTATCCCTGGCTGAACTGATAGTGGTTGTAGTTCTCATTTTTGACTCAATGGGTCTCAAGATGGCTTGCAACAGCTGCGCAAAAGGCAAAAATTCCTGCAATCAATGTCTGTACTGTTTACAATTTTTTCCTACATCATTTGCATTTATATTTGACTACATTTATATCCTACATTTCATCCAAAGACTTATACACAGTCCACTTCCCTCTTTATCCACACAAAAACCCTGTGAGGTAGGCTAGCTTGAGGAATAGTGCAGAGACTATAATAGGAGGCTCTTCAATGAGCTTTATTGTCAAGTGGATTTGAGGCAGTCACACTCTGACATGCTAATCAGAACACAACATTGCCTCAACTATGTTAGTCATGAAGATTAAAATGTTCAAAAGAAAGCCATAGATTGTTCTCTGTTTGACAGATTTCCCCCCCACCCCCACACATTCAATTTGGCTTGGACAACATTCTTATCTTGTACCTGTTTCAGAGCTCTAGATGAATCCTGACACTGCTGGCAGTAGCACTGAAATAACAAGGAGATCCAGAAGACCATGTGAACGTTGATGTCTGTTCCCATCCACCCACGACATCTGGTTGACTTGCTTGGCAGTGAAGCACTGGGAAGTCAGAAGAGAACAAAAGCAGAGTTGCTTTAGGAATGACTTTTAAGGATGACACTACAGTATTTTATAACAGACATTGAAAGGAATTCTGCTTTGAAAAGAACTCTCATTCTGTCAAAGTTTGGAAGGCATTGCAAAAACAGAATTTGGTTGGGTTCCATTTCAACTTTGCAAACAAAATGGCAATGATCCAGGAGCTTTTCTGCTACCTAGAGAAGTGAACAGCTACACGGAAATCTCATCTATGGCTCTATTTTCACTGCTGCCCAGAATTTTTATTTGTCTTTGTGTGTAATAATGTGAGGGAAAATGCATTATAAATATGTGATTACATTGGGAAATACTTTGCAATTTGCTCCAGAACTGGCACAGGTTAATTCAATATATTTGTCAATGATTACAGGATACAAAGGTCAATGTGAATCAGCCTGTCTTTTTTCCTTTCCTTTCCGGACTTTTCCCTCCCGGCTCATAGGATTTCTTCTTTTTTACAACTGCAACATTTTTCGAATGGTGTTTTGCTTGTGTGATCATTTGTTTCATTCTACAAAAGGTCCAGGGTGTGCGTGACCTCAGATGGTTTTCTGGTGATGGAGTAAATTGGGGCGATCTTTCTCCCTAGTCATCCCAAATAAATTTTTTTGCTTTAGCACCCTTTCACTGCATGGCTACGTTAGTTTAGAATTAGATCACCTCCGCACAGGCAAAAAAAAGCAAGCAAGCAAGAAAAAAATTGATATAAAACCAAAATGACTCTGATGAACTCCAGCAGATTACAATGTATGTGTGTGTGTTTGTACATGTATGGAGAACTTTGTAAAAGCACCTTTAGATAGGCAAATCTATCTGGATGGATTATTGAAATGCCAGTCATCTAGCTAGAGATGAGCAATTGAGGCCCACCAAGTGTTGTTGCAGAGTCAATTCAATTACCCCTATCTAGCATAACCAGTAGGGAAGGATCATTGGAGTTGCAGTCTAAGAACATCTGGAGTGAAGAGTGACCAAAAACAAACAAACAAACAAACAAACAAAAAACACCATCTTCATCAGACATATAAATAATAATAATAAAAGAAAAATCTTCATTCCAACAAATAACATTTGGTAAATATAAAAGCAGTTTCTTCTACAGATTATTTGGGATGTGTAGAGAGAGACCTTCGGTCCTCTCCATGTCCACATAAAAGTAAGCTGACTGTGAGTTCACTGTGACTTCCTAGAACAGCTGCTCCTGGATTCCAGCCTCTGTTTCTGTTGATCTTTTTGTTACAAGTAATGAAGTTTGGGACTGGTTATTCTCATGATTACCGCTCAGAGAGTGCTTGAAGTGCTATGGGGTGATATATAAGCAGCACGCTTTTTGCTTTTTGCTTTTCCTCCATCTTGAACTTCTAAATTTGCTGATTTAATCATGTGATTATTTTTATGATATATTTTGATAGTCACAATGACAATTTTATATGATTATACTTATGATGTTTTATAACTGTTTGTAAGCCGCCCCAAGTAGACTCTGTCTAGAGGGGCGGGGTAGGTCAAATAATAAATAAATTAATTAAATAAATGGAAATCAGGATGGATAAAGAGTGGCCTCCAGATGTTCCTGCACTGAAAATTCCATCAACTCTGGTTGGGATAGGCGATGGTGAGGGACAGAGGAAACTGCAACTATGTCAATCCATGGTGTGAATTCTGCTGTTACGGGGGTGGGATTTTTCTTAATTAATGACTTAACAGAGAAAAGTGTGTGATAAGTAGTTTGCTCCAGCTATTGCATACTACTAATGTCAAATTAAATGGAAAGATGCAGACACTAAAGTTGCATTTGCTTTTCATCAATCTATAAAGCTGGTCAGTATGTTTTGGAGCTTTAAATCTCTAAGCTTGAAAACCCATTGCAACAATGGGTTTCCATGGGGAATGAGAACAGAGAATATAAACTAGATGTTCTTATACCTTAGATGTGGGACATAATGCATTAATAACCCTCATAATGATCCCCCAAACCCATGCAAGCTGATAGCTCTTTTATTTCACTTTATCAAAGGCTGTGTACATTAGTAGACCAAGCCAATGACTGAACCAGGAATACGGAATTACAATCATACACTTTCTGACATGTCAGTAGTGTTTTTTTAGAATAATTCTGGCAATGCTCTGGAATTCTGGGAGAGCATAATATTTTAATATGGAGTTAAGATCATGTAATAATGAGTGTGTAGGGGAAGATAAAATGTTTATAAAAATCATTTGGAATTTAATGAATTTCTGAAGATTTTACATTTTAAAGTCATATAGTTCTATATGATTCCTCTGCCAGAAAAGTTCCCTCACAATCCTTTATTTCCTCATGGTCTTCTGCAAATCTGGGAATTTACTAAATGACTTTAATAATCTAAACAACCAAATAACTATTAATTACACTAATTGACCGTTGTGTATGTTTTTAAAGTATTGAGCAAAAGCTAAGGCTTTAGTTTGATATGTTTCCATAGCAAACACTAGATGGTGGTGTTACATTTACAAATAAATATGTCACAGCTTTAGAGGATTCAGCCCCCAGATCAAATTGATATTATATTATCTTCTTTTTTTCTGAAATGTGCCAAGACAGTTGAAGTTTTGTTGCTGTCATTCTAATTCATTAGTAGTTTTTAAATTGCTCTTTCACTTTTTATGTCCTAAATTTCTAAAAATATCCATGGATGGATACTAAATAATAATAATAATAATAATAATAATAATAATAATAATAATAATAATAATAATAATAATAATAATAATAATAATAATAATAATAATAATAATAATAATAACAACAACAACAACAACTATTATTATTATTATTATTATTATTATTATTATTATTATTATTATTATTATTATTATTATTATTATTATTATTATTATTATTATTATTAATTGTCATTATGCCATAATATAAATGTTATGTTTTTCAATGGTCAAATGTACTTTTCTTCTAACATCCACATTCCCCTACTGTTAAATGTTTTGTTAACTAATTATATCTGTGACAGTAATAATCTCGGGTGACAAGAATTGAACTGGCAAGTTCTGGAAAGGTTAAAGAATGACCTGCTAGACCTTAGAATTCAAAGAACCAAAGACCCCTGTTTGTTCCGGATCAGAGCCATGATCATGGATTAAATCTGAACAAGCTGTCTGTGTTAATAAGCCAAGAGAGTTTTTGAGCAAGGATAAAGCATTTTGATGAGTGGCGCAGAGGGCCCTCTTTCCTTAGCTATCCTGGATGGGTAAAACCACTACTATGAGATATGTTAGAAATTATTCAGCCATTGGCTGCTTCCTTCTCAGCAGGAAGTCTAGTTTTCATTCTTGCAGAGCAACAGAAATAATTAATGTCAAAGGCGAAGGGCCTCTGTGAGGGACTTGCAGTCTAGCTTGAAAGAATTTTCAGACTTGAAAAGTTCAGACATGTTCAGCTCTGATTTAATCTTACCAGTTGTTATTTTAAAATGTGGGTCTTTTTTTTTTAAAGATATTTGCTTACATTTTTTGTTTATGGTCAATGTGAAGAATTTGTCATTTTTCTTGAAGTGAGCATCAACACACTCTATTTGATAGCACTTCTATCCTTTATAGCCAAATGGTTCCACTGATGCAACAGTTTCTAATTTTGATATTATTACTTATTACACTGGAGCAACATGTCTCTGCACACATCCCATCTTACACATTTACTTAGTAATGCTCTACAGTACTTCTAACCCTTCGGAGTGCACAGACTGCTTCACAATCATCATTTCTCACACAGCCATATCAGATACTCTTTTAGAGATTCTTTGTTCCACACCTCAGTCGGTCAACATGGTATTGACTTGACAGTACGCAATTATTATTAATTATGTAAACAAGGTACTTTTACTGTTTCAGTAAAACGCAGACCAAATTAAAAGGAAGAAGCATGTACTGTATTACATAAATGCCTGGTTACTCCTCCCCAGCATGCTCTACATATACTCCAGAGTAAGTCCTGCTATATATAATAGGGCTTACTCTAGAATGAATGCACACAGGATTACACTGCAGTTAAGCTATGAAGTTTAGCCTCCCCGAGTAGACATGGTCTAGAGGGGTGGGGTATAAATAAATAAATAAATAAATAAATAAATAAATAAAGAAAGAAAGAAAGAAAGAAAGAAAGAAAGAAAGAAAGAAAGAAAGAAAGAAAGAAAGAAAGAAATTTAACAGAAGCTTCCCTGCACCTGAAAAAGTGGACTGCAAAAGTACAAAACATTTATTCTAAATAAAACTTGATCAGGTATAAGCAGCTGCAGCACTCTCTGCTGCATCTTCCTTCCTAATTTATGACCTACATTTTAGTTTAGAGGTGTAGACTAATGTAGTAGACTTTTCTCCTTCTCTAGGAAGTCAGAAATTCATGACTGTCTTTTCACAGGATTCATTGCTTTTGAAGGGCAAGGCAATTACAACATCTCCAGTTTATACAAGTGAATCACAGACTGTGAATCACACCCATGCCCATTTACTTCAAAATATCATCAACATTGCCACAGAGAAAAATGCAGGGAAATCTTCTGAAGACAGAATTTTGGCTTGATTTGGGGGTTTGATCCAGGTAGAGACCACAGTAAAGCATGGCGGCGGCTGTTCGATGACATCCATCTATTTCAGAACATACGCTTCTTACAGCTGGGAAAAGTTGGATTTGAGGGGCTGCAACTCCTAGGATTCCTCCAGTCAGCATGGCTAAAGGGGGGCTTTGATCTGCCCCTTAGCTGGTAAATGTGATTGCATCAAGTCATGGTTATAAACCTAGTTTCTAAGAAGTAAATTATCCAAGGCTGTCTTCTATGTACGAGTTCATTACATAACAACAAATGCCTGATAACTGGTGAAAGTGGAATAGTGGCATTTGTGCTGTACAGGGAGCATTTTTAAAAGCTAAAATAGATTTCACATTTTCATTACAAGTGTGACTTGTGCACCAAAGCTTTACAAATGGAAGGGAACTTACATGAATTAGAACTGAAAATGTCTGCTACTACAGTAGTGCTTTTAAGGAAGAACTCAAGTCTTGAGTCAGTGGCACTATGTTTTTCCTTTGTTTTTTTATTCTCCTTTCCCCCCCTTAGTTTTCATTTTTCTTTCTGAAGCATCATTGCATGTGTTATTGATTGTAAAGAAGTGGTTAAGCTTTATTTATTTGTTTGTTTGTTTTTGCTAAAAAGGTAGAACAACAAATCTGACTACAGCAAAACTCCTTGACATCTCATGTCATGTACCTAGAAGTTCATTTGCATTGAGTGGTAGATTCAGGTGGCATTTAACTGTCAATTTGCACTTGCTTCTCATTCACCAAGGAGCATTCCTGAAATCAAATTTGATGTATTTAATGTTGATAACCTCTGAAGGTTGATATTGAGTTGTGGTCCTTATAGCTAGCATGAGGTAATATATTTAATTTTTTTCCCTGAACTACTCAGGAAAATAATTCGTAAAAGGCACACAGCTTAGCAAATGCAGTCCTATTACAGGTTCCTAAACATATTACCTATCATTTCCAGGCATGGAAAATACAAATTAAATGTGTCTTCGGATTACCTGGAAAGAGCTGTAAATTAGCTCAGCAGAACCAATGAACTCAGAATCCCTGGTGGTGCCAGGAGACGGCTGACAGGAGAAATAGGCTCTTTTCAACTAGTTTTATTGGGCTGAAAATGAAGATGGCATTTAGTGATACTTGCCTGTATACCTTTTTCACTTAGCAGGTAGCTGCAAAGCTCCCTATCACTGGCATCCTCTCCCAGTGTCAAGTCATACGATGTTCCAACAAGGGAATTTGATATTCATCAAAAGCAGATCAGAATGGTTGTGTAACCCTCTAAAGAGCTTTCTTCAACCCGGCAGCCTCGATATATGCTGGACTATACGGTAGCTGTCATCTAGTGGATCCCAAGCATCTCCCCTCCATGTCTTCTATGCTCCAGGTGGCAGCTTTGTGCAGGCATACCAAAAACGACTGGGGCAAATGTGTCTGCTGTTCCTACTAGCAAACAATCCTCTCTTGGGATGGAGAGGTACTTCTACTTCACCCTGATCCACCTCAGCTTACTGTCCAAAGATGTTAGGGTTGTTCTGAAAATGTATGTAAGATAAAACATTACATACCATGTTAGAAATGGGAAGAAACAAATATGATACAGTAAGTGGATCAGTAATAAATAGGAACAATACAGTCAAGACAAAGACAAGAGTGGGTGGTAACTTTATTCAATCACCAAAAAAAAGCCAAAGCAAAGCATGTTGCTTATACAGTAAGATTGCAGTATCCATGAGGGATTGGTTTTAAGGACTCCTCCCTGCGGATACTGAAAAACATGGAACTAGCAAACACTATGCCTAGCATGGTGTCTGGATTCCTCTGGTGAACATTTCTAGTAAATACACCCTGGATATATGTATAAATATGTATTTCTGGGTTTCTTTATTTAATATTTTCAGGCAGCAGATAAGCAAATCCGTGGATATTGATCTTGTGGATGGGAGTCCTACTGTATGTCACCCCATAGTTCTTAAAGCACTCTCTGAGAAGTTTACAATTTAATTATGCAGGCTACACATTGCCTCCCCTCCAGCTGGCTGAGTACTCAATTTACTAACCTCAGAAGGATAGAAGGCTGAGTGAACCTTGAGACAGCTGCATAGAATTGAATCCAGGTTGTAACCACTGCACCACAAAGCTCATAAAAACATAAGCAAGCTTTCAATTCTGTACAAGTTTTTATCCAGCTGGGCATTACATAGGTGGGTGTGGTGCAGGGCAAACATAAAAGTTCAGTGTGCTTCAATGTAGGGCCATGGGGAAGTGTACTGGGTGGCTTGTAACTCTTGGTCTAATCACCACCAGAGGTGAAACATGAAACTTACCACCTCTGATATGAGTCTGCAACTCCCATTTTGGAACTTGCTTTGAATAAGGAAAACTGGCCTCTGTATCTGTCCAGCTTTTATGTTTCTCTTACACCATGTCCAGCTTTGCAGTGCCCAGCCTGATGAAGGTCCTTGTGGCATGGAAAGATGGGTTGTATTCATGTTTTTTTAGTAGTATGGTAAAGGTATCACTGCCCTTGTCTTCAGATTGTATAAAAGAAGAGTTTTCTATTTTTTTGTTGGAATATAATGGCCAAATTCTCTTGCCTAGTTACACTGATGTAATACAAACAGCATACGTTTAGAAAGGGAATTGCCTCAAATTAAGAACTCTCCATAGACATCATCTGCTACATTCTGATTCAGGTATCTCAGCATACAACTGATTATGTCTATAGAGGATTTTTTTTTAACTTGAAACAATTTGCTTTCAAAAGTTACTCCTTTTGCATAGCTCTGCAAGAGGATTTCAGCCAGTAAGTGTGATACAGTGAATCAATACAATAACAGATCATGGAGATAGGAATAAAGAAACTTCTGAAACGATTAATAATCTATATTGTGTCTGTTTTAAAGTCCTTTCCCCCACCCCGAAGATTAAAAGTAACTTCTTTGCAAAACAGCCTCAGTAGCACTCTCCATTATCTGTGAATAATAGATGATAACCAAAGGTTTTTTAAAAAGAGTCAATAGGCATGTCTGCAACCACAACTGTGTATGTCTCAGAGGCAAGCATTACAGCTCCAGGGCTGCAAGGTGCTAAACTGTTAAAAGCAATAGCTTACTAGGGCTATAAACAAAAAGTCTAAAGCTGGTGTCCGCAGACATACCCTTTTAAAAACACATTTGTCTTCTTGATCAGCTTGTCAGGTCCAATGACTGAGAGCATCCATTAGGATTAGGCCAAAATCAGTCTATTTATTGTTATGGAATGATTTGAGTCATTTTATTTATTCATTCTTTAGATTTCTAGTCTACTCTATATCCGTAGATCCCATGGCAAGGTAAATAAATAAAACAATTTATCATAAAGCCATACAGCAATAGTTTGCAATCCAGTATAACAATCAATAATGGTAAATCACAACTGAGGTATAGTTAATATTTATTTTTATTCATTATGGTTAATATTTATTTTTATTCATTATTTATGTGCTACATATGTACTGTGTCTTTCCTCCTGTGCGCTCAATGGGGCATACATTGAACCCACTACCTGTGTTGCCGATATCCAGTGTCTGTGATGGCACAAGTATGCATCTTGCCTCCATATATTTATATTATATTACATAAGTTATAGCAGTGGTGGTGAACCTTTTGGGGCTTGTGTGCCCAAACTGGGGGGGGGGGGAGGGTGGCATGCTACGGCGGATCCAGAAGTGTCGGCAGAAGGGGGAATCCTGGCACAGAGGTGCCTCGAAACCCCACTCTGGATCCGCTGCCAGCACCAGCTGCTCCAGATCCGCCTGCTGAAGCACCAGCACTATGGCTTCTGTGGGGGGGGGGGAGAGTAGCGATCCGCCAACTTATGGCTCATGTGCCCACAGAAAGGGCTCCAAGTGCCAGCTGTGGCACGCGTGCCATAGGTTCGCCATCGCTGAGTTATAGGTACAGCAGTTTGCTACATCAGCAAATGCCACCTGTTGACCATGTTAACATATTGCAATGTTTTGTATCTGTGAGGTTTTTTTTCTCCTTTTGCATTTCCTTTTCGGTTGTTTACATGTTCAGCTATCAGCTATGGAAGAGATTCTTCTGCAAGGCCATGTTATTTAACATTGACCTTGCTTTCAGATTTGTATGGAGAGATGATTGTTTTTCAGTGACTTTGTGTTCCAACCTAATTTTCTTAGGCACAAGGTGCATTTTCAGGGTTGCTTTTTTTTACAGTTCTCTTAATTATTTTAACACTGTATGCATACAAAATTTCAAGCCTTGACAAGTAATTTTTTGTTATATTATGTATCGAACTGGAATCAGTCCTTGAAATCGTGAGTCTAGCAAGCCATTGGCTTGAAGTTTTATTTAAAATAACACATGGCAGAATTCCTTCAAATAATGAGCCAGAGATATATGTATTTGTGGTAGGATATTTACTGACTATGAAGAAACTTTTGTTTTAGTTTTATTTACAATCTTGCATGCTCTTTGTAGTTTGAGTGACTGGGAGTGACTTTTCCGGGCTGAGGAGATTGTCTATATATACAACACTAACCAGTCATTCCTTCCAGCTTTTGAAATCCCTTCAAAATGATCTTTTTCAGTTGGTTGCTAGTTTGTGTGCAGCAAGGAAAGCAGTATACACAAGTCTGTAATTTCAGGAAAAGTTGAAGATCAGATGACAGAGAACAGAAGATATGAAGAAGAGTACAACAAGAATATAAACTCTCTCCACTGCTTTTTGCATTGTACTCTGTGACTATCTTTAGGAAAATACTTTCTGATTCGAATAATATAATTGTCAATGGAGAGGATATGAAGAACATCCAATTTGCAAACAATACAGCTCAGTAGCTGCAAAGAGTCAACAAAATAATTCAGTGACGTCCATGAAGTATGTAATGAACATAATATAAAAATGAATGTAAAGAAAATCAGGTTCACAATACAGTAATCTGTAAAAAGCAGGCGTTCCAAAAAGTACAATTAAAAATCCAGAATGAAAGTGTGAAACTTCTTGGCAAATAAAAGTACCTTGAAATATGGTTGAATGGACAGTAATAATACAATTCAGAATATAGATGGTTGGAGCAGCTTTCATAAGATGAAGAATGTAATATTCAATAATGCAAAATTGACTTTGATAATACACGTTGTATGGTGCTGTGTATTGCCAGCTCTGTCATGTGGCCCAAAATTACAGACTTTAACACAATTTACTATGAAAAACAGAAGGATCTGAAATGTGAATTTATGACAGGGTGCTAAGAATTTCTTGGCTGAGAAGATGACCAATAAACAATGAATAAACATCAAGAAATCATGAAACACAGAAAATGCGGAAAGCTGAAATAGTTCAGTTACATAATGGGAAATGCAAAGTACTGATTCTAGCAGCTAATGATCCAAGGTAAAATAAATGGTCAAAGAAGTGCAGGACTCAGTATCAGAATAAGCATTATGATGTTCAACCTCTGGTGGGAGATGAACAAGAAATAAGAAAATAAAAGCACACACAGGAAAAACACCTTTTGAAAGGCGTTCCTCCCAAATCAAGCGGGGATGGTAGATCAGCTATGGCAACACAATGGTAATACAGAAAGCTGTTGATACAGGTCTGATTCTTTTTCAGTCCACCCCATTCCTTGCCTGATAAGGAGAAGGCACCCTACCCACACCTTTGGTTCGTATTGCTCCCTGGAGCTTTATACGCCTTTCCAGGTATTTAGTATCCATTCCATAATTTGATAACAAACCTAGAGGCAGAAGCTTGAAAGCAGGCTTGTTATCAGTGGCCTCAGCCTATCTAAGGCGCTCCTATTGTAGCTTCTCCAGGGAAGAAGCAGGCTCTTCATGGTGTGTGACTGATAAAAGGAAAAGTGCTATGATGGGTGGTAATTGGCAGAAGCTAACAGTCTGGCTTTGTGCTCTCTTGAATTTTGAAGACCTGTTTCCACTTCCCGTCTAATTAGATAATCACACTTAGAGAGATTTTGAGCCCAGCTATCACCCCTATTATCAAGAAATATAATGGGTGAGGGATGTGGCTCACCCAGGCCTTCCTACTTCAGGAGATTTTTACACTTTCAAATGTCAGATGAATATTGTAGTTCAAAATGTGATAATTTAGCATCTATGATATATGTAGGTTTGTACTTTAATGCTTTCTTAGAGCTTTTAGGAAGACCGCAATCACCATTACAAATTAAGTGTGTTTTTTTCTATTGCTCTTGCAATGATGCAATGAAGGAGGTATATAGGGATAAGAATTCTGAGATGACAGATTTGGATAACTGTTCATCGTTCAACTGAAGAATCCCCAGGAGGCCACCAGGAAATGTCAAGACACTCCAGGTGGAGCTAGCAAAATATCCTCTGCAAAACCCACTGCCAGTCAAAGCTGGCAATACTGGGTTAAATGGACTCATTTGGAAGGAGCTTCCTTCGTGTCCTCTATTATTCCTGAGTAACTGGTTGTCATTCAAGATCACATGAAGTAAGACTGGAAAGGAAACAGAATACAAAGCAGGCATCAACATGAAAATTATGGACCATGGTCTTTATGATGTCAGTGTAAACCCACAAATAGTTATAAATTCAGTGTTGCAGACAATTTCCCCCATAGCAGCAGGTGAAATGAGGTCAGAAAAATTACACTCCTGAGCAGGAAGCAATAAAACCCAACACATTGTTTTTGATGTTGTGACAGCTGGCTAAGACTGAAGGTACATCTTCATATATTCTCAAATTTCCATGATCCTAAGTTTTCCTTTTATAGCAAAAAGATGTTGTAAATGAAAGCAGAAGTAGGGTTGGGGTTAATGCTGGCAATAGATATTGGTCAAACAACACCAAGAAAAAAAATGGCATGTTTTTTGCATGCACTATTTATTCATGTGTCCTACCATACATGTTGGTCCTTTTCTGGAGCTGAAATAGTCGAGGAATGACTATTTCTGAACCTGTGCATTGTTGTTGAGTTCAAAAAAAGTGAAATTTTCTTTCCTTCATGTTTTCACAATAGTTCTCTGATGTGTGTGCCTATATGTACCCTAATTCGTATTTTGGTTGTGTGTCTTGTGCACATCACCATCAAGGAACCATTTCCATCTTCCATGAGACTTTGCCATTGGTCACATTGGTTAAGAGTTTCTGGAAGCTAGACTCCAAAATATCTGGCAAGCCAAAGGTTCCCCACCCCATAGCACATACTCGTCGTGGAATAAGATCCGGTGAAGTCAAAGGACTTACTTTGGGAGAGGCATGCGCACGAGTGCAATGCTACAGTACTTAATAGTTGACTTATTACAGCAATAATGTACTAGATTTTTGTCTCCAATAACTGTAATGAAGAAGGAACTGAAAGGTGACCTTATTGTGTGGAATCTAAACATTCCCAGGTCTGGGGAATGCAGTATCCACAACTCTTTAGGAGGGATTACCTTGTACAATGCTACTATTTATTTAATTGCCCTTCCAGCAGTTTCCTACATAGCTGCCTTCTGTTAAAGGACCCCGGAAAGATCTCAGACATAAAGTGAAAGAAGATAGAACCATTAAGCCTGGCATTATATCATTACAGCCTGTGGTTTTAAAAATGCCCTTTTGCTATTGACATGCTCACAGAAGCATGTGTGTTTCCTCATTACTGATTATGAAAAAGACAGGCTTAAGAAAACACCCATTTTTCAGGGATGTTTTATGGTTGCAGACAACTTTTTGTCCCTGCCTCTTAATTAGTTCCAAGTCTGACACAGAGACTACCTGCTGGTTTTTTGTTTTGTTTTTTGCTCTATAGTGAAGCTATCAATAAATCATTCTGTGTCTTTCTAAATAAGATATAGCAGGAATTCATCAACTCAGACCTCAGCAAAGAGGGGCAAGTATGGACACAGTCAGTAATTACAGTGGACAATTAAAAACAGGAAGAAAGAGAGAAAGTCCTCTTAGTACTGTGTTTTATATGTACCTTTTGATTTTACCAAAAACACTGAAACTGATTGTCATAGATATGAGCTCTAAATTCAAGCTTTATTTGATTCTGATTTAATATTTCAGACTTACATTGTTAATGCTATATAACATTGTATATAGTTGACAGTTGTTTAATGTGATTTCTTAAAATAAAATGTTTTAAAAGAGACTAAAATGCTAATATTTAAGCTTTTTTGTGCTTTGCATATCCTTCCACAGCAGAAGTAGTAGTGAGCTCACCAAGAATATACTCACTGTGTTCATATCAACAGTATATCGCAAAGCAAGCTAAGAAATGTACTCAGTCTTTTTTTTAAAAAAAAAGTCTAATTCAAGGCCTGATTTAATTAAGCCCCATATGCCCCCAGTCTAGGCCTGTGAGGTGATTGAGAGGTGAGAATTGCTATGACTGAGCATCCAGTGCAGATATTTTCCTGGAGCTATAGCAGATGTGGATGGGCAGCTGGCTGAAAAATAAATAGATCAATCTGAATGCACTCTAAGGATTCACATGGCTTTCACTGTATTTGTTTTCTCTCACACATGTCATCCAATGCCTCATAAGCAGTATAAGCAAAAAAGCACTTGCAAGAGGTAGCTGGGGAGGGGGGCAACAGGAAAACAGATTGCCCACTGGGCAAACAAACATGCTGTTATCAGCAAAATAACAGCCTTTTGATGGAGCACTGAATCATTGCAATAAGTCAATACTGCCTCTGGCAGAAGCTGAGTAGGATACAAATCAGGACAATTCACTGAGCCACTGGAATTATTTTCATAAGCACATGCTAATAAATACTCCTTCAGCCCCATGACACACTTTAACTTTCTTCATTTTTCAGATAACCATTAAACATGGCTTGGGTGATAGAGGACACATGTTTAAAATGTGCTATGTTGTTGCTGTTTAGTCGTTAAGTTGTGTCTGACTCTTCGTGACCCCATGGACCAGAGCATGCCAGGCCCTCCTGTCTTCCAGTGCCTCCCGGAGTGGGGTCAAATTCATGTTGGTAGCTTTGATGGCACTCTCCAACCATCTCATCCTCTGTCGTTCCCTTCTCCTCCTGCCTTCACACTTTCCCAACATCAGGGTCCTTTCCAGGGAGTCTTCTCTTCTAATGAGATGGCCAAAGTACTGGAGCCTCAGCTTCAGGATCTGTCCCTCCAGTGAACACTCAGGGTTGATTTCCTTTAGAATGGATAGGTTTGTTCTTTTTGCAGTCCAGGGGCCTCTCAAGAGTTTCCTCCAGCACCACAGTTCAAAAGCATCAATTCTTCGACGGTCAGCCTTCTTTATGGTCCAGCTCTCACTTCCATACATCGCTACTGCAAAAACCATACCTTTGACTATGCGGATCTTTATTGGCAAGGTGATGTCTCTGCTTTTT
The DNA here is from genome assembly GCF_051106095.1 of Pogona vitticeps. Classification (NCBI taxonomy): domain Eukaryota; kingdom Metazoa; phylum Chordata; class Lepidosauria; order Squamata; family Agamidae; genus Pogona; species Pogona vitticeps. The sequence continues at coordinate 47,796,762 of NC_135786.1, forward strand.
AAGATGCTGTCTAGGTTTGTCATCACTTTTCTCCCAAGAAGCAGGTGTCTTTTAATTTCATGGCTGCTGTCACTCTGCAGTAATCATGGAACCCAAGAAAGTAAAATCTGCCACTGCCTCCATATTTTCTCCTTCTATTTGCCAGGAAGTGATGGGACCAGTGGCCATGATCTTAGTTTTTTTGATGTTGAGCTTCAGACCATTTTTTTGCGCTCTCCTCTTTCACCCTCATTACAAGGTTCTTTAATTCCTCTTCACTTTCTGCCATCAGAGTGGTACCATCTGCATATTGGAGGTTGTTGATATTTCTTCTGGCAATGTTAATTCTGGTTTGGGATTCATCCAGTCCTGCCTTTTGCATGATGTATGTTAAATAAGCCGGGGGACAATATACAGCCTTGTCGTACTCCTTTCCCAATTTTGAACCAATCAGTTGTTCCATATCCAGTTCTAACTGTTGCTTCCTGTCCTACATATAGGTTTCTCAGGAGATAGATAAGGTGGTCAGGCACTCCCATTTCTTTAAGAACTTGCCATAGTTTGCTGTGGTCCACCCAGTCGAAGGCTTTTGCGTAGTCAGTGAAGCAGAAGTAGATGTTTTTCTGGAACTCTTTGGCTTTCTCCATAATCCAGCGCATGTTAGCAATTTGGTCTCTAGTTCCTCTGCCCCTTCAAAATCCAGCTTGTACTTCTGGGAGTTCTTGGTCCACATACTGCTGAAGCCTACCTTGGAGGATTTTGAGCATAATCTTGCTAGCGTGTAGCAAGGTTATTCATATAGTACAAAATATAGTACAAAATATATTATAAGAATCATTAACTCTTCTTCTGTGTCTTTCTTTTAGCTGTATAGCCGGAATCTGAATATGCTAGTGTATATCAACGGACAACTTTCAGGATCCATTTGCCACAAGTTAAGAAGCCAGTGCACGCATTTTCTGTCACATGCTAAGTCATGCTTATTGTGTGTGATAGGAAATCTTACACCTACTTCACAACAGCAATTTCCCACTGAAATAATGCTGGCAGGCATTACAAATAGAATGCTGTCCTATGCAATAATTCCCCAAACATCCCAAACATACGGTGAACACTAAGATGTTCTAGACATTTTCCAAAGCAGAACAAGAGACAAAGAGGGTATACAAAACTAGACAAAAGCAATTATTTGGTCCTTAAAGGACTACCTTGGAATTCACACACAATTCAACAAAGGAGTGTTACTAAATTCCTTACTGCCTACCTATGATATTCCTTCAGATTTGATATGATTTTGAAGTGATAAGGTGCAGCACCAGCAGTTGTCAGCAAGGATTCCAGGTTGTAGCTGGTTGTTGTGGAGTTCAAATTTGACACAAGTAAGGCAATGAACAACTGGAGTACAAGCAGAAGGTGTGGCTGAACCTCACAAGAGGAGGGCCTTTGGTGTGTTACTTGGGACAGCAGACAGGGGCTTCTCACTGGCTGTATCCAGACTCTGGAATTCCCTGCCATAGGAGAACAGACTATATCATGGGCATTTGCAGGATATCGGAGCAGCTTCAAATTAGTAAGATTCAGCAGTGCTAGTGTGGTAGTCTGAAGGCAGTTATAAGGTCCAAACACAGAATCAGTGTAAGAAGGGAGACTTGAAGCCAGTCCAAAGGCTAAATATAGGGTGGTCTATTGAACAGCCAGATAGTCAAGCTAGACTAAAAGTGGATGTGAACATGTACTTGCCTTCTACTCTGTCTTTGCTGGCCAAGTATCAGGACTAAGCAGGCTAGTAATAGTTGGAATATGAGAACCAGCCACATGGTTTAAAAACCAAATTATTTGATAGCTTGATTAAATGGGAAAAATATTGTAATAGCTCTAATTAAATAGAAAGAAATAATTGCAATCAGACTCAAAGAACAGGCAATAACATGGTTGTAATTGAACATTATACATCAAAATGGCCAGTTGTCATTGCTGCTGATGAATCTAGTAACGTTGATTACAGGAAGAAGCTTTCATCTTCTATGGAACAATGACAGACCAACCCTTTCTCTGACATCCGGTTTTCTGTATGGAATGAATGATTTGTTTGGAAGGCTGTTCAAGCATGTCAGCCCTGCCTCTTGCTACTTATAGCAAAAGATCCCAACCCTGACATAAATTTACCATGTTAGTGAGAACGATCAGCCACAGTTTTGAGGAAGGAGATGTTCAAATAACACAAATTCAATTATTTTCTGTACACCCAATTCTGGTAGCACCGGAGAATCATACCCCAAGCAACAATTTGTGTTACACCTGTACTGTATGTCCAATTTAGGTCTGAATTAGCCCTTGGCAAAGTATCTCTTGATTGCTCTCCTCCTTTTTGAAGAGAATAAGATATTGCTATTGTACAAGAATAAACACCACATGACATATATGCTAAGGAAGGACCAGGAATAGGGTTTTCAAGTTCTTCTCTGTTTCAGTTTTACATTTAGTGGAATTTCATTTCTGTTTTCATTTTATTTTACACTTGAGTACGCTGCCAGGCAATAAGACGATTCAGACAATTGAGAATATTATTATTCCCTGTAATGTGTATTGCTCTATACAACAAATCCATGCAGATGGCCATTTCTACAGATTAGTGTAGCCCTATCTTCACACAATCATTTGTTTTAGTTAACACCTATGATATGTTCATGAGTGCACATGGCATGATCTTGTGGCTGGTGCTCGCTAAGTAAAGAGTAGCAACACCTTATCTGTATTATTTTATTCCTGCCATCTGCAGGAAAAACTACAGATTGGGGGGGGGGGTAAGAAGTAGTAATATACAGAAAGCAGCCAGTGTTTGCTTATTACTTCCTTGAGGGAGTAACAAGCAACCTATTGATAAAGCCCATGATCTTAACACCAGTTAAACCCAAATGATGCTTCCTTGGAAATAAAAGGAGCAACACTATCACCATTACAGTCATCACAGCAAAACTCTGCCCGAGATCAAGATATTCTATTAGGTAAAATTATCACTATGACGCTTCTGCATTACATTTTGGGGAAGTATTCAGGAAAGTGAAAAATGACTCATTTTTGCTTTTATTATGTGTAGCGGAAACTGTTCAACATTTCATGCATAAATCTCTAATCTCAGCAGATCTCAAATTCAAATTTTGTGAGCAATCTATTGGTCTGGTCTTAAAGAGCAACAATTTTTTATTCATTTTGTGTTTGCAATAATTCTTTAAAAAACACTGCACTTGAAATACATTGAT